>NC_137252.1:1887596-3087596 GCF_965637545.1 Phallusia mammillata
GGTCCCCGTTGGACATTGTGGACGGTTTGCGGATTTGCTTGGAGCAATCCTATTTAACATTCAGGGGAAGCTTTTACCAACAGGTTCAAGGCACAGCGATGGGTTCCCCAGTCTCTGTGGTTGTCGCAAACATGACAATGGAAGCGCTTGAGGAAAAAGCCTTATCAACATTTGCCAACCCACCAAGATTCTGGCGGCGATATGTTGACGACATTTTTTGTGTCATTACTAAGAACCAGGTTGAGGCATTTTACGGCATCACAACGAGGCGCAACCAGGCATTCGGTTTACCATGGAACTCCAATCGGTAAACTGTCTTCCATTTTTAGATGTTCAAGTCACAAGAACCAATGACGGTGTCTTGTACTCGAGAGTGTACCACAAGCCAACGAGTACCAGCAGGTATCTCAATTTTCGATCTCACCACCCCACATACCAAAAAAGGGGTGTGGTTCGTTCCTTGAAAGATCAGGCACGGCGCTTGTGCACTCATAGCGACGACTGCGAGGCGGAACTGGCAAAGGTTCGCAAAGCCTTGAAATTTAATGGCTACCCTAACTGGATTCTCCGCGATCGACAGGCAACTTGCCCAGAACAGATGACCCATCAAAGAACAGAGGGTTTTGTGACACTTCCGTACATACCGAAACTGACGGATATTTTACGGCGTATGTTGCGTGAATTCGGCATAGCGGTTGGCGTCCAACCTGCCAATACTCTCCGCAAGCTATTGAGTCACCCAAAAGATCCAATCAACCCCTTCGAACAACGAGGTGTTGTATATTCCATTCCCTGCGCCGATTGTCCGTTAGTATACATCGGGGAAACTGGAAGGTCACTCAACACCCGACGAAAAGAACATCAACGGGATGTTGGCAACAACGACGCGAAGAAGTCGGCCCTTTCCAATTACGCAGTATCACAAGGCCACCGTATTGATTTCAATGCGGCGTCTGTTGTGGCCCGGGAGCCTGACTACAGGAAAAGACTATTTCTTGAGTCATGGAATATTCACCAAGGGGGCAACACAATGAACATCAAAACAGACGTGATGCTTTCAGCGTGCTACAGGCACCTGCTCAAAGATTAGAGGCCCAATCATTCGTTATCGCGCGGTGTTTTCGTTGCGTTGTGACGTGCTTGCGTTTCATTCTTTTTTCCCTTTGTTTATCGTGCACTGTTCTAGTCGCATTCAGTGTTATTTACCCTGATGAAGACGACCTGTATAGGACGTCGAAACGTCGGAATAAAATTACATTTGCCAGAAGAGCTCTACAAACTTGATATTATGCCTGGCAGCAATAGCTTATACGTTGGTAAGACATGTGTGGGTGTAATTTGTGTGGTCACAACAGGTTGGTAGACAGGATTAGTGCCTTTGCAGTTGGATATACGATTAGTTAAGTTGCGATCATGTCAAGTTTAATGTCCCTGGCGTTGTTGCACGGAATATTTGCAGGTGGTAAGTTAACACGGACTAGAATATGCAGTTTAGCAGCCAGCAGATAAAATTAACTCTTTTATCTTGATTTCACAAACATGTAACAGGATTTATAGCCTTCACTGCAAGTTACTGCATTAAACTTCCAACTTCAAACAGTTCAGGTTACATGGTTCATGCTGCTGACAATTGGGGAGAGGAATGCAAATGGATCTTTGATTACAATCTTGCCAACCAAACTAATCTTATGACGGTGTTTAAGGTTTTGAAATCGGGCACTATTGGATCGTTCGCACATTACAATTTCTATACACCGGATAACCCAGGTACAAGAACAAACTTTCAAAGGTTTTTAATACAGAACGTTTCTGTTGTTTTGTCGCAGGCAGAAAGTGGTGGAAGACGGGTACTTTCTGTCGTATTTATGTAAAAGCTGGCTCCAATTTGACGAACTGCAAACCTGGAGATACGATACCAGACTTGTGTGAAAATGTCATACAAGAATCTGTTATGTGGCCTCCCGTGATCAAAACCGACTTTGCACAATATTCTGCTGTAATGTCGTATCAGTTGATAGATTGTGAAGCAAATGTTACAGGAAACCGAACAAAGACTTTGGTGGGCCGTAAGTAGAGATACTTTCTTTGCATGGGAATAAATTTTAAATGTGCTTCCATAAGTGAACAAAGAATAAAATATTGTAAGGTATCTTTGACCTACAGCATACTTAACTATCAAGTCAAGCTTAAATTTAGTTTAGTGTAGTGGTAATATCAACACTTGTATAAAACGTATTTTATACCCGCCAAAATATAGTTTTATTTGTAATCCATTTAGCAAGACTTTTTTGTACTAACAGAGGTTTTGGATTCAAGCACTTTATACAACGAGACCCATACGCAAAGACAAAACACAAACTCATTCAAGACACCGACAATGGCAGGTACAAATTCATTTTCTGGTGTCATAGCTTATGACCGAGGTATTGATATATATACGGCCAACTATGTTGCGACACTCCACAAGTTTAGTATTTTTGTAACGTATAGCTGTAAGTAGTATTATCTTGTTTGCTTGAAGCAAATCTGCCGTTTTGTCTCAAAATCCTACTTCCTACCCACCACCTATTCAAATAAGTTTAGTATTTTAGCTTGGTGTGACCAATCGGCATATGCCGAATATACTAAATTTTCGGTTAAATTCATCGAAAAGCAAATATAATTTAAAGACTTTTTTGAAGTAACATTTCAATGTCTTGATTAACCTGCCATTGTCAAAATATGACGAGTACAAGGGCTATCAATAAAGTGCCATAAGTTATGTTTGCTTGCAAATTACAAAACCATGCTGCTACAATCGAAGTTAAACAAATTATCATCGAGCATATTTTTCGTTTCAGCATTTTCTCCGACTGATGTCGTAGTTATATTAATAGCTGCTACTGCTGTGTTTGCAATTTTTTGTGTACTGCTCACCATACCATTGTGGCGAAAGTGGAAAAACATAAAAACGTCGAGGTATGTTTGTCATTGTTTTGATTTACAACTTTGTAAGAGTTTTGCTAAATCTGCTTCTACAATATCGATTCAATTCCAACTATTGTTGAAGCTATTGCTAGATTAATCAGAAAGTGAGATTAATCCAAACTTAATAGTAAGCAAGTGTGTGACATATATTGGCCAAGAATTATTACCTTATTTTTATACAGATACACAGAATCAGGTCAACCCCAAGCACAGAATGTAAACAGTAACAAACAAGCAAAAACATCAAATTTTTCGCTTTCAATAAAACACGGTAAATTCTACATCGAATTGTTTCACTGGATCACTTTTGTTGTTCACTTTCATTTCCTGCAGACTATGCTGATATTGATGATGCTTCAAAACCGGATAACAACGATTATCTTGTCCCAATCCCAAAACCAATTCCACATTACGAAGATTTGGATCAACCATTTCCGAAATGAACTTTGCAAATGACTTTAATGTTTCTGTAATTTGCAAACGTTTCTTAATCTCGGATTTCATAATGTCAACGTTTCTTATTTTGTTTGATCTCAGCTTGAGCGAAAATGTTTGAACCGTTATGGGTCATCCATAAAAGCGTTTCGTAAAATCGCTCGAAAATTTAGAACTAAACACGGGTATTTCTATTTGACACTTATAATGCACATTACCAATGTAAAACCAACACATAAACAAACAATTGAAGACTTCAAATCAAGTTTGGTATTGGCTGGGTACACAATTTGTTCAAAAAATAATGAAACGTTCAGCAAGCTACAATGAAAACAAATCGCTTTAGGAAAGTTACCATAATCGTATTGTGATTGCAACGCACGTCACCATTTAACGTAGGCTAGCCATCCTGTTGTCTTTGTATATTTTCAGCGGTCGTGGTCGTTTTGCATCCCATGCCTAGATTAGGTGACTGTAAGCTGCGCAGAGCTGCTTTACAACACAACATATTTCTCACCGAACCCGCCCTAAATGCAGTGCTGGATTAAGGGTCTGCTGGCCTGTGGGCACATTTTATAAGTGGCCCGAAAATCAGGGTTGCCAACTAAAAAAATAGAATTATCAGTGTTGCCAAAGCATTATCACAAAGATGGTTGTTGTAAAGTGGCCTGGATTTTTGACTGGCCTGTAGGCACGTGCCTAGTTTGCCTAATGGTTAATCCGGCACTGCCTAAATGTTACGTGCGCTAGAAAAAATATATACAAACATATTTGTCCTAAAGCCAGTTTAACTTTGTGATTGCAACTATAAAATGCAAATAAGGCAGGCGCAATGGCGTTGGGACATACAAGCACTAAACCGCATGTGATATGTTAGATGTTTAATACAAACCTTGCTAGTTTACCTGGATTGTCGGGCAACCAAAAGTTGAACACAGAATCTAAAGAAAATATGCTTTTTGAAACTTTGAAAACCATAATACGATTTGACCTGCTTGCTGCTCATATATTCATCAAACAATCGCCAAACGCATTTTTTCTTGACACCACTGGCTTTGTGAGATGCGTGACCCAAATACCCTGAGTCACCAGCAGTGGCGAACGGTACACAAATATCGGCTGCATAGGCTGAAAAAAATCTGTTAAAATTGTCACTTTCCGTTATACAACCAAGTTATTTCGATCTACCGTTAAATCCGAACATGAAAAGCAGTAATTGACAAGAAAAATAAAACACTTTCACAGCATTAAAATGCGTTTTTAGTATAGCAAAGCATGCTCTGCCAATGTATTGTCATCACGAGCTTCTCTTGTTTAATCTAATTTATCTCAGACTAAAATATAACGCTATAACAATGCTTAAACGAAAGGAAAGCAGGGCGTTCAAAATATCCTGTGTACTTTTATGTGCGCTTTTATACAAATTAACTGAGATTAACATATTATTTGGAATACTTTTGAATTTGTACATAGGCTTTTTTCCTGAACTTGCAACAATTGACATACAAATTAACAGCTATAACAGCAACAACAACAACAACTGTTTATCTTTACGTCTTTTTTTTCCACAAGTTCATTTCCTAGTCCAACGGGATAAATTTTATTTTCTTACTCCAAATCGGATTATAAACGAATCGATAATGCTTTTTAGCTACATAAAAAAGATTAACTACACAAAAAGATTTATAAAGCATTTGGATGCATTACGAAATTTCTCGAGAAAAACAAACTAATTAGCAACTGTGTAAAGTACATTGTCCACTATTTCTTTGACTTGCGGTTCAGAAGAGTTTACTGTTGAAGTTTTGGAGGAGCTGTCGTCTTTTCCCCTGTGTAAACAAACGTAGAATTTAAACTGCACATATTCCAAACACTAAAGGACTGAAGCTCTAAATGTCATAATGTATTTACTGGTACTTTTATACACAAAACGTATGTATTTTAGTAGCAAAGTAGATTACCTGAGTTTGATGAGCAAAACAACAATCATTACGACTGCAAAAGCAAGTAATGTTCCAAGAACCACAGCGATCCACAGAACTACAGCCGACGATGTTGAAGATTGACCTGTCAAAAATTTCAATGATCAAAACTAAGTTGAAAACAGAGTGTTATGTTTGTTGTGTCAAATCGATCATGTTGTTATAATACAAACTAATATTCTACAACAAATAAGATTCTTCTGTAAATTTCCAATGTTTAACGGGATGTTGCTTGATAAATAAGACTCGGTTGGTTATTTTCTTAAAATTAAATCCCGTAAGGACAAAGGATCGCTCCAACTTAGAATAACCAGATTGGTCAAAAGGCCACGGTATCTTGACGACGGGATCATTATAAGCATAATTCGTTCAGGAATTGATCACCGATAACAAAACAAAACAAACCAACCTAAGAGGCCGACTTGAAGTTTTATCGAAGGTTGTGCTGCAACAGTAGGTGCAAACTACTGGATGCTTACTTGTGGTAGGCAGATGCAAGGACACAACAGACTAACGCTAAATATAGACTGCATACGTAATACCTCTGGAGTCAGCTGCTGTAGCGGAAGTCAACGTTGTTCCTGGTGTTGTTGTTAACTGAGCAGTGTTTGTTGTGTTTGACTCATCTCTTGCAGTTGCATTGTTGAGGTAAGATGAGTTTAACAGTTCGACTACCAAAAAAAAACGATATATTATTCAATAAATTGCTTCAATTTAGCATTAAATTGACTAGGTGGTTCTCAACTAGTGGCAAAGAACAAAGTTTTATGTATGCGGGGTTTATGTTGTTTTAGCTTGGAGCAAATTTTAATTTTTACATTTTTTTTATAAGTTCCGTTAAACAAAAATTGAAAATCGCTAATTTAGAAACGACCTAAACAATGTAATTGATAAGCATACCCCAACTAACCACCTACAATAAACATATTACCCGAGCAAGGCGCAATCCATGTACAGTTTTCTGTTCTATTTGCTTTGCAATCAACAAACTGGTATGACATCACAGCAGAATATGACGCAAAATCGGTTTTGATCGTGGGAGGCCACATCACAGATTCTTGTATGACATTTTCACACAAGTCTTGTCTCGTATCTCCAGGTTTGCAATTCGTCTGATTGGAACCAGACTTTACGTAAATACGACAGAAAGAACCACCTTGATACCACTTTATATCTACGACATCACAACACAAATTAAAGTGAAAGTAAATGTAATATTTTGTGATGTACCTGGATTATCCGGTGTATAAAAGTTATAATGTGAAGTCCATCCGACTGTGCTTGATTGCAAAACCTCAAAAACCAGCATAATGTTTGTACGGTTTTCAAAATCATGTACGAAATTCCATTTGCATTCTTCCCCACTCCAGCCACTGATAACATGAACCAAGTAACCTGAACTGTTTGACGTTGGGAGACGAATGCAATAACTTGTTGTGAAGCTAACAAAAACTATGAAAAATAATATCAGTAGCCATAATAAGCATCAATGAGCGATAGCAACTACAACATATAACACATTGTTAAAAGAAGACCTTACTAGTCGTTACGATCCAGATCTCTATTAATAAGCCCTTCGCCGAATTTAGAAACTTTGAACTTAGCATGTTGAGCAGTTTAAACTCATCCAATTTACACCAATCTGCTGGTTGTACAGGAAAGTACCATGCTTGACTTAACTGATATCAGAAGGCAACATGCCAAAAACACAGCATACCGACTTGTTTTGATATAAATTTGATCATCACAACTATTCCCACGCACTTCCGGAGCTGTACCTTTGGTACTCCTCTCTCTGTGGTATACTCCGATATAAATAGTGTGACTTATAGCACAACAAAAATACTAGTATTATTATTTGTGATTATTTCGATTTCTGTAGACAGACATGTTGTTCAGACAAATCTAATCGTTCCTGCTTCTATTCTATTACCATTTTAAATGGTTTAAATTATTTTTAATCCTCATCTAATTACCAACTCTGTTAAAGTAAAAAAAACTGCAGCTAGTTTAAAGGATACTATTCATGTAAGAGTTTTATTCCCTATGTGTGTGTGTGTGCTCTTCCTTCCGGCGCTTGAAACTATCCGGCAGGGTTTCTTTCGGTGGTTTCTTTTCCTGTCGAACCCCACCCTCCTTCGTAACACGGGTGGTTAGATTCTAGACCCCCCTCGACTGGTCTCACCAACGTTCCACCCCAGTCGTGTTATACTCACAGTGCGCCAAACTCACTTTCTGGTGAGCTCCTGTCACATAACGCTTTATAATACGGTGTAGCTGCAGCGCGTTTAATCATGATCCACCAATTGTGCCCTCCACTTTTTTTGGGCTGCATAACGTCTCAACGTTGCGCAGCTATTTCCGACTTGATTGTTTTCAGTGCAATTGTGTCGCTATGTTTTCTTTCACCAAGCGAAATAAACTCAACTCAACTCAACTCAACAATTGAATAAGTCAAGTCAAATTATATTTGCATTGTATGTTTGTCGAACGGTTTTGTAAAACAGCTAGGACAACGAATTACTGATAGTTTATTAAAGTGGCTTGTCATTTGAATGATGAGTTTTCTGGGTTTATTTTACCGTAAGATCACAACCGTCGGCGCCACCTAACGGACAAAGCCGATTGCATATAACGGTGGTTGGAAGTGCTGCTGCCCAAATGAAACTCGTCTAAACGGAAACACCAACGCGCTTGCTTGAAACCTGCGATTTGGAAGGGAAACGCGAGTGGCTCGAGGACAATGACGTCGAAACAAAATATACTTCAGGTTATATTAGGAAGGATCGACCGTTATTCAGCAATTAAGAATATCGCTATGTCAACATCTGTTAAAAACAACTATTTTGTAATTAACAAGCCAATGTTGAGGTAACGTATTGAATATTGTTGGTCTAATAAATAATGGCACTCGTTAACAATAAAAATTATTCCATATTATACATAATAAAAATGGAAGATACATATCTGTTTGCTTTATCAACCAGAATTGAGATTTTAACAATGCTAAACACAAAGTGAGAAACCGCCGATAATAATTTTTTTAGTGTAAATAGAAATAGAAATATTTTGGTGTTTTGTTTGAATTGGGTTTTACAATGTGCTGAACTGTGGGCGGATTAAACACTTTGATTACGAGACAATCCATTTAAATCTTCGTAAAGTGGAACAGATCGTTGGATTGGAACAAGATAACCGTCGTCGTGAGGTTTTGCAGCAACAACCACATCGACATAATCTACAAAACATAAAACCCATCATCACTGTTAAAACCTGTAAACAATAAACAGCACTTCTACCGTGTTGATCTGGATGAAAGCTTGGATTTTGTTGATCGTGTAGTTGATCGTTTTGTGTCGTTAGTGAGATCATCGAGCCGTTACTGGAAAAAATGATGAACGAAAATGAAATGAAAATATGAAAGCTGGGTCACTACATTCCAAATACTTGTTTAAACTGTTTGTTTTAGAAGGGGGGTTTAAACTGTTTGTTTTAGAAAAACGTTTTGCTTGTAATGCGTGAAAATGTCCCACATAACAAAAACTTGTCCCACTCAATATACGGAGAGCTTTTGTTTACTTATAGTTAGGAACATGATGACTGCAAACCTGGATTTGTTTTTCTTTCGGCAGTTTCGCCACAATAATATGATGAGCAGCAGACAAAATACCGCAAATACAGCAGCAGCTGATGCTATAACAATGGTATCAGTCGTAGAAAGACCTGAAATTATTAATAACTGTGGAAATGGCAGTGTGATATTTGTGTTAATCTATGGTTAATTCATCAGATTTTTCATTAATAATTAAAATCTTGCAAAAAAACTAGGTTATAGCATTATTTGACGTCTACACTGTTTTGGACCTAAACTAATTTGTTTTTACAAAGTATTCGTATCAGAAAAATGGTGGAACCAGTAGTGTATGTAATTTGCTATATCAACACAGCAGTTATCACAATGATTCAAGTCCGAAAATAGAGTGCCAATACCTGAGACGCAAGCTGCACTACCAGGAAGTGACGTTGTTCCTGTTTGTACTGAGTTGGTGATGTTGGATGTGTTTGGTATCAAGATATCTGCACGAACAAAATATCTCAAACAGGATAAATTGAGAAAAACAATCAGTAGTCCGAATCTTATTCTGAATAAGTCGTTTTTCATTTAACACTTATTCATAATTTTCCCCAAATAATTCACAGTTTGTTTAATCATAATTTTCACGCAAATCGCCAAGATGGCAAAGTGGTTAGCGCAACCGCTTTGTGTGCCCAAGGTTGTGGTTTCTGATCCTGGTCGCGAGCTGCATTGCTCCTGCCTAGTAGTATCCGACGGGTTCAACTGAATTGAATTAAAAAAATCGAACAAAAAAGGCTTAAAAGGACTTGCAGTAAAACAGGCACCTCGACGGCGGACTTATTGAGAACATAACGCATTCGGGCGTTGCACGCCTACTGAAGATAAAAGACGAAAAAACAAACAAATCTTATACACAGCAATGCTTTGTGTCTTACTGTCGAAATATATATCTCACCCAGGGTCAGCGCCGTGCTGGTTCTCTTCTCAGTCACATTTGCTTCACAATCAATAAACTGGTATGACATCACAGCAGAGAAAGCTGCAAAACTGGTTTTTAATATGGGAGGCCACATCACAGATTCTTGTATGACATTTTCACACATGTCTGGTCTCGTATCTCCAGGTTTGCAGTTCTTCAAGCTGGAACCAGACTTTGCATAAATACGACAGAATGAACCTCTCAGCCACCACTTTCTGCCTATGATGAGAAAATAGTGATAACGTTTTTATGCCGACCTAACGTACCTAATTTATCTGCTATGTACCTGGATTATCTGGTGTATAAAAGTCATACTTAAGATTAAACAAACCAACAGTGCCCGATTGCAAAACCCTAAACACCATCATAAGATTAGTTCTGTTGGAAGGATTGTAATCAAAAACCCAGTTGCATTGTTCTGTTAAAATATCGGAAGCATGGACGAAATATCCTGAACTGTTCGAAGTAGGAAGTTGGATGCAATAACCCGATGCAAGTCCAAATGAAACTGAAACACAAATACGTATAAAGAAAAAAAGTTTAAAATATAAAACAACGATTTGGAATGCTAAATAATTATCACTTACCACTTGTAGTAATGCAAATAGTCACAGCAAACATCTGAACAGTGTTTAAAACGGATTTGGGTGACATCATTTTTTCAGTGCACAAGATATATATATTCCTACAAGCGTCTAAGCCTCCAAGGAATGACAAAAACAACTTTAAAGAAACAGTACGTGTAATCGACTTATTTTTCAGAGACTGAAATGAAGTTGAATTGTAAATTCAAACTTTGTGACCTTGGTGAATCGAGAGACATACCCCCGCATAAAATCGCAGAGACCTATCCTCAATCTGTTCTTTGCCAACCCTCACTAGACAATGTTAATCACTTTACAATATAACCACCGGACGAACTATAGGGGATTTTTGTTAGCATGTACACCAAGGTTCTTTGGGTGCAAGTTTATTACCGTTCGTACGTCATTGTGTTAAAACGTGTCGTGAACGATTTGGCGCACAAGGTGGTGTCAGATCAAAACGTTTACAGTTTCCGTTATAAGCCCTGATTCTACGAAATGATTTGAGTCTGATCGGGTAAAAACAAGCTAGACCCATTCTAGTATATGCAGTTTTGGAAACAACAATTTGCAGCTTATCAACCGACATCAATCGTTCAGAAATTTCTGGCTTATAGCAAATATATTACTTACCTTCACATTACAGTCAGAATAATAAAGAACCAAGAAAATGTGGATTGTAAAGGATGCTAGAAGTTTAACGCCTTAACAAATTGTGGATAAAAACAAAACAAAAATAACTCCCGCGGCTGAAACCTCCAGTTCCTTAATCCAAACGCGACAAACTTTTCGTCTAACGAGGATTTGAATATACCCAAATCTAAAGTGTTTCGTCAATTATGTGTTTGGATTGGAAGTGTAAACACTGTAACCGTCTAGTGAAGTGCAAGTCATCCTTAGCAATCGCAAGTAGTGCAGAAGTTAATACCATGACGAACAAATGTGCAATTTAAAAGTGCTTCAAACAAGCAGGGTTGTTCATATGGTTGGAGTAGGTTTTTGTAATAGGCTAATATGCCTTATACACGGCATTGTACACAACTTCCTTTTCAGATGATGGATCGGTAGACTGGTAAGGTTCGTTGACCACAATTTCCCTACTCGGCGGTTGCGAAGTGTTTGGTGATGGCGTGTTCAGGGACTTTTTGGGTGCTTACGATTTATGTGTTATAAAACATTTTAAACATTGTGCTTAGGATCTCATTTAAAAAGCTTGATATGCATGTGTACTTTGTATTTTAACAAATTTGACTTTTCGTGCCTACCTACCAAGTTGCTTTGAATAGTTGCCAGAAAAACCTAAATTTCGCTGATTATTCTGCACTGTCACCTTCTAGTAATAGTGAATTGTCAGTTCGATAATTCACAGTCAACACAATAAATCTACCTTTCAAGATCAGCAAATCGATGTTTGCTTAATGTATTTAAAATAGTTGGTCAAAACAATGATTGCACTCATTTACAATAAAATAGTTGTTTCAAAAATAGAGTTGATAATAAACAGTTTAATGTTTTTGTGTCATTTTTTCTACCATTCAATCGATGAGATTTTATAACGTGATAACGTTAGCAACAGAAACAATAGGAAACTCTGAGATAATATGATTTTAGTGTAGCTTCTTAATTGCAGGAGTAGGTTTTGGTATGCTTGTATTAATTATACTGAAACAGAAAAAAATAATGAGTTTTTAAAATCCGGTTTCGAGAAATTGAGTTATTTGTTTGAACTCGGCTTTGCAGAGAAAATCTTCAATTCTTCGATATTCATGCAGTACTTCCATAGTTCTTCAATTTCGATTAATTCCATTCAAATCTTCGTAAAGTGGAACAGGTTGTTTGATTGGAACAAGATAACCGTCGTCGTCGGGTTTCGAAACTACATCCACATTAACAGAATGTACAAAACATAAAAATCATTATCTCTCTTGACATAATTAAAGAATAAATATTACTTTTACCCCGCTTTGGTGTTGCTGGTGGAAAATTTGTACAAACTTGTTTCGGAGGTTGTTCATTTTGTAGTTGATTGTTTCGTGTCGAAAGTGAGATCATTGAATCATTTCTAAGCGAAGTTATGGTTTTACACTGAGATCACAACTTGACAATTCTTTGGAAGTTTAAAGCGTATATTTAGGAAAGCTTTCAAATTAACTAGGACGAAAATCAACTACAAACCTTGCTTTATGTTTGATTTTCCAGTTTCGCCACAGTAATATGATAAGCAGGAGACAAAATATTGCCAGCACAGCAGCAGCTATTGCTATAACGATGGTATCAGTTGTGGAAATACCTGAAATAATGGCTTTGTTGTAACTGTAATGTATGTATTTATTATTACGCTAGATGTCGTCCTTGTGTTGTGACGATAATTGCTGTAGCACACGGGGGAACTTGACCGAATGGTCCAGCCCGCCTGATCCATATACAGACACAAAAAACCTGATCAGGATTCGTCCCCGGGAGAGTTATGGGTTCGAACCCCGTGAAAAAGAAACAACAAAAACACGGTCGGTGAGTTCATGACACTAACTTCCCAGCATTTGTAACATCTGTTTGTAGCGTATGCTTACCAGGGAAATGTTGCAACATTCAAAGTGTATGTAACTTGCTTTATCAACTCTTTTCCGCAAAACAAATCTTTTTCGGCTTGAAACCAATAGAGTGTCAGTACCTGAAATGCAAGCTGTGCTGCCGGAAGATGACGTTTTTCCTGACATTGTTGTTGCCTGAAATAGGTTCGTGGTGTTTAGCAAACCACTACTCTTTTGCTTATCGTACTGAGATGTGCTTGACTCCAAAACTGCAATTGGAATGAAATATGTTATACAATATCATACGCTATCGTCACCAGCTGCTGTGATGAAACCTTATAGGTCCAAACAGTGTGTACTGTTAGCAGCTTATGTTCTGGTACGATTGTTTTATATTTATACAACATATATGGGGAAAAAGATTTAATTCTATTCTAACTAAATCTTTTTTTACCACACCAGACAGCATTTTTTTAATACCCAACCATTTCGTTTTCAGTTTAAGTGTTCAACAAAGCACAGTTTTTAGCTATTGATCTTTCTGTTCAAATAAATATAGTACCTGGGTTAGCCGTTGTGCTGGTTGTATTTTCTTTGCCATTTGCTTCACAATCAATAAACTGGTTTGACATCACAGTAGAATATTGTGCAAATTCGGTTTTGATCATGGGAGGCCACATTACAGATTCTTGTATAATATTTTCACACAAGTCTGGTCTCTTATCTCCAGGTTTGCAGTTCGTCACATTGGAACCAGACTTCAAATAAATACGACAGAAAGAACCCGATTGCCACCATTTTCTGCCTAAGTCGAGAAATTAATCAACTTTTTTTTGTATTCCACGTGTTTAAGGTTTCAAAATCAGTGACGTGTTTTATGACTTACCTGGATTATCCGGTGTGTAAAAGTTGTAATGATGTGCACCAAATCCAACAGTGCCAGATTTTAAAACCTTAAACATCATCAGAAGATTTGTTCGGTTTGTAGGATTGTAATCAAATTCCCAGTTGCATTCCTCTCCTGAATAATCGGCAGCATGTACAAAATGTCCTGAACTGTTCGAAGTTGGAAGTTGAATGCAATAACTTGATGCAAAGCCGAAAGAAACTAAGTCGCCGACAAAACAAAGTAAAGTTTTGAACAGATTAAACGATTTGTTATGCAATATATGCAATAAAATCATGACTTACCGAATGTAATGACGCAAATCGTTACAACAGAATGCCTAAGAGTGTTTAAACCGCCTTTTCGCAACATTGTTTAGCCGTGCACTAGAATAAATACCTGCAAGTTTGAATGTTAGTAAAACGAGTGAGGAGAAAACTTATGTCTAATAAATGATGTGGCGGTCTTATGTACAAACCTGTGACTGCCTTATAACGAAATGTTACACTTTCCCACCAATGCAACTGACGTTTAGTTGTAAAATGATATCGTTTTCTTGTTACGCACTTCCATAAATCTGATGACTTGAAAAAGTAAACACAAACCAATTGCCTTCTACCATTTGTTCTGTTTCAAACCCTCACAACTAAATGTAAACTACTTTGCTACATAACCATTGGATGTACTGTGGGCTATTTTTTACCGAAACACCGTACATGCAAATTTATTGTCGTTCATTCGTCACAGTGTTAAAACGTGATTTGAGCGATTTAGTGCGTAAGATCCACTTAGTTGCAAAACAACTAAAGTTTCCCGTTTAAGCCGGGTTTCTCAGTTGAAACGTACGGCGTTAAACTTTGCGTAATTATGTTATGAAAACAACTTGTCTTTCAAAATATCACAAATTAAACACAATGACCGACCTACGCAAAAGCTCGTGTGCAATTGAAACGTGCTTCTAACAAGCAACCATTGGAAATTTCGTAGAGTAGGTTATTGCAACCAGCTAACACGCTTCACTCGGCATTGTACACAAATTTCTTTTCATATAATGTATTGGTAGAATGCTATAAAAAGCTTTGCTCGTATGCCATAAGACATTCAGCCATTTTCTCATTGTGGGATATCCCATTTTCTTTCGAAATTGCACGTGAGTAAGGGTGGGTTGCAAATTTTTAATTCAAATTGATTACGAGTAGATGAACATTGACTGATTTATTCGACAATATCCCACACGATCTTTGTCCACATTGGAACCAAGGAGTACCGTTACTTATTTACTTTATTCGATTTGCTTGAAGCTGAATTTATGGCCAAACTGTTTACTTACCTTAGTGATTCTGTAACTAAAGGTGATTTGCTGTTATCATTTTTTTCGATTTGGCACTTTACTTAATTTCATGGCCATAGCATATCTGGACTATAATTTAAGTGAGTTTTTCTTTTGCATTTGTTGGTGAACAGGGGATGCACCGGGTTCTAAGGGATAATTTAAGGGGCCACAGGTCATAAAAGGTGACTTGAAGGCGGGTCCGATCTATGAAAGGTTGAGAACCAGTAGTCAAACGTATTTAGTTCGGTTGTAACAATGATTGCATTAGTTATAAACAAAATACGATGACGTTATCTATTGCGATGTCATTAAGAACGATTTTTTCCAGTTACATTTGAAGGATTTGATGTCATTCACTCTTCTCTGTTGTAAATCTATTGAATAGGAATTGTGATTTTATTTTTGTAATTAACGTAAGTCGTCACAGCAGGTATTGAAAAAGGAAACAAAATAGGATCAACAAGAGTAGTTAACACAGTGTACAAACTCAAATATTCATGTGTTAGAGAGTCGTCGGTTGTAAGAGTAGGCTTATGTATGCGTCTTTAATTTCTATTGAACTGAGCCTGAAAAGTGAAAAACTAAGAAACAAATAATTTTATCAATGCGAGGTTGCGAAATTGAATTATTTTGTTTAATTTTCCAATGTGAGAAAACTCTTTGATGACGTAAACACTTCAATTACGATAAATTCCATTTACATCTTCGTAAACTGGATCAGATCGTTGGATTGGAACAACATAACCGTCGTCGTTAGGTTTTGAAACTGCATTCACATCAACAGAATCTACAAAGTATGAAAAAACATCATCACTTATAACACCGTCACAGAATAAACAAACTTTTACCGTGATTTGGCGGTGCGGGTGTAAAATTTGTGTAAGCTTGTTTAGGAGGTGGTTGATCTTGTAAATGTTCGTTTTGCGTCGAAAGTGAAATCATGGAGCCCTTTCTGTACATATTTCTGGTTTTAAACTCAGGTTAAAAACTTTTCAAATCATTGGGGATTTAAATGTGCAATTTAGAAACCTTTTTATTTAAACTCCTACAATAGCTAACCTTGTTTTGCTTTTGTTTTTGCAGTTTCGCCACAACAGTAGGATGAGCAGTAAACAAAATACCGCAAGAACACCAGCAGCTGATGCTATAACGATGGTATCAGTTGTGGAAAGACCTGCAATAATTAGTAACTGGTATCAGTGTAAGGTTTGTGTTAGGGTGTGGTTAATGTATGAACCTTGGTAAAAATTAAGTCAAAACACATGTTTGTCGTTGCCAGTATTGTGGACAAGTATAAACTTTAATGTCAGATTTTATTACTACGCTAGATGTCGTCCCTGTGTGCGGCGTCACATGTTGCAGATTGTCCTGGGCCCATGAAAAGAAGCAAAAAAAAACAGCGCATCGTGTTGGGCAGGAACTTGCCCGAATGGCCCGACTCGTCTAAACCATGTACAGACATAAAAAACGGGATCTGTCCCCGAGAGCTTTCTGGGTTTGAAAAAATACACCCAACCGCGTCCTAATAACTGTAACACCTGTTTTGTAATGTATACATATAAGTAAAATATGGCAAGAATCAAAGTGTTTGTAATTTGCCTTATCAACACAGCAACTTTCAGTCTGAAATTTACTAGCAAAAACAAGCATTGTTTTGATTGACACTAAACAGAGTGTCAATACCTGAAGCACAAGCTGTGCTACCGGGAGATGACGTTTTTCCTGACATTGTTGTTGCCTGGATCGAGTTATTTAGTAAACCACTACTCGTTTGCCTATCGTACTGAAATGTGCTCGACTCCGAGACTGCCAGAAATATGTTTTCAACATCAATGGAGAACACAATGGTTCAAATTACATTGTTACAAAATCATTAAACCACAATCTAGGCCGCGATTTTTTATTTCTAAATTAATAACAGGTTTGTGTTCAGTTATATTTATAAACAAATGACAATTTTCAGCGATAATGTTTTGAATCTTGCTGTTCACACGAGTATAGTACCTGGGTTAGGCGTTGTGCTGATTTGTCTTCGTTTTTCTATCGCTTCACAATCAACAAACTGGTATGACATCACAGCAGAATATAGTATAAAATCGGTTTTAATTATGGGAGGCCATATCACAGATTCTTGTATGACATTTTTACACAATTCTGGTTTGGTATCTCCATGTTTGCACTTCGTCGAATTGGAACCAGACTTTACATAAATACGACAGAAAGGACCCGATAGCCACCATTTACTGCCTAACAGGAGAATTTTTTTTGGGTATTTTGGAAGGTACTTTAGATGGTAAAGACATACCTGGGTTATCCGGTGTATAGAAGTTGTAATGATTACTAATGGATCCTACACTGGTAGATGTTAAAACCTTAAACACCATCATCAGATTTGTTCGGTTGGGGGGATTGTAATCAAAAACCCAATTGCATTGCATTGTTGAATAATCGGAAGCATGTGAAAAATATCCGGAAGTGTTTGAAGTGGGGAGTCGGATGCAATAGCTTGATGTGGGACTGAGCGAAACTTGAAATAAAAAATTGAAGTAGAGAGGATTTAACTATTCAACGAAATGTTATGCAAATAATAACTTACCACTTGCAATGACGCAAATCGTCACCACAAAATGCTGGACAGTGTTTAAAGCGGTTTTACCCAACATTGTTTTGCTGTGCACTAGAAAATAATGCAGCAAGCATCAAAAACATGTAGTCAAACAATACCAACCAGAATGAAGCATTACGTTTAATATGAATCTGGTGGTATAGTGTACAAACTTTTTTCACTCTCAAACGTATCTATATTTTCATCTCTCTATTTTTTGAGATTGCCTAACCGGCGTTTAGCAAAACTATATTGCATTATAAAAATCTTTTTACATGTTTTTCACGTTCTTGTTGACTCAAATGACAAACCGAACAAATGCGAAGATAATGCTTATTTCTTTTTTGCCTAAACCCTCGTGAGTAAAAATGCAAACTGCTTATCAGTATAACCACTGAAAGTATTGCAGCGCAATATGGGGCATTTTATTGAATGCAAATTTATTGTCGTTTATACGTCACAGTGTTAAAACGTGATTTGAACGATTTAGTGCGTAACGTCAACTTAGATTCAAAACACCCAAAGTTTCCCGTTTAACCCGGGTTTCTCAGTTGCAGTGTATAGCGTAAAGGTTGACGTAATTATGTTGAGAATACAGGCATTGTAAATCTCAACAAAGTTTACACAGTTCAACATATGGTTGGCTTCGGTTATTGTAAAACGCCATCGCGTTTTGTACAAAGCATTGTACACAACTTCCTTTTCAGTAGATAGATTGGTAGACTGGTAAAGCTCGTTGACCACAAGTTCCCTACACTGCGGTTCCGAAGTGTTTGCTGTTAGCGTGTTGGAAAAACTCTTTGTTGTTTTCAATTTCCTATGTAAGCAATACATAATTTTAATACATCATACTAATACATCCAGATTCTGTTGATATTATAACAATTCTAGCTTATATTGCATTAAACCTCTACACTTCATTTTTATGTGAAACAAGTTTTCTATTGAAGTAATGTGCTGCACTGGGTTACGCTGTTTTTTGTCAGGTTTAGGGCGTTATATTTGAGGGTGTTTCATTGTGTCAAATATTTACCTGATTTTGAGAAGCAACACCAAGATGACAAAACATGCAAAGAGAAGCAACACTGCAAGCACGAAGACCACCCATATAAATGGTGAGGTTTCCTCGGTGGTTTGACCTGTCAACAAGTTATTTTTGTTCACTGCAAGTGATTCCACGGTATACAGGCACGTAGAGTGTTGGGCAAAGTATTTTTATATTTGGACAGTGTGTGAACGTATAATACCCGACATTCTTCTGAACCAATTGACGCAATATCACTCTCTGAAGTGGCTGCAGTATCAATTAAGTTAGTTAAACCAACATTAGACAAAACTTGATGCAACTCATCTTTAAAGCTAACACAGTTAATATGGAGACTTACAAGAACAAGGAAAAGAAATCATTAACTTGCAGTGAACAATTTGGTTCGATTCATGACTCAAAAAATGTGACTGACATTCTCTTACTGACTACAAAGCAAAATGATTTACTTCTCACATAGTGTTTGTAAACTGGTAAGACATATTTGTGTCACGTTCTTTAAATTTTGCCTAAAACCAAGCAAAAGAAACTATACATGTTACGTTTGCCACTTTTTACGTCGCCATGACTCAAATCGCCAGCACAAATAAACTCAGTAAATCGCCACAAAAACATTTATCAATAAAAAAACACTGTAAACACACTGCACGATGCCTTATGCCTGTAGATCACAAACGCTTTGTCGAAGTAATTTTAATAATAGCTATGGATTATCCGGTTAAACGATATATGACCCATTTGTGTTTTGAACACAGCCTTGCAACGCAGTACGTTAGTTTCGTTTAAGCTTAGTTAAGTCTTACTGTTTGTACAAATGTTTGAATAAGTTTATCATTGCACAGAAAAGTAAATGTGTTCCATAGGTAACATTACATCCCGTTTCATTTTGGTCTTTTTCGAAACGTTAAAATTTCGAAAACAATTTAACAACTTGCACATTACATACCGCTCAGTAACACGACTTTACAGAACATATACTATTTCACAAAACAGCTAAAAGTAGACATACACGATTCAATCTGGTCTTCAACATACAAACGCTTCTTACAAAAGAACAAATGTAACAATCAATAGCACAAAAGAGCAGAATGTCTTTAAAAAATTTTTAACATTTATAAACAAACATTTTTTATCCGAGGTTTTTTTTCCAGAACGAGTAACACAAAAGAAAACAAGAATTCGTGCTTTATGAATTTGTCACATGATTATCGGTTGTACAAATCATTGTACGCAGTCTCTGTTTCTACCCTTGGATTATTTGAGTGGTAAAGTTCGTTCACCACAATTTCTTTATCCAGAGGTTTTGTAGACGATTTGTCTTCGGTGTGGAAAGATACGTCCTTTTTTCTGCATGACACAAAATTATAAATACTTTTTAAAAACGTTTGAAAATAGGCATCAAAAGGTCCAATTTTATTAAACTTTATGTAATTTTTTATCCCAGGAAAGTTATTTTTGACTGAATACCTGTTTTGGACCAGTAAGTATACCACGACTACAGATGCGAAAATCAGCAAAACAGCAAGAAACACAGAAACCCATAAAAATACCGACGGCTGGGTCGCGGTTTGACCTGCTGCAAAAAAAATTTTTTTTTGATTTTACTATTTACCACATGAAAAAAGTAATAGTAACATCAGATGCATGATTCACCAGAAACTGGCTGTGTTCGTGTCATTGTTGTCGTCGTTTGGGTTTTCTTCGTTGAGTTTAAAGGAGCTGAATTATTGTGCGTTGATGTGATGGAGATCACTTCAACTAGGAGACAAAAAGTTCAGATCAGTCACAAGTCTAACCACTGAATGGGAGGAGATAATAATAATTTGTAATTCAGTTTTGTGCTCCCAAGTTAACGAATTCAGAACTCCTGAAAGGAAATTTAATTTGCTGGAAATTCCAATACAGATGGCTCGACGACTGTAAAGCATGCAAACTGTGTCCACTGAAACAAACTTACCTATATCAGGAACAACATTCGACATGTTTGCCTCACAGTCAATGAACTCAAACGACATTGCAGCCGAAAATAGCGCAAAGTCTGTTTTGATTGTGGGAGGCCACATCACAGATTCTTGTATGACATTTTCACACAAGTCTGGTCTCGTATTTCCAGGTTTGCAATTCTTCACATTGGAACCAGATTCAACATAAATACGACAGAAAGGACACTTTTGCCACCACTTTCTGCCTACGACAATAACACAATAGATATTCTGTATTGTTGGCAAGACCATGTAGCAGATACATACCTGGGTTATCCGGTGTATAAAAATTGTAATGGTTTGCTGTATGTCCAACAGTATCGGATTGCAAAACCTTAAATATCAGCATAAGATTAGTTCGGTTGGGAATATTGTAATCCAAATTCCAGATGCAATGGTGCCTAGCATAACCAGTTGCGTGTATCAAGTACCCTGAACTGTTTGAAATAGGAAGTCGGAGGCAATAACTTGCTGCAAAGCTGATGAAAACTACAGCAAAACAGCAAAAAATAATTAAAAAAAGACGCAATCTTAAATACAGATGAAGTAGAAAAATAATCCCTTACCACTTGAAATGATGCAAATATGTTCAAAGGAACGCGGAACTGCGTTTAAGGAAAGGAAAACAAACATTGTTAAGTGGCTAATTAAAAAGACAATAAGGAAGTTTAATATATCTTACAAAATCTGTATAATATCGCTTAAAATAGTCCTTGGATAAGTTTACGGTCACATAGGCCAGAGGAACCAATGCAGTCTGATTAACATTTGTCTCCAGAAATTTAGGCTCTTATCAGCACAGACTCTTATACTAATACAAATCATATTCTGATGAGTTAACAGACTTTACATTTTAGTGCGAAGTTCACAATTGCAGACTTAATGGCATTACACATTCACTTTTAATCAGTTTACTGCGTATTAAAACAACAAACATTTAACTTTACAAACCTGAAATTAGTAGGGGAAAAGAAACAGTAACAACATTCTTTTTATTTTCGTCAATCGGGATATAGCAAGGCAGACAACCTGGCGATTTTTTCCTAACTTCAAACGTCCATCAATGTATTTGTCAATCAGGTCAAACCAAACATTTTTACATTGGGTTTGACTTTGATGGAGTTTATGGAGCGACTTAATTGTCATGCAAATCCAATGCTCGGAATATGCGCGGTCACCATTGTGTGTTTAATGCATGCAAAATAACTAATTCACTGTCGATGTATTTATAGGTGCAAATGATTTTTTTGTCTTTAAGTAGATGATGTGGAAGTGGTTTGACCTTCTGAACGTGATATTTGCAACACACATTCATACCTATTCCAGTGCCTGTCTAATTTGCAAAAAAAACACACTATATGGAACTGTTTCTGGGTTGTAAAATTAAACCGATGCCGAAAAACGAGCAAAAACAAATCATGCTATAATGCTCAAGCTAGTGTTTTTATTCCTTCAAGCGGTCAAATGCAAGGCTTTGCCGTATTAAACGATTTGACCAAACAGGTAATATAGCAACTCCTTCCGAAATTTATTTTTTTCTATAGAAATAAAAAATTTACTGTGAAAACCACTGGCAGCAGTTTTTACATGTTTAACACGTAAAATCTACTGCGACTTTCACAGTAAAAAACTACGTGTATTTTCACGCAGAAACAAAAAAATACGTGAATTTCACCGTAAGAAATACGTGTCCGATCTCAGTAAAATGTACTGCCATAATCACTGTAAAATTTACGTGCTAAACCACTGGCAGCAGTTTTTACCCCAAATATACTGGTAAATTTTACTGTAAAAATACCTGTAAAACACTGCACCACAATGACTGTCAAGTACATGTTTATTCTAACAAACACCAAGTAATATGCAGTGAAAATCAAGCAGCAGTATTCTGTGCAGACTGGATTAACCTGCCAAGGGCCAGTACTTTTGGGTGCGTTCCACCTACACACCTTCGTTTCCCCTTAGTCCCTGATCCATTGATTTAGTACCTGCACGAAAGATAATGTTTGTTGTTTTACAAGAACCAAATACTTTTAAAGTTCAGTTTTCCAAATAGAGTTTTAAGTATCAAAATTAAACCTTGTCAAATATATTTATACCCACATACACACACATATATATATTTATTAACAAGATCTTACTAACCGTTGGATAAATTCAAGAGATACCTGTGAACTTCGAGGATACTCTATGTTAAACACGCAGAATGAGCAAAAGAGGCCAGCGAAAGCTGTAAAATAGTCACAGTATTCATAAATCTGGTTTCTTTCGACAATTAGTAAGAACTTGTTGCCTGATGCCGGTGAATTGCCTGGAATTGTAAAGAGCAACACATCATCAGACTAAATAATTGAGCACACATTACCATTTATAACATATCATACCTGTAGCAATTACAAAATGATTTGGGTCACCATTTTCAATTGTGTCCTGCAGCAGTGAGTCATCCTGTAAAATAAGCAGATATATAAAGATACGAAATACAAAATGTACAAATTATATACATACTTGAATGCACTTTAAAATTTGTGATTGATTTTCATTGAAGTAACTGCCCAGAAATTCCAAAATTGAAACACGCAGTGGCACTTTGTTTCCAAGAATTTTGCATTCCAACTTTATTTTGTGAATGGTGGCAGCAACTAATGGCTTTGCCATTGCCTTTAAAGCTCTGCAACAAATGTGTAAGGTTACCAATAACATACAAGTATTCTAAGTTTGAAAATAATCATTACTTGTATATGTGGAAGCTTCGATTTGACATTCTCACTGGAATTTCCTTGGCATCATAGGACAAAGCCATAAGTTCCTCATAATGTTGAAGTAGACATGATGATTATTGACTTTATGCACACCATGTTGTGGGGGAAAATGAGGCAATTTAGGGTAAACAACAAAGTACAGTTTGGATTCTACAATAAAAATGGCATGTATAACTCCCACTTGTAAATCATACCCAAATTTTGATAAAACAACAAGCATGCCTGCAACATAAGTGAAACCTTGGAATTTTGCAGAAGTTAGCATAACACATTTCAATAACCACCATTTTGAATTACAGTCATTATTTACACACATTTTACATGTCTCCAAAGAACATACAAAATTATAATCATTATCCATATTCCTAAAACTTGTTTTAACACAATAACCATCATAATACCGGTATGAGTAAGGCTGGCCAAGTTGTTTACATACCACTTACCCGTATTGACGTCTTACATAGCTACTGGATTGCAAGTTCAACTTGTAAACCTTAATTTGTTACTTATGCACAAAATTGGGATTCAAAATTATGCAATAGACGTAAAAACGTAAATTCACACTTTGCATTTAATCAAGCAGACTACATCAATTCGGAGACAACTTTGCCCGTAACTTCTGAGAGAACCCTCTCAGACAATAAAGAAAAAAGAAATTGCGCGATTGTGATTGGTTGGCTTTCCTGCACCAACGAAACCACGCCGTTTTTACGGAACAGCATGCGTAAAACGATTTTACTGAAAAATCTTACGCGGCCGCACACAGTAAAATTTACGAACTTTTTTAACAGTGTATGTCATCAATGAAAATTAACACAACAGGCAAATTCTAGAGTTTACAACTTGTACAAATCATTGTAAACAGTTTTCTTATCAGTTGATGGATCGGCGGATTTGTAAATAACATTGATTTCGTCTGTTCTGCCTCCGTTACAAATGGTTGGCAATGTATCGGCCATGCTGTAGATGCCATTGGAACTCTTTTGTGGCTTTTCTAATCGCCTGAAAAAAGGAAATTTGTCATAAACTCACAATACACCGGAAGTGTTTACTACTGCTTTACCTAGACCTGAAAACCATGAACAGCAATTCTGTGCAAGCGATTAAAAGTAAAATGGAAAGAACCACGACCAGCCCCAGTAGAATTGATGAGCATGAGCTCGCGGAAGACTCTAACGAATAACGAAACAATTTTGTGCTGGTTTTGCTACGTTGATTTTAATTTGCGAAAGAGACATTTAAAGAAACCAACATAAAACTCTCCCGGATTGCAAGTAAAAAAGAAGACATTTTACATTTAGCAATATCCTATTTCCTGTTTTGGATTATACCTTTAAAATCTTTAGGCCTGCTACATTGTGCTGACCTTGGTGTCGTTGTTTGGTCTGTCGATGTTTCTGCAAAACAAATGTCTGTAATTATTATCCAGAGCCCCTAAATGGAACATTGTTTTCCAAACACACAGCTGTACCTGAACTGCAATGACACAGTGATGGGGAGACTCGAGTCAGTGACTCGACTCGAGTCACCTTTTTAAAAGACTCGACTTGACTCGAGTCTCAGTTGTGAAAAGACTCGACTTGACTTGGACTCGACTTAGTAGAGACTCGACTCGGACTCGGACTCGGACTCGTTATTTCACCAACAGAAACGGAAATTTCTCATAATTAATAACTTGTTCAGTTGGCTTCAACCAAACAACAGCAGCAATTTACTGTGCGGTGCGATGTTATTTCTGCTTAATTTTAAAGTAACGAAGTCGCTGCTACATTTTGCTAAACTTTCCTACGCTGGCATTAAGCGTTGTACTTATTGCTTGGGTTTTAAGGTAATCGAATGCAGTTACATGCCAAGGCCAAGTATTCACTTTTAAGCGCTTATATTCCTGAACAAACGCTCCAGCGCATGGGGCAAAATATGAATTTTTGGTTTTCTAAAACTCCTTTGAACAGGTTGACGTTCTTTTCCACACTGTTTAATAAGTGTCAATTAACAAGTTTTATTAAAGTTGACCCTACTCTAAGAAAGGGACGTTGATGGGATTTGTTCATTGTCATAAAGCGGTGTTGGTTTTAAGTTAAAAAAGGCGCGAGGGTAGATTAGGGTTGCCATACGTCAGGATTTTCCCTGACATGTCAGGGAATTCAGTGTTTAAATCTGCGTCAAGGAGAAATGTTAAAATGTACTTCAAAGTCGGGAATTTAAGAAAATTAAGATTTATTTTTTGGAATTAATGTACCAAGGGAGAAAGTTTCTGATAGTTAGCTACAACCGCGTCTAGGCTATACCATGAAACGTAAAGAGGTGAATTGGCGGCACGCAGTGTGTGTGCGCGTAACAATACATGTTTGTTACTAGTAGTTTAAGAATATGCGTTAAATACACAAATAAAAATCCGCGTTTCAACAAAACACAGCATTCGATGCTACGTGGGAAATTTTATTTGCTCAAACTGTGTACCTAATATGCAAGGAACTATCCAACAACTAAAAGTTGAATGCGTGAGACAGAAAAACATTTTTACAGTGGCATTTTATTTCAAATTTAGAAAGGTCTTTGTGACTTCAATTGTTTATTTTTTTGTTTTTAAAAAATTAAACTAAACAGAACTTACGCAGAAAGTTAATTGACAAGGATCAGAGTATCGTATGTAACGTTTTCTCCAATCGCCGTCCGTGTGACTTCCGAATATTCTAAATTTATTCCGGAATAGAAGTGTTAGGATCGCAAAAATGGTTTACGCAACGGTTCTCAAACTGGGGTCCGCGGTCGTTTAGGGCATTCTGCGGGGTCCTCGAAAAGGTGGAAGTAATTCTATATTCTTTTTTGGCGTCAGTTTGTGCAACTAGATAGGTTGAAATCAAAGTGAAAGTGGGAATCGACCGTCTCCATTGCTAAACAAAAAAGCTTTATTGCAAAACAACTAACAAAACCGCAATTGTTCGCGCACAATTGTAATGTTTTTGTCTTGTCTGTGATGTCAGATTTAAAACATTGTTATACGAAATTTTGCCTAACTAGCTAAAATCCTGCAATCAACTTTGGTTTTTCTGAAATACACATTTATACTTCCGTTAACACGTTTAAACTTAAAATTTGAGAAAAACTGTGTTCACGCAACCGAGATAAATTTTGTCAGGGATTGTGTATCATCAAAATATGGCAACCCTAAAATAGACTAACTATCTAAACTTTTTTGCTTTTGTGACTTGCATTGAAAACTTTTTGTGACTTGCATTGACTCGAACAGCTAATGACTTGACTCGACTTGAGACTCGAACCGCTAATGACTCGACTCGACTTGAGACTCGAACCCCTTCTGACTCGACTTGACTTGGGACTCGAACCCCTACTGACTTGACTTGACTTGAGACTCGACAGATAGGACTCGTTACCCAACCCTGCAATGACAGTTTACAAATTGATACGATATCACCGCTGAAGACTTGTAAAATCTAGTGGTGATGACAGGGGGCCACATCAACGAAGTTTTTATGCCATCATTGCACAAGTTTGTTTCATTGAGCAAGCGTTTGCATTGATTCACATCTGAGCCGCTTTTGACGTATTTCCGGCACCAACCACTCTTTGAACATGAGCATTCCTCATCTAACACATACACATATAGTTTTAATGTATTATATAACGATCATCGCAAAAAATCTTTAAACATTACCTGGCTCGTCGGGCAATTTAAAAATAAACTTAGATTTCAGATCAAAAAATGCAGTTTCCAACACTTCGAAAATCACCATACGACATCCACTGCTAGCCTGGAGAGAATTGTTAAACTTCCACTCACACTTGTGTACTTCTTGTTTCTTTAACGTGGTACTGTGTAGCAAATAAGCTGATGTGTTCGATATTGGCAGAGTAAGGCAGTAGCTTGCAGCCAAGCCCAACGATGCTGCAAAAACATAACACAGTAGTTTAATAAACGAGTAATGCTCTTCCAGCGGTTTTATTACACAATAGTTTTGTCACTTCCAATAAGTCCATTCTCAGTTGCGCTATTTCTTTAAAATCAACAAATAAACGCGACTTACTGGCCAATCCGAATGCTAGAAACAGCTGTAGATACAGCGAAGACATTTTGAAAGCAAAGTAACAACAGTTCAGCTGACAAACAAACCCGAGTTTTAAGTCTATACAATACCGTAGAGTTGCAACTGCACACCAGAGATTATTTTCGGCTACAACAAACTATTTCAAGCTGTTATTGTTTTATTACGTAAACCAGAACCTAAATAGGCAAATTTCACGGTTCGATTTTATGACGCACAGATGGTCACGTGTCAAAGCATTCTTTCGCTGAAAGTTCAAGTTTGTATCCACAGTTAAACATAGCCAAAATATCAACCAAGAAAACGGCTTTGACGTTATTCCGGTCCAACCACTTTGCTTCTAATAATTAGAAAACATTGTTGAAAACAATACACAAAGCAACATAATTCACCTGGTTGATCAAGCCATTAAAATAAGAACTTAGATAAAGGACAAAAATTCCAGTAATGTGAAAACCATCATGCGAAATTCACTACTTGATTGGTTCGAAATGTAAAACTGTCACCTACACATGTGACCCACATGTAAATATTGCAGAAATTTCTTGACTGTGTCTTTATCCGAGGTTGTAAATATATAATTTTTGCAGAACTGTATTTTGTGTGTTGTCATCAACGTCGAGCAGTTTTGTTTCTCACTCTTTGGATCATGTTTCTATTCCATCGTATGATCAGTTACACCACAGTACGATGTCTTTTCTTAAACGAGGTGAGCAAATATTGAAGTGCTATTCTTGGCTGATTTGTTATTTGTATGCATTTTTGTTTTACAAAAGTAAATGTTTTTACAACTCATGTTATGTCATGTGCGCACAAAGAATTTTGTACCGGTCTTCGACATTGTAGATCTCATGCGCTTGACAAAAAGAAACACTTAATTTAACCATAAAAACAGCCAAATCGTGATAGGTGCTGTCCACTAGTCTAGTCATAGGAGTATTTTTTTTGTTTTTTTTTTGTTTTTTTTTGTTTTTTTTCTTCACGGGGTTCGAACCCAGGACACTCCCGGGGACGAATCCCGATCAGGTTTTTTTTATGTCTGTATATGGGTCAAGCTCGCCAGGCCATTCGGCCAAGTTCCTGCCCTAGGAGTATATTGTTTATGCCACCGTGCCATTAAGTCGCATGTTGCGCCACTTAGGCGTTTATTGTTCTTCTTGTTCATGCATGATATGCCAACTATAGGCGGTCTTTATTACTTGTCTGATTATTGTATTACTACGCCAAATAGGCGGTGATTACTTTATTATTATTGCATTACTAAGCCAACTAGGCGCCCTCTGCTTTTATTGATCATTGCATGATACGCCAGCTGGGCGTTTTACTATACATTACAAAAGAACGAACAATCGAATCTTGTCGTAGCTTCCGAGCATGGCTCGGTACACGTACGTACTTTTTATTACTTTCCCACGAGGAATGAATACTATTATATTTTATGCGAATGATTATTTATATCAATATATTCCTGAGTACCATCTCAATTTTAAGGTTTAGTCTGAACATCGGCTAGCTTGGGGGCATACCTACATTAATTCACAACTTGATTTTATGCTCTACTTTATCACACATACTCATTTTTTGAACAATTTCGTCGAGTTTAATCAGCCAAGACTACCGCTTCAATTGCCAAGTTTGTTGCTTGCCCAACTGTAACATATAATAATGAATTCGATTCTCAGGCGATAAATACGCTGCTCTACCGCGATTATATGTTCTATTGTTACAAATTAAAACATAGAAAATTTGAAGTAAAATAAATGTCATTATTATTTCGGTACACTGCTTGTTGTTTTATTGTTTCAGAATGAAGTGACGTGTCTCAAACTTCGATTGTGGTCAAGACCAAAGGACATTCAAATTAACCATACTGACATACAAAGAATTTCAGCCTGGAGACAATCCATCTCCAGAAACAAAACGTTACGCTCGAAATGCGATAATCAAATTCGATATTTGGTGTGGTGTAAAATGAATGTTGTTTGTTTTTGGACGTATAAGTTTAAACGTTTTAATGCCTAATGCAGACAATCTCGTATTTGTGCTGTTACTTGTCCATCGTTGTGTAGTTGATCCACAAACTTCCAGAAATCAACAAATTGTCAATTGTGTACTGTTTTCTGTTGTGTATGATATGTATTTTTGTGTGTTACCTTAATGCCCAACACCGCAATGACCATATATTGCTCTTTGCTCAAAAACATGGCGGGGGGTATTTGTAGCGATTGCGACATAATTTGTGCAAACTTTGCAATATTTGTTTACCAAAATAGCTCGTTTTTGACTCGCTAGCTCAAAGGCTGCGAGAAAGTTAAAATGTATAGCAACCAACCTGTGTGGAGCTTCCAGGACTCTGTCCTGACAAGACCAGGGGCTTGGGATATTAAGGATGGTGGTATACCTTTCTAATTTGTAGTGACGCGCTTATAACCTTGAGACTCATCAGCGAACATTAACATAAAAAATTGATCACTACAAGCTAACTGCCTTGTTTAACCATAATTATGCTTGCAATAAAAACATGGATCAAATGATTTCAAGTTGATTAAAATATCCGTAAAAATTTTCCAAATTTTTTCAAACTGGAAAGTTGGTTAAAATTATCTTGACTTAATGACCTTCCACCTTTATGTACATTAATATGGATGACACTTTAACTCAACCTATAAAACAATAGTGGAATGTGGGAGCCAAATCCTGCAATATATTAACTTAGTTCATCAACTATGTTCAGTTTGCAAGGGTTTGGCCAAGAGCAAAAGCCATCTATTTGCAAAGGGTTGGTCAATAACACAAAATACAGTACTGTTCGTACAGTAAAAAAAATGATGGCGATAAAACTTGTTTTGATAACAGGATATGCTGGTAAGTAATCTAATTACTACTCTATAGACAATAGTAAAATAAGTACTCTAATACACAATAGTACTTTGACAAAACAATAGTCTGAATACATCCCAACGATTGATTTTTTTCAGGCTTGTTTTCACTGGCAGCCAGTGTTTGCATTCCTCTTCCTAATTCCGAAACGTCAGGCATCCTTGTTCACAGCACCGGATATGGCAAAAACGCAGTGAGCAAGTGTGTCTGGCAACTTAATGACACTCACCACAATAGTTCAAACCGCTTGATTGTTTTCGAAGTTATTGAAACGGTCGTTTTCAGTTTGAAATCTGAGTTCAAGTTTTGGTTGCCTGATGAGCAAGGTAAGGATTTTCTGTATGGTAATACTGAAAAGTAAATGCTCTCTAAACAGAAGAGTAACTATTTTTTTTTGCTCTAATAGCTAGAAAGTATTCGGCGTCTAACAGTCATTGGTGCCGCGCCTACATGAAATCTGGTGCCAACGAAGAGCTATGCAACGATGTTCTCACCGAAAATAATTTATGCGGGAAAAATATGAAAACTTTGTCCACTTGGCCACCAAATTTAACAACTGTGTTTTATCACTCATTTGCGGTGATGTGATACCAAATTTTTGACTGTTCCACGAAACTGGAAAACAATGCAACTCGAACTAAAGGTAATCACATAAAATACATTTAACATTTTTAAACAGCTGTTCGAAGGATTAATATGATCAATATGAAATATCTAGATAAAGTTTGGTCTTCAACATTACGTAATCGTGTCTAAAAGAAAGCTTGGCGTGTTTACATTATTGAATAAATCTCAAATCAACTCATTTGTTTATCTTTAATATCTGCAATTGCAGTGTGTTCGGAAAATAAGTCGGTAAAAATTGCAACAACCGAAACGACCACAACATCAGCAATGTTTAACACAAACAAAAGAGACAACAGCAACAAAAACAACGACCACACAGACTCCAATCATTATTCGTACAAACAAGGCGAAAGATACAACTACATCAACTACAACAGCAACAACCACCACAACAACAGTAAAAGTGAAAACACAATCGACGACAATAGCCACAAGTTCTTCAATTTTGCAAATCGATTCCTTTATCAACCACACTTCGTCATTACAGTCAACCAATCTTGCAATGACGTCACCGGGTGACAAAATTAAGTGTGACAGAAACAACATCTAAAGGATTGCTAAAAGGTAGACTTTGCAAGCCAACTTGAACACTTATGCTACACGATTACATTAATTATAATCTAAAAATAATAATTATTGATTGATAAAATTTTTAGTATACAGATGTTACTTTTTGGATGATAGCTATCGGCTCCCATATCCTACGATTAGAATGAACTAAACATATCAATAACTGACTTTAGAAGATAAATTTTATATATTGCTACAGTGTTTTTGCCAAACAAAATTATAAGCCAATATTTTTTACCTTTTTTATTTCCAGCATTTTCACTCACTGAAATGATCGCTATTGTAACAGCGACTATTGTGCTGGCGATATTCTGTTTTCTGCTCATCATATCGTTGCTGCAAAAACGTCGTCATAACCGAAAGATTAGGTTCGTTATTGATATCGTTATTTATATTTACAACTGTTTCGAAATGTTTCAAATGTTTCTTTGAATTCGCTAGGGCACTTATCTAATGATGAAAATTGTATATCTGCATGTGTATTTGTAAAACGATTGACTTTCCTTGTAAATTTTCTACTAACGGTCATGACAGATTCTACTAACGAGGTTTTTATTTAGCATTACCAATCAGGTGTACATTGTGGCTCAAGTAATCTGAATTATTATTTCTTTCTATTCAGTGACATTCCTCTGTTGTTTTACCCAACGTTTCTGCTCCCCAAAATAAAAATATGCATCAAAAAATACGGATCAAACGATTTTATCGGATTGAAATAACCGTAAAATATAACTTAGGTCAAGAAAAGTCAAACAAAAGTAGCTTAGTTAAAAATATCTTGAATTACTGTCCTTCCTTATTTATGCATATGAACTATAGATGACACATTAACTCAACTTACGAACCAATAGCAGAATGTGGCGGCTAAATCCTGCAATATGTCACGTTTAAGCTCATCAACTATGTGCGACTTAGCTTATTGTCAGTATTCGATCATAAAACAGGTGTTCGTACGGTGAAAAATGTCGGTAGTGAAACTGCTTTTAATGACAGGATTTGCCGGTAAGTAATACCAGATCTATATGACATAAATAGTACTATGATATGACTATAACCTAATAGACAAAAAAGTTTTTTTAGGTTTGATTTTAATGGCAGCAAGCGTTTGCATTCCTTTCCCTAATTCCGATAGTTCGGGCATTCTGGTTCACAGCACCGGATATGGCAAAAATACAGTGTGTGTATGGCAGCTTAATGACACTTACCACAAGAAAAATCCAAATCGCTTGATGATTTTTGAAGTTATTGAAACGGTCGTTTTCAGTTTAAAATCAGAGTTCAACTTTTGGTTGCCTGATCAGCCAGGTAAGTTGTTTTGTTTTAACCGTTGTGAAAATGAACTACATTTTTGCTGTAATAGATGAAAAGTATTCGGCGTCCAACAGTCATTGGTGTCGAGTCTACATGAAAACAGGTTCTGACGAAGAACTATGCAAAGAAGTGCTCAGCAAAAATAACTTATGTAGAGAAGGAATCAAAACTCTTTCGAGGTGGCCGCCGAATTTAACAACTGTGTTTTATTATTCATTGGCTGTGATGTCGTACCAAGTATTTGACTGCGACACCCAAACCAACAGCACTACCACTAGAACTCAAGGTGACCACATGTAATTTCTCAAAAATGATATTTAATAAATTGCGAAAGTGATCCATGTTATTGTTGAAACGTAAAATGCATACATAGTGTCAAGCCTTTTCAAATACGGTAGCATTAAACCTTGTTTACCTGAAAGTAAAAATTTGGATTTTAACTGTTTACTTTTATACAGCTGAAGATATTTCTGCATCTGCGGCAGAAAAAACAGCGAGACGACAAAATTTCCACTTCGTTGCAAAAACGTTTTGTCACCTGCATCTAGCAGTAAAAAACCACCTATTGAAATCACATCCTATTCTGAATGCACCAGTTTGTCATGTAGTCAATTCAAAGAAAGTAAGTTACGAAACGTCATTTCAAATTTTGACTGTAGCACGAAATTGAAAAACAATGCAGAACTAAATGTTACCACATGTGCTACGTAAAATAATTGTGCAAGGTTTTGCAAGTTTTTGTTTATGGTATTAAATGTTTGTTTACCGCATTACAAAATAACTATCAGTAGCTTATATCTGTAATTGTAGTGTGTGAAAATGGAATGACAAAAAATATAACTATCCGAACTACTAAAACACCTATGATTTTTACTGCAAACAAAGCTACACAGACTACTGCAGCAGCAACAACAACAACAACAACAGGTAGAGTGTAAATAGATTCGACGCTTTACACAAATATCCGCCTTTACTCTGTCATCATAGTCTGCCAATCTTTTAAGGTGGTCAAATCACATAGTGTGAAGTGTGAAGAAAACAACATCTAAAGTGTTGCCAAAACGTTTAGCGGACATCACTCCCTTTTATGCTACATGTGTACATAGGTTATAGACAGATAATACTTAAGCATGCAGACGTTATTTGAAATTGTTAACTACCATGAGAATGAACTTCTACGGATGCGCAAACCAGCTTGCTAAGATGCGAATGAAGAAAAATATATGAAACGATTGAATAAATGAGTTTGAGTTAACTTTTCCATTTCACTGCAATGTTTTTGGTGTGCAAAACGAAAATAATGTTTTAAAGCTGAATTTTTATTTTCAGTTTTTTCACTGACTGACATAATAGTTGTTGTAGCAGCGACTATTGTGCTGACCATATTCTGCATACTGCTCAGCATATCTTTGCTTCAAAACCGGCTTCAGACCCGAATATTAAGGTTTGTTATTGATGTATTTTAAATCTCGTTTATTATTTACAACAATATACAAAACATTTGAAAGTTTGTTGCTTTGGCTTCGTAACGCTCTTCCTTGTTTATGAAAATTGTATATACGTTGGTATCCTTCTATTAAACCAGTGGTTCCCAACCGGGGAGGAATTCCTCCCTAGGGAGGAATTTTATGAGTTCAGGGGAGGAATTTCATAAAAACTGTAAAAAAAATACATTAGAAATGTTACAGAATATCTTTGTATCTACATTATTATGTCCAGTATAATTTGGACCCGGTTCACATTTGGAACCAGTTGTAACGGATTCTGAAATGGACCTCCCTAATTATAAGGTCTATTTCAAATTGCTAACATTTTTTATGTAATATTTGTTTTTCGTCTTATGGGGAGGAATGAATAGTTCGAAAATGGGCAAAGGGAGGAATGTAACAAAAAAGGTTGGGAACCACTGTATTAAACGATGAAGAAATTTTTAACTTACTCTCATAGCAGCTGATGAAACAAACTTGATTTGTATTTAGCATTAACAATATGCTTACATATCGTAACACATATTTTTGACAAGTTTACAAATGCTTACTAAACTGGTACAACAGAATCAAATTTTGTGTTCAGAAACACATCGATGGTCCAGCTGTCGAAACGAAACAGTATTTCCTGTCCTGCCTACGTGCCTATAATCCTTCTGCCTTACAACACGGTAAGATTCTTTTCTACCTTATGTCCTCCTATGTTAACTGTATGTTTAACGTTTAGTGACGCATTTAGACCAATGGGCAAGTTCGACTCTTGTCAATGAGAGTATTTGTTTTAAAACGCCATTATTGAGTACATGAATCGCTTGTTCTGTATATTCCGTATATTTTCGATCAAATTACGGCACAATAACGAAATAGTCTCTTAGTTAAATAAGAGACAGCTTGTTGACCATAGCACCGCGGTTTGTAGAGAGTACAGCAAGTGTCCCACGAAACACTGGATTTTTATGACAAAATGTGCTCATCAATGTTGAAACTTTTTTTTGATGTTATTATTATATTCCACAGGAACAAAAATGTTGCAAACACTACAGTATTTTATCAATTATTTATCTGATTTATTTAACAGGAAGAGTTGATCCGGGAATTGCTTTACAAAACGACAATCATGATTATTACATAACAATGCAAGGACAAGTTCCTGAAAACCACCTTTACGATGAACCACCTCATGAATAGTGATCAAATATCAATTGTTTTCCCACAAAAGTGTTACAAAACATGCAATTTTTTACAAACGGTTTTAGAACTGTTTGAAACTTTATTCCAGACAAATTCGCTTGTTCTTTTTTATGCACCACACCATTCGGTTCCTCATTACCACATTGCGTAACGTCAAATGTCATTGTATTTGTATATTTATGAAAACATAATATGTGTCATTTAGTTAAGACATATGTATGTGACTGTTGATCAAGTGGCAAGACTATTAGTTACAAACAAAAAAGGCAAACAAAAAAGATAAAATGTTTTGTCCAAATTTCCACAATATGATTATCATTTGCAATTGTTTGTTTATTTGAGTTTGTCTTCTTTTTCGAATGTTACCGTTCACGATATGTGTTTTATACAACATAATTTCTACGTGTACAGAATCAATAAAACATTTCCACTTAATAAAATAAGTTTGCATAGTTGCTCAATGAGTCTAAGCAGATATTCATTCAATTGGCATTGCTGTGTTGTTTAACTAATGCCAAAATCAACAACTTAAGCGGGAAAGGTCATATAAAAGTAGCTTAATTAGAAATATCTTGACCTTATGTGCTTCCCCCTTTATGCAAATAAATTGTGCATGACACGTTAACTCAACTTACGAACCAAAACCAGTATGTAGCAAATCCTGCACTATGTCACGTTTAAGCTCATCAACTATGTGCGACTTTTTATTATGAGCATAAGTTTACACGGAGAACTGTCTAAAATGTCGGCAATGAAACTACTTTTGGTGACAGGATTTGCCGGTAAGTAATATCAGATCATTACTACATAAATTGTACTTTGGCGTAATTATTATCTGATTAACATAAACAAATGCGTCTTAACCATTAATTTTTTCAGGTTTGTTTTCACTGACAGTCGGCGTTTGCATTCCTTTCCCTAATTCCGACAGTTCAGGCCTTCCGACAGTTAGTTCACAGTGCTAGGTATGGCAAAACCGCAGTGAGCACGTGTGTCTGGCAGCTTAATGACACTCACGACAAGAATATTCCAAATCGCTTGCTGGTTTTCAAAGTTCTGGAAAACGTCGTTTTCGATTTAAAATCTGAGTTCAACTTTTGGTTGCCTGGTCAACCAGGTAAGTGGTTTTGCTTCTACTTTTTTACAAGGAACTACATTTTTGCTGTACTAGATGAAAAGTATTCGGCCCCCAAAAGTCCTTGGTGTCGCGTCTACATTAAAACAAGTTCCGACAAAAACTTATGCAAAGATGTTCTCATCAAAAGTGACGTATGTGGAGAAGGAATTGAAACTCTTTCAAGTTGGCCACCGAATTTAACAACCGTGTTTTTTCATTCCTTGGCTGTGATGTCATACCAAATATTTGATTGCGACACTCAAACCAACAGCAGTACAACTCGAACTCCAGGTGACAACATGCAGTGATTGTTTAAAATGATGTTTAATGTTTTGCAAAAGTTATCCATGTTATTGTTATCAAGCAAAGTCCATGCTTAGTGTCAACCATTCTCAATAATTTGGCATTAAACCTTGTTAAACCATTAATCCATTAAACCTGGATCTTAATGTGTGGATTCTAATTATTTTGCTTTCATACTGCTAAATATATTTCCATATCCGTGGCAGCAACAACATCGATCCTGGCAACCACAAAATTTCCACTCCCCTGCAAAAACGTTTTTTCACCAACAACAACACCAAATACTAAAACAACACCTTGTTTTGATTACACCAGTTTGTCATGTGATGAATTTACAGAAGGTAGGTTTAAACTTGTTTTTCTTTGCTCTTTATGCCTATACATCATTTTATTTTACAGATCCAAGTGCACCTTCAAACTCACCTGTCCTACTGTGCTTGCTGGTAATTCTAACTGTCCTGCTCACACTTGCATGCTCAGGATTAATGTTCATGTTTTGGAAAATTGGGTAAGTTGTCAGTGTAATTACTGCAATAAAAAAACTCTAAAGTAATAAATAATGTCAATTAACATCTCGCATCTTCTTCTTTAGTGCAGACTACAAATATGTGCATGTTGTATTAGAATTTAGCTTTTCCAAGCATTAAAGTGTTTTATTGCTCTATCTATGTAGAAGGGAACGGAAAAGCAATGGAACCTCAGTTCCATTTCATACTGCGACCGATACTTTAACCATTTCCCTTAACGAACAAAATATGGGCAACGCGTCTAACCCAATCGCTGGACCTTCGACGGAACGAAAAACTGTTTATAATGATTTGTACAGCCCTCATGTAGTTAACGTATAAAGTTTCTCCAACCTACTTTATCTATGAAATCTGTTTTTTTACGACTTTAGGATTCCTACTGGTATGAATGCCCACTTAAGTCTCATTCTCAGCACTAAAATCCCATTTTACATAACGAGCAGATCGCAGGTTGCATGCAACTTTTTCAATCAGAATCAGAACATAATTATTTTCCAATTTACATTAAAAATGCTCAAAACCTGTTTAAAAACTGCTCGAAACCTGTTTAAAAATTAAAATATAAACTAAACATTTCAGCAATTATGGAGTGTTAGGCATACTTACTTCAAATGTTTTCTATCTTTTTCTAAATACGTTAACATTGTTTGTGTGTCATCTGTTGCCGAGCGTTTTGTAAATTAATCAGGTACAATTTATCTAGTTTTGGACAAATTTGCTATAAAATAACGATCTAATTTATCACTTTAATGTCAAGCTAGCTGCCTTTTCAATAAAGCTAATAAATCATTAATTTAAAACCCGTAGTTTTGTGGTAGTTTTTGTACACGCATACACGCAGTATTTTGTACAAAATAAACTTACATCAAAACTATACACGTTGTGATGTAGTAAGTTATAATGGAGTGTAGGTGTATTTCAGACATGTGTGGGTGTAAGAGTGAGTCCATAACCAGTTGATAAACAGGATTAATGCTTTAATAGTTAAATAGACGTTTGGCTCATTGAGTTTAGAATAGAAATTTGGATTTGATTTTGTAGACTGAGTAGACTTTTATTAAGTTTTGATCATGTCAAATACTTTGTCGTTGACGTTGTTGTGCGGAATATTTGCAAGTGGTAAGTTTACATGGACTAAATTATGCAGCCCAGCAACCAACGGATAAATGTAACTTCCTTATCTTGTTTACCATTTAACAGGGTTTATCGTTTTCACTTCAAGTTACTGCATCCAACTTCCAGTTTCAAACAGTTCAGGTCACATGGTTCACGCAGCTGGTTTTTCAGGAGAGCAATGCAAATGGAATTTTTATTACAATCCCCCCAACCGAACTAATCTTATGATGGTGTTCAAAGTTTTGAAATCAGGCACTAATGGATGGCAATCACATTACAACTTCTATACACCGGATAACCCAGATACAAGAATAAACTTTCAAAGGTTTTTAATACAAAATATTTCTTTCGTTTTGTCGCAGACAGAAAGTGGTGGCAATCGGGTTCTTTCTGTCGTGTCTATGTGAAGTCTGGTTCCAATGTGACGAACTGCAAACCTGTAAATAAGAGACAAGACTTGTGTGGAAATGTCATTCAACAATCTGTTAATTGGCCTCCCATGATTACAACAGACTTTACACAATATTCTGCTGTAATGTCATATCAATTTATTAATTGTGCAGCAAATGTTACTGGAAACCGAACAAGGACTTTGTTGGGACGTAAGTAGACCTACTTTCTTTGCATGGGAGTAAATTTTAAACGTGCTTCCAAAAGTGAACCGAAAACAAAACAATGTAACTTCGACCCATAAAACCTTACTTAAACTTCAGGACAAGTTTAGATTTTGGGTAGAGTAATGGTCAAGTCACAGTTTGTATAAAACGTATTTTAAACCCACTAATTTTAGTTTTATTTGTAATTTATTTGGCAAGACATGTTTTGTACTAACAGCGGTCGTGAATCCAAGCACATTTAACAACCAAACACAAAGCATTTGGAACAACACATTCCAGACAACAACAATGGCACGAAAAACGTCATATCCCGTTGCGATACTATCTAGCAGAGGTATTGATACAAAGGCCCACTATGTTGTGACACTCAACACGTATAGTATTTTTGTAACGTATAGCTGTAAGTACTATTATCTAGTAGATTTGATAAACAAATCTGCTGTTTTGTATCAAAACTAACGCAGAAATCATCATACCCACCACCTTTTCAAATATGTTTATTATTTTAGCTTGGCGTGACCAAAGTAGGATATGCCGATAAGTAAATTTTCGGTTAGATTCATTGAAAAGCAATTGGAATGTAAAAACTTGTTTGAAGTAACATTTTAATGTTTGATTGTCAAAACCTGCCATTTACAAAATATCACGAGTACATGAGCTATCAATTAAGTGTCATAAATTATGTTTGCTTGCAAATTACAAAATCATCCTTCTACAATCGAAGTTAAGCAAATTATCATCCAGCATAATTTTTGTTTCAGCATTTTCTCCGACTGATGTAGTAGTTATATTAATAGCTGCTACTGCTGTGTTTGCCATTTTTTGTGTACTGCTCATCATATTATTGTGGCGAAACTGGAAAAACAAAAAAACGTCAAGGTTTGTTTGTCATTATTTTGATTTATAACTTTGTATAAGTTTTGCGAAATGTGCTTCTACAATACCGGTTCCAACAGTTGTTAAAGCTACTGCTAGATTAATCAGAAGTTGTTAAACTTAATCGTAAGCAAGTGTGTGACATATAGTGGCAATGCCAAGATTTATTACCTTTATTTTGTACAGATACACAGAATCAGGTCAACCCCAAGCACAGAATGTAAACAGTAACAAACAAGCAAACACATCAAATTTGTCGCTTTCTATAAAACACGGTAATATACATCGATTTGTTCCACTGGATCACGTTTGTTGTTTTTCCACTGGATCACGTTTGTTGTTTTTCCACTTGCACTTTCATTTCCTGCAGATTATGCCGATATTGATGATGCTTTAAAACCCGATAACAACGATTATCTTGTCCCAATCCCAAAACCAATTCCACATTACGAAGATATGGGTCAACCATTTCAAAATTGAATTACGTAAATGACTTTATTGTTTCTCAAATTTGCAAACGTTTCTCAATCTCGGATTTCATAACGTCAAAGTTTCTTGTTTTTGATGATCACAATAGAAGTACACAAGTTGTAATAAACTTACTATCACCTTGCGCGAAAATGTTTGGAACTTTATGGCTCATCAAAAAAGCGTTTCTTAAAATCGATCGAAAATTTGAAACTAAACACGGGTATTTCTGTTTGATACTTATATTACACATTACCAATGTAAAACCAACACACACAAACAATTTACGACACTCAGCCCACAACAATAAAAACAATGTCGCTTCAGGAAAGTTAAAATAATCGTATTGTGATTGCAACGCACGCAGGCTAGCCATCCTGTTGTATTTGTATATTTTCAGCGCTCGAGGTATATATATATATTGTATTTGTATATTTTCGGCGCTCGAGGTATGTATATATTGTATTTGTATATTTTCAGCGTCGTTCTGCATCCCATGCCTAGATTAGGTAACTATAAGCTGCGCAGAGCTGCTTTACAAAACAACATATATCTCACCGAACACGCCCTGAATGTTACGTGCGCTAGTAAAAATATAAACTAACATATTTTTCATAAAGCCAGTTTAACTTTGTGATTGCAACTATAAAATGCAAATAAGGCAGACGTAATGGCGTTAGGACAAACAAAGCAATATACTGCATGTGGTATGTTAGATGTACAAACATTGCTAGTTTACCTGGATTGTCAGGCAACCAAAAGTTGAACACAGAATCTGTAGAAAATATGTTTCCTTTCAAAACTTTGAACACCATAATACGATTTGAACTGCTTGCTGCTCAAATACCCTGAGTCACCAGCAGTGGCGAACGGTACACAAATTGCGGCTGCATAGACTGAAAAAATCTGTTAAAATTGTCACTTTTCGTTATACAACCAAGTTATTTCGATCGTTATATCCGAACATGAAAAGCAATAATTGACCCAAAAAACGAAACATTTCACTGCATTCAGACGCGTTTTCAGTATAGCTTAGCAAGCTCTGTCAATGTATTGTCATCACCGGCTTCTAATTTGTCTCAGACTAAAATATACGGTATAACAATGCTTAAACGGAAGGACAGCAGGACGTTCAAAATATCCTGTGTACTTTTATGTGCGCTTTTATATAAATAAACTGAGATAAACTCATTGCCAGATGACTTATGATTTTGTACATATGTTTTGTTTCCTTAACTTACAACAACAACTGTCATATAAATTAACACCAATGACAACAACAACAACTTTTTATCTTTTCGTCTCCTTTTTTCTAAAAGTTAATTTCCTGATCCAGGGGGATAAATTTAATTTTCTTCATCCAAATTGGACTTCTCAAACCGATGGTGCTTTTTTGGCAACCTTACTGAAGTACTATAAGGTGCCTCCGTAATTACACTTTAGTCCAATGAAGTTAAACTATGCAAGTAATTGACAGTTTATTATTTTCAAACATATTAACTACACAAACAGGTATATAAAGCATTTGTATACATTACGAAACTTCTCGAGAAAAACAAACTAATTAGCAACTGTGTAAAGTACATTGTCCACTATTTCTTTGGCCTGGGGTTCAGAAGAGTTTACTGTTGAACAACTGGAGGAGCTGTTGCCTTTTTCCCTGTGTAAACAAACGTAGAATTTAAACGGTACATATTCCAAACACTATACAGGACTTGCATTCTATATGTCGTAGTGAATATACTGGTACTTTGATACAGAAAACATTTACATCTCAGGAGAAAAAAGTTTACCTGAGTTGGATGAACAAAACAACAATCAGTATAACTGCAAAAGCAAGTAATGTTCCAAGCACCACAGCAACCCATAGATTCACAACTGGTGTCGCGGATTGACCTGTCAAAATTTGCAATGAACAAAAGTTCAAAACACAGTGTTAAATTTGTTATGTCAAAAAAATCTTGTGTTTGTAGCATATACTTGTTAGTTTGTTTCACAAAATTCCAATGTATTTGGAAGTTTATTCGGGGATGTAACAATTTTGTTTCTTGATTGATGTAACTCGGTAATTGTATGTTTCTTCTACATGACACCTAAATAGTTAGTTTTATAGCGCACCTCCTTTGTGTTCACAAAGTTAGTGTACTAATTCTGAGTAAAAAACTTAGCGTAATTGCAATAAAGCATCTTGGCGATTGATCATGGATGATAAATTTGAAAAAATCAACCTAGCAGGCTGATTTGGAGTTTCATCAAAGGTTGTGATACAACAGTGGGTGTTAACCGATTGACGCCTACTTGTAGCAGAGATACGCATGGACCAAATTTGTACACAATAGAACGCACGGTAAATATAGAATGCAAACGTAATACCTCTGGAGTCCGAAGGTGTAGCGGAAGTCAACGTCGTTTCTGGTGTTGTTTTAATCTGAGTGCTGGAATGTGTGGAGTTTTGCACTCGAATCGTCATATTGTTCGGATTAGATATGTTTGACACTTCGACCGCTGCAAACATTTCGGTCAATTATACGTGTACAAACAACATACAACTTACCCAAGAATTTGTTAAAGGCGAAAGTAAAATTTAGCTGACGATTCTCAACCGGGATCAGTTTGACATGTTTAGATTGTAATTATACGTGAACTAAGTTTTAAGCGTGCGCGGTTCTTTTTGCACGTAAGCGAGTAAAATCGGCATGATTAATATAAAAATAAATAAAAAGAGGCCAACACCGGCGGCCTAACCTGAGAAATAACCCAACTCACCACAAGAAAATTTTGTTTTACCTATGTTAGGGGCCATCAATGTTATGTTCTTCGTCGTATTTGCTTTACAGTCAATAAACTGGTATGACATCACAGCAGAATAATACGCAAAGTCGGTTTTTATCCTAACAGGCCACATCACAGATTCTTGTATGACATTTTCACATAAGTATGTTCTTATATCTCCAGGTTTGCAGTTCGTCAAATTAGAACCAGGCTTTACATAAATACGACAGAAAGCACCCGAACGCCACCACTTCCGGTCTACGAAACAACAAAGCAATTTATTGTTTGTTTCCAAGAAAATACACGCTGTTGGATATACGGTATACCTGGATTATCCGGTGTATAGAAGTTGTAATGTGAAGGCCATCCACTGCTAACGGAATTTAAAACCCTAAACACCATTATCAGGTTAGTTCGGTTAAGAATATTATAATCAAAGTTCCATTTGCATTCTTCTCCCCAAAAACCAGCTGCATGAACCATGTAACCTGAACTGTTTGACATGGGAAGTTGAATGCAGTAACTTGCAGCGAGGCCTAAACAAACTATTAAAAAGTTTAAATTACTACATAAACAAAGAGCAATATTATTGTGCAACATCTTATTCTAAAAGTCAAAACTTACCAGTTACTACAATTAAAATCATTTGGCCTTGTTCCAAATTTAAAGGCCTTGAACTTAACATGTTGAACAGTTGAAGACTCACATAAATTTTGAATCAACTACCTCATACTCGTCTAAAGCATTCCAATCTGTAAGCTAAACCAGCGGAAGCCACCTTAGACTCAACTGTCTTTGTACGCAACTGCCAAACACACATTATACCGACTTGTTTTGATAAATGGTTGATCATCATTGCTCTTCCCACGCATTTTCATAGGTTGCACGTTTGGTACTCATTGGGCTTTCTGCGCACCAAACCAGTTAAACTTAATGCTCATCGAAAATGATGACGCGTTTGTTTGACAAGCACAACACTTGCTAATTATATGGCAAGTCAAGACAAATTCTATTGACATTGTCACTTCATCAATTTGTAATTGTTGGACGGTTTCTAAAAACAGCATGGAGACCAAAAACTAATCAAGTCAAGTGTGCTATTATTTCAAACATGCTCGCTATTGGCGGAGTAAAACCGGTTACATATAGCGGTGGTAGAACCCACAGGTTTTGCTGCACAAATGAAACCCACCTAAACGGAAACACAAGCGGGTTCCTTGAAACTTGCGACCAATCATTGAAGTCGATGGAAGGCATACGACCACAACTATCAACATCCCCAAATGTCAACAACAATGAATTTAAAGAAATTAATGCGTAGTAAACATTTTTAGTTTAAACAATAATGACAACTCGGTAACAATAAATAATACTTCATATTACACATAATAAAAATGTTTTGGAGGTAGAAACATACAACTTTTTAGTTTGATCTTTTTTTTATTTAAAATTGTGATTTTAACAATGTTAAACACAAAGTGGAAAGTCAACTAAATTATTATCTTAGTGTAAATAATAAGTTGCAACAGCAAGTGTATTTTTTAAATTGTTCTTAAACGGAAGCTTTATTATGCAGAACTTGAGAAAATTTGAGAAAATACAAATTCAGGCGTAAAATACGATCTTGAGAAATTTTGTTGTTTTGTTTGTACTCGGCTTAGCAAACTCTGGGGCCAATATAACACTTCAATTACGAGACAATCCATTTAAATCTTCGTAAAGTGGAGCAGATCGTTGGATTGGAACAAGATATCCGTCGTCGTTGGGTTTTGCAGCAACGACCACATCGACATATTCTACAAAACATAAAACCCATCACTGTTAAAACCTGGAAACAATAAACAGCACTTTTACCATGTTGATCTGGATGAAAGCTTGGATTTTGTTGATCTTGTAGTTGATCGTTTTGTGTCGTTAGTGAGATCATCGAGCCGTTACTGAAAAAAATGATTGTTTTAAAGCTGGGTCACTACTTTCCAAACACTTGAGGGGTTTAAACTGTTTGTTTTAGAAAAACGTTTCACTTGTAATGCGTATAAAATCTCCCACATAAAAAACAACTTGTCCCACTCAATATACGGAGAGGTTTTGTTTACTTGCTAGTAACATTATGACAACAAACCTGGATTTGATCTTGTTTCGACACAATAGTATGATGAGCAGTAAACAAAATACGGCAAACACAGCAGCAGCTGATGCTATAACGATGGTATCAGTCGTAGAAAGACCTGAAACTATTAATAACTGTGGAAATGACAGTGTGATATTTGTGTTAATCTATGGTTAATTCATATGATTTTTCAACGATAATAATGTAAAAAAAACTATGTTATAGCATTATTTGTCGTCTACACTGTTGTTGACGTAAGCTAATTTGTTATTTTAATATGCGTTTGGTTACAAAGTATTAGTATCAGAAAAATGTAGCAACCATAGTGTTTGTAACTTGCTTTATCAACACAGCAGTTATCACAATGATTCAAGTCCGAAAATAGAGTGCCAATACCTGAGACGCAAGCTGCGCTACCAGGAAGTGACGTTGTTCCTGTTTGCACTGAGTTGGTGATGTTGGATGTGTTTGGTATCAAGATATCTGCACGAACAAAATATGTTAAAACAAGATCAATTAAGACAATCAATTAGCAGTCCGAATCTTATTCTGACTAAGTCGTTTTTCATTTACCACTCATTCATAAAACCCAAATAATTTACAGTTTGTTTAATGATAATTATCGCGCAAGTCGCCAAGATGGTTGGCGCAACCGCCTTGTGTTCACAAAGTTGTGGTTTCTGATCGTGGTCGCGAGCTGCATTGCTCCTGCCTAGTAGTATCCGACGGGTTGGACTGAATTAAATTGAAAAAAAATCAAACAAAAACGGATTTAACGGACTTGCGATAAAACAGGCGCATGACGCATTCGGGCGTTGCACGCCTACCGAAGATAAAAGACGAAAAAACAAACAAATCTTAATACACAGCAATGCTTTGCCTCTTGTTAAAATAAATATCTCACCCAGGGTCAACGCCGTGCTGGTTCTCTTCTCAGTCACATTTGCTTCACAATCAATAAACTGGTATGACATCACAGCAGAGAAAGCTGCAAAGCTGGTTTTTAATATGGGAGGCCACATCACAGATTCTTGTATGACATTTTCACACAAGTCTGGTCTCTTATCTCCAGGTTTGCAGTTCTTCAAGCTGGAACCAGACTTTACATAAATACGACAGAATGAACCTTTCAGCCACCACTTTCTGCCTATGATGAGAAAATAGTCATAATGTTTTTATGCCGACCTAAGGTACCTAATTTATCTGCTATGTACCTGGATTATCTGGTGTATAAAAGTCATACTTAAGATTAAACAAACCAACAGTGCCCGATTGCAAAACCCTAAACACCATCATAAGATTGGTTCTGTTGGGAGGATTGTAATCAAAAACCCAGTTGCATTGCTCTGTTAAAATATCGGAAGCATGGACGAAATATCCTGAACTGTTCGAGGTTGGAAGTTGGATGCAATAACCCGATGCAAGGCCAAATGAAACTGAAACACAAATATAAAGAAAAAAAGTTTAAAATATAAAACAACGATTTGGAATGCTAAATAAGTATGACTTACCACTTGTAGTAATGCAAATAGTCACAGCAAACATCTGAACAGTGTTTAAAACGGATTTGGGTGACATCATTTTTTCAGTGCACTAGATATATATATTCTTACAAGCGTCTAACCCTCCAAGGAATGACAAAAACAACTTTAAAGAAACAGTACGTGTAATCGACTTATTTTTCAGAGACTGGAATGAAGTTGAATTGTAAATTCAAACTTTGTGACCTTGGTGAATCGAGAGACATACCCCCGCATAAAATCGCAGAGACCTATCCTCAATCTGTTCTTTGCCAACCCTCACTAGACAATGTTAATCACTTGTACACCAAGGTTCCTTGGGTGCAAGTTGATTACCGTTCGTACGTCATTGTGTTAAAACGTGTCGTGAACGATTTGGTGCACAAGGTGGTGTCAGTTCAAAACGTTTACAGTTTCCGTTATAAGCCCTGATTCTGCGAAATGATTTGAGTCTGATCGGGTAAAAACAAGCTAGACCCATTCTAGTATATGCAGTTTTGGAAAGAACAATTTGCAGCTTATCAACCAACATCAATCGTTCAGAAATTTCTGGCTTATAGCAAATATATTACTTACCTTCACATTACAGTCAGAATAATAAAGAACCAAGAAAATGTGGATTGTAAAGGATGCTAGAAGTTTAACCCCTTAACAAACTGTGGATAAAAACAAAACAAAAATAACTCCCGCGGCTGAAACCTCCAGTTCCTTAATCCAAACGCGACAAACTTTTCGTCTAACGAGGATTTGAATATACCCAAATCTAAAGTGTTTCGTCAATTATGTGTTTGGATTGGAAGTGTAAACACTGTAACCGTCTAGGGAAGTGCAAGTCATCCTTAGCAATCGCAAGTAGTGCAGAAGTTAATACCATGACGAACAAATGTACAATTTAAAAGTGCTTCAAACAAGCAGGGTTGTTCATATGGTTGGAGTAGGTTATTGTAATAGGCTAATATGCCTTATACACGGCATTGTACACAACTTCCTTTTCAGATGATGGATCGGTAGACTGGTAAGGTTCGTTGACCACAATTTCCCTACTCGGCGGTTGCGAAGTGTTTGGTGATGGCGTGTTCAGGGACTTTTTGGGTGCTTACGATTTATGTGTTAAAAAACATTTTAAACATAGTGCTTAGGATCTCATTTAAAAAGCGTGATATGCATGTGTACTTTGTATTTTAACAAATTTGACTTTTCGTGCCTACCTACCAAGTTGCTTTGAATAGTTGCCAGAAAAACCTAAATTTCGCTGATTATTCTGCACTGTCACCTTCTAGTAATAGTGAATTGTCAGTTCGATAATTCACAGTCAACACAATTTAAATCTACCTTTCAGGATCGGCAAATCGATGTTTGCTTAATGCATTTAAAATAGTTGGTCAAAACAATGATTGCATTCGTTTACAATAAAATTGTTGTTTTAAAAATAGAGTTGATAATAAACAGTTTAATGTTTTTGTGTCATTTTTTCTACCATTCAATCGATGAGATTTTGTAACGTGATAACGTTAGCAACAGAAACAATAGGAAACTCTGAGATAATATGATTTTAGTGTAGCTTCTTAATTGCAGGAGTAGGTTTTGGTATGCTTGTATTAATTATACTGAAACAGAAAAAAACAATGAGTTTTTAAAATCCGGTTTCGAGAAATTGAGTTATTTGTTTGAACTCGGCTTTGCAGAGAAAATCTTCAATTCTTCGATATTCATGCAGTACTTCCATAGTTCTTCAATTTCGATTAATTCCATTCAAATCTTCGTAAAGTGGAACAGGTTGTTTGATTGGAACAAGATAACCGTCGTCGTCGGGTTTCGAAACTACATCCACATTAACAGAATCTACAAAACATAAAACTCATTATCTATCTTGACATAATTAAAGGATAAATATTAACTTACTTTTACTCTGCTTTGGTGTTGCTGGTGGAAAATTTGTGTAAACTTGTTTCGGAGGTTGTTGATATTGTAGTTGATTGTTTTGTGTCGAAAGTGATATCATGGAGCCAATTCTAAGCGTAGTTATGCTTTTAAACTAAGGTCAAAACTTGACAATTCCTCGGAGGTTTAAAGCGTGTATTTAAGAAAGCTTTCAAATTAACTAGGACGAAAATCAACTACAAACCTTGCTTTATGTTTGTTTTTCCAGTTTCGCCACAATAATATGATGAGCAGCAGACAAAATACTGCCAGCACAGCAGCAGCTATTGCTATAACGATGGTATTAGTTGTGGAAAAACCTGAAATAATGTCTTTGTGGTAACTGTAATTTATGTATTTACTATTGCGCTAGATGTCGTCCCTGTGTTATGACGACAATTGCTGTAGCGCACAGGGAAACTTGGCCAAATGGTCCAGCGCGCCTGACCCAAATACAGACACAAAAAAACTGATCGGGATTCGTCCCTGAGAGTAACCTGGGTTCGAACCCCGTGAAAAAAAACCAACAAAAACACGGTCGGTGAGTTCATGACACTAACTTCCCAGCATTTGTAACATCTGTTTGTAGCGTATGCTTACCAGGGAAATGTTGCAACATTTTAAGTGTATGTAACTTGCTTTATCAACTCTTTTCCGCAAAACAAATCTTTTTCGGCTTGAAACCAATAGAGTGTCAGTACCTGAAATGCAAGCTGTGCTGCCGTAAGATGACGTTTTTCCTGACATTGTTGTTGCCTGAAATAGGTTCGTGGTGTTTAGCAAACCACTACTCGTTTGCTTATCGTACTGAGATGTGCTTGTCTCCAAAACTGCAATTGGAATGAAATATGCTATACAATATCATACGCTATCGTCACCAGCTGCTCTGATGAAATCTTATAGGTCCAAACAGTGTGTACTGTTAGCAGCTTATGTTCTGGTACGATTGTTTTATATTTATACAACATATATGGGGAAAAAGATTTAATTCTATTGTAACTAAATCTTTTTTTACCACAACAAGCAGCAATTTTTTTTAATACCAAACAATTTCGTTTTCAGTCTTAGTGTTCAACACAGCACAGTTTTTAGCTATAATGCTTTGAATCTTGCTGTTCAAATAAATATAGTACCTGGGTTAGCCGTTGTGCTGGTTGTATTTTCTTTGCCATTTGCTTCACAATCAATAAACTGGTATGACATCACAGCAGAATATTGTGCAAATTCGGTTTTGATCATGGGAGGCCACATTACAGATTCTTGTATAATATTTTCACACAAGTCTGGTCTCTTATCTCCAGGTTTGCAGTTCGTCACATTGGAACCAGACTTCAAATAAATACGACAGAAAGAACCCGATTGCCACCATTTTCTGCCTAAGTCGAGAAATTAATCAACTTTTTTTTGTATTCCACGTGTTTAAGGTTTCAAAATCAGTCACGTGTTTTATGACGTACCTGGATTATCCGGTGTGTAAAAGTTGTAATGATGTGCACCAAATCCAACAGTGCCAGATTTTAAAACCTTAAACACCATCAAAAGATTTGTTCGGTTTGTAGGATTGTAATCAAATTCCCAATTACATTCCTCTCCTGAATAATCGGCAGCATGTACTAAATGTCCTGACTGTTCGAAGTTGGAAGTTGAATGCAATAACTTGATGCAAAGCCGAAAGAAACTAAGTCGCCGACATAACAAAGTAAAGTTTTGAACAGATTAAACGATTTGTTATGCAATATATGCAATAAAATCATGACTTACCGAATGTAATGACGCAAATCGTTACAACAGAATGCCTAAGAGTGTTTAAACCGCCTTTTCGCAACATTGTTTAGCCGTGCACAAAGAATAAATACCTGCAAGTTTGAATGTTAGTAAAACGAGTGAGGAGAAAACTTATGTCTAATAAATGATGTGGTGGTCTTATGTACAAACCTGTGACTGCCTTATAACGAAATGTTACACTTTCCCACCAATGCAACTGACGTTTAGTTGTAAAATGATATCGCTTTCTTGTTACGCACTTCCATAAATCTGATGACTTGAAAAAGTAAACCCAAACCAATTGCCTTCTACCATTTGTTCTGTTTCAAACCCTCACAACTAAATGTAAACTACTTTGCTACATAACCATTGGATGTACTGTGGGCTAATTTTTTACCGAAACACCGTACATGCAAATTTATTGTCGTTCATACGTCACAGTGTTAAAACGTGATTTGAGCGATTTAGTGCGTAAGATCTACTTAGTTGCAAAACACCTAAAGTTTCCCGTTTAAGCCGGGTTTCTCAGTTGAAACGTACGGCGTTAAACTTTGCGTAATTATGTTATGAAAGCAACTTGTCTTTCAAAATATCACAAATTAAACACAATGACCGACCTACGCAAAAGCTCGTGTGCAATTGAAACGTGCTTCTAACAAGCAACCATTGGAAATTTCGTGGAGTAGGTTATTGCAACAAGCTAACACGCTTCACACGGCATTGTACACAAATTTCTTTTCATATAATGTATTGGTAGAATGCTATAAAAAGCTTTGCTCGTATGCCACAAGACATTCAGCAATTTTCTCATTGTGGGATATCCCATTTTCTTAAGGGGTGGGTTGCAAATTTTTAATTCAAATTGATTACGAGTAGATGAACATTGACTGATTTATTCGACATTATCCCACACGATCTTTGTCCACATTGGAACCAAGGAGTACCGTTACTTATTTACTTTATTCGATTTGCTTGAAGCTGAATTTATGGCCAAACTGTTTACTTACCTCAGTGATTCTGTAACTAAAGGTGATTTGCTGTTATCATTTTTTTCGATTTGGCACTTTACTTAATTTCATGGCCATAGCATATCTGGACTATAATTTAAGTGAGTTTTTCTTTTGCATTTGTTGGTGAACAGGGGATGCACCGGGTTCTAAGGGATAATTTAAGGGACCACAGGTCATAAAAGGTGACTTGAAGGCGGGTCCGATCTATGAAAGGTTGAGAACCAGTAGTCAAACGTATTTAGTTTGGTTGTAACAATGATTGCATTAGTTATAAACAAAATACGATGACGTTATCTATTGCGATGCTATTAAGAACGATTTTTTCCAGTTACATTTGAAGGATTTGATGTCATTCACTCTTCTCTATTGTAAATCTATTGAATAGGAATTGTGATTTTATTTTTGTAATAAATGTAAGTCGTCACAGCAGGTATTGAAAAAGGAAACAAAATAGGATCAACAAGAGTAGTCAACACAATGTACAAACTCAAATATTCATATGTTAGCGTAAATCGTCAGTTGTATAAGTAGGCTTATGTATGCGTCTTTAATGTCTATTGAACTGAGTCTGAAAAATAGAAACTAAGAAACAAATAGTTTTATAAATGCGTGGTTGAGAAATTGGATTATTTCGTTTAACTTTCAAATGTGAGAAAACTTTTTGATGACGTAAACACTTCAATTACGATAAATTCCATTTACATCTTCGAAAACTGGATCAGTTCGTTGGATTGGAACAACATAACCGTCGTCGTTACGTTTTGAAACTGCATTCACATCCACAGAATCTACAAAACATGAAACTAATCAACACTTTTAACACCGTCAAATAATAAACATTACTTTACCGTGATTCGGCGGTGCTGGTGGAAAATTTGTGTAAGCTTGTTTAGGAGGTGGTTGATCTTGTAGATGTTCGTTTTGCGTCGAAAGTGAAATCATGGAGTCGTTTCTGTACATATTTCTGGTTTTGAACTAAGGTTGAAAACTTTGCAAATCATTGGGGATTTATATGTGCAATTTAGAAATGTTTTTATTTAAACTTCTACAAATAGCTAACCGTGTTTTGCTTTTGTTTTTGTAGTTTCGCCACAACAGTAGGATGAGCAGTAAACAAAATACTGCAAGAACACCAGCAGCTGATGCTATAACGATGTTATCAGTTGTGGAAAGACCTGCAATAATCAGTAACTAGTATCAGTGTAAGGTTTGTGTTAGTTTGTGGTTGATGTATAAAACTTGGTAAAAATTAAGTTAAAACACATGTTTGTCATTGTCAGTATTGTGGACTAGTGTTAACTTTAATGTATGTTTTTATTGTTACGCTAGATGCCGTCCCTGTAAAGTGACTTCACATGTAGATTGTCCTGGGTTCGAACTCCGTGACGAAAAAAAAGCGCGCATCGTGTTGGGCAGGAACTTGGCCGAATGAACCGGCTCGCCTAAATCATGTACAGACATAAAAAAACTTGATCTGGATCTGCTCTGGGTTCAAAAAAATACACCCCACCGCGTCCTAATAACTGTAATACCTGTTTTGTAATGTATACATATAAGGAAAACATGGCAAGAATCAAAGTGTTTGTAATTTGCTTTATCAACACAGCAATTTTCAGTCTGAAATTTACTAGCAAAAGCAAGCATTGTTTTGATTGAAACTAAACAGAGTGTCAATACCTGAAGCACAAGCTGTGCCACCGGGAGATGGCGTTTTTCCTGACATTGTTGTTGCCTGGATCGAGTTGTTTATTAAACCACTACTCGTTTGCCTATCGTACTGAGATGTGCTTGACTCCAAAGCTGCAAATAATATGTTTTTAACATCAATGGACAACACAATTGTTTTTTTTTACATTGTTATTTATCACAGTCTTTAAAGCTATTATTTATTTCGAAATTAATTACAATTTTGTTTACGGTTATAGTTATCAACAAATGACAATTTTCAGCTATAATGCTTTGATTCTTGCTGTTCAAATGATAATTGTACCTGGGTTAGGCGTTGTGCTGATTTGTGTTTGTTTTTCTATTGCTTCACAATCAATAAACTGGTACGACATCACAGCAGAATATAGTATAAAATCGGTTGTAATTATGGGAGGCCACATCACAGATTCTTGTATGACATTTTTACACAATTCTGGTTTGGTATCTCCAGGTTTGCAGTGCGTCAAATTGGAACCAGACTTCGCAAAAATGCGACAGAAAGGACCCGATAGCCACCATTTCCTGCCTAAGTCGAGAATTTTTTTGTATTTTGCAAGGTACTTTAGATGATAAAGACATACCTGGGTTATCTGGTGTATAGAAGTTGTAATGATTACTAATGGATCCTACACTTGTGGATGTTAAAACCTTAAACACCATCATCAGATTTGTTCGGTTCGGAGGATTGTAATCAAAAACCCAATTGCATTGCACTGTTGAAAAATCGGAAGCATGTGAAAAATATCCGGAAGTGTTTGAAGTGGGGAGTCGGATGCAATAACTTGATGTGGGACTGAACGAAACTTAAAATACAAGTTTGAAGTAGAGAGGATTTAACTATTCAACGAAATGTTATGCAAATAATAACTTACCACTTGCAATGACGCAAATCGTCACAGCAAAATGCTGGACAGTGTTTAAAGCGGTTTTACCTAACATTGGTTAGCTGTGCACTAGAAAATAAAGCAGTGATCATCAAAAACATGTAGTCAAACAATACTAACCAGAATGAAGTATTACGTTTAAATAAGTATCTTGTGGTATGGTGTACAAACTTTTTTCACTTGCATATGTATAACTTTTTCAACCTTCAATTTTCTGAGATTGCCTAACCGGCGATTAGCAAAACTATATTGCATTATAAATTCTTTTTACACATTTTTCAAGTTCTTGTTGACAAACCGGAAAAATTGCGAAGATTTAACTTTTATTTGTTGCTTACCTAACCCTCGCGAGTAAATGCAAACTGCTTATCAGTATAATCACTGGAAGTACTGCAGCGAAATCTAGAGCATTTTTCACCGAAGTTTAATGAATGCAAATTTATTGTCGTTCATACGTCACAGTGTTAAAACGTGATATAAGCGATTTGGTGCGTAACATCATCTTAGTTGCAAAACACTCAAAGTTTCCCGTTCAAACCGTGTTTCTCAGTTGAAGTGTATAGCGTAAAGTTTGACGTAATTAAAAATACAGGCATTGTAAATCTCCACACAGTTCACACATTGACGAAAACGCACAAAATGCTTGTGTACAATTGAATTAAGCTTCAATCAAACATAACCTTGGCTTAAAATACCATCATGTTTTGTACAAGGCATTGTATACAACTTCCTTTTCAAATGATGGATTGGTAGACTGGTAAAGTTCGTTGACCACAATTTCCCTACACTGCGGTTCCGAAGTGTTTGCTGTTAACGTGTCGGAAAAACTCTTTGTTGTTTTCAATTTCCTGTGTAAGCAATACAGAAAAGTTGATACTTCATACTAATACAACCAGATTCTGTTGATATTATAACAACTCTAGCTTATATTGTATTAAACCTCTACACTTTAGCTTTTAGTAAAACAAGTTTTCTGTAGAAGCAATGTGCTGCAATAGGTTACGCTGTTTTTTGTCAGGTTTAGGGCGTTATATTTGAGGGTGTTTCATTGTGTCAAATATTTACCTGATTTTGAAAAGCAAAACCAAGATGACACAACATGCAAAGAGAAGCAACACTGCAAGCACCAAGACGACCCATATAAATAGTGAGGCTTCCTCGGTGGTTTGACCTGTCAACAAGTTATTTTTATTCACTGCAAGTGATTTCACGCTGTACAGGCACGTTGAGTGTTATACAATGCATAGGTAACTTGTTCTAAAAGCAAGAAGATGGAAAATGCGCAAAGTATTTTATAATTCGTAATTGCGACTTTATTGTTTCTACAGTAAAGTAATATCACGAGTGTGCAAATAAGGATTATACATTTCCCTGCAAGAGTGTTCAATGAATAGAGATTCCATGTTAATGAAATTATCACAATACCTTTATAGTTTGACACGTCGTCATAAACTGACGTTGTTCCTGTCATTGTAGTGGTGTATTTTAGAGTAAAGTTTTTCCGCCCAGCAAGTGTTCCATTGTTACGTCGAGATATATTGGACGAAACAACCACTGAAAATCCCGGCAAAATATTTGTTTTATTCTTCTCGTGATTCAAATTCATTTATTAATGATTTTAATTACCTGCGTTTTGAGATGCTTCTATTAAAGTATTTGATTCGCAGTCAATAAACTGATAAGACATCACAGCTGAGAAAAGTTTAAACCAGGTGGTAATTTCGGGTGGCCAGCTTAAAGCACCTTGCATGTTATTTCTACATAGCTATCATCTGCTATCTCCAACTTTGCAGTTGGTCATATTTGAACCTTCTTTAACGTAAATGAGACACCAAGGAGCCTTCTGATAGAACTTATGACCTGAAAATGTATGATAGAATTAATTTGTTGTTTACTTTTCTGCTAAAAGTTGTTCAAAAACTTACTTGGTCTGTCTGGTAACCAAAAGTTGTAATGATTATCAACATATCCCACCGTGTCAGATTTCACAACCTTGAAAATCATCATAAGATTTGTTCGGTTTGGTTGACTGTAATTAAACCTCCATGAGCAATAATGCCCACAATATCCAGCAGCATGTACCATGAATCCTGAACTGTTTGAAGTTGGAAGTTGAAGGCAATAACTCGTTGCCAAGCCGAAGAATACTGAATAAATTTGATGCAAATTTTAAAATAGTCAACTTTTCTATTTCAACGCATGAAAACTAAACTTCTTACCACATACGAAGATGCAAACCGTTTTGACAAACTTTTGGACAGTATTGTGAACGCATAATACTCGACATTCTTCTGAACCAATTGACGCAATATCACTCTCTGAAGTGCCTGCAGTATCAATTAAGTTAGTTAAGCTAACATTAGACAAAACTTGATCCAACTCATCTTTAAAGCTAACACAGTTAATGTGGAGACTTACAAGAACAAGGAAAATAAATAATTAACGTGCAGTGAACAATTTGGTTCGATTCATTAATCAGAAAATGTGGCTGAAATTCTCTTACTGACTACAACGCACAACGAATTTTACCTAAAATTACCTCAAATTAAACAAAAGTAACTATACATGTTACGTTTGCCACTTTTGACATCGCAATGACTGAAATCGTCAATACAAATTAACTCCGTAAATCGCCCAAAAACATGTATGAAGAAAAAAACACTGTAAACACACTGTAAGATGCTTTATGCCTGCAGATCACAAACGCTTTGTCAAAGTAATTTTAATAATAGCTATGGATTATCCGGTTAAACGTTATATCAGTGGTCGGCAACCGCCGGTCCGCGGCCCGATACCGGTCCGCGAAGAGTTCATTACCGGGCCGTATACTATTTCAGGTTTAATGTTTTTCAACATTTTGCCCATGTATCCCAAGGATGATAAACTAATTTAAGCGTTTTTATTACTAAATATTTGTGTTTTTTTGAAGACCGGTCCGCGACAAAAACATTTATTTCAGAAACGGTCCGCAGTGCAAAAAAGGTTGCCAAACCCTGCGTTATATGTCCCATTTGTGTTTGGGACATGCAACGCAGTACGTTAGTTCCGTCTAAGCTTAGTTATGCCTTTCTGTTTGTACAAATGTTTGAATCAGTTTATCATTCCACAGAAAAGTAAATGTGTTCCATAGGTAACATTACATCCCGTTTCATTTTGGTCTTCGTTAAAATTTTGAAAACAATTTAACAACTTGCACATTACATATTGCTCAGTAATACGACTTTTCAGGACATATACTATTTCACAAAACAGCTAAAACTAGACATACATGATTTAATCTGGCCTTCAACATACAAACGCTTCCTACAATAGCACAAATGTAACAATCAATAGCACAAAAGAGTAGAATATCTTTAAAAAATATTGCTAAATAGATATTTTTACGTTGGGCATCCGAGGTTTTTTTTCCAGAACGAGTAACACAAAAGAAAACAAGAATTCGTGCTTTCTAAATTTGTCACATGATTATTGGGTTGTACAAATCATTGTTAGCAATCTCCTTTTCATAGGTTGGATTATTTGAGTGGTACAGTTCGTTCACCACAATTTCTTTATCCTGCTGTTTTGTAGGCGATTTGTCTTCGGTGTGGAAAGATCCGTCCTTTTTTCTGCATGACACAAAATTAGAATTACTTTTTTCAGACGTTTGAAAATAGGTATCAAAATTGTCTTATTTTATTAACTGTATGTAATTTCTTATCCTAGGAAAGTTGTTGTTGACTGATTACCTTTTTTGGACCAGTAAGTATACTACGACTGCAGATGAAACAATCAGCAAAACAGCAAGAAACACAGAAACCCACAAAAATACCGACGGCTGTGTGGCGGTTTGACCTGCTGATAAACAAACGGTATTTCGTTTTTACTGCTTTTTACCACATGAAAAAGTAACATTAACATTATATGCATGATTCACCAGAAACTGGCGGCGTTTCTGTTATTGTTGTCATGGTTTGGGTTTTCTCCGTTGAGTTTATCCGTTTTTCAGGTGTTGAATTATTGTGCGTTGTTGTGGAGTTCACTTCAACTGGAATACAAAACAGTCACAAGTTTAACCGCTAAATCGGCCGGGATAATAATAATTTATAACTTAGTTTTGTGTTTAAAAATTAACAAATTTTGATCTCCTAAAAGCATGCAAACGGTGTCCACTGAAACAAACTTACCTATATCAGGAACAACAGTCGACACGTTTCCCTCACAGTCAATGAAATCAAACGACATCGCAGCCGAAAATAGAGCAAAGTCAGTTTTGATCACTGGAGGCCACATCACAGATTCTTGTATGACATTTTCACACAAGTCTTGTCTTTTATCTCCAGGTTTGCAGTTCGTCAAGCTGGAACCAGACTTTACATAAATACGACAGAAAGGACCCGATTGCCACCACTTCCCACCTACGACAATAACACAATAGATATTCTGTATTGTTGGCAAGACCATGTAGCAGATACATACCTGGGTTATCCGGTGTATAAAAATTGTAATGGTTTGCCGTATGTCCAACAGTGTCGGATTGCAAAACCTTAAATATCAGCATAAGATTAGTTCGGTTGGGAATATTGTAATCAAAATTCCAGATGCAATGGTGCCTAGTATATCCAGTTGCGTGTATCAAGTACCCTGAGCTGTTTGAAGTAGAAAGTCGGAGGCAATAACTTGCAGCAAAGCTGATGAAAACTACAACAAAATATTTAAAGATAATTATACTTAGACGCAATCTTAAATACTGATGGAGTAGAAAAACATTCCCTTACCACTTGAAATGATGCAAACACGTTTAATGGAACGCTGAACAGGGTTTAACGTAAGGAAAACAAACATTGTCAAATCGCTAATTTAAAACAGAATAAAAAAGTTAATTACATCTTACAAAGTGGCCAAAATGCTGTAAAGGCGTGTTTGCAACAATAAACTGTACATGCTTCTTAACATCAAATCAGAAAAGTCAAGTTTGGATACACTACTCTTTCAATCCAATGTTCTTAGAAAGAAATAGCCTTTTTTGTTCAGTAGACTCAACTTTTTTTCAGCCAAACTAAGCAAGTATGAGGAAAATTTATCTGCAGCGCCCAGCAAACACTGAAAGCACAATAGGTTACTTGGTTTGTTCGGCTTTTCAATGCTAATTTTTATAATTTATTCACCAACACCCGTCATTGGATTATACGTGACGCGACCATTGCGGCACGTATGGCACGTCGTCTCTTTGTTACCCGATTTCTTGTTTGAAACGCGTTGCAATCTGTTTCAAAGCGTCGTATTTGATACGAAAAAGCAGTAGATGATGAGTCATTTAAAGAGAACTTTTAAGGCCTTCGAAAGCAAAAGACTTGATGGTTAATTGTTTGCCAGCATTCACTTTTTAAACAAGCAATGAATAGATCCATTTTTACCATCGTTATCCTGTTGGTTTCGTAGATACACACACACAAACGCTGCAACTAATTCAAGTAAAACTTATCTGAGTCAGGTTGAACCAAACCATGCCATTCGTGTCACACAACAAGTCGGTAAGAACAACACACTACAGTATCTCCTTAAACTTTAAAACAACCATGCCGACAACCATAACTTTTGTTAGTGCCAGTGTATCTGGAAAAAATATATTTTGTTGAGCTATACATGGAGAATTAAGTAAAAATACTTATTAGCTTAATTGTCATACAAATGCAATGCTAGGAATACGCATGTTCACCATTGTGTATTTAATGCATGCAAAATAACTAATTGACTGTGGATGTATTTATAGGTGCAAATGATTTTTTTTTGTCTTCAGGCGGACGATGTGGAATTGGTCTGACTTTTGTTAATGTTGCTTTGTGAAAACCATCTTAAAATATACGCGACTTACTGGCCAGTGCAAATTCTAAAAACAGCTGTAGATGAAAAGAATACATTTCAGCAGTTGACTAACTGCAGTTTACCTGCAAACCACTCTTGACGGAAAACGTGACTCCCAAACCCATATAATGCTGTACAGCCACGTGTGCAAGTCTGTGATTAATATTTTTGGCCGCAACAAACTATATTAAGGTGTTATTGTTTTTTTAAACAAACAAAATTCAAATTGAACTAAATTTGCCGGCTCTATTCGATGGTGCAACGGTAGCCAAGTTGCTAAACTATATAAGTCAAGTTGTAACCATATGAAATCACCCTGATGTGATGTATAAACTTGTGGGCAGAAAATTTTTGTAAAGTAACCAGCCTAAGATGATTATGTGAAAAAATTACGTTTAGCGAATGGAGTTCGATATATCTAGTTGATTGAAGCTACGTTATGGGCGGGCACTGAACGAACTTATTTGCATTTCATTGTCTCTAATTAACACACTTTGAATAATTCTCCCTTTAGAGCAGTTCAAAAGAGTCTAAAAGACAGGTATTTGTGGACAGGTATTCTGTACCCCAGTTTGTTTATTATACATTGTTTTTAAATAGAATAAAAGAAACTATAAATCAAGTCGTTGACCCTAAATAAAAACCTTCACTTATAACCAATCAAATACAAGTTGAGCTCGATTGAACCAATACTGTTGTGAGAAATTAATTCAGCGGTGTGATTTATAAAATCCGGATGTAGGACTTTTAATTGTACGCATGTTCTCTTGCAATTGGCTCTCGCACAAAGTCTACGTCCAATCACAGCCAGGCACGTAAACAAGAATTCACATAGCCACATCTACATCCTAATTAACTGCAAAGGAAAATGTTGCAAATTCAAACACGATTTTCCAGTTAAATCAAACCGCTGCACAATTTTTTTTCATAATCTTTGACCTAGCAAGTCGATAGGTGCTGATTTTATAAACAACTGTTCCACAATCTGCACAAGTTGTTTAACTAATTGCCACAAACCAAGCGACCTAGGACGAAAATGCACTTACGGTACCTTGAAGAAGTTTATTAATCTGTTATAGTCCGTGGTAAAATTAAGCCGGAACGACGTATCGTCAAAATGATTAAGCCGCTCTCCGCTAAGAGTCTGAACGACGGAGTCATTTGTTTCAAAATGATAATAAGTTATGTATGTTTCTGGTATTCTTTTGATAATTTATACATTATTTTGTCTCATTAATGTTTGTTGTGATTTGATATTTGAATTACGATTAACGTGGTACGGATCATGGACTCTACTACAACAAATAGTGCTTTATTTCGAAAGCCCATTAATCACAGGGCTTATTTTCAGCATGATGAGAAATGATTGCTGCAACACAGCTAATAATAGAGAAAACGAATGCAAGGTTAAAAAATCCACAGTAGAAAACCACACCACCAAATGTATACAAATCATAAATAATCATACACAAAGAATACAAACGAAAATTTGCATCGCAAATGTTGGAACATGATTGGTCAAAAATATCAATTCAGATTATTTAATTCTGAGTTGATTCATTAAAATCCATGTATTCGGGAATAGGTTGTAGATTTGGGAAAAGATAATCATCGTTGTCGTGCCCTGATGCAACATCCACAGTGGTATATTCTGTAAAAACTTTTATAAGATCAACGTGACAAACAGATTCTACATTTTTTTACCGTGGTGTGACATAGGTGGTGGAGAAATGAAATCTTGTCCTTGTTCTTCAATCACCATTTCAAAATCAGCAAGCGTACTTCGTGATCGATTATTTTGTTCTCGGTGTTGGTCTGTGGTGATGTTTCTTAAACATGTGTTGTAAGCTTGATCAAATTTCCACGAGAATGTTTACACATTTCCACGCACCAGCAAACATGTATGTTTAAATTAGAATAAACTTTAAAGCAGGAGCAAGAGCACAATAGTGGTGACTTATAATATAATTTAGATCGAAGATATTTGAAAGAAATACCATAATACGTTCATGCTTTACCTTTTGTATATTTGCTGTTTCAGACACAAAGCGAAGATAATAACTACACAAATCGACAATGCAACTGTAGCCGTTGCTATGACCTTTATATAAGTCACAGAAAATCCTGAAATATCATAAAAGCATTGAGTGAATATAATACTGCTACTTGTTCCTAAAATAAACAATATGCAAATTAAATAAATTTATATCCATTGTTGTGTGCTATATTACGGGTGTATGGTGATAATATTGCAATACGATTTCAATAGCCCTGGATTAGTTTAGCCTTTAGATGAGACAAAATGGGGGCTAAACCGGTGGAAAATGACAGAAAATACAGACAAAAATTTTTCGGTTAAATATAAATACGATCAAAATACCTTTAAAAAAATGTTGGTTGTCATGGGAAATGCTAGATACTGTTGTGGGGTTCCCTGGCAAACCTGTAGAAGAAAGCTAATCAAGAAACTCAAGATCATTTCTGTCACGAACAGACGATATGTCGGCTTTTGTGTTAAGCTTTGAATGTTTTATAAAATATTCACCTTTGCTCAGAATTCTCCTTGTGTTGACATCGTAGTCCAGAAATTGATATGACATCACCGCTGAACCCTTGTAAAATCTAGTGGTGATAACAGGTGGCCACATCAATGAAGTTTTTATGTTATCATTGCACAAGTTTGTTTCATCCAGAAAGCGTTTGCATTGGTTTATATTTGAACCGACTTTGACGTAATTCCGACACCAACTACTCCTTGAGTATGAGTATTCAACACCTAACACATACAGATATAGTTTGAATGCATTATACAACAATCACTGAATAACAGATTTAAACTTTACCTGGCTCGTCAGGCAATCTAAATATAAACTTAGATTTAAGATCGAAAAACGCCGTTTCCAACACTTTGAAAATCATCATACGACATCCACTCCTAGCTTGAAGAGAATTGTTGAACTTCCAAACACATCGCTGTACTTCATGTTTTTTATGGGCGGTACTAGAAGCCAAATAACCTGATGTGTTTGAAATTGGCATAGAAAGGCAATAGCTTCCTGCCAAGCTCAAGGAAACTGCAAATAACACAAAATGTTGGTCAATTTTTATTAGGTGCATGTCCAGTAAGTCTTGTATTATTAAAAGCATCTTTCAATAAACCGGACTCACCGGCCACTCGAAATGCTAGAAACAGATGTAGATAAAGAGAAGACATTTAAAAACAGGGTAACAGAAGTTGAGCTGATCAAATACATTTGACAGAAAACCTGACTCTAAAACCAATGCAACGCCAACCACTTACAAGTGCAAAGTGGTGATTATTTTCAGCTGCAATAAACTATTTTAATGTGTTATTGTTTTGTTGAGCAAACTACAATTTAAAAAAGTAAATTTAACGCAATTCTGTTTATGGCGCGAAGGTCGTCAAGTGTCAAAGAATTCTTTCGCCGAAACTCAAATTCATATGTCATGGCAAAAAATTACCCAAATGAGACCTATTATTAAGTGCTATGACGGTAATTTGGAAACGTTTAATTGTCTTAGGGCAGGGAAATAGTAAGTCTGAACGCCATTTTGTTAAAAGATTATGCAAAATCGGCTATCCGCTAAGAATATCAATGCAATGGTTTCACAAGTACCTATTCTCACACAATGGATATTCTTTCTAGTTCTCTTAATAATCTCTACATTAATTTATCTTGGTGATGTTTTATTTTTAGAATGTTGTATCGAATTAGGATCAAATCAGGTACGCATAATCGAGGAATGATAGTGCTTTACTTCAAAGGCTGGTTAACCAAACGGCGAATTTTTAGTATGATGAAACATAAATGTTACAACACCGAAACAAGGTTTGGAACTAAGAAGAAGATAAAAAATAAAAATCACACCATGAAATGTTTACAAATCATAAAAAGCGAAAGTTCTGGAGATTGCATCGCAAACAGTAGAACACGATTTGTCAGAAAACATCATTTTAATTCTGAGTCGGTTCATTAAAATCCATGTATTCGGGAATAGGCTGTTGTATTGGGATAAGATAATCATCGTTGTCGTGTCCTGATGCAACATCCACAGTGGCATAGTCTGCAAAAGGTTTCAGATGCTTAACATGACAAACAGGTTTTATAAATTTCTGTACCGTGGTGTGACAGAGGTGGTGAAGAGGTGACATTTTGTCCTTGTTCTTCAATCACCATTTCAAAAGCGGGACGCAAACTTCGCGATTGATAATTTTGTTCTCGGTATTGGTCTGAATTGATGTTTCTATGTATGAATTGAAGGCTTGATTAAAGTGCCTTGCGCTCAGCAAATATTTTTTAGATAATATTTTACAGTTGTCAACAAATCAATACCAAAACACTGCTATCGCAAAACATGTGTTTTGAATTAAGAAAATCACTGTAGGTAATAATATGAGAAGTGAATCTTCATAGAATTTAGTTGAAAGGTTCTTTATGTTATGAGAACAAAACATTGAAATACTGACAAGTCTTACCTTTCGTAATCTCGCTGCTTTAGACACAAAGCGACGATAATTAGCACACAAAAAATCGCCAAAACAAATGTCGCTGCTGCTATGACAATAATATCAGTCACGGAAAGTCCTGAAATATCATAAAAGCATTTAGTGAATATATTACTGCTACTTGTTCCCGAAATCAACAGTATGCAAATTAAAACAAATTGTATCGATGTTTGAGTGGAATGTTATGGATGTATGCTGATTATATTGCAGTACAGTTAGTTAAAACGAAATGGGGGATAAACATATAGGGAATGGCAGAATAAAATCTGTGTTTATTGGGTAATTAAGGATCCAATCAAAAGTACCTTTTAATGTGTACTGTTCGTCGTTGTAAATGCTAGATTCTTTTATGCGGTTCCATGCTATAAAAAATAGAAAGCGAATTAAAAAAATCAAGATCGTGTTATTTGAACGTGGTACTGTACGCCAAACAACCTGAAGTGTTTGAAATTGGCAGAGAACGGCAACAACTTGCTACAAACCTCGACGAATCTGCAGAAAAAACATAATAGTATAAACGAGTAAAAATGTGTAATGCTCTTTCAGCAGTTTATATTACACAATAGTTTGTCAATCCTCAATAAGTGCATGCTTAGTAGTGATTTTTTAATAATATCATTAAATAAACGCGAGAAACTGGCCAATCCATGTGCTATAAACAGCGATAGACAAAGAGAAAGCATTTCAAAAGCAAGTAACAACAGTTAAGCTGACAAACCACCCTGAATCTCAAGCCTATGCGATGTCGCACAGTCAACCGCAAACGTGTGATTATTTTCGACTACACCAAACTATTTCGAGGTGTTATCTTTTTATGGAGTAAATCAAAATTTAAACAGGTAAATTTAAAACCTGCAATTTCATCAAGAAAAAAATCGTCAAGTGTCCAAAAAGCAATCTTGCGCTGAAAGTCAACTTCATATGCGATGGCATAAAATTACTAAATGTGACTTACTTATCCATCTTTCGACAGAAGTGTTATTATGCGTTGATGTCTTCGATCTTGACACCACTTAAATAAAACAAATGTTTGTTCAGGCGTTAAAGTACGAATTTTAACCACTTAATTGAACAGAGTAATAAACTAAAATCCAGTTGTCCATTCCATTGGAACAGACACAGTTTTGAACTGAAACATGAAAAACATACTCTAAGACAAAAGCTCTGATCTATAATAAACTATAAGACAGACAGCTCCTAAAAGCATTCTAACGTCGTCCACTGAAACAAACTTACCGATATTGCGATCAACATTTGATACGTTCGCCTCACAGTCAATAAAATCAAACGACATCGCAGCAGAAAATAGCGCAAAGTCTGTTTTGATCACTGGAGGCCACATCACAGATTCTTGTATAACATTTTCACACAAGTCTTGTCTTTTATCTCCAGGTTTGCAGTTCGTCAAGCTGGAACCAGACTTTACATAAATACGACAGGAAGGACCCTTTTGCCACCACTTTCTGCCTACGACAATAACACAATAGATATTCTGTATTGTTGGCAAGACCATGTAGCAGATACATACCTGGGTTATCCGGTGTATAAAAATTGTAATGGTTTGCCGTATGTCCAACAGTGTCGGATTGCAAAACCTTAAATATCAGCATAAGATTAGTTCGGTTGGGAATATTGTAATCAAAATTCCAGATGCAATGGTGCCTAGTATATCCAGTTGCGTGTATCAAGTACCCTGAGCTGTTTGAAGTAGAAAGTCGGAGGCAATAACTTGCAGCAAAGCTGATGAAAACTACAACAAAATATTTAAAGATAATTATACTTAGACGCAATCTTAAATACTGATGGAGTAGAAAAACATTCCCTTACCACTTGAAATGATGCAAATATGTTTAATGGAACGCTGAACAGGGTTTAACGTAAGGAAAACAAACATTGTCAAATCGCTAATTTAAAACAGAATAAAAAAGTTAATTACATCTTACAAAATCTGTATAATATCGCATAAAATGGTCCTTGGATAAGTTTACGGTCACATAGGCCAGAGGAACCAATGCAGTCTGATTAACATTTGTCTCCAGAAATTTAGGCTCCTATCAGCACAGACTCTTATACTAATACAAATCATATACACATGAGTTTACAGACTTTACATTTTAGTGCACGATTCACAATTGCAGACTTAATGGCATTACACATCCACTTTTAATCAGTTCACTGCGTATTAAAACAACAAACATTTAACTTTACAAACCTGAAATTAGTAGGGGAAAAGAAACAGTAACAACATTCTTTTTATTTTCGTCAATCGGGATATAGCAAGGCAGACAACCTGGCGATTTTTTCCTAACTTCAAACGTCCATCAATGTATTTGTCAATCAGGTCAAACCAAACATTTTTACATTGGGTTTGACTTTGATGGAGTTTATGGAGCAACTTAATTGTCATGCAAATCCAATGCTCGGAATATGCGCGGTCACCATTGTGTGTTTAATGCATGCAAAATAACTAATTCACTGTCGATGTATTTATAGGTGCAAATGATTTTTTTGTCTTTAAGTAGATGATGTGGAAGTGGTTTGACCTTCTGAACGTGATATTTGCAACACACATTCATACCTATTCCAGTGCCTGTCTAATTTGCAAAAAAAACACACTATATGGAACTGTTTCTGGGTTGTAAAATTAAACCGATGCCGAAAAACGAGCAAAAACAAATCATGCTATAATGCTCAAGCTAGTGTTTTTATTCCTTCAAGCGGTCAAATGCAAGGCTTTGCCGTATTAAACGATTTGACCAAACAGGTAATATAGCAACTCCTTCCGAATTTTTTTTTTTTCTATCGAAATAAAAAATTTACTGTGAAAACCACTGGCAGCAGTTTTTACATGTTTAACACGTAAAATCTACTGCGACTTTCACAGTAAAAAACTACGTGTATTTTCACGCAGAAACAAAAAAATACGTGAATTTCACCGTAAGAAATACGTGTCCGATCTCAGTAAAATGTACTGCCATAATCACTGTAAAATTTACGTGCTAAACCACTGGCAGCAGTTTTTACCCCAAATATACTGGTAAATTTTACTGTAAAAATACCTGTAAAACACTGCACCACAATGACTGTCAAGTACATGTTTATTCTAACAAACACCAAGTAATATGCAGTGAAAATCAAGCAGCAGTATTCTGTGCAGACTGGATTAACCTGCCAAGGGCCAGTACTTTTGGGTGCGTTCCACCTACACACCTTCGTTTCCCCTTAGTCCCTGATCCATTGATTTAGTACCTGCACGAAAGATAATGTTTGTTGTTTTACAAGAACCAAATACTTTTAAAGTTCAGTTTTCCAAATAGAGTTTTAAGTATCAAAATTAAACCTTGTCAAATATATTTATACCCACATACACACACATATATATATTTATTAACAAGATCTTACTAACCGTTGGATAAATTCAAGAGATACCTGTGAACTTCGAGGATACTCTATGTTAAACACGCAGAATGAGCAAAAGAGGCCAGCGAAAGCTGTAAAATAGTCACAGTATTCATAAATCTGGTTTCTTTCGACAATTAGTAAGAACTTGTTGCCTGATGCCGGTGAATTGCCTGGAATTGTAAAGAGCAACACATCATCAGACTAAATAATTGAGCACACATTACCATTTATAACATATCATACCTGTAGCAATTACAAAATGATTTGGGTCACCATTTTCAATTGTGTCCTGCAGCAGTGAGTCATCCTGTAAAATAAGCAGATATATAAAGATACGAAATACAAAATGTACAAATTATATACATACTTGAATGCACTTTAAAATTTGTGATTGATTTTCATTGAAGTAACTGCCCAGAAATTCCAAAATTGAAACACGCAGTGGCACTTTGTTTCCAAGAATTTTGCATTCCAACTTTATTTTGTGAATGGTGGCAGCAACTAATGGCTTTGCCATTGCCTTTAAAGCTCTGCAACAAATGTGTAAGGTTACCAATAACATACAAGTATTCTAAGTTTGAAAATAATCATTACTTGTATATGTGGAAGCTTCGATTTGACATTCTCACTGGAATTTCCTTGGCATCATAGGACAAAGCCATAAGTTCCTCATAATGTTGAAGTAGACATGATGATTATTGACTTTATGCACACCATGTTGTGGGGGAAAATGAGGCAATTTAGGGTAAACAACAAAGTACAGTTTGGATTCTACAATAAAAATGGCATGTATAACTCCCACTTGTAAATCATACCCAAATTTTGATAAAACAACAAGCATGCCTGCAACATAAGTGAAACCTTGGAATTTTGCAGAAGTTAGCATAACACATTTCAATAACCACCATTTTGAATTACAGTCATTATTTACACACATTTTACATGTCTCCAAAGAACATACAAAATTATAATCATTATCCATATTCCTAAAACTTGTTTTAACACAATAACCATCATAATACCGGTATGAGTAAGGCTGGCCAAGTTGTTTACATACCACTTACCCGTATTGACGTCTTACATAGCTACTGGATTGCAAGTTCAACTTGTAAACCTTAATTTGTTACTTATGCACAAAATTGGGATTCAAAATTATGCAATAGACGTAAAAACGTAAATTCACACTTTGCATTTAATCAAGCAGACTACATCAATTCGGAGACAACTTTGCCCGTAACTTCTGAGAGAACCCTCTCAGACAAAAAAGAAAAAAGAAATTGCGCGATTGTGATTGGTTGGCTTTCCTGCACCAACGAAACCACGCCGTTTTTACGGAACAGCATGCGTAAAACGATTTTACTGAAAAATCTTACGCGGCCGCACACAGTAAAATTTACGAACTTTTTTAACAGTGTATGTCATCAATGAAAATTAACACAACAGGCAAATTCTAGAGTTTACAACTTGTACAAATCATTGTAAACAGTTTTCTTATCAGTTGATGGATCGGCGGATTTGTAAATAACATTGATTTCGTCTGTTCTGCCTCCGTTACAAATGGTTGGCAATGTATCGGCCATGCTGTAGATGCCATTGGAACTCTTTTGTGGCTTTTCTAATCGCCTGAAAAAAGGAAATTTGTCATAAACTCACAATACACCGGAAGTGTTTACTACTGCTTTACCTAGACCTGAAAACCATGAACAGCAATTCTGTGCAAGCGATTAAAAGTAAAATGGAAAGAACCACGACCAGCCCCAGTAGAATTGATGAGCATGAGCTCGCGGAAGACTCTAACGAATAACGAAACAATTTTGTGCTGGTTTTGCTACGTTGATTTTAATTTGCGAAAGAGACATTTAAAGAAACCAACATAAAACTCTCCCGGATTGCAAGTAAAAAAGAAGACATTTTACATTTAGCAATATCCTATTTCCTGTTTTGGATTATACCTTTAAAATCTTTAGGCCTGCTACATTGTGCTGACCTTGGTGTCGTTGTTTGGTCTGTCGATGTTTCTGCAAAACAAATGTCTGTAATTATTATCCAGAGCCCCTAAATGGAACATTGTTTTCCAAACACACAGCTGTACCTGAACTGCAATGACACAGTGATGGGGAGACTCGAGTCAGTGACTCGACTCGAGTCCGACTCGAGTCACCTTTTTAAAAGACTCGACTTGACTCGAGTCTCAGTTGTGAAAAGACTCGACTTGACTTGGACTCGTCTTAGTAGAGACTCGACTCGGACTCGGACTCGGACTCGGACTCGGACTCGTTATTTCACCAACAGAAACGGAAATTTCTCATAATTAATAACTTGTTCAGTTGGCTTCAACCAAACAACAGCAGCAATTTACTGTGCGATGCGATGTTATTTCTGCTTAATTTTAAAGTAACGAAGTCGCTGCTACATTTTGCTAAACTTTCCTACGCTGGCATTAAGCGTTGTACTTATTGCTTGGGTTTTAAGGTAATCGAATGCAGTTACATGCCAAGGCCAAGTATTCACTTTTAAGCGCTTATATTCCTGAACAAACGCTCCAGCGCATGGGGCAAAATATGAATTTTTGGTTTTCTAAAACTCCTTTGAACAGGTTGACGTTCTTTTCCACACTGTTTAATAAGTGTCAATTAACAAGTTTTATTAAAGTTGACCCTACTCTAAGAAAGGGACGTTGATGGGATTTGTTCATTGTCATAAAGCGGTGTTGGTTTTAAGTTAAAAAAGGCGCGAGGGTAGATTAGGGTTGCCATACGTCAGGATTTTCCCTGACATGTCAGGGAATTCAGTGTTTAAATCTGCGTCAAGGAGAAATGTTAAAATGTACTTCAAAGTCGGGAATTTAAGAAAATTAAGATTTATTTTTTGGAATTAATGTACCAAGGGAGAAAGTTTCTGATAGTTAGCTACAACCGCGTCTAGGCTATACCATGAAACGTAAAGAGGTGAATTGGCGGCACGCAGTGTGTGTGCGCGTAACAATACATGTTTGTTACTAGTAGTTTAAGAATATGCGTTAAATACACAAATAAAAATCCGCGTTTCAACAAAACACAGCATTCGATGCTACGTGGGAAATTTTATTTGCTCAAACTGTGTACCTAATATGCAAGGAACTATCCAACAACTAAAAGTTGAATGCGTGAGACAGAAAAACATTTTTACAGTGGCATTTTATTTCAAATTTAGAAAGGTCTTTGTGACTTCAATTGTTTATTTTTTTGTTTTTAAAAAATTAAACTAAACAGAACTTACGCAGAAAGTTAATTGACAAGGATCAGAGTATCGTATGTAACGTTTTCTCCAATCGCCGTCCGTGTGACTTCCGAATATTCTAAATTTATTCCGGAATAGAAGTGTTAGGATCGCAAAAATGGTTTACGCAACGGTTCTCAAACTGGGGTCCGCGGTCGTTTAGGGCATTCTGCGGGGTCCTCGAAAAGGTGGAAGTAATTCTATATTCTTTTTTGGCGTCAGTTTGTGCAACTAGATAGGTTGAAATCAAAGTGAAAGTGGGAATCGACCGTCTCCATTGCTAAACAAAAAAGCTTTATTGCAAAACAACTAACAAAACCGCAATTGTTCGCGCACAATTGTAATGTTTTTGTCTTGTCTGTGATGTCAGATTTAAAACATTGTTATACGAAATTTTGCCTAACTAGCTAAAATCCTGCAATCAACTTTGGTTTTTCTGAAATACACATTTATACTTCCGTTAACACGTTTAAACTTAAAATTTGAGAAAAACTGTGTTCACGCAACCGAGATAAATTTTGTCAGGGATTGTGTATCATCAAAATATGGCAACCCTAAAATAGACTAACTATCTAAACTTTTTTGCTTTTGTGACTTGCATTGAAAACTTTTTGTGACTTGCATTGACTCGAACAGCTAATGACTTGACTCGACTTGAGACTCGAACCGCTAATGACTCGACTCGACTTGAGACTCGAACCCCTTCTGACTCGACTTGACTTGGGACTCGAACCCCTACTGACTTGACTTGACTTGAGACTCGACAGATAGGACTCGTTACCCAACCCTGCAATGACAGTTTACAAATTGATACGATATCACCGCTGAAGACTTGTAAAATCTAGTGGTGATGACAGGGGGCCACATCAACGAAGTTTTTATGCCATCATTGCACAAGTTTGTTTCATTGAGCAAGCGTTTGCATTGATTCACATCTGAGCCGCTTTTGACGTATTTCCGGCACCAACCACTCTTTGAACATGAGCATTCCTCATCTAACACATACACATATAGTTTTAATGTATTATATAACGATCATCGCAAAAAATCTTTAAACATTACCTGGCTCGTCGGGCAATTTAAAAATAAACTTAGATTTCAGATCAAAAAATGCAGTTTCCAACACTTCGAAAATCACCATACGACATCCACTGCTAGCCTGGAGAGAATTGTTAAACTTCCACTCACACTTGTGTACTTCTTGTTTCTTTAACGTGGTACTGTGTAGCAAATAAGCTGATGTGTTCGATATTGGCAGAGTAAGGCAGTAGCTTGCAGCCAAGCCCAACGATGCTGCAAAAACATAACACAGTAGTTTAATAAACGAGTAATGCTCTTCCAGCGGTTTTATTACACAATAGTTTTGTCACTTCCAATAAGTCCATTCTCAGTTGCGCTATTTCTTTAAAATCAACAAATAAACGCGACTTACTGGCCAATCCGAATGCTAGAAACAGCTGTAGATACAGCGAAGACATTTTGAAAGCAAAGTAACAACAGTTCAGCTGACAAACAAACCCGAGTTTTAAGTCTATACAATACCGTAGAGTTGCAACTGCACACCAGAGATTATTTTCGGCTACAACAAACTATTTCAAGCTGTTATTGTTTTATTACGTAAACCAGAACCTAAATAGGCAAATTTCACGGTTCGATTTTATGACGCACAGATGGTCACGTGTCAAAGCATTCTTTCGCTGAAAGTTCAAGTTTGTATCCACAGTTAAACATAGCCAAAATATCAACCAAGAAAACGGCTTTGACGTTATTCCGGTCCAACCACTTTGCTTCTAATAATTAGAAAACATTGTTGAAAACAATACACAAAGCAACATAATTCACCTGGTTGATCAAGCCATTAAAATAAGAACTTAGATAAAGGACAAAAATTCCAGTAATGTGAAAACCATCATGCGAAATTCACTACTTGATTGGTTCGAAATGTAAAACTGTCACCTACACATGTGACCCACATGTAAATATTGCAGAAATTTCTTGACTGTGTCTTTATCCGAGGTTGTAAATATATAATTTTTGCAGAACTGTATTTTGTGTGTTGTCATCAACGTCGAGCAGTTTTGTTTCTCACTCTTTGGATCATGTTTCTATTCCATCGTATGATCAGTTACACCACAGTACGATGTCTTTTCTTAAACGAGGTGAGCAAATATTGAAGTGCTATTCTTGGCTGATTTGTTATTTGTATGCATTTTTGTTTTACAAAAGTAAATGTTTTTACAACTCATGTTATGTCATGTGCGCACAAAGAATTTTGTACCGGTCTTCGACATTGTAGATCTCATGCGCTTGACAAAAAGAAACACTTAATTTAACCATAAAAACAGCCAAATCGTGATAGGTGCTGTCCACTAGTCTAGTCATAGGAGTATTTTTTTTGTTTTTTTTTTGTTTTTTTTTTGTTTTTTTTCTTCACGGGGTTCGAACCCAGGACACTCCCGGGGACGAATCCCGATCAGGTTTTTTTTATGTCTGTATATGGGTCAAGCTCGCCAGGCCATTCGGCCAAGTTCCTGCCCTAGGAGTATATTGTTTATGCCACCGTGCCATTAAGTCGCATGTTGCGCCACTTAGGCGTTTATTGTTCTTCTTGTTCATGCATGATATGCCAACTATAGGCGGTCTTTATTACTTGTCTGATTATTGTATTACTACGCCAAATAGGCGGTGATTACTTTATTATTATTGCATTACTAAGCCAACTAGGCGCCCTCTGCTTTTATTGATCATTGCATGATACGCCAGCTGGGCGTTTTACTATACATTACAAAAGAACGAACAATCGAATCTTGTCGTAGCTTCCGAGCATGGCTCGGTACACGTACGTACTTTTTATTACTTTCCCACGAGGAATGAATACTATTATATTTTATGCGAATGATTATTTATATCAATATATTCCTGAGTACCATCTCAATTTTAAGGTTTAGTCTGAACATCGGCTAGCTTGGGGGCATACCTACATTAATTCACAACTTGATTTTATGCTCTACTTTATCACACATACTCATTTTTTGAACAATTTCGTCGAGTTTAATCAGCCAAGACTACCGCTTCAATTGCCAAGTTTGTTGCTTGCCCAACTGTAACATATAATAATGAATTCGATTCTCAGGCGATAAATACGCTGCTCTACCGCGATTATATGTTCTATTGTTACAAATTAAAACATAGAAAATTTGAAGTAAAATAAATGTCATTATTATTTCGGTACACTGCTTGTTGTTTTATTGTTTCAGAATGAAGTGACGTGTCTCAAACTTCGATTGTGGTCAAGACCAAAGGACATTCAAATTAACCATACTGACATACAAAGAATTTCAGCCTGGAGACAATCCATCTCCAGAAACAAAACGTTACGCTCGAAATGCGATAATCAAATTCGATATTTGGTGTGGTGTAAAATGAATGTTGTTTGTTTTTGGACGTATAAGTTTAAACGTTTTAATGCCTAATGCAGACAATCTCGTATTTGTGCTGTTACTTGTCCATCGTTGTGTAGTTGATCCACAAACTTCCAGAAATCAACAAATTGTCAATTGTGTACTGTTTTCTGTTGTGTATGATATGTATTTTTGTGTGTTACCTTAATGCCCAACACCGCAATGACCATATATTGCTCATTGCTCAAAAACATGGCGGGGGGTATTTGTAGCGATTGCGACATAATTTGTGCAAACTTTGCAATATTTGTTTACCAAAATAGCTCGTTTTTGACTCGCTAGCTCAAAGGCTGCGAGAAAGTTAAAATGTATAGCAACCAACCTGTGTGGAGCTTCCAGGACTCTGTCCTGACAAGACCAGGGGCTTGGGATATTAAGGATGGTGGTATACCTTTCTAATTTGTAGTGACGCGCTTATAACCTTGAGACTCATCAGCGAACATTAACATAAAAAATTGATCACTACAAGCTAACTGCCTTGTTTAACCATAATTATGCTTGCAATAAAAACATGGATCAAATGATTTCAAGTTGATTAAAATATCCGTAAAAATTTTCCAAATTTTTTCAAACTGGAAAGTTGGTTAAAATTATCTTGACTTAATGACCTTCCACCTTTATGTACATTAATATGGATGACACTTTAACTCAACCTATAAAACAATAGTGGAATGTGGGAGCCAAATCCTGCAATATATTAACTTAGTTCATCAACTATGTTCAGTTTGCAAGGGTTTGGCCAAGAGCAAAAGCCATCTATTTGCAAAGGGTTGGTCAATAACACAAAATACAGTACTGTTCGTACAGTAAAAAAAATGATGGCGATAAAACTTGTTTTGATAACAGGATATGCTGGTAAGTAATCTAATTACTACTCTATAGACAATAGTAAAATAAGTACTCTAATACACAATAGTACTTTGACAAAACAATAGTCTGAATACATCCCAACGATTGATTTTTTTCAGGCTTGTTTTCACTGGCAGCCAGTGTTTGCATTCCTCTTCCTAATTCCGAAACGTCAGGCATCCTTGTTCACAGCACCGGATATGGCAAAAACGCAGTGAGCAAGTGTGTCTGGCAACTTAATGACACTCACCACAATAGTTCAAACCGCTTGATTGTTTTCGAAGTTATTGAAACGGTCGTTTTCAGTTTGAAATCTGAGTTCAAGTTTTGGTTGCCTGATGAGCAAGGTAAGGATTTTCTGTATGGTAATACTGAAAAGTAAATGCTCTCTAAACAGAAGAGTAACTATTTTTTTTTGCTCTAATAGCTAGAAAGTATTCGGCGTCTAACAGTCATTGGTGCCGCGCCTACATGAAATCTGGTGCCAACGAAGAGCTATGCAACGATGTTCTCACCGAAAATAATTTATGCGGGAAAAATATGAAAACTTTGTCCACTTGGCCACCAAATTTAACAACTGTGTTTTATCACTCATTTGCGGTGATGTGATACCAAATTTTTGACTGTTCCACGAAACTGGAAAACAATGCAACTCGAACTAAAGGTAATCACATAAAATACATTTAACATTTTTAAACAGCTGTTCGAAGGATTAATATGATCAATATGAAATATCTAGATAAAGTTTGGTCTTCAACATTACGTAATCGTGTCTAAAAGAAAGCTTGGCGTGTTTACATTATTGAATAAATCTCAAATCAACTCATTTGTTTATCTTTAATATCTGCAATTGCAGTGTGTTCGGAAAATAAGTCGGTAAAAATTGCAACAACCGAAACGACCACAACATCAGCAATGTTTAACACAAACAAAAGAGACAACAGCAACAAAAACAACGACCACACAGACTCCAATCATTATTCGTACAAACAAGGCGAAAGATACAACTACATCAACTACAACAGCAACAACCACCACAACAACAGTAAAAGTGAAAACACAATCGACGACAATAGCCACAAGTTCTTCAATTTTGCAAATCGATTCCTTTATCAACCACACTTCGTCATTACAGTCAACCAATCTTGCAATGACGTCACCGGGTGACAAAATTAAGTGTGACAGAAACAACATCTAAAGGATTGCTAAAAGGTAGACTTTGCAAGCCAACTTGAACACTTATGCTACACGATTACATTAATTATAATCTAAAAATAATAATTATTGATTGATAAAATTTTTAGTATACAGATGTTACTTTTTGGATGATAGCTATCGGCTCCCATATCCTACGATTAGAATGAACTAAACATATCAATAACTGACTTTAGAAGATAAATTTTATATATTGCTACAGTGTTTTTGCCAAACAAAATTATAAGCCAATATTTTTTACCTTTTTTATTTCCAGCATTTTCACTCACTGAAATGATCGCTATTGTAACAGCGACTATTGTGCTGGCGATATTCTGTTTTCTGCTCATCATATCGTTGCTGCAAAAACGTCGTCATAACCGAAAGATTAGGTTCGTTATTGATATCGTTATTTATATTTACAACTGTTTCGAAATGTTTCAAATGTTTCTTTGAATTCGCTAGGGCACTTATCTAATGATGAAAATTGTATATCTGCATGTGTATTTGTAAAACGATTGACTTTCCTTGTAAATTTTCTACTAACGGTCATGACAGATTCTACTAACGAGGTTTTTATTTAGCATTACCAATCAGGTGTACATTGTGGCTCAAGTAATCTGAATTATTATTTCTTTCTATTCAGTGACATTCCTCTGTTGTTTTACCCAACGTTTCTGCTCCCCAAAATAAAAATATGCATCAAAAAATACGGATCAAACGATTTTATCGGATTGAAATAACCGTAAAATATAACTTAGGTCAAGAAAAGTCAAACAAAAGTAGCTTAGTTAAAAATATCTTGAATTACTGTCCTTCCTTATTTATGCATATGAACTATAGATGACACATTAACTCAACTTACGAACCAATAGCAGAATGTGGCGGCTAAATCCTGCAATATGTCACGTTTAAGCTCATCAACTATGTGCGACTTAGCTTATTGTCAGTATTCGATCATAAAACAGGTGTTCGTACGGTGAAAAATGTCGGTAGTGAAACTGCTTTTAATGACAGGATTTGCCGGTAAGTAATACCAGATCTATATGACATAAATAGTACTATGATATGACTATAACCTAATAGACAAAAAAGTTTTTTTAGGTTTGATTTTAATGGCAGCAAGCGTTTGCATTCCTTTCCCTAATTCCGATAGTTCGGGCATTCTGGTTCACAGCACCGGATATGGCAAAAATACAGTGTGTGTATGGCAGCTTAATGACACTTACCACAAGAAAAATCCAAATCGCTTGATGATTTTTGAAGTTATTGAAACGGTCGTTTTCAGTTTAAAATCAGAGTTCAACTTTTGGTTGCCTGATCAGCCAGGTAAGTTGTTTTGTTTTAACCGTTGTGAAAATGAACTACATTTTTGCTGTAATAGATGAAAAGTATTCGGCGTCCAACAGTCATTGGTGTCGAGTCTACATGAAAACAGGTTCTGACGAAGAACTATGCAAAGAAGTGCTCAGCAAAAATAACTTATGTAGAGAAGGAATCAAAACTCTTTCGAGGTGGCCGCCGAATTTAACAACTGTGTTTTATTATTCATTGGCTGTGATGTCGTACCAAGTATTTGACTGCGACACCCAAACCAACAGCACTACCACTAGAACTCAAGGTGACCACATGTAATTTCTCAAAAATGATATTTAATAAATTGCGAAAGTGATCCATGTTATTGTTGAAACGTAAAATGCATACATAGTGTCAAGCCTTTTCAAATACGGTAGCATTAAACCTTGTTTACCTGAAAGTAAAAATTTGGATTTTAACTGTTTACTTTTATACAGCTGAAGATATTTCTGCATCTGCGGCAGAAAAAACAGCGATTCTGGCGACGACAAAATTTCCACTTCGTTGCAAAAACGTTTTGTCACCTGCATCTAGCAGTAAAAAACCACCTATTGAAATCACATCCTATTCTGAATGCACCAGTTTGTCATGTAGTCAATTCAAAGAAAGTAAGTTACGAAACGTCATTTCAAATTTTGACTGTAGCACGAAATTGAAAAACAATGCAGAACTAAATGTTACCACATGTGCTACGTAAAATAATTGTGCAAGGTTTTGCAAGTTTTTGTTTATGGTATTAAATGTTTGTTTACCGCATTACAAAATAACTATCAGTAGCTTATATCTGTAATTGTAGTGTGTGAAAATGGAATGACAAAAAATATAACTATCCGAACTACTAAAACACCTATGATTTTTACTGCAAACAAAGCTACACAGACTACTGCAGCAGCAACAACAACAACAACAACAGGTAGAGTGTAAATAGATTCGACGCTTTACACAAATATCCGCCTTTACTCTGTCATCATAGTCTGCCAATCTTTTAAGGTGGTCAAATCACATAGTGTGAAGTGTGAAGAAAACAACATCTAAAGTGTTGCCAAAACGTTTAGCGGACATCACTCCCTTTTATGCTACATGTGTACATAGGTTATAGACAGATAATACTTAAGCATGCAGACGTTATTTGAAATTGTTAACTACCATGAGAATGAACTTCTACGGATGCGCAAACCAGCTTGCTAAGATGCGAATGAAGAAAAATATATGAAACGATTGAATAAATGAGTTTGAGTTAACTTTTCCATTTCACTGCAATGTTTTTGGTGTGCAAAACGAAAATAATGTTTTAAAGCTGAATTTTTATTTTCAGTTTTTTCACTGACTGACATAATAGTTGTTGTAGCAGCGACTATTGTGCTGACCATATTCTGCATACTGCTCAGCATATCTTTGCTTCAAAACCGGCTTCAGACCCGAATATTAAGGTTTGTTATTGATGTATTTTAAATCTCGTTTATTATTTACAACAATATACAAAACATTTGAAAGTTTGTTGCTTTGGCTTCGTAACGCTCTTCCTTGTTTATGAAAATTGTATATACGTTGGTATCCTTCTATTAAACCAGTGGTTCCCAACCGGGGAGGAATTCCTCCCTAGGGAGGAATTTTATGAGTTCAGGGGAGGAATTTCATAAAAACTGTAAAAAAAATACATTAGAAATGTTACAGAATATCTTTGTATCTACATTATTATGTCCAGTATAATTTGGACCCGGTTCACATTTGGAACCAGTTGTAACGGATTCTGAAATGGACCTCCCTAATTATAAGGTCTATTTCAAATTGCTAACATTTTTTATGTAATATTTGTTTTTCGTCTTATGGGGAGGAATGAATAGTTCGAAAATGGGCAAAGGGAGGAATGTAACAAAAAAGGTTGGGAACCACTGTATTAAACGATGAAGAAATTTTTAACTTACTCTCATAGCAGCTGATGAAACAAACTTGATTTGTATTTAGCATTAACAATATGCTTACATATCGTAACACATATTTTTGACAAGTTTACAAATGCTTACTAAACTGGTACAACAGAATCAAATTTTGTGTTCAGAAACACATCGATGGTCCAGCTGTCGAAACGAAACAGTATTTCCTGTCCTGCCTACGTGCCTATAATCCTTCTGCCTTACAACACGGTAAGATTCTTTTCTACCTTATGTCCTCCTATGTTAACTGTATGTTTAACGTTTAGTGACGCATTTAGACCAATGGGCAAGTTCGACTCTTGTCAATGAGAGTATTTGTTTTAAAACGCCATTATTGAGTACATGAATCGCTTGTTCTGTATATTCCGTATATTTTCGATCAAATTACGGCACAATAACGAAATAGTCTCTTAGTTAAATAAGAGACAGCTTGTTGACCATAGCACCGCGGTTTGTAGAGAGTACAGCAAGTGTCCCACGAAACACTGGATTTTTATGACAAAATGTGCTCATCAATGTTGAAACTTTTTTTTGATGTTATTATTATATTCCACAGGAACAAAAATGTTGCAAACACTACAGTATTTTATCAATTATTTATCTGATTTATTTAACAGGAAGAGTTGATCCGGGAATTGCTTTACAAAACGACAATCATGATTATTACATAACAATGCAAGGACAAGTTCCTGAAAACCACCTTTACGATGAACCACCTCATGAATAGTGATCAAATATCAATTGTTTTCCCACAAAAGTGTTACAAAACATGCAATTTTTTACAAACGGTTTTAGAACTGTTTGAAACTTTATTCCAGACAAATTCGCTTGTTCTTTTTTATGCACCACACCATTCGGTTCCTCATTACCACATTGCGTAACGTCAAATGTCATTGTATTTGTATATTTATGAAAACATAATATGTGTCATTTAGTTAAGACATATGTATGTGACTGTTGATCAAGTGGCAAGACTATTAGTTACAAACAAAAAAGGCAAACAAAAAAGATAAAATGTTTTGTCCAAATTTCCACAATATGATTATCATTTGCAATTGTTTGTTTATTTGAGTTTGTCTTCTTTTTCGAATGTTACCGTTCACGATATGTGTTTTATACAACATAATTTCTACGTGTACAGAATCAATAAAACATTTCCACTTAATAAAATAAGTTTGCATAGTTGCTCAATGAGTCTAAGCAGATATTCATTCAATTGGCATTGCTGTGTTGTTTAACTAATGCCAAAATCAACAACTTAAGCGGGAAAGGTCATATAAAAGTAGCTTAATTAGAAATATCTTGACCTTATGTGCTTCCCCCTTTATGCAAATAAATTGTGCATGACACGTTAACTCAACTTACGAACCAAAACCAGTATGTAGCAAATCCTGCACTATGTCACGTTTAAGCTCATCAACTATGTGCGACTTTTTATTATGAGCATAAGTTTACACGGAGAACTGTCTAAAATGTCGGCAATGAAACTACTTTTGGTGACAGGATTTGCCGGTAAGTAATATCAGATCATTACTACATAAATTGTACTTTGGCGTAATTATTATCTGATTAACATAAACAAATGCGTCTTAACCATTAATTTTTTCAGGTTTGTTTTCACTGACAGTCGGCGTTTGCATTCCTTTCCCTAATTCCGACAGTTCAGGCCTTCCGACAGTTAGTTCACAGTGCTAGGTATGGCAAAACCGCAGTGAGCACGTGTGTCTGGCAGCTTAATGACACTCACGACAAGAATATTCCAAATCGCTTGCTGGTTTTCAAAGTTCTGGAAAACGTCGTTTTCGATTTAAAATCTGAGTTCAACTTTTGGTTGCCTGGTCAACCAGGTAAGTGGTTTTGCTTCTACTTTTTTACAAGGAACTACATTTTTGCTGTACTAGATGAAAAGTATTCGGCCCCCAAAAGTCCTTGGTGTCGCGTCTACATTAAAACAAGTTCCGACAAAAACTTATGCAAAGATGTTCTCATCAAAAGTGACGTATGTGGAGAAGGAATTGAAACTCTTTCAAGTTGGCCACCGAATTTAACAACCGTGTTTTTTCATTCCTTGGCTGTGATGTCATACCAAATATTTGATTGCGACACTCAAACCAACAGCAGTACAACTCGAACTCCAGGTGACAACATGCAGTGATTGTTTAAAATGATGTTTAATGTTTTGCAAAAGTTATCCATGTTATTGTTATCAAGCAAAGTCCATGCTTAGTGTCAACCATTCTCAATAATTTGGCATTAAACCTTGTTAAACCATTAATCCATTAAACCTGGATCTTAATGTGTGGATTCTAATTATTTTGCTTTCATACTGCTAAATATATTTCCATATCCGTGGCAGCAACAACATCGATCCTGGCAACCACAAAATTTCCACTCCCCTGCAAAAACGTTTTTTCACCAACAACAACACCAAATACTAAAACAACACCTTGTTTTGATTACACCAGTTTGTCATGTGATGAATTTACAGAAGGTAGGTTTAAACTTGTTTTTCTTTGCTCTTTATGCCTATACATCATTTTATTTTACAGATCCAAGTGCACCTTCAAACTCACCTGTCCTACTGTGCTTGCTGGTAATTCTAACTGTCCTGCTCACACTTGCATGCTCAGGATTAATGTTCATGTTTTGGAAAATTGGGTAAGTTGTCAGTGTAATTACTGCAATAAAAAAACTCTAAAGTAATAAATAATGTCAATTAACATCTCGCATCTTCTTCTTTAGTGCAGACTACAAATATGTGCATGTTGCATTAGAATTTAGCTTTTCCAAGCATTAAAGTGTTTTATTGCTCTATCTATGTAGAAGGGAACGGAAAAGCAATGGAACCTCAGTTCCATTTCATACTGCGACCGATACTTTAACCATTTCCCTTAACGAACAAAATATGGGCAACGCGTCTAACCCAATCGCTGGACCTTCGACGGAACGAAAAACTGTTTATAATGATTTGTACAGCCCTCATGTAGTTAACGTATAAAGTTTCTCCAACCTACTTTATCTATGAAATCTGTTTTTTTACGACTTTAGGATTCCTACTGGTATGAATGCCCACTTAAGTCTCATTCTCAGCACTAAAATCCCATTTTACATAACGAGCAGATCGCAGGTTGCATGCAACTTTTTCAATCAGAATCAGAACATAATTATTTTCCAATTTACATTAAAAATGCTCAAAACCTGTTTAAAAACTGCTCGAAACCTGTTTAAAAATTAAAATATAAACTAAACATTTCAGCAATTATGGAGTGTTAGGCATACTTACTTCAAATGTTTTCTATCTTTTTCTAAATACGTTAACATTGTTTGTGTGTCATCTGTTGCCGAGCGTTTTGTAAATTAATCAGGTACAATTTATCTAGTTTTGGACAAATTTGCTATAAAATAACGATCTAATTTATCACTTTAATGTCAAGCTAGCTGCCTTTTCAATAAAGCTAATAAATCATTAATTTAAAACCCGTAGTTTTGTGGTAGTTTTTGTACACGCATACACGCAGTATTTTGTACAAAATAAACTTACATCAAAACTATACACGTTGTGATGTAGTAAGTTATAATGGAGTGTAGGTGTATTTCAGACATGTGTGGGTGTAAGAGTGAGTCCATAACCAGTTGATAAACAGGATTAATGCTTTAATAGTTAAATAGACGTTTGGCTCATTGAGTTTAGAATAGAAATTTGGATTTGATTTTGTAGACTGAGTAGACTTTTATTAAGTTTTGATCATGTCAAATACTTTGTCGTTGACGTTGTTGTGCGGAATATTTGCAAGTGGTAAGTTTACATGGACTAAATTATGCAGCCCAGCAACCAACGGATAAATGTAACTTCCTTATCTTGTTTACCATTTAACAGGGTTTATCGTTTTCACTTCAAGTTACTGCATCCAACTTCCAGTTTCAAACAGTTCAGGTCACATGGTTCACGCAGCTGGTTTTTCAGGAGAGCAATGCAAATGGAATTTTTATTACAATCCCCCCAACCGAACTAATCTTATGATGGTGTTCAAAGTTTTGAAATCAGGCACTAATGGATGGCAATCACATTACAACTTCTATACACCGGATAACCCAGATACAAGAATAAACTTTCAAAGGTTTTTAATACAAAATATTTCTTTCGTTTTGTCGCAGACAGAAAGTGGTGGCAATCGGGTTCTTTCTGTCGTGTCTATGTGAAGTCTGGTTCCAATGTGACGAACTGCAAACCTGTAAATAAGAGACAAGACTTGTGTGGAAATGTCATTCAACAATCTGTTAATTGGCCTCCCATGATTACAACAGACTTTACACAATATTCTGCTGTAATGTCATATCAATTTATTAATTGTGCAGCAAATGTTACTGGAAACCGAACAAGGACTTTGTTGGGACGTAAGTAGACCTACTTTCTTTGCATGGGAGTAAATTTTAAACGTGCTTCCAAAAGTGAACCGAAAACAAAACAATGTAACTTCGACCCATAAAACCTTACTTAAACTTCAGGACAAGTTTAGATTTTGGGTAGAGTAATGGTCAAGTCACAGTTTGTATAAAACGTATTTTAAACCCACTAATTTTAGTTTTATTTGTAATTTATTTGGCAAGACATGTTTTGTACTAACAGCGGTCGTGAATCCAAGCACATTTAACAACCAAACACAAAGCATTTGGAACAACACATTCCAGACAACAACAATGGCACGAAAAACGTCATATCCCGTTGCGATACTATCTAGCAGAGGTATTGATACAAAGGCCCACTATGTTGTGACACTCAACACGTATAGTATTTTTGTAACGTATAGCTGTAAGTACTATTATCTAGTAGATTTGATAAACAAATCTGCTGTTTTGTATCAAAACTAACGCAGAAATCATCATACCCACCACCTTTTCAAATATGTTTATTATTTTAGCTTGGCGTGACCAAAGTAGGATATGCCGATAAGTAAATTTTCGGTTAGATTCATTGAAAAGCAATTGGAATGTAAAAACTTGTTTGAAGTAACATTTTAATGTTTGATTGTCAAAACCTGCCATTTACAAAATATCACGAGTACATGAGCTATCAATTAAGTGTCATAAATTATGTTTGCTTGCAAATTACAAAATCATCCTTCTACAATCGAAGTTAAGCAAATTATCATCCAGCATAATTTTTGTTTCAGCATTTTCTCCGACTGATGTAGTAGTTATATTAATAGCTGCTACTGCTGTGTTTGCCATTTTTTGTGTACTGCTCATCATATTATTGTGGCGAAACTGGAAAAACAAAAAAACGTCAAGGTTTGTTTGTCATTATTTTGATTTATAACTTTGTATAAGTTTTGCGAAATGTGCTTCTACAATACCGGTTCCAACAGTTGTTAAAGCTACTGCTAGATTAATCAGAAGTTGTTAAACTTAATCGTAAGCAAGTGTGTGACATATAGTGGCAATGCCAAGATTTATTACCTTTATTTTGTACAGATACACAGAATCAGGTCAACCCCAAGCACAGAATGTAAACAGTAACAAACAAGCAAACACATCAAATTTGTCGCTTTCTATAAAACACGGTAATATACATCGATTTGTTCCACTGGATCACGTTTGTTGTTTTTCCACTGGATCACGTTTGTTGTTTTTCCACTTGCACTTTCATTTCCTGCAGATTATGCCGATATTGATGATGCTTTAAAACCCGATAACAACGATTATCTTGTCCCAATCCCAAAACCAATTCCACATTACGAAGATATGGGTCAACCATTTCAAAATTGAATTACGTAAATGACTTTATTGTTTCTCAAATTTGCAAACGTTTCTCAATCTCGGATTTCATAACGTCAAAGTTTCTTGTTTTTGATGATCACAATAGAAGTACACAAGTTGTAATAAACTTACTATCACCTTGCGCGAAAATGTTTGGAACTTTATGGCTCATCAAAAAAGCGTTTCTTAAAATCGATCGAAAATTTGAAACTAAACACGGGTATTTCTGTTTGATACTTATATTACACATTACCAATGTAAAACCAACACACACAAACAATTTACGACACTCAGCCCACAACAATAAAAACAATGTCGCTTCAGGAAAGTTAAAATAATCGTATTGTGATTGCAACGCACGCAGGCTAGCCATCCTGTTGTATTTGTATATTTTCAGCGCTCGAGGTATATATATATATTGTATTTGTATATTTTCGGCGCTCGAGGTATGTATATATTGTATTTGTATATTTTCAGCGTCGTTCTGCATCCCATGCCTAGATTAGGTAACTATAAGCTGCGCAGAGCTGCTTTACAAAACAACATATATCTCACCGAACACGCCCTGAATGTTACGTGCGCTAGTAAAAATATAAACTAACATATTTTTCATAAAGCCAGTTTAACTTTGTGATTGCAACTATAAAATGCAAATAAGGCAGACGTAATGGCGTTAGGACAAACAAAGCAATATACTGCATGTGGTATGTTAGATGTACAAACATTGCTAGTTTACCTGGATTGTCAGGCAACCAAAAGTTGAACACAGAATCTGTAGAAAATATGTTTCCTTTCAAAACTTTGAACACCATAATACGATTTGAACTGCTTGCTGCTCAAATACCCTGAGTCACCAGCAGTGGCGAACGGTACACAAATTGCGGCTGCATAGACTGAAAAAATCTGTTAAAATTGTCACTTTTCGTTATACAACCAAGTTATTTCGATCGTTATATCCGAACATGAAAAGCAATAATTGACCCAAAAAACGAAACATTTCACTGCATTCAGACGCGTTTTCAGTATAGCTTAGCAAGCTCTGTCAATGTATTGTCATCACCGGCTTCTAATTTGTCTCAGACTAAAATATACGGTATAACAATGCTTAAACGGAAGGACAGCAGGACGTTCAAAATATCCTGTGTACTTTTATGTGCGCTTTTATATAAATAAACTGAGATAAACTCATTGCCAGATGACTTATGATTTTGTACATATGTTTTGTTTCCTTAACTTACAACAACAACTGTCATATAAATTAACACCAATGACAACAACAACAACTTTTTATCTTTTCGTCTCCTTTTTTCTAAAAGTTAATTTCCTGATCCAGGGGGATAAATTTAATTTTCTTCATCCAAATTGGACTTCTCAAACCGATGGTGCTTTTTTGGCAACCTTACTGAAGTACTATAAGGTGCCTCCGTAATTACACTTTAGTCCAATGAAGTTAAACTATGCAAGTAATTGACAGTTTATTATTTTCAAACATATTAACTACACAAACAGGTATATAAAGCATTTGTATACATTACGAAACTTCTCGAGAAAAACAAACTAATTAGCAACTGTGTAAAGTACATTGTCCACTATTTCTTTGGCCTGGGGTTCAGAAGAGTTTACTGTTGAACAACTGGAGGAGCTGTTGCCTTTTTCCCTGTGTAAACAAACGTAGAATTTAAACGGTACATATTCCAAACACTATACAGGACTTGCATTCTATATGTCGTAGTGAATATACTGGTACTTTGATACAGAAAACATTTACATCTCAGGAGAAAAAAGTTTACCTGAGTTGGATGAACAAAACAACAATCAGTATAACTGCAAAAGCAAGTAATGTTCCAAGCACCACAGCAACCCATAGATTCACAACTGGTGTCGCGGATTGACCTGTCAAAATTTGCAATGAACAAAAGTTCAAAACACAGTGTTAAATTTGTTATGTCAAAAAAATCTTGTGTTTGTAGCATATACTTGTTAGTTTGTTTCACAAAATTCCAATGTATTTGGAAGTTTATTCGGGGATGTAACAATTTTGTTTCTTGATTGATGTAACTCGGTAATTGTATGTTTCTTCTACATGACACCTAAATAGTTAGTTTTATAGCGCACCTCCTTTGTGTTCACAAAGTTAGTGTACTAATTCTGAGTAAAAAACTTAGCGTAATTGCAATAAAGCATCTTGGCGATTGATCATGGATGATAAATTTGAAAAAATCAACCTAGCAGGCTGATTTGGAGTTTCATCAAAGGTTGTGATACAACAGTGGGTGTTAACCGATTGACGCCTACTTGTAGCAGAGATACGCATGGACCAAATTTGTACACAATAGAACGCACGGTAAATATAGAATGCAAACGTAATACCTCTGGAGTCCGAAGGTGTAGCGGAAGTCAACGTCGTTTCTGGTGTTGTTTTAATCTGAGTGCTGGAATGTGTGGAGTTTTGCACTCGAATCGTCATATTGTTCGGATTAGATATGTTTGACACTTCGACCGCTGCAAACATTTCGGTCAATTATACGTGTACAAACAACATACAACTTACCCAAGAATTTGTTAAAGGCGAAAGTAAAATTTAGCTGACGATTCTCAACCGGGATCAGTTTGACATGTTTAGATTGTAATTATACGTGAACTAAGTTTTAAGCGTGCGCGGTTCTTTTTGCACGTAAGCGAGTAAAATCGGCATGATTAATATAAAAATAAATAAAAAGAGGCCAACACCGGCGGCCTAACCTGAGAAATAACCCAACTCACCACAAGAAAATTTTGTTTTACCTATGTTAGGGGCCATCAATGTTATGTTCTTCGTCGTATTTGCTTTACAGTCAATAAACTGGTATGACATCACAGCAGAATAATACGCAAAGTCGGTTTTTATCCTAACAGGCCACATCACAGATTCTTGTATGACATTTTCACATAAGTATGTTCTTATATCTCCAGGTTTGCAGTTCGTCAAATTAGAACCAGGCTTTACATAAATACGACAGAAAGCACCCGAACGCCACCACTTCCGGTCTACGAAACAACAAAGCAATTTATTGTTTGTTTCCAAGAAAATACACGCTGTTGGATATACGGTATACCTGGATTATCCGGTGTATAGAAGTTGTAATGTGAAGGCCATCCACTGCTAACGGAATTTAAAACCCTAAACACCATTATCAGGTTAGTTCGGTTAAGAATATTATAATCAAAGTTCCATTTGCATTCTTCTCCCCAAAAACCAGCTGCATGAACCATGTAACCTGAACTGTTTGACATGGGAAGTTGAATGCAGTAACTTGCAGCGAGGCCTAAACAAACTATTAAAAAGTTTAAATTACTACATAAACAAAGAGCAATATTATTGTGCAACATCTTATTCTAAAAGTCAAAACTTACCAGTTACTACAATTAAAATCATTTGGCCTTGTTCCAAATTTAAAGGCCTTGAACTTAACATGTTGAACAGTTGAAGACTCACATAAATTTTGAATCAACTACCTCATACTCGTCTAAAGCATTCCAATCTGTAAGCTAAACCAGCGGAAGCCACCTTAGACTCAACTGTCTTTGTACGCAACTGCCAAACACACATTATACCGACTTGTTTTGATAAATGGTTGATCATCATTGCTCTTCCCACGCATTTTCATAGGTTGCACGTTTGGTACTCATTGGGCTTTCTGCGCACCAAACCAGTTAAACTTAATGCTCATCGAAAATGATGACGCGTTTGTTTGACAAGCACAACACTTGCTAATTATATGGCAAGTCAAGACAAATTCTATTGACATTGTCACTTCATCAATTTGTAATTGTTGGACGGTTTCTAAAAACAGCATGGAGACCAAAAACTAATCAAGTCAAGTGTGCTATTATTTCAAACATGCTCGCTATTGGCGGAGTAAAACCGGTTACATATAGCGGTGGTAGAACCCACAGGTTTTGCTGCACAAATGAAACCCACCTAAACGGAAACACAAGCGGGTTCCTTGAAACTTGCGACCAATCATTGAAGTCGATGGAAGGCATACGACCACAACTATCAACATCCCCAAATGTCAACAACAATGAATTTAAAGAAATTAATGCGTAGTAAACATTTTTAGTTTAAACAATAATGACAACTCGGTAACAATAAATAATACTTCATATTACACATAATAAAAATGTTTTGGAGGTAGAAACATACAACTTTTTAGTTTGATCTTTTTTTTATTTAAAATTGTGATTTTAACAATGTTAAACACAAAGTGGAAAGTCAACTAAATTATTATCTTAGTGTAAATAATAAGTTGCAACAGCAAGTGTATTTTTTAAATTGTTCTTAAACGGAAGCTTTATTATGCAGAACTTGAGAAAATTTGAGAAAATACAAATTCAGGCGTAAAATACGATCTTGAGAAATTTTGTTGTTTTGTTTGTACTCGGCTTAGCAAACTCTGGGGCCAATATAACACTTCAATTACGAGACAATCCATTTAAATCTTCGTAAAGTGGAGCAGATCGTTGGATTGGAACAAGATATCCGTCGTCGTTGGGTTTTGCAGCAACGACCACATCGACATATTCTACAAAACATAAAACCCATCACTGTTAAAACCTGGAAACAATAAACAGCACTTTTACCATGTTGATCTGGATGAAAGCTTGGATTTTGTTGATCTTGTAGTTGATCGTTTTGTGTCGTTAGTGAGATCATCGAGCCGTTACTGAAAAAAATGATTGTTTTAAAGCTGGGTCACTACTTTCCAAACACTTGAGGGGTTTAAACTGTTTGTTTTAGAAAAACGTTTCACTTGTAATGCGTATAAAATCTCCCACATAAAAAACAACTTGTCCCACTCAATATACGGAGAGGTTTTGTTTACTTGCTAGTAACATTATGACAACAAACCTGGATTTGATCTTGTTTCGACACAATAGTATGATGAGCAGTAAACAAAATACGGCAAACACAGCAGCAGCTGATGCTATAACGATGGTATCAGTCGTAGAAAGACCTGAAACTATTAATAACTGTGGAAATGACAGTGTGATATTTGTGTTAATCTATGGTTAATTCATATGATTTTTCAACGATAATAATGTAAAAAAAACTATGTTATAGCATTATTTGTCGTCTACACTGTTGTTGACGTAAGCTAATTTGTTATTTTAATATGCGTTTGGTTACAAAGTATTAGTATCAGAAAAATGTAGCAACCATAGTGTTTGTAACTTGCTTTATCAACACAGCAGTTATCACAATGATTCAAGTCCGAAAATAGAGTGCCAATACCTGAGACGCAAGCTGCGCTACCAGGAAGTGACGTTGTTCCTGTTTGCACTGAGTTGGTGATGTTGGATGTGTTTGGTATCAAGATATCTGCACGAACAAAATATGTTAAAACAAGATCAATTAAGACAATCAATTAGCAGTCCGAATCTTATTCTGACTAAGTCGTTTTTCATTTACCACTCATTCATAAAACCCAAATAATTTACAGTTTGTTTAATGATAATTATCGCGCAAGTCGCCAAGATGGTTGGCGCAACCGCCTTGTGTTCACAAAGTTGTGGTTTCTGATCGTGGTCGCGAGCTGCATTGCTCCTGCCTAGTAGTATCCGACGGGTTGGACTGAATTAAATTGAAAAAAAATCAAACAAAAACGGATTTAACGGACTTGCGATAAAACAGGCGCATGACGCATTCGGGCGTTGCACGCCTACCGAAGATAAAAGACGAAAAAACAAACAAATCTTAATACACAGCAATGCTTTGCCTCTTGTTAAAATAAATATCTCACCCAGGGTCAACGCCGTGCTGGTTCTCTTCTCAGTCACATTTGCTTCACAATCAATAAACTGGTATGACATCACAGCAGAGAAAGCTGCAAAGCTGGTTTTTAATATGGGAGGCCACATCACAGATTCTTGTATGACATTTTCACACAAGTCTGGTCTCTTATCTCCAGGTTTGCAGTTCTTCAAGCTGGAACCAGACTTTACATAAATACGACAGAATGAACCTTTCAGCCACCACTTTCTGCCTATGATGAGAAAATAGTCATAATGTTTTTATGCCGACCTAAGGTACCTAATTTATCTGCTATGTACCTGGATTATCTGGTGTATAAAAGTCATACTTAAGATTAAACAAACCAACAGTGCCCGATTGCAAAACCCTAAACACCATCATAAGATTGGTTCTGTTGGGAGGATTGTAATCAAAAACCCAGTTGCATTGCTCTGTTAAAATATCGGAAGCATGGACGAAATATCCTGAACTGTTCGAGGTTGGAAGTTGGATGCAATAACCCGATGCAAGGCCAAATGAAACTGAAACACAAATATAAAGAAAAAAAGTTTAAAATATAAAACAACGATTTGGAATGCTAAATAAGTATGACTTACCACTTGTAGTAATGCAAATAGTCACAGCAAACATCTGAACAGTGTTTAAAACGGATTTGGGTGACATCATTTTTTCAGTGCACTAGATATATATATATTCTTACAAGCGTCTAACCCTCCAAGGAATGACAAAAACAACTTTAAAGAAACAGTACGTGTAATCGACTTATTTTTCAGAGACTGGAATGAAGTTGAATTGTAAATTCAAACTTTGTGACCTTGGTGAATCGAGAGACATACCCCCGCATAAAATCGCAGAGACCTATCCTCAATCTGTTCTTTGCCAACCCTCACTAGACAATGTTAATCACTTGTACACCAAGGTTCCTTGGGTGCAAGTTGATTACCGTTCGTACGTCATTGTGTTAAAACGTGTCGTGAACGATTTGGTGCACAAGGTGGTGTCAGTTCAAAACGTTTACAGTTTCCGTTATAAGCCCTGATTCTGCGAAATGATTTGAGTCTGATCGGGTAAAAACAAGCTAGACCCATTCTAGTATATGCAGTTTTGGAAAGAACAATTTGCAGCTTATCAACCAACATCAATCGTTCAGAAATTTCTGGCTTATAGCAAATATATTACTTACCTTCACATTACAGTCAGAATAATAAAGAACCAAGAAAATGTGGATTGTAAAGGATGCTAGAAGTTTAACCCCTTAACAAACTGTGGATAAAAACAAAACAAAAATAACTCCCGCGGCTGAAACCTCCAGTTCCTTAATCCAAACGCGACAAACTTTTCGTCTAACGAGGATTTGAATATACCCAAATCTAAAGTGTTTCGTCAATTATGTGTTTGGATTGGAAGTGTAAACACTGTAACCGTCTAGGGAAGTGCAAGTCATCCTTAGCAATCGCAAGTAGTGCAGAAGTTAATACCATGACGAACAAATGTACAATTTAAAAGTGCTTCAAACAAGCAGGGTTGTTCATATGGTTGGAGTAGGTTATTGTAATAGGCTAATATGCCTTATACACGGCATTGTACACAACTTCCTTTTCAGATGATGGATCGGTAGACTGGTAAGGTTCGTTGACCACAATTTCCCTACTCGGCGGTTGCGAAGTGTTTGGTGATGGCGTGTTCAGGGACTTTTTGGGTGCTTACGATTTATGTGTTAAAAAACATTTTAAACATAGTGCTTAGGATCTCATTTAAAAAGCGTGATATGCATGTGTACTTTGTATTTTAACAAATTTGACTTTTCGTGCCTACCTACCAAGTTGCTTTGAATAGTTGCCAGAAAAACCTAAATTTCGCTGATTATTCTGCACTGTCACCTTCTAGTAATAGTGAATTGTCAGTTCGATAATTCACAGTCAACACAATTTAAATCTACCTTTCAGGATCGGCAAATCGATGTTTGCTTAATGCATTTAAAATAGTTGGTCAAAACAATGATTGCATTCGTTTACAATAAAATTGTTGTTTTAAAAATAGAGTTGATAATAAACAGTTTAATGTTTTTGTGTCATTTTTTCTACCATTCAATCGATGAGATTTTGTAACGTGATAACGTTAGCAACAGAAACAATAGGAAACTCTGAGATAATATGATTTTAGTGTAGCTTCTTAATTGCAGGAGTAGGTTTTGGTATGCTTGTATTAATTATACTGAAACAGAAAAAAACAATGAGTTTTTAAAATCCGGTTTCGAGAAATTGAGTTATTTGTTTGAACTCGGCTTTGCAGAGAAAATCTTCAATTCTTCGATATTCATGCAGTACTTCCATAGTTCTTCAATTTCGATTAATTCCATTCAAATCTTCGTAAAGTGGAACAGGTTGTTTGATTGGAACAAGATAACCGTCGTCGTCGGGTTTCGAAACTACATCCACATTAACAGAATCTACAAAACATAAAACTCATTATCTATCTTGACATAATTAAAGGATAAATATTAACTTACTTTTACTCTGCTTTGGTGTTGCTGGTGGAAAATTTGTGTAAACTTGTTTCGGAGGTTGTTGATATTGTAGTTGATTGTTTTGTGTCGAAAGTGATATCATGGAGCCAATTCTAAGCGTAGTTATGCTTTTAAACTAAGGTCAAAACTTGACAATTCCTCGGAGGTTTAAAGCGTGTATTTAAGAAAGCTTTCAAATTAACTAGGACGAAAATCAACTACAAACCTTGCTTTATGTTTGTTTTTCCAGTTTCGCCACAATAATATGATGAGCAGCAGACAAAATACTGCCAGCACAGCAGCAGCTATTGCTATAACGATGGTATTAGTTGTGGAAAAACCTGAAATAATGTCTTTGTGGTAACTGTAATTTATGTATTTACTATTGCGCTAGATGTCGTCCCTGTGTTATGACGACAATTGCTGTAGCGCACAGGGAAACTTGGCCAAATGGTCCAGCGCGCCTGACCCAAATACAGACACAAAAAAACTGATCGGGATTCGTCCCTGAGAGTAACCTGGGTTCGAACCCCGTGAAAAAAAACCAACAAAAACACGGTCGGTGAGTTCATGACACTAACTTCCCAGCATTTGTAACATCTGTTTGTAGCGTATGCTTACCAGGGAAATGTTGCAACATTTTAAGTGTATGTAACTTGCTTTATCAACTCTTTTCCGCAAAACAAATCTTTTTCGGCTTGAAACCAATAGAGTGTCAGTACCTGAAATGCAAGCTGTGCTGCCGTAAGATGACGTTTTTCCTGACATTGTTGTTGCCTGAAATAGGTTCGTGGTGTTTAGCAAACCACTACTCGTTTGCTTATCGTACTGAGATGTGCTTGTCTCCAAAACTGCAATTGGAATGAAATATGCTATACAATATCATACGCTATCGTCACCAGCTGCTCTGATGAAATCTTATAGGTCCAAACAGTGTGTACTGTTAGCAGCTTATGTTCTGGTACGATTGTTTTATATTTATACAACATATATGGGGAAAAAGATTTAATTCTATTGTAACTAAATCTTTTTTTACCACAACAAGCAGCAATTTTTTTTAATACCAAACAATTTCGTTTTCAGTCTTAGTGTTCAACACAGCACAGTTTTTAGCTATAATGCTTTGAATCTTGCTGTTCAAATAAATATAGTACCTGGGTTAGCCGTTGTGCTGGTTGTATTTTCTTTGCCATTTGCTTCACAATCAATAAACTGGTATGACATCACAGCAGAATATTGTGCAAATTCGGTTTTGATCATGGGAGGCCACATTACAGATTCTTGTATAATATTTTCACACAAGTCTGGTCTCTTATCTCCAGGTTTGCAGTTCGTCACATTGGAACCAGACTTCAAATAAATACGACAGAAAGAACCCGATTGCCACCATTTTCTGCCTAAGTCGAGAAATTAATCAACTTTTTTTGTATTCCACGTGTTTAAGGTTTCAGAATCAGTCACGTGTTTTATGACTTACCTGGATTATCCGGTGTGTAAAAGTTGTAATGATGTGCACCAAATCCAACAGTGCCAGATTTTGAAACCTTAAACATCATCAGAAGATTTGTTCGGTTTGTAGGATTGTAATCAAATTCCCAATTACATTCCTCTCCTGAATAATCGGCAGCATGTACTAAATGTCCTGACTGTTCGAAGTTGGAAGTTGAATGCAATAACTTGATGCAAAGCCGAAAGAAACTAAGTCGCCGACATAACAAAGTAAAGTTTTGAACAGATTAAACGATTTGTTATGCAATATATGCAATAAAATCATGACTTACCGAATGTAATGACGCAAATCGTTACAACAGAATGCCTAAGAGTGTTTAAACCGCCTTTTCGCAACATTGTTTAGCCGTGCACAAAGAATAAATACCTGCAAGTTTGAATGTTAGTAAAACGAGTGAGGAGAAAACTTATGTCTAATAAATGATGTGGTGGTCTTATGTACAAACCTGTGACTGCCTTATAACGAAATGTTACACTTTCCCACCAATGCAACTGACGTTTAGTTGTAAAATGATATCGCTTTCTTGTTACGCACTTCCATAAATCTGATGACTTGAAAAAGTAAACCCAAACCAATTGCCTTCTACCATTTGTTCTGTTTCAAACCCTCACAACTAAATGTAAACTACTTTGCTACATAACCATTGGATGTACTGTGGGCTAATTTTTTACCGAAACACCGTACATGCAAATTTATTGTCGTTCATACGTCACAGTGTTAAAACGTGATTTGAGCGATTTAGTGCGTAAGATCTACTTAGTTGCAAAACACCTAAAGTTTCCCGTTTAAGCCGGGTTTCTCAGTTGAAACGTACGGCGTTAAACTTTGCGTAATTATGTTATGAAAGCAACTTGTCTTTCAAAATATCACAAATTAAACACAATGACCGACCTACGCAAAAGCTCGTGTGCAATTGAAACGTGCTTCTAACAAGCAACCATTGGAAATTTCGTGGAGTAGGTTATTGCAACAAGCTAACACGCTTCACACGGCATTGTACACAAATTTCTTTTCATATAATGTATTGGTAGAATGCTATAAAAAGCTTTGCTCGTATGCCACAAGACATTCAGCAATTTTCTCATTGTGGGATATCCCATTTTCTTAAGGGGTGGGTTGCAAATTTTTAATTCAAATTGATTACGAGTAGATGAACATTGACTGATTTATTCGACATTATCCCACACGATCTTTGTCCACATTGGAACCAAGGAGTACCGTTACTTATTTACTTTATTCGATTTGCTTGAAGCTGAATTTATGGCCAAACTGTTTACTTACCTCAGTGATTCTGTAACTAAAGGTGATTTGCTGTTATCATTTTTTTCGATTTGGCACTTTACTTAATTTCATGGCCATAGCATATCTGGACTATAATTTAAGTGAGTTTTTCTTTTGCATTTGTTGGTGAACAGGGGATGCACCGGGTTCTAAGGGATAATTTAAGGGACCACAGGTCATAAAAGGTGACTTGAAGGCGGGTCCGATCTATGAAAGGTTGAGAACCAGTAGTCAAACGTATTTAGTTTGGTTGTAACAATGATTGCATTAGTTATAAACAAAATACGATGACGTTATCTATTGCGATGCTATTAAGAACGATTTTTTCCAGTTACATTTGAAGGATTTGATGTCATTCACTCTTCTCTATTGTAAATCTATTGAATAGGAATTGTGATTTTATTTTTGTAATAAATGTAAGTCGTCACAGCAGGTATTGAAAAAGGAAACAAAATAGGATCAACAAGAGTAGTCAACACAATGTACAAACTCAAATATTCATATGTTAGCGTAAATCGTCAGTTGTATAAGTAGGCTTATGTATGCGTCTTTAATGTCTATTGAACTGAGTCTGAAAAATAGAAACTAAGAAACAAATAGTTTTATAAATGCGTGGTTGAGAAATTGGATTATTTCGTTTAACTTTCAAATGTGAGAAAACTTTTTGATGACGTAAACACTTCAATTACGATAAATTCCATTTACATCTTCGAAAACTGGATCAGTTCGTTGGATTGGAACAACATAACCGTCGTCGTTACGTTTTGAAACTGCATTCACATCCACAGAATCTACAAAACATGAAACTAATCAACACTTTTAACACCGTCAAATAATAAACATTACTTTACCGTGATTCGGCGGTGCTGGTGGAAAATTTGTGTAAGCTTGTTTAGGAGGTGGTTGATCTTGTAGATGTTCGTTTTGCGTCGAAAGTGAAATCATGGAGTCGTTTCTGTACATATTTCTGGTTTTGAACTAAGGTTGAAAACTTTGCAAATCATTGGGGATTTATATGTGCAATTTAGAAATGTTTTTATTTAAACTTCTACAAATAGCTAACCGTGTTTTGCTTTTGTTTTTGTAGTTTCGCCACAACAGTAGGATGAGCAGTAAACAAAATACTGCAAGAACACCAGCAGCTGATGCTATAACGATGTTATCAGTTGTGGAAAGACCTGCAATAATCAGTAACTAGTATCAGTGTAAGGTTTGTGTTAGTTTGTGGTTGATGTATAAAACTTGGTAAAAATTAAGTTAAAACACATGTTTGTCATTGTCAGTATTGTGGACTAGTGTTAACTTTAATGTATGTTTTTATTGTTACGCTAGATGCCGTCCCTGTAAAGTGACTTCACATGTAGATTGTCCTGGGTTCGAACTCCGTGACGAAAAAAAAGCGCGCATCGTGTTGGGCAGGAACTTGGCCGAATGAACCGGCTCGCCTAAATCATGTACAGACATAAAAAAACTTGATCTGGATCTGCTCTGGGTTCAAAAAAATACACCCCACCGCGTCCTAATAACTGTAATACCTGTTTTGTAATGTATACATATAAGGAAAACATGGCAAGAATCAAAGTGTTTGTAATTTGCTTTATCAACACAGCAATTTTCAGTCTGAAATTTACTAGCAAAAGCAAGCATTGTTTTGATTGAAACTAAACAGAGTGTCAATACCTGAAGCACAAGCTGTGCCACCGGGAGATGGCGTTTTTCCTGACATTGTTGTTGCCTGGATCGAGTTGTTTATTAAACCACTACTCGTTTGCCTATCGTACTGAGATGTGCTTGACTCCAAAGCTGCAAATAATATGTTTTTAACATCAATGGACAACACAATTGTTTTTTTTTACATTGTTATTTATCACAGTCTTTAAAGCTATTATTTATTTCGAAATTAATTACAATTTTGTTTACGGTTATAGTTATCAACAAATGACAATTTTCAGCTATAATGCTTTGATTCTTGCTGTTCAAATGATAATTGTACCTGGGTTAGGCGTTGTGCTGATTTGTGTTTGTTTTTCTATTGCTTCACAATCAATAAACTGGTACGACATCACAGCAGAATATAGTATAAAATCGGTTGTAATTATGGGAGGCCACATCACAGATTCTTGTATGACATTTTTACACAATTCTGGTTTGGTATCTCCAGGTTTGCAGTGCGTCAAATTGGAACCAGACTTCGCAAAAATGCGACAGAAAGGACCCGATAGCCACCATTTCCTGCCTAAGTCGAGAATTTTTTTGTATTTTGCAAGGTACTTTAGATGATAAAGACATACCTGGGTTATCTGGTGTATAGAAGTTGTAATGATTACTAATGGATCCTACACTTGTGGATGTTAAAACCTTAAACACCATCATCAGATTTGTTCGGTTCGGAGGATTGTAATCAAAAACCCAATTGCATTGCACTGTTGAAAAATCGGAAGCATGTGAAAAATATCCGGAAGTGTTTGAAGTGGGGAGTCGGATGCAATAACTTGATGTGGGACTGAACGAAACTTAAAATACAAGTTTGAAGTAGAGAGGATTTAACTATTCAACGAAATGTTATGCAAATAATAACTTACCACTTGCAATGACGCAAATCGTCACAGCAAAATGCTGGACAGTGTTTAAAGCGGTTTTACCTAACATTGGTTAGCTGTGCACTAGAAAATAAAGCAGTGATCATCAAAAACGACCAATCATTGAAGTCGATGGAAGGCATACGACCACAACTATCAACATCCCCAAATGTCAACAACAATGAATTTAAAGAAATTAATGCGTAGTAAACATTTTTAGTTTAAACAATAATGACAACTCGGTAACAATAAATAATACTTCATATTACACATAATAAAAATGTTTTGGAGGTAGAAACATACAACTTTTTAGTTTGATCTTTTTTTTATTTAAAATTGTGATTTTAACAATGTTAAACACAAAGTGGAAAGTCAACTAAATTATTATCTTAGTGTAAATAATAAGTTGCAACAGCAAGTGTATTTTTTAAATTGTTCTTAAACGGAAGCTTTATTATGCAGAACTTGAGAAAATTTGAGAAAATACAAATTCAGGCGTAAAATACGATCTTGAGAAATTTTGTTGTTTTGTTTGTACTCGGCTTAGCAAACTCTGGGGCCAATATAACACTTCAATTACGAGACAATCCATTTAAATCTTCGTAAAGTGGAGCAGATCGTTGGATTGGAACAAGATATCCGTCGTCGTTGGGTTTTGCAGCAACGACCACATCGACATATTCTACAAAACATAAAACCCATCACTGTTAAAACCTGGAAACAATAAACAGCACTTTTACCATGTTGATCTGGATGAAAGCTTGGATTTTGTTGATCTTGTAGTTGATCGTTTTGTGTCGTTAGTGAGATCATCGAGCCGTTACTGAAAAAAATGATTGTTTTAAAGCTGGGTCACTACTTTCCAAACACTTGAGGGGTTTAAACTGTTTGTTTTAGAAAAACGTTTCACTTGTAATGCGTATAAAATCTCCCACATAAAAAACAACTTGTCCCACTCAATATACGGAGAGGTTTTGTTTACTTGCTAGTAACATTATGACAACAAACCTGGATTTGATCTTGTTTCGACACAATAGTATGATGAGCAGTAAACAAAATACGGCAAACACAGCAGCAGCTGATGCTATAACGATGGTATCAGTCGTAGAAAGACCTGAAACTATTAATAACTGTGGAAATGACAGTGTGATATTTGTGTTAATCTATGGTTAATTCATATGATTTTTCAACGATAATAATGTAAAAAAAACTATGTTATAGCATTATTTGTCGTCTACACTGTTGTTGACGTAAGCTAATTTGTTATTTTAATATGCGTTTGGTTACAAAGTATTAGTATCAGAAAAATGTAGCAACCATAGTGTTTGTAACTTGCTTTATCAACACAGCAGTTATCACAATGATTCAAGTCCGAAAATAGAGTGCCAATACCTGAGACGCAAGCTGCGCTACCAGGAAGTGACGTTGTTCCTGTTTGCACTGAGTTGGTGATGTTGGATGTGTTTGGTATCAAGATATCTGCACGAACAAAATATGTTAAAACAAGATCAATTAAGACAATCAATTAGCAGTCCGAATCTTATTCTGACTAAGTCGTTTTTCATTTACCACTCATTCATAAAACCCAAATAATTTACAGTTTGTTTAATGATAATTATCGCGCAAGTCGCCAAGATGGTTGGCGCAACCGCCTTGTGTTCACAAAGTTGTGGTTTCTGATCGTGGTCGCGAGCTGCATTGCTCCTGCCTAGTAGTATCCGACGGGTTGGACTGAATTAAATTGAAAAAAAATCAAACAAAAACGGATTTAACGGACTTGCGATAAAACAGGCGCATGACGCATTCGGGCGTTGCACGCCTACCGAAGATAAAAGACGAAAAAACAAACAAATCTTAATACACAGCAATGCTTTGCCTCTTGTTAAAATAAATATCTCACCCAGGGTCAACGCCGTGCTGGTTCTCTTCTCAGTCACATTTGCTTCACAATCAATAAACTGGTATGACATCACAGCAGAGAAAGCTGCAAAGCTGGTTTTTAATATGGGAGGCCACATCACAGATTCTTGTATGACATTTTCACACAAGTCTGGTCTCTTATCTCCAGGTTTGCAGTTCTTCAAGCTGGAACCAGACTTTACATAAATACGACAGAATGAACCTTTCAGCCACCACTTTCTGCCTATGATGAGAAAATAGTCATAATGTTTTTATGCCGACCTAAGGTACCTAATTTATCTGCTATGTACCTGGATTATCTGGTGTATAAAAGTCATACTTAAGATTAAACAAACCAACAGTGCCCGATTGCAAAACCCTAAACACCATCATAAGATTGGTTCTGTTGGGAGGATTGTAATCAAAAACCCAGTTGCATTGCTCTGTTAAAATATCGGAAGCATGGACGAAATATCCTGAACTGTTCGAGGTTGGAAGTTGGATGCAATAACCCGATGCAAGGCCAAATGAAACTGAAACACAAATATAAAGAAAAAAAGTTTAAAATATAAAACAACGATTTGGAATGCTAAATAAGTATGACTTACCACTTGTAGTAATGCAAATAGTCACAGCAAACATCTGAACAGTGTTTAAAACGGATTTGGGTGACATCATTTTTTCAGTGCACTAGATATATATATATTCTTACAAGCGTCTAACCCTCCAAGGAATGACAAAAACAACTTTAAAGAAACAGTACGTGTAATCGACTTATTTTTCAGAGACTGGAATGAAGTTGAATTGTAAATTCAAACTTTGTGACCTTGGTGAATCGAGAGACATACCCCCGCATAAAATCGCAGAGACCTATCCTCAATCTGTTCTTTGCCAACCCTCACTAGACAATGTTAATCACTTGTACACCAAGGTTCCTTGGGTGCAAGTTGATTACCGTTCGTACGTCATTGTGTTAAAACGTGTCGTGAACGATTTGGTGCACAAGGTGGTGTCAGTTCAAAACGTTTACAGTTTCCGTTATAAGCCCTGATTCTGCGAAATGATTTGAGTCTGATCGGGTAAAAACAAGCTAGACCCATTCTAGTATATGCAGTTTTGGAAAGAACAATTTGCAGCTTATCAACCAACATCAATCGTTCAGAAATTTCTGGCTTATAGCAAATATATTACTTACCTTCACATTACAGTCAGAATAATAAAGAACCAAGAAAATGTGGATTGTAAAGGATGCTAGAAGTTTAACCCCTTAACAAACTGTGGATAAAAACAAAACAAAAATAACTCCCGCGGCTGAAACCTCCAGTTCCTTAATCCAAACGCGACAAACTTTTCGTCTAACGAGGATTTGAATATACCCAAATCTAAAGTGTTTCGTCAATTATGTGTTTGGATTGGAAGTGTAAACACTGTAACCGTCTAGGGAAGTGCAAGTCATCCTTAGCAATCGCAAGTAGTGCAGAAGTTAATACCATGACGAACAAATGTACAATTTAAAAGTGCTTCAAACAAGCAGGGTTGTTCATATGGTTGGAGTAGGTTATTGTAATAGGCTAATATGCCTTATACACGGCATTGTACACAACTTCCTTTTCAGATGATGGATCGGTAGACTGGTAAGGTTCGTTGACCACAATTTCCCTACTCGGCGGTTGCGAAGTGTTTGGTGATGGCGTGTTCAGGGACTTTTTGGGTGCTTACGATTTATGTGTTAAAAAACATTTTAAACATAGTGCTTAGGATCTCATTTAAAAAGCGTGATATGCATGTGTACTTTGTATTTTAACAAATTTGACTTTTCGTGCCTACCTACCAAGTTGCTTTGAATAGTTGCCAGAAAAACCTAAATTTCGCTGATTATTCTGCACTGTCACCTTCTAGTAATAGTGAATTGTCAGTTCGATAATTCACAGTCAACACAATTTAAATCTACCTTTCAGGATCGGCAAATCGATGTTTGCTTAATGCATTTAAAATAGTTGGTCAAAACAATGATTGCATTCGTTTACAATAAAATTGTTGTTTTAAAAATAGAGTTGATAATAAACAGTTTAATGTTTTTGTGTCATTTTTTCTACCATTCAATCGATGAGATTTTGTAACGTGATAACGTTAGCAACAGAAACAATAGGAAACTCTGAGATAATATGATTTTAGTGTAGCTTCTTAATTGCAGGAGTAGGTTTTGGTATGCTTGTATTAATTATACTGAAACAGAAAAAAACAATGAGTTTTTAAAATCCGGTTTCGAGAAATTGAGTTATTTGTTTGAACTCGGCTTTGCAGAGAAAATCTTCAATTCTTCGATATTCATGCAGTACTTCCATAGTTCTTCAATTTCGATTAATTCCATTCAAATCTTCGTAAAGTGGAACAGGTTGTTTGATTGGAACAAGATAACCGTCGTCGTCGGGTTTCGAAACTACATCCACATTAACAGAATCTACAAAACATAAAACTCATTATCTATCTTGACATAATTAAAGGATAAATATTAACTTACTTTTACTCTGCTTTGGTGTTGCTGGTGGAAAATTTGTGTAAACTTGTTTCGGAGGTTGTTGATATTGTAGTTGATTGTTTTGTGTCGAAAGTGATATCATGGAGCCAATTCTAAGCGTAGTTATGCTTTTAAACTAAGGTCAAAACTTGACAATTCCTCGGAGGTTTAAAGCGTGTATTTAAGAAAGCTTTCAAATTAACTAGGACGAAAATCAACTACAAACCTTGCTTTATGTTTGTTTTTCCAGTTTCGCCACAATAATATGATGAGCAGCAGACAAAATACTGCCAGCACAGCAGCAGCTATTGCTATAACGATGGTATTAGTTGTGGAAAAACCTGAAATAATGTCTTTGTGGTAACTGTAATTTATGTATTTACTATTGCGCTAGATGTCGTCCCTGTGTTATGACGACAATTGCTGTAGCGCACAGGGAAACTTGGCCAAATGGTCCAGCGCGCCTGACCCAAATACAGACACAAAAAAACTGATCGGGATTCGTCCCTGAGAGTAACCTGGGTTCGAACCCCGTGAAAAAAAACCAACAAAAACACGGTCGGTGAGTTCATGACACTAACTTCCCAGCATTTGTAACATCTGTTTGTAGCGTATGCTTACCAGGGAAATGTTGCAACATTTTAAGTGTATGTAACTTGCTTTATCAACTCTTTTCCGCAAAACAAATCTTTTTCGGCTTGAAACCAATAGAGTGTCAGTACCTGAAATGCAAGCTGTGCTGCCGTAAGATGACGTTTTTCCTGACATTGTTGTTGCCTGAAATAGGTTCGTGGTGTTTAGCAAACCACTACTCGTTTGCTTATCGTACTGAGATGTGCTTGTCTCCAAAACTGCAATTGGAATGAAATATGCTATACAATATCATACGCTATCGTCACCAGCTGCTCTGATGAAATCTTATAGGTCCAAACAGTGTGTACTGTTAGCAGCTTATGTTCTGGTACGATTGTTTTATATTTATACAACATATATGGGGAAAAAGATTTAATTCTATTGTAACTAAATCTTTTTTTACCACAACAAGCAGCAATTTTTTTTAATACCAAACAATTTCGTTTTCAGTCTTAGTGTTCAACACAGCACAGTTTTTAGCTATAATGCTTTGAATCTTGCTGTTCAAATAAATATAGTACCTGGGTTAGCCGTTGTGCTGGTTGTATTTTCTTTGCCATTTGCTTCACAATCAATAAACTGGTATGACATCACAGCAGAATATTGTGCAAATTCGGTTTTGATCATGGGAGGCCACATTACAGATTCTTGTATAATATTTTCACACAAGTCTGGTCTCTTATCTCCAGGTTTGCAGTTCGTCACATTGGAACCAGACTTCAAATAAATACGACAGAAAGAACCCGATTGCCACCATTTTCTGCCTAAGTCGAGAAATTAATCAACTTTTTTTGTATTCCACGTGTTTAAGGTTTCAGAATCAGTCACGTGTTTTATGACTTACCTGGATTATCCGGTGTGTAAAAGTTGTAATGATGTGCACCAAATCCAACAGTGCCAGATTTTGAAACCTTAAACATCATCAGAAGATTTGTTCGGTTTGTAGGATTGTAATCAAATTCCCAATTACATTCCTCTCCTGAATAATCGGCAGCATGTACTAAATGTCCTGACTGTTCGAAGTTGGAAGTTGAATGCAATAACTTGATGCAAAGCCGAAAGAAACTAAGTCGCCGACATAACAAAGTAAAGTTTTGAACAGATTAAACGATTTGTTATGCAATATATGCAATAAAATCATGACTTACCGAATGTAATGACGCAAATCGTTACAACAGAATGCCTAAGAGTGTTTAAACCGCCTTTTCGCAACATTGTTTAGCCGTGCACAAAGAATAAATACCTGCAAGTTTGAATGTTAGTAAAACGAGTGAGGAGAAAACTTATGTCTAATAAATGATGTGGTGGTCTTATGTACAAACCTGTGACTGCCTTATAACGAAATGTTACACTTTCCCACCAATGCAACTGACGTTTAGTTGTAAAATGATATCGCTTTCTTGTTACGCACTTCCATAAATCTGATGACTTGAAAAAGTAAACCCAAACCAATTGCCTTCTACCATTTGTTCTGTTTCAAACCCTCACAACTAAATGTAAACTACTTTGCTACATAACCATTGGATGTACTGTGGGCTAATTTTTTACCGAAACACCGTACATGCAAATTTATTGTCGTTCATACGTCACAGTGTTAAAACGTGATTTGAGCGATTTAGTGCGTAAGATCTACTTAGTTGCAAAACACCTAAAGTTTCCCGTTTAAGCCGGGTTTCTCAGTTGAAACGTACGGCGTTAAACTTTGCGTAATTATGTTATGAAAGCAACTTGTCTTTCAAAATATCACAAATTAAACACAATGACCGACCTACGCAAAAGCTCGTGTGCAATTGAAACGTGCTTCTAACAAGCAACCATTGGAAATTTCGTGGAGTAGGTTATTGCAACAAGCTAACACGCTTCACACGGCATTGTACACAAATTTCTTTTCATATAATGTATTGGTAGAATGCTATAAAAAGCTTTGCTCGTATGCCACAAGACATTCAGCAATTTTCTCATTGTGGGATATCCCATTTTCTTAAGGGGTGGGTTGCAAATTTTTAATTCAAATTGATTACGAGTAGATGAACATTGACTGATTTATTCGACATTATCCCACACGATCTTTGTCCACATTGGAACCAAGGAGTACCGTTACTTATTTACTTTATTCGATTTGCTTGAAGCTGAATTTATGGCCAAACTGTTTACTTACCTCAGTGATTCTGTAACTAAAGGTGATTTGCTGTTATCATTTTTTTCGATTTGGCACTTTACTTAATTTCATGGCCATAGCATATCTGGACTATAATTTAAGTGAGTTTTTCTTTTGCATTTGTTGGTGAACAGGGGATGCACCGGGTTCTAAGGGATAATTTAAGGGACCACAGGTCATAAAAGGTGACTTGAAGGCGGGTCCGATCTATGAAAGGTTGAGAACCAGTAGTCAAACGTATTTAGTTTGGTTGTAACAATGATTGCATTAGTTATAAACAAAATACGATGACGTTATCTATTGCGATGCTATTAAGAACGATTTTTTCCAGTTACATTTGAAGGATTTGATGTCATTCACTCTTCTCTATTGTAAATCTATTGAATAGGAATTGTGATTTTATTTTTGTAATAAATGTAAGTCGTCACAGCAGGTATTGAAAAAGGAAACAAAATAGGATCAACAAGAGTAGTCAACACAATGTACAAACTCAAATATTCATATGTTAGCGTAAATCGTCAGTTGTATAAGTAGGCTTATGTATGCGTCTTTAATGTCTATTGAACTGAGTCTGAAAAATAGAAACTAAGAAACAAATAGTTTTATAAATGCGTGGTTGAGAAATTGGATTATTTCGTTTAACTTTCAAATGTGAGAAAACTTTTTGATGACGTAAACACTTCAATTACGATAAATTCCATTTACATCTTCGAAAACTGGATCAGTTCGTTGGATTGGAACAACATAACCGTCGTCGTTACGTTTTGAAACTGCATTCACATCCACAGAATCTACAAAACATGAAACTAATCAACACTTTTAACACCGTCAAATAATAAACATTACTTTACCGTGATTCGGCGGTGCTGGTGGAAAATTTGTGTAAGCTTGTTTAGGAGGTGGTTGATCTTGTAGATGTTCGTTTTGCGTCGAAAGTGAAATCATGGAGTCGTTTCTGTACATATTTCTGGTTTTGAACTAAGGTTGAAAACTTTGCAAATCATTGGGGATTTATATGTGCAATTTAGAAATGTTTTTATTTAAACTTCTACAAATAGCTAACCGTGTTTTGCTTTTGTTTTTGTAGTTTCGCCACAACAGTAGGATGAGCAGTAAACAAAATACTGCAAGAACACCAGCAGCTGATGCTATAACGATGTTATCAGTTGTGGAAAGACCTGCAATAATCAGTAACTAGTATCAGTGTAAGGTTTGTGTTAGTTTGTGGTTGATGTATAAAACTTGGTAAAAATTAAGTTAAAACACATGTTTGTCATTGTCAGTATTGTGGACTAGTGTTAACTTTAATGTATGTTTTTATTGTTACGCTAGATGCCGTCCCTGTAAAGTGACTTCACATGTAGATTGTCCTGGGTTCGAACTCCGTGACGAAAAAAAAGCGCGCATCGTGTTGGGCAGGAACTTGGCCGAATGAACCGGCTCGCCTAAATCATGTACAGACATAAAAAAACTTGATCTGGATCTGCTCTGGGTTCAAAAAAATACACCCCACCGCGTCCTAATAACTGTAATACCTGTTTTGTAATGTATACATATAAGGAAAACATGGCAAGAATCAAAGTGTTTGTAATTTGCTTTATCAACACAGCAATTTTCAGTCTGAAATTTACTAGCAAAAGCAAGCATTGTTTTGATTGAAACTAAACAGAGTGTCAATACCTGAAGCACAAGCTGTGCCACCGGGAGATGGCGTTTTTCCTGACATTGTTGTTGCCTGGATCGAGTTGTTTATTAAACCACTACTCGTTTGCCTATCGTACTGAGATGTGCTTGACTCCAAAGCTGCAAATAATATGTTTTTAACATCAATGGACAACACAATTGTTTTTTTTTACATTGTTATTTATCACAGTCTTTAAAGCTATTATTTATTTCGAAATTAATTACAATTTTGTTTACGGTTATAGTTATCAACAAATGACAATTTTCAGCTATAATGCTTTGATTCTTGCTGTTCAAATGATAATTGTACCTGGGTTAGGCGTTGTGCTGATTTGTGTTTGTTTTTCTATTGCTTCACAATCAATAAACTGGTACGACATCACAGCAGAATATAGTATAAAATCGGTTGTAATTATGGGAGGCCACATCACAGATTCTTGTATGACATTTTTACACAATTCTGGTTTGGTATCTCCAGGTTTGCAGTGCGTCAAATTGGAACCAGACTTCGCAAAAATGCGACAGAAAGGACCCGATAGCCACCATTTCCTGCCTAAGTCGAGAATTTTTTTGTATTTTGCAAGGTACTTTAGATGATAAAGACATACCTGGGTTATCTGGTGTATAGAAGTTGTAATGATTACTAATGGATCCTACACTTGTGGATGTTAAAACCTTAAACACCATCATCAGATTTGTTCGGTTCGGAGGATTGTAATCAAAAACCCAATTGCATTGCACTGTTGAAAAATCGGAAGCATGTGAAAAATATCCGGAAGTGTTTGAAGTGGGGAGTCGGATGCAATAACTTGATGTGGGACTGAACGAAACTTAAAATACAAGTTTGAAGTAGAGAGGATTTAACTATTCAACGAAATGTTATGCAAATAATAACTTACCACTTGCAATGACGCAAATCGTCACAGCAAAATGCTGGACAGTGTTTAAAGCGGTTTTACCTAACATTGGTTAGCTGTGCACTAGAAAATAAAGCAGTGATCATCAAAAACATGTAGTCAAACAATACTAACCAGAATGAAGTATTACGTTTAAATAAGTATCTTGTGGTATGGTGTACAAACTTTTTTCACTTGCATATGTATAACTTTTTCAACCTTCAATTTTCTGAGATTGCCTAACCGGCGATTAGCAAAACTATATTGCATTATAAATTCTTTTTACACATTTTTCAAGTTCTTGTTGACAAACCGGAAAAATTGCGAAGATTTAACTTTTATTTGTTGCTTACCTAACCCTCGCGAGTAAATGCAAACTGCTTATCAGTATAATCACTGGAAGTACTGCAGCGAAATCTAGAGCATTTTTCACCGAAGTTTAATGAATGCAAATTTATTGTCGTTCATACGTCACAGTGTTAAAACGTGATATAAGCGATTTGGTGCGTAACATCATCTTAGTTGCAAAACACTCAAAGTTTCCCGTTCAAACCGTGTTTCTCAGTTGAAGTGTATAGCGTAAAGTTTGACGTAATTAAAAATACAGGCATTGTAAATCTCCACACAGTTCACACATTGACGAAAACGCACAAAATGCTTGTGTACAATTGAATTAAGCTTCAATCAAACATAACCTTGGCTTAAAATACCATCATGTTTTGTACAAGGCATTGTATACAACTTCCTTTTCAAATGATGGATTGGTAGACTGGTAAAGTTCGTTGACCACAATTTCCCTACACTGCGGTTCCGAAGTGTTTGCTGTTAACGTGTCGGAAAAACTCTTTGTTGTTTTCAATTTCCTGTGTAAGCAATACAGAAAAGTTGATACTTCATACTAATACAACCAGATTCTGTTGATATTATAACAACTCTAGCTTATATTGTATTAAACCTCTACACTTTAGCTTTTAGTAAAACAAGTTTTCTGTAGAAGCAATGTGCTGCAATAGGTTACGCTGTTTTTTGTCAGGTTTAGGGCGTTATATTTGAGGGTGTTTCATTGTGTCAAATATTTACCTGATTTTGAAAAGCAAAACCAAGATGACACAACATGCAAAGAGAAGCAACACTGCAAGCACCAAGACGACCCATATAAATAGTGAGGCTTCCTCGGTGGTTTGACCTGTCAACAAGTTATTTTTATTCACTGCAAGTGATTTCACGCTGTACAGGCACGTTGAGTGTTATACAATGCATAGGTAACTTGTTCTAAAAGCAAGAAGATGGAAAATGCGCAAAGTATTTTATAATTCGTAATTGCGACTTTATTGTTTCTACAGTAAAGTAATATCACGAGTGTGCAAATAAGGATTATACATTTCCCTGCAAGAGTGTTCAATGAATAGAGATTCCATGTTAATGAAATTATCACAATACCTTTATAGTTTGACACGTCGTCATAAACTGACGTTGTTCCTGTCATTGTAGTGGTGTATTTTAGAGTAAAGTTTTTCCGCCCAGCAAGTGTTCCATTGTTACGTCGAGATATATTGGACGAAACAACCACTGAAAATCCCGGCAAAATATTTGTTTTATTCTTCTCGTGATTCAAATTCATTTATTAATGATTTTAATTACCTGCGTTTTGAGATGCTTCTATTAAAGTATTTGATTCGCAGTCAATAAACTGATAAGACATCACAGCTGAGAAAAGTTTAAACCAGGTGGTAATTTCGGGTGGCCAGCTTAAAGCACCTTGCATGTTATTTCTACATAGCTATCATCTGCTATCTCCAACTTTGCAGTTGGTCATATTTGAACCTTCTTTAACGTAAATGAGACACCAAGGAGCCTTCTGATAGAACTTATGACCTGAAAATGTATGATAGAATTAATTTGTTGTTTACTTTTCTGCTAAAAGTTGTTCAAAAACTTACTTGGTCTGTCTGGTAACCAAAAGTTGTAATGATTATCAACATATCCCACCGTGTCAGATTTCACAACCTTGAAAATCATCATAAGATTTGTTCGGTTTGGTTGACTGTAATTAAACCTCCATGAGCAATAATGCCCACAATATCCAGCAGCATGTACCATGAATCCTGAACTGTTTGAAGTTGGAAGTTGAAGGCAATAACTCGTTGCCAAGCCGAAGAATACTGAATAAATTTGATGCAAATTTTAAAATAGTCAACTTTTCTATTTCAACGCATGAAAACTAAACTTCTTACCACATACGAAGATGCAAACCGTTTTGACAAACTTTTGGACAGTATTGTGAACGCATAATACTCGACATTCTTCTGAACCAATTGACGCAATATCACTCTCTGAAGTGCCTGCAGTATCAATTAAGTTAGTTAAGCTAACATTAGACAAAACTTGATCCAACTCATCTTTAAAGCTAACACAGTTAATGTGGAGACTTACAAGAACAAGGAAAATAAATAATTAACGTGCAGTGAACAATTTGGTTCGATTCATTAATCAGAAAATGTGGCTGAAATTCTCTTACTGACTACAACGCACAACGAATTTTACCTAAAATTACCTCAAATTAAACAAAAGTAACTATACATGTTACGTTTGCCACTTTTGACATCGCAATGACTGAAATCGTCAATACAAATTAACTCCGTAAATCGCCCAAAAACATGTATGAAGAAAAAAACACTGTAAACACACTGTAAGATGCTTTATGCCTGCAGATCACAAACGCTTTGTCAAAGTAATTTTAATAATAGCTATGGATTATCCGGTTAAACGTTATATCAGTGGTCGGCAACCGCCGGTCCGCGGCCCGATACCGGTCCGCGAAGAGTTCATTACCGGGCCGTATACTATTTCAGGTTTAATGTTTTTCAACATTTTGCCCATGTATCCCAAGGATGATAAACTAATTTAAGCGTTTTTATTACTAAATATTTGTGTTTTTTTGAAGACCGGTCCGCGACAAAAACATTTATTTCAGAAACGGTCCGCAGTGCAAAAAAGGTTGCCAAACCCTGCGTTATATGTCCCATTTGTGTTTGGGACATGCAACGCAGTACGTTAGTTCCGTCTAAGCTTAGTTATGCCTTTCTGTTTGTACAAATGTTTGAATCAGTTTATCATTCCACAGAAAAGTAAATGTGTTCCATAGGTAACATTACATCCCGTTTCATTTTGGTCTTCGTTAAAATTTTGAAAACAATTTAACAACTTGCACATTACATATTGCTCAGTAATACGACTTTTCAGGACATATACTATTTCACAAAACAGCTAAAACTAGACATACATGATTTAATCTGGCCTTCAACATACAAACGCTTCCTACAATAGCACAAATGTAACAATCAATAGCACAAAAGAGTAGAATATCTTTAAAAAATATTGCTAAATAGATATTTTTACGTTGGGCATCCGAGGTTTTTTTTCCAGAACGAGTAACACAAAAGAAAACAAGAATTCGTGCTTTCTAAATTTGTCACATGATTATTGGGTTGTACAAATCATTGTTAGCAATCTCCTTTTCATAGGTTGGATTATTTGAGTGGTACAGTTCGTTCACCACAATTTCTTTATCCTGCTGTTTTGTAGGCGATTTGTCTTCGGTGTGGAAAGATCCGTCCTTTTTTCTGCATGACACAAAATTAGAATTACTTTTTTCAGACGTTTGAAAATAGGTATCAAAATTGTCTTATTTTATTAACTGTATGTAATTTCTTATCCTAGGAAAGTTGTTGTTGACTGATTACCTTTTTTGGACCAGTAAGTATACTACGACTGCAGATGAAACAATCAGCAAAACAGCAAGAAACACAGAAACCCACAAAAATACCGACGGCTGTGTGGCGGTTTGACCTGCTGATAAACAAACGGTATTTCGTTTTTACTGCTTTTTACCACATGAAAAAGTAACATTAACATTATATGCATGATTCACCAGAAACTGGCGGCGTTTCTGTTATTGTTGTCATGGTTTGGGTTTTCTCCGTTGAGTTTATCCGTTTTTCAGGTGTTGAATTATTGTGCGTTGTTGTGGAGTTCACTTCAACTGGAATACAAAACAGTCACAAGTTTAACCGCTAAATCGGCCGGGATAATAATAATTTATAACTTAGTTTTGTGTTTAAAAATTAACAAATTTTTATCTCCTAAAAGCATGCAAACGGTGTCCACTGAACAAACTTACCTATATCAGGAACAACATTCGACACGTTTCCCTCACAGTCAATGAAATCAAACGACATCGCAGCCGAAAATAGAGCAAAGTCAGTTTTGATCACTGGAGGCCACATCACAGATTCTTGTATGACATTTTCACACAAGTCTTGTCTTTTATCTCCAGGTTTGCAGTTCGTCAAGCTGGAACCAGACTTTACATAAATACGACAGAAAGGACCCTTTTGCCACCACTTCCCACCTACGACAATAACACAATAGATATTCTGTATTGTTGGCAAGACCATGTAGCAGATACATACCTGGGTTATCCGGTGTATAAAAATTGTAATGGTTTGCCGTATGTCCAACAGTGTCGGATTGCAAAACCTTAAATATCAGCATAAGATTAGTTCGGTTGGGAATATTGTAATCAAAATTCCAAATGCAATGGTGCCTAGTATATCCAGTCGCGTGTATCAAGTACCCTGAGCTGTTTGAAGTAGAAAGTCGGAGGCAATAACTTGCAGCAAAGCTGATGAAAACTACAACAAAATATTTAAAAATAATTATACTTAGACGCAATCTTAAATACTGATGGAGTAGAAAAATATTCCCTTACCACTTGAAATGATGCAAATATGTTTAATGGAACGCTGAACAGGGTTTAACGTAAGGAAAACAAACATTGTTAAGTCGCTAATTGAAAACACAATAAGAAAGTTAAACATATGTTGCAAAGTCGCCAAAGTGCTACAAAAAACGAGTTTGCAACAAACAACTGCACATGCTTCTTGACATCAAATCAGAAAAGTCAAGTTTGGTTACACTACTCTTTCAGTCCAATGTACTCAGTAAGAAACAGCCTTTTTTGTTCAGTTGACTCAAATTTGTTTCTGCAAAACGAAGCAAGTAAGAGAAGGAAATTTATCTTCAGCGCCCAGCAAACACTGAGAGCACATTAGGTAGCTTTTCTTAACCGGTTAAGTTGCTTCAATGCTAATTTTTATAATTTATTCTCCGCCACACGTCATGGGATTATACGTGACGTGACCATTGTGGCACTTTCGCCTCTTTGTTCTCGATTTCCTGTTTAAAAAGCGTTTCTGTTTGTTTCAAAGCGTCTTATTTTGTGCGAAGGAGTAGTAGATGATGAGTCATTTAAAGATTAAAACTTTTAAGGCCTTCGAAAGCAAAACACTCGATGGTTAATTGTTTGCCAGCATTCACTTTTCAAACAAATAATTTTTTTTAACAATGAATAGTTCCATTTTTACCAACATTATCCAGTTGGTTTCATAGCTACACAAACAAACGCGGAAACTAATTTTAGTTCAAGGAAACCCATTCGAGTCAGGTGAAACCAAACTGTGCCATCCGGGTTACACAACAAGTCAGTTAGAATAGCACGGTGAGTCATTTGATGCAAAGGCATATTTCTCTGTTTCACCCCTTTCACAATGCTTTCCTCAAACCCAGGTGTGGCACAACCAGTCGGTCCGGGCAGCACACTACAAAGACATAGATTTCTTTTTTCGATACACAACATGTCCTCAAACCGTAAACGTAAACAACCATGTCGACAAACATATCTTTTGTTAGTGCCAGAACACCTGACAAATAAGGTTTGGTTGAGATATCAATGGGGAAAGTAAAAATACGTGCATGTGCCTCAAGCGGGGGGTTTAATTCAAAAAACAAATCAATAAATAAACTGAAATCTTGTAGCAAAAGTATGCGACGCGTGTCTTGGTTTACAGAACATAGTATTTTGGTTTAAGCAGCATAGAATTTTGGTTTACACAGCAGTAGTGTTAAAAATGTCAATGGTTGTAACACTGATGTTGGTGCTATGTGGTAAGTACATTCTGTACATACGTTTTACATGTTAAAAAATTTGACTTTTATGGTCTAAACAACAACTTTACAATTGTGCAACACCATGCAGACGGAAAAACAACATCACTAAATAAAAATGCGCCACAGTGTAAAAGCAAACATTGTAAAATTCTTCGATTTATGGGCTATAAACATTGTATTTTGTATGCCCGCAGATTGCAAAGGCTATGTCAATGCAAATTTTAATAGTAGCCATGGATTATTATCGGGTTAAACGTTATATGACCGGTTATTGTTTGGGACACAGACACTTAACACTTTGCGTCAGTTCCGTCTATTTTTTTCAGTTAAGCCATACTGTGTTCCATAGGCGTTGGAATATTTATTCAAACTGAGTGTATTCAACGTAACATTTCATCCCGTTGTATTTTAGTCTTAGTTATAATGTTGAATACAATTGAGCAACTTGCATACCACATACCCCATTAATATTAATACTATTTTACTATTTCACAAGAGTGTAAATGTAGACAAAAAAGAATTAATCTGGTCTTTACCAGATAAAAGTTAAAATTCTAATCCAGTTTGTTTATTACACTTATCTTATCTTTAAACAAACATCTTATAATAGCACAAATGTAACAACCAATAGCACAAAAAAGTAGAATGTCTAAAAAAATATTACAACATAAATGTTTTTACGTTGGGCATCCGCTAAACATTACAAAATAAATGTTTTTACGTTGGGCATCCGCTAAACGTCTACAGTTTCTGTGCGAAGTGTGTTCCAAGAACGAGTTACACAAAAGGAAACAAGAATTCGTGCTTTCTGAATTTGTCAGATGATTATCGGTTGAACAAAGTATTGTACACAGTCTCCGTTTCGAACGTTGAATTATTGGAGTGGTAAAGTTTGTTTACCACAATTTCTTTATCCTGCGATTTGTCTTCAGTTTTGGGAGATCTGTCTTTTTTTCTGCATGACACAAAATTAGAATGACTTTTTCAAAATATGTGAAGATAAGCATCAATAAATTCTAATTTCATTACACTGCATTTTATCTCATGAAAGTTGTGTTAGCCTTCTTCATAGATTACCTTATTTTGACCAACAAGTACACAACAACTGTAGATGTCAACATCAGTAAAACAGCAAGAACCACAGAAATCCATAGAAATACAGACGGCTGTGGCGCGATTAGACCTAGTGATAATCAAATAATCTTTTTAAGTTTTGCCTCGTGAAACAAGTTACAGTAACACCATTTGCATGAGTCACCAGAAACTGCCGGTGTTCCTGTCATTGTTGTCGTCGTTTGGGTTTTCTCCGTTGAGTTTATCCATCTTTCAGCAGCTGAGTTGTTATGCGTTGATGTGTTCGATGTTACCAACACTTAAATAAAACAAACGTATCAGTGCAAATATTTTACCACTAAACTAGGCGAAGTGTTAAATTAAAATCCAGTTGTCCGTTCCAAATAAACAGTCACGGTTTTGTGCTTAAACTTTATATACCAGACCGAAGTTTTTAATAAAAAAATTTGGGACAGGCGGCTCGTAGCTAAAAACTAACCAACGTCATCCACTGAAACCACCTTACCAATATAACGATCAACATTTGATACGTTCGCCTCACAGTCTACAAAATCAAACGACATCACAGCAGAATATAGCGCAAAGTCAGTTTTGACCACAGGAGGCCAGCTCACAGATTCTTGTATGACATTTTCACACAAGTCTGGTCTCTTATCTCTAGGTTTGCAGTTCTTCAAGCTGGAACCATACTATGCATAAGTGCGACAGAATGAACCTTTCTGCCACCACTTCCTATCTACGATAAAAAAATAACAGATTTCCGTTATGGTTAGCAAGATAAAGTAACAGATAAAAACCTGGGTTATCCGGTGTGTAGAAATTGTAATGGTTTCCCCAAAGTCCAACAGTGTCAGATTGCAAAACCTTAAAAAGCATCAAAATATTTATTCGGTTCGGCGGATTGGAATCAAATTCCCAGTTGCAAAGTTGCCCATTATATCCAGTTGCGTGTATCAAGTACCCTGAGCTGTTTGAAGTGGGAAGTCGGAGGCAATAACTTGATGCAAAGCTGATGAAAACTAAAACAAAATATTTAAAAATAAACACTTAAATACAGATGGAGCAGAAAACTATTTCCTTACCACTTGAAATGATGCCAATATGTTTAAAACCTTGCTGAACAAACATTGTCAAATCGCTAACTTAAAACAGAATAGGAAAGTCAAATCTTACGAAGTCGTCAAAATGCTGTAAAAAGCGAGTTTGTAACAAACAACTTAACATGCTTATTGACATTAAATCAGAAAAGTCAAGTTTGTTTACACTACTCTTTTCGTCCTATATGTACTAAGTAAGAAACAGCCTTTTTGTTCAGTAGACTAACTTTGTTTCTGCCGAACTAAGCAAGTAAAAGAAGAAAACTTCTCTACAGCAGCCAGCAAATAGTGAGAGCACAATAGGTTACTTTGTTATTACGTGACGTGACCATTGTGAGACTTTTCGCCCTGTTTGAAAAGCGTTTCTGTTTGTTTCAAAACGTCGTATTTTGTCAAAGAAGCATAGATGATGAGTCTTCAAAGGGATTAGGACTTTGTGTGTGTGTGTGTGTGTGTGTGTGTGTGTGTGTGTGTGAGTGAGTGAGTGAGTGCGTGAGTGAGTGCGTGCGTGCGTGCGTGCGTGCGTGCGTGCGTGCGTGCGTGCGTGCGTGCCTGCGTGCGTGCGTGCGTGCGTGCGTGCGTGTGTGTGTGTGTGTGTGTGCTTGCTAAACACATATTTTAACGAAAGTTTGCTTAATACATATTTCATCCAAACTGGTGAAAAACAGTAAATAATAATGATTAAGGTTTTATAACGTTATCAATTTTATTAGTCTCAGTTCTAGCAATATAGGATGATTTATACTTAATAAAGAAGTTTTCGTGAGTACTTGGTACCAGGTTTTTTTTAAGGTTTGGTTTGGGTGACCGCTAAGTAGTTTTTTTAGTTTTAAGAGATCCGCAAGTGTTTCATTTAAATACCACAAACTGTAACTTAGTTGTAGTTGCAAGTTCAAATTTTGGGAAACCGCTGGAGAAATTTGAGGGGACCGTTTCGGTCCCCCAAAACACCTTCAAAATAAACACTTCTTGGTACATCTTGCAATGATTTTCCTAATGATTTTAAGGAAATACAAATTTGCGGCAAGCAGCAAAACTGGGCACCACATAGTGATTCTCCATAAGTCGGTTACAGTGTTTCAGTTAAAAAAGCGAGCCAGATCTGATCAACTGAATGGAATGGCCAACAACGAACTTTATCATTCGTCCAAGTGCCCGAAATTTGGACAATTTTGAAGTTAATCAGGCTTAAAGCATGGTATAATACAATTGCATAGTAAGTTTTCGAGAAATGCTTGTTTTATTGAGTGTATTTTCAAAAATCCACTGTTTTTGCAAGAAATATACATGCATGTATGTATTAACCGACAAACTTTTATCTTTGTGCGAAAAATAAACCTTCCAATACGAAAGCTGGTAATTGTTCCAGATTAATGGGTGTGACATACCTGCTATGTACGCCATTTTGCTATATTGTATCGCTCGAACAAAAGCTACATTTTTCGATCGTAGGTCAAAGCAAAATAAAATAAGCCGTGAAAAATGAATTAAATTCCTCATCAAAAAAACATAGTACGCGATACATAAGCAGCGCAGTTTAAACCGATTACTCATGACAGTTAATCACAACAAACTTAGCATTGAAAACTTTAAGGGTGTTCATATTGTTTACAGTGCTTGCTGTATGATAATATTTGTACATAAATGGAATTATATCACAAAATACAACACGAATCACATATGAGTTCCGAGGTTGCAATGTTCTGTTATAACCGCGATATTGCATTAAATGGTTTGTTTAATTCTAAGGCAGTTTATTAAAATCCATGTACTCCGGTGTAGGTTGTTGTATTGGGGCAAGATAATCAACGTTGTCGTGTCCTGATGGAAACTCCACAGTGGCATAGTCTACAAAACACAGAAGAAATTAACTGCAATATTGGCTCCAGAATAAATATCGCTTTTACTGTATTGTAACGGAGGCGATTGAAAACTGGATGGGGTTTCCTGGTTTTCACCATTGCTGTGCTGAAAAGGATGCTGTTTATTTTGCTTTGTACTATTCCTTGTCGGTAATTGGACGGAGTCTGAATTTCTAAAACAACACTCATATGAGTACGACATCAAGTAGTAAAACAACACAAACTATTACCAAACCTGGATCTATTTTTGTTTTGTCTGTTTCGCCACAATAGTATGATGAGAAGGATACAAAATATCGCAAACACAGCAGTAGCTGTTGCAATAACGATGGTGTCAGTTGTAGAAAAACCTAAAACGCAAAATTTGCTTGATGGTAATTTGTTGTAATTTGTAGATTTAGACTTTCGCTGATTAAAAATAGGTTGCTATCTAAGTTAAGCAAATACAACCCGTAGATACATTATAATATCATCTCCTCTTTAGAACATAAGTGAATTAAATTTTGAAATACTTTTAATCAAACTAGCATTTGTAACCAAAAGTAGTTCAATTTAAGAACACATGCAGAAAAACAAATTGGTAAGACCTTTGTCACAAGTTGTGCTGTCGAAAAGTGACGGTGTTCCTGCCGTAGTTGTTGTCTGGGCTGGGTTACTGGAATTTTGCAAAAGTGTACTTGCAGCAAAAACATCTATAAAATAAAATAATTTAAAGGAGTTTAATTACATGCATATAGCTAAATATGTGCATCATTAAACAATCCAATTTATTAAAAGGTAAAATAAGTTAAAATGGGGATGTTCTAAATAAGTATGGATAACGATTTCAATAATCGTAAAATAATGTCACTTCATAGCGACGCACTAATATAAGAAGGAAACAAATTTAAAAGGTGCAGGAAAAAAACAGCAGAACAGATGAAATTTAGTGACGCACAAAAAGTTACAGATAGAAGGATTTAAGCGATAATAAGAAACGTATCCCGACGCAAGTTAAGTACAAGAGCAGTCGATCTCTCGAGAAGTCAGTGAAACGTTTGCTAGTACACTCACACGGACGAAGGGTGAAAAACATTCCTACGTCGTCCACTGAAACAAACTTACCGATATTACGATCAACATTCGACATTTTCGCCTCGCAGTCAATGAAATCAAACGCCATTACAGCAGAAAATAGCGCAAAGTCTGTTTTGATCACGGGAGGCCACATCACAGATTCTTGTATGACATTTTCACACAAGTCTTGTCTCTCATCTCCAGGTTTGCATTTCGCCAAGCTGGAACCAGACTTTACATAAATACGACAGAAAGGACCCGATTTCCACCATTTCCTACCTACGACAATAACACAATAGATATTCTGTTTTGTTGGCAAGATTATGTAGCAGATACATACCTGGGTTATCCGGTGTATAAAAACTGTAATGGTTTGCCGTATGTCCAACAGTGTCGGATTGCAAAACCTTAAACATCAGCATAAGATTAGTTCGGTTGGGAATATTGTAATCCAAATTCCAGTTGCAATGGTGCCTAGCATAACCAGTCGCGTGTATCAAGTACCCTGATCTGTTTGAAGTGGGAAGTCGGAGGCAATAAGTTGCTGCAAAGCTGATGAAAACTGCACCAAAACATCAAAAAATAAACACTTATATACTGATGGAGTAGAAAAATATTCCCTTACCACTTCAAATGATGCAAATACGTTTAAAGCATCGCCGCTGAACAGCGTTTAAGCTAAGGAAAACAAGCATTGTTAAGTCGCTAATTAAAAACACAATAAGAAAGTTAAATATATCTTGCAAAATCGCCAAAGCGCTACAAAAAGCGTGTTTGCAACAAACAACTGCACATGCTTCTTGACATCAATTCAGAAAAGTCAAGTTTGGTTACACTACTCTTTCAGTCCAATGTACTCAGTAAGAAACAGCCTTTTTTGTTCAGTTGACTCAAATTTGTTTCTGCAAAACGAAGCAAGTAAGAGAAGGAAATTTATCTTCAGCGCCCAGCAAACACTGAGAGCACAATAGGTAGCTTTTCTTAACCGGTTAAGTTGCTTCAATGCTAATTTTTATAATTTATTCTCCGCCACACGTCATGGGATTATACGTGACGTGACCATTGTGGCACTTTCGCCTCTTTGTTCTCGATTTCCTGTTTAAAAAGCGTTTCTGTTTGTTTCAAAGCGTCCTATTTTGTGCGAAGGAGTAGTAGATGATGAGTCATTTAAAGATTAAAACTTTTAAGGCCTTCGAAAGCAAAACACTCGATGGTTAATTGTTTGCCAGCATTCACTTTTTAAACAAATAATTTTTTTTAACAATGAATAGTTCCATTTTTACCAACATTATCCAGTTGGTTTCATAGCTACACAAACAAACGCGGAAACTAATTTTAGTTCAAGGAAACCTATTCGAGTCAGGTGAAACCAAACTGTGCCATCCGGGTTACACAACAAGTCAGTTAGAATAGCACGGTGAGTCATTTGATGCAAAGGCATATTTCTCTGTTTCACCCCTTTCACAATGCTTTCCTCAAACCCAGGTGTGGCACAACCAGTCGGTCCGGGCAGCACACTACAAAGACATAGATTTCTTTTTTCGATACACAACATGTCCTCAAACCGTAAACGTAAACAACCATGTCGACAAACATATCCTTTGTTAGTGCCAGAACACCTGACAAATAAGGTTTGGTTGAGATATCAATGGGGAAAGTAAAAATACGTGCATGTGCCTCAAGCGGGGGGTTTAATTCAAAAAACAAATAAATAAATAAACTGAAATCTTGTAGCAAAAGTATGCGACGCGTGTCTTGGTTTACAGAACATAGTATTTTGGTTTAAGCAGCATAGAATTTTGGTTTACACAGCAGTAGTGTTAAAAATGTCAATGGTTGTAACACTGATGTTGGTGCTATGTGGTAAGTACATTCTGTACATACGTTTTACATGTTAAAAAATTTGACTTTTATGGTCTAAACAACAACTTTACAATTGTGCAACACCATGCAGACGGAAAAACAACATCACTAAATAAAAATGCGCCACAGTGTAAAAGCAAACATTGTAAAATTCTTCGATTTATGGGCTATAAACATTGTATTTTGTATGCCCGCAGATTGCAAAGGCTATGTCAATGCAAATTTTAATAGTAGCCATGGATTATTATCGGGTTAAACGTTATATGACCGGTTATTGTTTGGGACACAGACACTTAACACTTTGCGTCAGTTCCGTCTATTTTTTTCAGTTAAGCCATACTGTGTTCCATAGGCGTTGGAATATTTATTAAAACTGAGTGTATTCAACGTAACATTTCATCCCGTTGTATTTTAGTCTTAGTTATAATGTTGAATACAATTGAGCAACTTGCATACTACACACCTCATTAATATTATTACTATTTCACAAGAGTGTAAATGTAGACAAAAACGAATTAATCTGGTCTTTACCAGATAAAAGTTAAAATTCTAATCCAGTTTGTTTATTACGCTTATCTTATTTTTAAACAAACATCTTACAATAGCACAAATGTAACAATCAATAGCACAAAAAAGTAGAATATCTAAATAAATATTACAAAATAAATGTTTTTACGTTGGGCATCCGCTAAACGTCTACAGTTTCTGTGCGAAGTGTGTTCCAAGAATGAGTTACACATAAGGAAACAAGAATTCATGCTTTCTGAATTTGTCAGACGATTATTGGTTGTACAAAGCATTGTACACAGTCTCCGTTTCGAACGTTGGATTATTTGAGTGGTAAAGTTTGTTCACCACAATTTCTTTATCATGCGATTCGTTTGACGATTTGTCTCCAGTTTTGGGAGATCTGTCTTTTTTTCTGCATGACACAAAATTATAATAAGTTTTTCAAAATATGTGAAGATAGGCATCAATAAATTCTAATTTCTATACACTGCATTTTATCCCATGAAAGTTGCGTTAGCCTTCTTCATGGATTACCTTATTTTGACCAACAAGTACACAACAACTGTAGATGTCAACATCAGAAAAACAGCCAGAACCACAGAAATCCATAGAAATACAGACGGCTGTGGCGCAGTTGGACCTAGTGATAATGAATAATCTTTTTAAGTTTTGCCTCGTGAAAAAAGTTACAGTAACACCGTTTGCATGAGTCACCAGAAACTGCCGGTGTTCCTGTCATTGTTGTCGTCGTTTGGGTTTTCTCCGTTGGGTTTATCCATCTTTCAGCAGCTGAGTTGTTATGCGTTGATGTGTTCGATGTTACCACCACTTAAATAAAACAAACGTTTCAGGCGTTAAAGTGCAAATATTTTACCACTAAACTAGGCGAAGTGTTAAATTAAAATCCAGTTGTCCGCTCCAAATGAACAGTCACGGTTTTGTGCTTAAACATTATGTACCAGACAGAAGTTTTTAATAAGAAATTTTGGGACAGGCGGCTCGTAGCTAAAAACTAACAAACGTCATCCACTGAAACCACCTTACCAATATTGCGATCAACATTTGATACGTTCGCCTCACAGTCTACAAAATCAAACGACATCACAGCAGAATATAGCGCAAAGTCAGTTTTGACCACAGGAGGCCAGCTCACAGATTCTTGTATGACATTTTCACACAAGTCTGGTCTCGTATCTCCAGGTTTGCAGTTCTTCAAGCTGGAACCAGACTTTGCATAAATACGACAGAATGAACCTTTCTGCCACCATTTCCTGTCTACGATAAAAAAATAACAGATTTTCGTTATGGTTGGCAAGATAAAGTAACAGATAAAAACCTGGGTCATCCGGTGTGTAGAAATTGTAATGGTTTCCCCAAACTCCAACAGTGTCAGATTGTAAAACCTTAAAAAGCATCAAAATATTTGTTCGGTTCGGAGGATTGGAATCAAATTCCCAGTTGCAAAGTTCCCCATTATATCCAGTTGCGTGGATCAAGTACCCTGAGCTGTTTGAAGTGGGAAGTCGGAGGCAATAACTTGCTGCAAAGCTGATGAAAACTATAACAAAATATTTAAAAATAAACACTTAATTACTGATGATCAGAAAACTATTTCCTTACCACTTGAAATGATGCCAATATGTTTAAAACCTTGCTGAACAAACATTGTCAAATCGCTAACTTAAAACAGAATAGGAAAGTCAAATCTTACGAAGTCGTCAAAATGCTGTAAAAAGCGAGTTTTTTACAAACAACTTAACATGCTACTAACAAACAATTAACACGACATTAAATCAGAAAAGTCAAATTTGTTTACACTACTCTTTCAGTCCTATGTACTCAGTAAGAAACAGCCTTTTGGTTCAGTAGACTAACTTTGTTTCTGCCGAACTGAGCAAGTAAAAAAGGAAACTTCTCTACAGCAGCCAGCAAATATTGAGAGTACAATAGGTTACTTTGTTATTCGGTACGTGACGTGACCATTGTGACACTTTCGCCTCTTTGTTGTCCGATTTCCTGTTTGAAAAGCGATTCTGTTTGTTTCAAAACGTCGTATTTTGTCAGAAGAAGCATAGATGACGAGTCCAAGGATTAGGACTTCTGATTTAGAATTTTTTTACATTTTTTTCAATTAAGAAAGACCATTAAACACGGAAGAAACCACACATTAGTCCTAGACGTCCTGCCTTTACAAAGAAAGGCCTTCTAAAGCAAAATACGCTGTGGTTTCATGTTCGTCAGCATTCGCATTTATACGAACCATTGTTCTGTTGTTTTCGTAGCTATACACATAAACGCGGCAACTAATTTTAGTCCAAGGAAACATATCTTAGTCGGGTTGAACCAAACCGTGCCATTCAGGCCACACAACAAGTAGGTTAGAACAACAAGCTGAGTCATTTGATATGAAGGCATTTATCTCCACACCCCTTTCACAATGCTTTCCTCAAACCCAAGTGTGACACAACCGGTCGTTTTACAACGAACTTTATCATTCGTCCAAGCGCCCGAATTCTGGACAATTTTGAAGTTAATCAAGCATAAAGCATGGTATAATACAATTGCAAAGTAGATTTTCGACAAATGGTTGTTTAATTATGTTTATTTACAAAAACCCATTGTTTTTGCAAGAAATATACTTGCATGAATGTATTAACTGACAAAAATTTATCGTTGTGCAAAAAATAAACATTCCAATACGAAAGCTGGTAATTGTTCCAGATTAATGGGTGTGACTTACCTGCTATGTACGCCATTTTGCTATATTGTATCGCTCGAACAAAAGTTACATTTTTCGATCATACGTCAAAGCAAAATAAATTAGGCCGTGAAAAATGAATTAAATTCCTCATGAAAAAAACATAGTGGGCAAAACAAAAGCAGCGCAGTTTAAACCGATGACTCATGACAGTGAATCACAACAAACTTGGCATTGAAAACTTTAAGGGTGTTCATATTGTTTACAGTGCTTGCTGTATGATAATATTTGTACACAAATGGAATTACACAACAAATACAACACGAATCACACTATGAATCTCGAGGTTGCAACCTTCTGTTATAACCGAGATATTGCATTAAACGGTTTGTTTAATTCTAAGGCAGTTTATTAAAATCCATGTACTCCGGTGTAGGTTGTTGTATTGGGGCAAGATAATCAACGTTGTCGTGTACAGATGGAAACTCCACAGTGGCAAAGTCTACAAAACACAGAAGAAATTAACACCAATATTGGTTCCAGAATAAATATCGCTTTTACTGTGTTGTAATGGAGGCGGTTGAAAACTGGAAGGAGTTTCTTGGTTTTCACCATTGCTGTGCTGGCAAGGATGCTGTGTATTTTGCTTTTGACTCTCCCTTGTCGATAATTGGACCGAATTTCTAAACAACAGTTATATGACTACGACCCCAAGTGGTAAATCAACACAAATTCTTAACAAACCTGGAATTAATTTTGTTTTGTCTGTTTCGCCACAACGATATGATGAGCAGGAGACAAAATATGGCAAACACAGCAGTAGCTGTTGCAATAACTATGGTGTCAGTCGTAGAAAGACCTAAAACGCAAAATTATCGTGATGGTAAATTTGTTATAGTTTGCATAATTAGACATTTGCTGATTAAAATGGTTTGCTATCTGAGTTAAGCAAATACAACTCGTGGTTACATTGCAATACGATCTCTCCTTCAGTTTAAAATTTATAAAACTTTTACTCGAACAAGGAATTGGAACCTGAAGCAGTTTCATTTTAGAACACAAGTAGAGAAACATATTGGTAAGACCTTTGTCACAAGTTGTGCTGTCGAAAAGTGACGGTGTTCCTGCCTTAGTTGTTGTCTGGGCTGGGTTACTGGAGGTATGCAAAAGCGTACTTACAGCAAAGACATCTATAAAAAAATAAGTTAAACAAGTTTAATTACAAGAATATAGCTAAATATGTGTATCAATAAACACAAAAAAATAATGTTAAAATAGTATGATGATGAAGCCAAATTTATAGGCAATAAACTGGAAAAACAATTTATTAAATCTTAAATTCAGTTGAATTGGGGATGTTCTAAACCAGTATGGAAAACTATTTCAATAATCACAAAAATAGTGCTTCTAAGCTATGACTTGCCGTTGTTGTCGTGCATAACTTTTGTCGTAATATTCGCCTCACAATCTATGAACTGATATGACATAACTGCTGAGTAGAGTGTAAACTGTGTTTTAAATTCAGGTGGCCAATTTACAGATTCCTCGATAACCCGGTTGCACAGGTTAGACCGAGTTTCTCCAACTGAACAGTTCCTTGCGTTTGATCCACTGTGTACATACATGCGACACCATGGGATTGTCTGGCTGGACACTCTTTTACCTATGATAGACGATTCGTTACTACATGTCAAATGTTAACAATGTGGTAATGTGGTAACAGCCAACATTTAACAAAGTTTAACCCGTTCTTAAATGTAACTTATTGACTAAAAAAGAAAACGTAGTTAAAGTTTACAACAAAAAATCGTAAGTTACTTGGATCGTTGGGCAGCCAAAAGTAGTCTTGTATTGAAATTTTGCTCATATATTGGGCTGCAAACACTTTCAACACCATCATTAGGTTGCTTCTGTTCGAGATGGTACTGTTGAAGACCCATGTGCATGTAGCGCCCGGATAAGCGCCCAAATGAACCAAGTAACCGGATGAATTTGAAGTCTTCAGGGTAACACAGCTTTTATTCGCTGATGCCAGTACTCCTGTGAAATAAACTTTTTAGAAACACACATAACAATAGGTTCCGTTTAGCTTTTCCGTTTAGAATGCAATACCATATGTCACTTTATAGCGACCCACCGACACACTATTATAAAGAGAAGCGAAGTGTTAAATTCAAATCCAGTTGTCCGTTCCAAATGAACGGTCACGGTTTCGTGCTAACATTATATACCAGACAGAAGTTTTTAATAAGAAATTTTGGGATAGGCGGATCGTAGCTAAAAACTAACAAACGTCATCCACCGAAACCACCTTACCAATATTGCGATCAACATTTGATACGTTCGCCTCACAGTCCACAAAATCAAACGACATCACAGCAGAATATAGCGCAAAGTCCGTTTTGACCACAGGAGGCCAAATAACTGATTCTTGTATGACAATTTCACACAAGTCCGGTCTCTTATCTCCAGGTTTGCAGTTCGTCAAATTGGAACCAGACTTAACATAAATACGACAGAAAGGACCCGATTGCCACCACTTCGTTCCTACGACAACAAAATAACAGATCTTGGTTATGGTTGGAAAGATAAAGTAACAGATAAAAACCTGGGTCATCCGGTGTGTAGAAATTGTAATGGTTTCCCCAAACTCCAACAGTGTCAGATTGTAAAACCTTAAAAAGCATCAAAATATTTGTTCGGTTCGGAGGATTGTAATCAAATTCCCAGTTGCAAAGTTCCCCATTATATCCAGTTGCGTGTATCAAGTAACCTGAGCTGTTTGAAGTGGGAAGTCGGAGGCAATAACTTGCTGCAAAGCTGATGAAAACTAAAACAAAATATTTAAAAATAAACACTTAAATACTGATGATCAGAAAACTATTTCCTTACCACTTGAAATGATGCCAATATGTTTAAAACCTTGCTGAACAAACATTGTCAAATCGCTGACTTAAAACAGAATGGGAAAGTCAAATCTTACAAAGTCGTCAAAATGCTGTAAAAAACGAGTTTGTAACAAACAACTTAACATGCTTATTGACATTAAATCAGAAAAGTCAAATTTGATTACACTACTCTTTTAGTCTTATGTAGCCTACTAAGTAAGAAACAACCTTTTTGTTCAGTAGACTAACTTTGTTTCTGCCGAACTAAGCAAGTAAAAGAACGAAACTTCTCTACAGCAGCCAGCAAATACTGAAAGCACAATAGGTTACTTTCTTATTCAGGACGTGACGTGACCATTGTGACACTTTCGCCTCTTTGTTAATTTTAGTTCCAGGAAACTTATCTTAGTCGGGTTGAACCAAACCGTGCCATTCGGGTAACACAACAAGTCGGTGAGAACAACACATCACAAAGACATATTTTTTTCCATCCACAATCTCCCCCCAAACCGTAATCTAAAACAACCATGCCGACAGTTATATATATTTTGTTGAGCTTTACATGGAGAATTAGGTAAATCGGTGGGGGATTAATTCAAAAACTAAACAAATTGGAATATTGTAGCAAAAGTATGCGACATTTGGCTTGGTTTATACAGCGTAAAAGTTATTGCAAGGTAAGTAAAAAAGTTGCACTCATTTTAATCATCTCGTATTACATTTCGCTGTCTACAGTTTTTGCAAAAGATTTGTTGTATGTTTTTTTTTAATAACTTCTGGATCCTCAATAACGCAAATGAGAAAACCGTCAAGGAAAAGTAGACTACCAAGAAAACCAGAAAGTACATCAAAAGACCAGAAAGTACATCAAAAGACCCGTTAAAGACCCACTTTTATGAAGGGAAGCAAACAAATGAAAAAGGTGCTGGAAAAAAACAACGGTAGAGATGCAATTTGGTGACGCACAAAAATTTACAGATCGAATCAATCAGGCGTCAATAAGAAACGTATTCCGACGCAACTTATGTACAAGAGCAGTCGATCTGTCGAGAAGTACGTTGCTCAAAAAGTGAAACGTTTGCTAGCACATTCAAACAGACCTGATCCACCGATATAAGTTAATGCTGGTAAATTAATCCACACAAATGAATTACATCTTACACTTTTGGGATCACCCGTAGCATCTAGCACAGTGGTTCCCAAACTTTTCATGTTTTATTTAAAACGATCACGTTGCTATTATTTCGAGGGCTCGCGGTCCTTAAGCCTAAATGTGTATTTCATAAAAACAAAAGTTGATTGCAGGATTTTAGCTAGTTATGCAAAATTGCGCATAACAATCATTCAAAGACAGCATGTGACATCACAAACAGGACGAAAACATTACGATTGTGCGCGAACAATTGCATTTTTGATAGTTGTCATTCAATAAAGGCCATTGTTTAGCAATGGAGACAGTCGATTCTCAATTCTACTTTGATATAAATTTATTTAGTGGCACAAACTGACGACAAATAAGATTATAGAATTACTTTAACCGCTTCGCGGTTCCCCCAAATTGCCTCCCGGGCCCCTAAAGGACCGCGGACCTCAGTTTGGGAGCCGCTGATCTAGCAGAAACTCAAAACAGCTACAAGGTTGTTCAATTTGCAGTTATGTGCTAACTTCCACATAACAGGGTTCACACGATAAATCTTCTATTCTGAGCGTACTCACCGCAAAGCAGAAACATTAATGTTATCATCGATATCATTTTCTTAGATGTGGAAACCCCAATAACAATGCTGTGCCTAAAAAAAAGAATAAGTTATATGGCATAATTTAGCAAGTCTGAAAATTGCTTTGATATTCACACCCAAAACTCAAGTTTCAACGCCCATTTTATTGAGTGATTTTCCTGCATATTTCGATCATATGCAAACAACACACATTTTACTAAGTTGCTCAATCTATTGTTCGTTATGGTCCTTTGTTGGGAGCTTGAATCATTCAGTGCAGCTTGCAGTTAAGACAGGAAACACCTCATGGTTATAATGGATGCACAACTTTTAGAACCACACGAACTTTCGACCCGGGTATTGTTTTTCGGTTCAGGTTATTGTGTTTGTGGAGTGCTGCAACAAGAATGTACAGAAGCGCACAAGGTGGACACGCCTCTGCCGTCTACCGTTTTACTTTTAGGTAGTCCAACTTAGAACCTGGCGAAACACTTTACCCTAATTTTTTGGCGAATTTTTTGGCGGGCACACTGATTTAAGTGTTGAGAGTTTAAACTAATTTGTAAAAGCTGCCATGGCCCAAACAACCAAGCATGAAACGCTCGGCTCGTCAACTTTGACGTAAAATCGTTGTTCACCAACTTACCAGTTGATTTGGCGGAGAAAACCGCTGGAAATTTCAGTCCTCCATTTGAAACTTTTTTCAGAAAAACTATACTTTAAAAGGAGAAACTGTGTTTATAAAATTTCATTCATTGAATTTCCATTTAGGTGTCTTTACTTTTCCATTGGCAAAAGTCTTTGAATTTTAAATTAGTAATAAAGACACAAATTTGATCAAAAACAGACTTTGATTCTTGAATTACTCGTTTTATTTCCAACAATCTCATACGTCCGCTATGTCTTAAACCTAAGTTTTATGCAAGATTGGAAATGTAATATTAAACATGAATTGTCAAACTTCAATAAACAGGATTATGTCATGTTATTTATTACAACAAATTTGACTTTTGTGGTCTGAACAGTTTGCAACTGAGCAACACGCATACAGACGGAAAAACACTGTCACTTAATAAAGAAATGCGCCACAGTGTAAAAGCAAAAAAAGTATTCTTAAAAACTTTTTAATATCGTATAGTCAATAAACATATCGTATAGTCAATAAACACTCACATACACAAGTATAAATCATACAAATTACAGTGGGTTTTTAAATAGCAAGCATTTAATAAAACGGTTTTGGAGAGGAATTCAAGTTTTACTTGCTAATGTCCACAGGGTTGCCTGTTTTTATTTTGCAAATGCGTGCAAACCAACCTAGCAAATTCGACAAAATAAGCACAGATCTAAACTGAAGATGCTTATAGCTAGGAGATTGACGCACATGTTTATGCACGGGATTTTGAGTATATTTATCAAACATATTCATCAAATCTATGATGTTTTCGTGACTAGATAGAATAGATAGACAACAAAACACATTCACTTACAAGCATAGTTCATGAAAAGTGCAGGGGATTTTTTAAAAAGAGCAAGCATTTCACAAAAACAAACGATTATGCAACTTTATTACGCCTTACGCAAATCCAAAAAAAAGTATAGAAATAAACGGAATACAAATCCTTTCACAGTCCGGCCGATAAAAAAGAATATCAATGACTTTCATTGATTTAAACTGTTTTATTAAGGGTTAAACAACAGCATATGCATTAAACTTCATCAACCCTCGATCATACGAAAACAAAATATCGCAAATCACACTGATTCAAGACCACCCGCCCACGTTTACGTTTAACCCATTGGTGCGTGGTACAGGTCATTGTACACGGTTTCTTTCTCTGGTGGCAGATCGGACGATTGGTAAAGTTCGTTGTTGACCATTCCATTCGGTTGATCAGACGTGACTCCCCTCTTAACCGGAACACTGTAAACGTCATTTGGCGAACCACTCTGTGTTGTTGAGTTCTTCAACTTCCTGCAGTACATAGAATCATAAAAATAGTTATAAACTACTGGCGTGTGGATTAAATTATCTTGATCTAAATGCAAAGATATATTGTGCTAAGTCATTTTTCATGTTGTAATCTGTAACGACGCTTTTTCACACATTAACAGAATAAAAAAGGACAGTATGAGGCTCAAGGTAGAGCTGTCTTAATGTGAAACATAGAAGCGATGGTATGTTCCTCAAATTTGTACCATTTTTCAATAAACTTTCAGTACTTGGAGGCAAATATTCTCCATATTTTTGCACCGGTAAACAGACATGGCAAGATAGTTTTAAAATAAAAAACTACTTTTAAAATAAAAACGTATAAAATCATGCAGTATTGATTCCACATTTTGCCCAGTAGTTTACCTGTTTTGAAACAGCAAGAAAATCAATCCTGCCCAGCTGACCACCAGCAAACAAGCAAGGGCAATGGACAACCACAAGTACGTTGCTCCAGCAGTTGTTTTATCCGTTGCTCCAGTTACTACCGTAATAGGACTACCTATACAATTGTAAAACATATTTGCTAAAAGGTAAAAGGCAGACGATAATACGATAATAAACAATACTCGGTTTGTGTGCAGCTAAGTTTATCTTAGACATTCAATTATAAGACTTAGGATACTACAGGATGTTGTAACCAAAAAGTTCCTCTGCTGCATTTACTGCTTATGGATACTTCCATAGACAATTGAAGAAGGAAGTAAATGTCATGTAGAAATACAAACATCCTGGTTACTCTGAAGCTGTGGCAACTTGATATATAGAGCACCAAATAGTGGCTATAACGTCTAAAATTTTGTTACCTTATTGGCTCATATATGTAAACCAATATGGAGTGCATCAATAACTAGTAACAGCCAACTAGAAACCACAAACACAGGAAACAGGTAACGTCATATCAGCTTGACTTTAGACACGTCACACACAATTTACCGTCCACGGGTGTTTTCGATGTACTTCCTGGTGAACTGGTTGCAGCCGGTTCAGTAGTTTCATGACTTGCGACGGTTGTTGTGATGTTAGAGTTATTTGTAGATGATCCAGGAGCGATAACCACTGCACATAACAATAATATGTTTGAAATAATTTCACAAAAAATCATTTTTCCAACCGTCATGTCAGTGCATCAAGTTTGCTTCAATTTAAAGCTGTATCCTAAATACAAATTGTCGGGAGAGTTAAGGTCCACAAAATATTAACTTGTAAAAGAGTCAAACTAACTAAAATGCAGTTAGAACTTGGTTGTGCATTATAACTATTTGTTTGGACCTTTTGGCACTTTGGGTAAAAAGTTTTTACTAAAAACTATAACAAGCAAATACTTGCCATTGTCTTGCATGACGTTTGACGTCACATTCGCTTCACAATCAATAAAGTGATATGACATCACTGCTGAGTAGAGTGCGAATTTTGTTTTAAATTGAGGTGGCCAAGTTGCAGATTCCTCGATAACCCGGTTGCACAGGTTGGAGCGTGTTTCGCCAACTAAACAGTTTGTTGCGTTTGATCCGCTTTGCACGTAGATGCGACACCATGTGATTATTTCGCTGGATACTCTTTTACCTGTGATTTCAAAACATCCTTTCAAAACAGTTGCTAAAGAAATAAATTTGAAAAAAGGGGGTAATGTACAAGTGTTGTGGTGACTGCTAATGGTGTTTAAAGCCATGATAAAATGATAAACTCTTTTGCGTCACTATTTTTCCTATAGTATAATCAAGTGTTACAACATGCAATTTTAATCTAACGCATAAGCATCTAACGCATAAGCGCCGACACGTTATCGCAAGCGCCCCTCATTGAAATTAATTTTTTCTCTAATTTAACATTTTTTGTCGAATTCTGGTGAATGTCTAAAAATGTATCTAAGTAAAGGAGAGCAATTGCTCTCTTAAGTCAACAATTGTCTAAATTTAGACGTTAATGTATCAAGTGGTATTTCCATACTATCTGCCGTTTTGCTCTATTTCGAACAAACAGAATGCTACACATGATAAAAGTGTGATGGATGCGTGGCTAAGCGGGGATTTTATACATCGCAAAGTGTTTCAGGTTTTATTGCACAGTACATAATTTATACTTATATGTACACAATTATTTAATATAGTAGGTTAGCGTCGAAATTTCGCACCATTAACTTGATACAACGGTAAGTTACTTGGATCGTTGGGCAGCCAAAAGTAATCATTATGATTCCATAATTTGCCAGTATATTCGGCTGCAAACACTTTCAACACCATCATTAGGTTGCTTCTGTTCGACACGGTATAGTTGAAGTCCCATGTGCATGTGATACCAGAATAATCGCCCAAATGAACCAGGTAGCCGGAGGAGTTTGAAGTCTTCAGGGTGACACAGCTTTTATTTGCTGATGCAAGTACTCCTGTGAAAATCAGCGATTTTAAAACAAACGTAATCAATTGGTTCCGTTGAGCAGAAAACTAAAAGAGGTTGAAACGTTGCTGTTATAGTTAACTAAGTGGCAATTAGTTTCTAGAAATTGTGGTAAAAGAACATGCTATACGATATGTTACGTCATATCCCCAAACTACCATTACGAAGGAGAGGAAACTATTCAAACGTTGCAGGAAACTTTATTGGTCCAAGCCTATTAAAGTGGCAATACTTACAAATAGTTGCGAGACTGTTTGTGTTTCTTTACTTGTTGAATTATTTTCATCTTAGGTATACAATGCGTGGTTCTACATATTCTTAGCACGACAATATAAACCAATGATTGTGTATATCACAACAATTTAGCATTCCTGCTATCGTCAGGTAATACAAAACCAATAGGAGGGGTTTAACTTGGTAACGGACAACATAAAAAGCGGCACAAAGTTACAATTAAAAGCAATAACAAGAAACCCATCCTGACACAACACATACACACGAACAAGTCAAACGTTTGCTCGCACATTCAAGGGCACCCGACCCACCGAGTTAAATTCTCTAACCCTGAAGTATTGCTAGGTTATTTACATACCGATATAAGTTGGTAAAATACCACAAAACTTGCGCTTTTCACTTTTAGAAATATCTTTGCAGTTTGCAACTAGCCCAGGAAATAGAAATACAATCAAACTGTCACGCTAAGCTGCTTAAAGCTTGTGCAATTTATAGTTATGTACAAAACTTGTAGATACCAGAAGCTTACACTATAAATGTACTATAAACGTACTCACCGCAAAGCAAAAACAGTAACGTTATCATCAATGACATTTTCTTAGATGAAGAAATCCTAATAACAATGCTGTGGTAAAGATTTAAGAGCAAGTAATATGACATAAGCTTAGGTTTGCAATATTAAGATATTGCATTATCTCTCTTTCTTTACTATTCACACATTTTGTTAAGTGCTTAATATGATAAGTAATTTCTCAGTATATTTATTTCATACGTAAACAACACACGTTTTACCACAAGTGTATTATTTGTTATGGTTGTTTGTTGCAAGCCTCGTTTATACAGTGTAAACAGCAGGAAGCAACCCGCGGTTATCATAGATGGCAGATACGCAACTTATGTGACTCACTGCACGAACTTTAGACGCGATTGTTACTTTTCAGTTCAATGGTTATAGTACTTTCGTATCTTTTGTATGCATAACCCTTTCATGCTAGACAAAACGCATTGATGATCTGCGAGCTTAACATAAACGTTTGACTGCTGTTATTTACAACGTTTAGATGAACTGACTGAAAACTGTAAAACTTTTGGTCAAAAAATGGAAGTAATAGCGATATGCTTAATTCTATTTACCGTCTGATAATTAAGTTTGTCGCTTCATTATTATTGCCATATGTCCGATGCCGAACTGAGTGAATCATGCTACGGAAAAATAAAGCAGGCCTAAATGCTTCGAGGCGATAGGTGTGGGGGAAATCCAAACACAAATATTAATTACAAATAATATGCGACGCCTCGTTTGCTGCGGTTTCAGTTGCAATGCATTTTGACGGGGGGCGAAAAGAACATGTGGAAATTTTTACTTAATTAGGTTGCACATAAGTTTGTCCCTAAACGAACAAAGGAATCTCTGTATTTATCCGAACCGCCTTTACAACATTTAAGTGTCATCCACTCAGTTGACTATCTGTGTTGCTTTCAGGCGTACGTGACGACGGGTTTAGATGCCCTTCAGCGCCAACTGATGGTGAGTATCCAGTCACATCTTAATTCAGTGGTTCGAAAATTTTGTCGGTTGAACAACCCAAAACAAAGTCACGACTAACAGTCAAACAAGAAATTTAATGATAGCAAAATAATGATTTAACCGCACACACGGGTTTGGCTTTGGAGCTCACTGACGCGAAGCAGACAACACAACTAGCGCTACGTCACGGGAGGGGCTGCGCGAGCCACAGCCCCCTCTCACCTATTTCGCCCGGCATGTAGCTTTTCCATGTGCGCATGTGCACAACTGAATACGTCATGAAACGTCACGAAACTGGAGCTGCAGCTCCGCCATAGATAACTTATTATTGTTATTATTTAAAAAAAAAAATTAAATAATACAAAATTTTTATTATTTTAATAAAATGCCATAAAAGTTATTCTTAGTATACACTGATGAAACATAAAAAAACTATATGTAAAGATTCTTTTGTATAACAACTTGAAATAGGAATGTCAAGTAAAAATACTGGGGTGCTGCAGCTCCGCAGCCCCCTCGCACCAGCCGCCCCTGGTTCTAATTGATTTGGGGCTAAAATCGTTGCCTTGTTTTAGTAACTTTAGCCTCAGGGATAGAACCGTGTGATCAAATGACGACATTCAATTGGGGTTGGAGATAAGTCCCGAACAGACCTATTTTACATTCAGAAGTGTTTTTAACAACAAATGTAGGACATGGCTATGGGCTTACCTTTCGTCATGACACTCTTTTTTGCATGGAGTAAGAAAGACTTGTGTTCTTGATTCGGATATTTCAATAACGCCTGATGTCAAACTTTGTTCATGTATGTACAGTTCATATCCGAACACCCTTTGAACCTAAACATCTCCGTTGTGAAGGCCTTACTCAACCGAGATTCACAGAAACCATCCCATCCCAGCACACAGGCTATTGGCTCGCTCCCATAAATTCCTAATGTAACCAATTTTGAATTAGGACCTAATTAGATTAGGAATTAATTTTGAATTTGGTTTGGAGACACACTAGGTGTCGATCAAGCGCTTCACACAATAAATACGTTCGCGTCGGCTCCAGTTTTCATTTTTTTGTTGACCAACGTTGCTATTGGGGGCGTAGGAGTTGCTGTGGTGACATGTTTTACTTCTTTATGATTATACGGTTTCCAGAGGTAGCTTCATGAATTGTTTCATTCAAGTAGCTTGGATAAACCATGAAAAGGTGGCAGTTTTCTGCAGGTCTTTATCACCAACATTATTGCGTTCATTTTGGGTAACTTTACAACAATATCCAACAACTCAAAATACTCCAGATCGATTAAAGGCATCTAAATTGTCAACCATTTTAACATGAAAAGGTTTGTGCAGGAAACATCTAACCCGCAGTGGGATTTACCACGACAAGGGCCGATGTGGGAATCGTACAATACCAACATGTCAGTTTCATGGTAGGGAATCGCGATCAATGACACATTATTTTTTGACTTGCTTGTCCGCAATCACTAGCTTATTTTCGGACACGTTATTTCACAAAATTGAAACGTTATTAATTTTGGTTTAAACACCCACATTGAAAAAGGTTGTTCCAAACTCGGATGCTGAACAAATGAAAAAATCATTATTTACCGCGTGCAAAGGTTGTTCATCGCTATATATCATGCCGTGTAATACAAAAAATATTCACAAAAGCTGATAACTATAAACTTACAAAAGATTGCACAATGTTGTCCCTTGACATAAATCTCTTAGAAGTTGCGAAACAAATTGTTCCTCTTTTTGGAAACTATCCCGATTTATGCCATTGTTTATAGATTCACTTTCTGTTGTTTGTGTTGAACTGTTGGTTTTGCGACATGGACTTTCACATCCTGCGTGAATTGTGTTTTGAAACGTGTAACTGAGACGAAATCGGAGGTGCGTGATGACATCAGATGGTCTTTGTTTCAGAGGCACGTGGGTATTTGTGACGAAACATGATACACAACGGGAGGTAGCTCGACCAAAATCTATATAAAACACAAGTTGTCCAACCTATTGTTACGCAATAAAGCCTATGGAGCCATTTTGTGTCCAAAATGATACAGCGGGTATGGAAAAATAACACATAAATTGTCTGATTTTTACAACAAGGAGAGCTTAGACGCGAATTTGATTAGCCAAATTGAATGAAAATTTCGGGTTCTAACATTTCAACGCATTATTAAAAGCTAAACTGCTGTTTTTCATGTAAATTTGGCTGCTTAATTTTCATGTGAACTTTAAATATTTGCGTTCAGCGAACATTATCACGCTCAAATGTTACAACTCAAAAGCTTTATTCGATTTGGCCTCAAATTCGCGCCAACCAGTTTGTAAACATCATACAATTTATGTGTTTTTCCCTATACCCGCTGTATTAATTTGGACACAAAACGACGTCCATGCGGCTCTATCGCGTAACAATGGGTTGGACTACTTGTGTTTTGTATATACTTTGAGTTCGACATGCCAGAGCGAATTTATGAATGGAAAAGTTTTGAAAGCGAAAGAGAACCAAAAAGTATTTAGGTTCTAAGCTGTTACCAGCATACTTAACTGCAATTCTGTGTTAGATCTCAATCCAGTTTCCTACATTTATACACGTATAATAAACCTACATTGCTATTCAACAGCCAAACCTGTAGGCTTCCAGACACAAATTACTACATACACTTATTACATACTTTGAATACGATACAAGCTTGAAACTAGCAATGGTTTGTTTTTGCAGAGTGAAAAAGGGAATTAATATATTGCAACAGTCTGATCACAAAGAACGTTTGTGTGTCTTGTAGGCTGGTTGTTTCTACTGAGAGATTTCGGACTTTGTCAAGAAATATTTGCGTGATGACAAAACTGAAGCGTCAGTTTAGAAACGTCAAAGTTTGAAAATTCGCATCGATTATTTTTCTTAAACAATAAATTGTGCAAAAGTAAATTTGCTTTTTATTATGACATTTGCACCATAGAGTGGCGGAATAAAAAAGAATCTTCAAAGGTCTAGATGCAAAGATACCAAAGTGTTTAGCATTTATTATCCAATTTGGTTTGGATACACACTAAAAAAGCTTCATGAATCGTTTCTTATAAGTGGTAAATCAAAAGGGTGGCAGTTGCCTGTAGGCCTTCGTCCCCCAACATTTTTGCGCTTATTTCTCATAATTTTACAACAATACCCAACACCAACATCTCAAAGTACTCTAGGTTAATTAAAGGCTTAATACTAAAAAAGGTCAAAATTTCAACCATTTCACATGAAAAGGATTATGCTGGAACAATCTGTCTTGCAGTGGAACTCATACCCACGAGAAGAGCCGCTGTAGGACTGATACAATAGCAAAGGACAGACTCAAGTCAGTTTCGTGGTAGGGTCAGGGAGTTGCGACCAATGACACATATCATTGTTTGACTTGCTAGTTCGAAATAAATATTTTTTTTCGTGAACAACTTTGTCACATTAAAACATTCTTGAAGTTGTTTTAAATAACCACGTGAAAAAAGGTTGTTTTATACCCGGATGCAAGAGAATTAGTGTTTAAATCAGTAAACTATTACACTGGCAGTTTTCTTGTATAATTACTGCTTGCAAAGATTACTGATACCATAAAGTACACTATCTGAACTATTCACAGCTGACAACAATAACCTTTAATAGATTGCGCAATGTTGCCTTGACAAGAAAAAATTGAAGTTACGAAAGAAATGGTTTCCGTATTTAAAAAAAAACTATTCCGATCCACGTCCTACTTTCTCGAACCCTTTTCTCCATTGTTTGTGTTTCGCGATTGGTAGTGCGATATTTGGTTACTCGGCTGTGTATCGCATAGGGAGATAAAAATTTCTCTCAGTATTGTTTCGTTTAATAAACAAAGTATTTTTTGTGTTCGGGCAAGACAAGAACCCGCTTTACAACGGAAAGCAGGACATTAAACTTTCGTTTCATTTTGTACTTTTTTTTGTTAATTCGTATCTTTATTATCACAGTCACAAATAGTGTGACGTATACTTGCCTAAGCATCAGTTTTTTTCTTGGTTTGCACCGTTTGAGTTTGTAATCGTGAGCTACAGTACTTTGTGTTTCTACCATCCTATAAACAACCGTTAGCAGTTACGTTAAAGATTGTATTTGTATTCATAAAAATGCACACAACTTCGTTAAATTCGTTTACCGGAGTTTAAATAATGTATTTCATGTCAGGCGTGGTATTCTTTCCAAAACATGTCATTGAGACCAAATCCGAGGTACGTGGCGTCGTCAGATTGTTTTTGTTTCAGAGACACCTGAGTAACTGTCACGAAACGTTATACCACACGGAGGGAAGTTAAATATAGGATTTGTTCAAACTTTGTGCAGTAATTCTGTTTTAGAGTAACTTGGTTTTTATTCAATTAAAATCTTGCAGTCATGATTGTGAGCGATTATGAGCAGTGATTGAGTTTTTGATGAGGTTAAGTGTAAGTTTAAATAAAAAGGGATTCTACACTGACAATAAACTGGGTCACATTTCTGACGTAAATGAATGATTAGACATCAAATTTTTAATTCGTATGTTTTCACCGCTGTTTGGTTTTCTAGTTTGTCGTACTGATGGATGTATTTACAAAATATTTTAAATTATTGAACAATAAGCAATCCGCTAAAGTTTGACAATGAGCGTCGTTGTTGAAATCCCAACGTTCCATCGTTATGAACTGGAATGTATGTCTGGAACTTTGATTGAATGTCACGACAATGTGGTACTGTATGAAGCAAACCATCCGGAATTGGGGGCAAATCATATCAAAAGATTTCGTTTAAGAGCTGCGCCCGAGTGGAAAATAAACAAAAGCAATAATGTGTTAGTATTAATTTATTTTCAAATCACTCAATTAAGCCGGCTTCGATAAATTCCCATGTGAGGGGTTAGGCTTTTGGATACCTTGTGACCCATGTTTGGGAGACAGGTTGAATTATATGTTTGTAGAGGTTTACACTGGTCTACATAAAGGCCTTAAGTATGATTCCAGAATTAGTGCTGTACATAACACAGTAATTTGCTTGCTGCTTTCAAAAACAGTTCCTGCATTTGTATGCTAATTATACACATCAACAATTTTAAGTAAATTTGCTAACCTATTTTTTATTATTACCAAGTTATAACTTTTAATATTTTTGCAGTTTAAAGAGAGAAATGAAGATATTGGGGTATTGTGATCACCCAAACATCCAGAAATGCCATGGAAAAATTCGATGGTCATCTCAATCAGTCGGAATCATGTTAGAACCAACAAAGGAAGGAAAACTCCAAGATCTCCTGCAGGGAGAACAGGATGTTTGTTGGGATGAAAGATTTCAGATTGCCAGGGGGATTGCTGACGCAATCAGTCACCTACATTCTAAATCCATAGTTCACAATGCTGTTCGGACTGAAAACGTGGTGTTAAGCGAAACAAATGAGGTAACGGTTTAACCTTAATGTTGAAGCCTTTCATTTGTCATACATAGCCGTGGGAATTTTAAAATCTTACAATTTTATTTGTTTGCTTCCCATTCAATTTATCACATTGGACGGTTTTTTTTCGATATGAGGTCTTTTTAAGTTATGTGACATCTAATTTTACTTCAAACGTCTACTTTGTCAGGTGAAGCTTACAAATTTCAGCTCCGCACGAGTGATCAAAAATCGTTCCCCTTCAATGGAGTCACTTAACAGAAAACAAAAAGACTCAAAACCTGATTTCTATTCTGAACCTGAACTCCAACTTAATCAATTCACCACTAATGAGCCCAAGTGGGAAACTTGGATGGACGTGTACAGGTAACGGATATGTTTGAAAAAAATTTCCATGTTGCTAAAACCAAAGCAATTTAATCGTTACAGTTATGCCATGGTGCTGTACGAACTGATTACCAGAAGAAAAATCTTCGAAGATGAAAAACCTCCCTGTATTTTCGATATTTTGGTTAATTTCAAACGACCAAGTCTAACACCAGTCAACAAGGTGTTGGAATCATTGACACCGGATTCAGAGGACTTTAAGACTTTTAAACTTCTGCAGAACATTATGGAGCGTTGTTGGCAAAAAGAACCAGAACAACGACCAACAATGAGTGAAGGTGGCGTTTGGTTGCAATTCATTCTGTCCTTTCTTCTTTCAAACAAATATTTAACATATTCAAAAATGTGTGCAGTTTCAGAAGCGTTTACGAGATTTGTCACAAAACGAGCAGAAGAAGCCCGGAAACGAAATGCTGAAGCGACACGTGACACAAGAGATGCAGATGTATTCCTGGGTTTGGACAAGGAGGCGTTTGATGCTACGAAAATAGGTTTGGGTTTTACAAAATATTCAACAAGATAAAACATTCTTGTATTAAAACGACCTATAGAATCGGCATAATTTCTAGGAATATAAATAAAAAAGGAAACTTATCTTATCAGCCCAAGTAGAAATCTAAATGCAATTTTCTTGATTATTTTTTGCATTGTTTTATGTCTAATGATTATAAGACTCTAATTCAACACTCAGGTTACATGCTAGTGTTCATACACAAGATAAACGTTTTTATAGTCGCATATATTTCTTACTGATATCAAAGATTTGTTTTGCAGATGACCTTATGGCAGAAAGTAGACGCCACAAAGAATGTTGCAACTGTAAGTTTTATTAAGCTTAAATCACTGTTGTTACAATTCTTTTTGCGTTTAAATCCAAGTGGCTCTTACAAATTATGCAATGTAAATGTCTCTACGCCAAAAAACTTATCGATTTATGTTTGTTTGACAGATTGCAGGATTTCCGCACGCAGATGTAGCAAGATTTGTTGCGAAAATGATTGGTCTTCGTGTATTTTTAACTTTTATGCTCTGTATCTGATCAGCTATGGTATTATAACTTTGCTTAGTGGTTTTGTTTGTGCGTTTGTTGGTGCATTTACGGATTCACAGGCTTGCTTCAAAGGAATTGATTCGATTGTACTGTTGGTAATGATCGGATTGGTAGTTTTTGTGCTTATCATGATAGCAGTTTTGTTAATTCAGATTTTAATCCAAGTCTTTTATTGCCTGGTAATTACTTTAAAATGGTTGTTTTTCACTTGCATTCCCAAATTAACTCAAATTTTGTTCCTAAGAAACGAACAAGATATTGAAACAGGATTAGAACCCTAATCTTGTGAGAAAAGTTTTATTAACAAATTTTGTGCTGTGCTGCGGTATTCCACGTATTTAACTTGTTAATATTTATATACGTTGTTCTGCTTTTGAAATCTATACGTTAGTTCTTTGGTTTGTAAATGGAGTTTTGTTTGGAGTTTTGGAATATATCGTGTGATACCATATATTGTTGCGATAAAACGCCGCATGTACTGCAATAAAAGTAGTTCCTTTGCCAGTTTTGAAACTATTCTTATCACACTGAAAAATAACAGACCTGCATTACTGATTCCAAAGTTAGTGCAATTTAAAAGAGATTTTGTTCATAGTTTAAACAGTTAAAAAACTTTATTTGGCATTTTTTAATTGATAAAGCATGGATGTGTTTAACTTGCCTCAGTAATGTTACTAGTGTCCGAAAACTGACGTTTTATCAATACACCACAGACACGAGTTTACGTGATGAAGGTAACGTTGAACCGATTTGACGTAATCGAACCTTGTGCCCGTAAGCAACGCCGTTTCGGCAACAAATACGTGCTTGGTAGGTATTGACATAGTTAGTGGGTTAAGTTTAAAGCGTAATAAGGAAATTTTGTGTGACGTGTAAGCTGGTGTCTTTCAACTGATGGATTATGTAAATACATTTGTATTTAACGAGTGCTAAACTTCTTTTCTGGTTGGTGGCGAAATTCCGGTTGCCATGACAACGCTAAAAGCACATTTAAATTTACTTTGTTCGTAAAAACAGATCCACGCATAAACTTGATATGCTTTGTAAATTTATTCGAATACATTAATGCGTTTTCGCGTAGTGAGCGGTGAAGTCGACAGCAAGACCGACTGCAATCGAAATCGTCACCGAATCTAAAGCGTTCAGTTCCCAACCGAGCAGAACCAATGACGCAGCTGTGACGAAAATGACGCACGCAACAGAGAGGTTCGCGAACAACGCGATGTTTCATGTATTTAGCTCATATCGCAGAGTTTTAAGGGTATTAATTTCCAGGATGGAAAAGGGTGGATGGTTTGTTAATAGTCTGAATATTTGGTTAACATTTAGTTGATTCAGTTGAATTATTACATTAGTACCGTAGTGAGCAGAGCTTTGTTTGACAATTTGAAGAAAAAAAGAATGAATGTCTTAAACTTGCTTCTGGACAGCCTACTTGTTTTGTTAATACTGAACTGATACTATTTCACGTGATAGAGGAAGCGTTGAACACAGGTCGCATTCGAACTTGATGCGCTTGAACAACTTTGTTTTGTCAACACATACGTAGACTGGGGTGATTTTCACACATGTGGCACTTTGGGTAAAATTTCAAGCGTGAAGAGGAACCATTGCGTTGCGTGTAGGCTGAAGTTTTCTACTGAGCGATTTCAAGCTTGTCGAGAAAAATTTGTATTCAAATACCGCAACTATAATTGTTAGGGTTTGATAGTAAAAATTGGATGTTTATGCTAGACCTAAAGTTGCTTTGTTTGTTTTAATGTTTTGATCAAAAACTGTCAAAAGGATCACAATAAAGTGGGAATGATTTTCTAACGTCTTGCGATTACGTTTATTCTTTTGTCGTTTCTAAATTGATCAGCTTCAAATATTTAGTTTGTTTGAATGCCGAAACATAGCCAGGTTGGACACCACTGTCATATGAAACAGAAAATGTTTTCACTCGCATTGTAATGTGTAATTGATAATTAATCAACCTGTTGGAAGAGTAACAGTCTGCTACAACAGCTTATTTATTGGTCTGTAATATATTTAGATTTTTAAAATTTAACGATCGAACTAGTCAGTGTAACGAAAAACCGATATGGAAATCTTGTAGTTATTGAACGTTGGTGATGAGTGCCATCGTTGAAATCCCAACGTTTCATCGTTATGAATTGGAATGTATGTCTGGAACTTTGATTGAATGTCACGACAATGTGCTACTGTATGAAGCAAACCATCCAGAATTGGGAAATGTTATAATAAAACGATTTCGTTTGAGAGCTGCACCCGAGTTGAAAATAAACAAAAGCAATAATGAGTAAGTATAAACTTTGTTGGTTATTTTATACACCACAGAATGCCACACCCAGGAGAGGCGTTATACTGAATCAGTCAGGTCTCTCAATTATTTCCATGTGGCAAGGCGTGGGCTAGAAAAATCTAAACTGCAGTGGGATTCGAGCCCACGACAGGAGCCTGGCTTGTATGCTTCAGAAATGAGTTTAATTGGGAATTTCACCAACGATGAGCTTGGCGAAATGTAAATATTATTTGTGTGACCCGTGTATACCGATTTTAATTCAAGAATTATAATTCTTGTCTAAAGTTTAGTCAGTGAGCTGTTGATTTTTATTTCTGAAAGCCGATAATCTCTACTTGTATTTCAAAACACATAAAGCATATTACTATCATGCTTACTAATCTTACATCATGTTACCTTTCGTTCAATGAAATATTTTAAGCATGTCATTACATATCAAAACGCAATTTTGCAGTTTAAAGCGAGAAATGAAAATATTGGAATATTGTGATCACCCAAACATCCAGAAATGCCATAGTAAAATTCGATGGTCTTCTCAATCGGTCGGAATCATGTTGGAACAATCTGAAGGAAATCTCCGGGATATTTTGCATCGAGAAAACGAACTCACTTGGGACAAAAAATTACAGTTTGCCAAGGAAATAGCTGATGCGCTGAGCTACTTGCATTCTAAATCTATTGTCCACAATGCTGTTAGGACTGACAATATTGGACTAACCGAAGCAAAAGAGGTAATGTTTACATCTCATTGTTTAAACGCTTTTTTGATGCCAAACATGACAAAGCATAACACTTTGTCTAATGTACCGTATTTTACGGACCATAAGGCGCAAGTTAAATCCTTATTTTTCCCTCGTAAATTGATCGTGCGCCTTATAAGCCGGTGCGCTTTATGGTCCGTAAAATACGGTAACTAAATATTTATTAGTCTCATGTTATTTGGTTCAACATATAACACCATACTTTGCTATGAATGCACTTTAGGTGATGTAAAATCCTCCATTATTTTAAACATCAAGTTTTTCAGGTCAAGCTGACCAATTTTAGCTCAGCACGAATGATTGAAAATCGTTCCCCTTCAATGGAGTCACTAAGCAGAAAACAAAAAGATTCAGAACCTGATTTCTATTCGGAACCCGAACTCCAACATAGTCAATACCTCACTACTAAAGGCAACAAGAACCAGAAAAACGACCAACAATGAGTGAAGGTGACTATTGGTTGAAGCCTTTTAGGAAAACCCTGTTACTAGTTTGTTCGTTTCATGTTGTAAATAGCATGGTATTTTTAGAAATGTCAATTTGCACAATTTTTGAAACAACTGATTTTACACATTTAAAGAGTTCCAAGATCGTTGAACAAACATTGTTTTTTTAGTTTTGCGGGAGTTGGCCTTGTTCGCTTCGAAACGAGCAAAAGAAACTCGAAAAAGAAAAAATGAGACGACACGTGGTGACAAACGAGATGTGAAAATATTTCTCGGTTCGGTCAACAAGGCTTGCGACGTAACAGAAGAAGATTCACGTTTCGCACACAATCCAAGTCAAAAAATTTCTGCCTCAAGCCGAACTGCAGGAACGCCAGTCGGTGGAAGCCTAAACGGTATGAGTTGTAAAGCTTGGTGACGATTGCGAATAATAGATTGCATTATTGCGATTTTTATTGTTTAAAAATGTTAAATAAAACCTATTTTGCAGATCCACCACCGAAGTATGAAAGTCGTCAAAGAAGTTGCTTGAAACAAATATGCCAATCGTTTTTGTTAATGGTTCAGCTGTTTGCTCTATTCATTTGGTGCATTATTGTGTTGTGTTTTGGCTGTTGGGTTTTGTGGCTGTTTATCGGCGGGTTCTGGGTTTCTCTCGATGGTCCATTAACGATTTACGACTATGTTTACATGTTTAATCTATTATTTGCAGTTGTAATAGCATCTTTGTGTTCAAAGGAGTAATACAGTATAATGCAGTTATGGGTTCGTGGTGATCCATCTCTCCGACCACAAGCATCGATCCGCAAATACATTCTGTTGTACGCAATCACCAATAACATTGCGATTAATAGCACTGAAATAAAAAAACGCGCACTATCGGCACTAAAGTCTATATTTAAGCTAACTTTGTTAATTTTATGTTCATAATTGTGTGTTAATTTCACGGTAGGCTTATTTTATAATCTCCTTCTGTTTGTGAGACGAACCTGACTTGCTGTAAAGTTTACTAACTAAAATCCACCGGTTTAAAATATGAATCGTGGAGTATATAGTGTATTGCAGTTACCAATAAGCCCAAATATCATACCAGTGACTTTTGGTTACATGAACGTTTTATTTTGTTATCGTCACATTTAAAGTTATTGACCTCAGTTGCTATTTGTCCCTGTTTAACACCTTCTACCAGTTATGCCATCATCACCTTTCCACTATCTATACGGTATATTCACATACGATATTAGAAGCTACTGATATCTCTCTTAATTATTTCTAATTAACTTGTCGTCAGCCTAAGACGGTGTTTTCTCGGTGGGAAAAATAAGTAGATAACTCAGACAGCCAAACACTTGAAAAGTTGTAAAAACAGTCAGACCAACCCCTGCAATATAACAAAACTTAATGCTGTATTCAAACAGAATAAGTATATACCTCTAAAACAGTGTTTCACCACCTACTATAAGTTGTCATAACACTAACAAACTACGGTTTTGTTTGTGCAACAGAAATAGATTTAAAATTTCTGTAATAGCTAGTAATAGAGATCACGTTTGACAACATAAAAGAAGTTCTAGATTTGCTTTTTGTCGTCAAGCTTTAAACACGTCCAGTGATATTGCCACTCCTGAAAAGCATTTCTCTAAAGGGAACTTCAGAAACGACACAGTTTTCTCCCACGAACCAGCATTCGAAAACAATAATCTAACATACTAAAACAGACTTGTGTTTTTAAAGTTCCGTGTATTTGGTCACTTTAAGCAAAAACTGGAGCGACATAAAACTTTAGTTTGAGCGAAACAGTGTGAAAAACGCGATAAAATATATTCAACATATGCAGTAAGCACTTGTAATGTAAGCTTGCTTAATTCAACACAAATATTTAGGTATTGCACTCAAATAAAACAATACAAAAAACGTCTCCACTCAAAAGCAATTGAACAGAGAAGGAAATCACACCCAATTTGAAAACAGGGGGGAATATATTTTCATAATGGCTGTATACTTGAACGGTCAGGTTAAAACGACTAAACACCAATAAGTGATATTTACGACATGCACTGTTTGGATGTTACAAAAAAGCTGCTTCGAAACTTATTTAAATATTATGAGAAAGTTCTTTAACACTGGTAGCATCCAAACAATGCAAACCAAGACAGTAAAAATATAAAAAGGAGTTGTGGTGTTTTTGATCGGAAACAAATCCAATGTTCCAATTCAAATGTTTGACTTCAAGGCAAAGTGTTAAGAAGTGATGTTGTTATGTGATAGGTAAATGAGAAATCGGTATCTTTCAGGGGCGGAATTATTAAAATGTAGAAAACAGTTTGTGGTCGTTTTTCACAATTTCTTGATTGGTTACAAGAAATATCTGAAGACAATTAAACACATATTGGCTGAGCGGAACGCGAGTCGACACCATTTCAACTTATTTAATAAACGAAAATAGAAAAAGGGATATTTTTCACTTTGTCCAAAGTGTGGCAAAACAGTGGCTTGTTTCAGATATTTGACTTGCATGGGTGGCTTCAAAGTATGTTTCAAAAAATATCTGATGCCATTTCAAGTCAAATCACTTTAACTCCACCATTCCACTAGAGTTTGTTCTTTTGTGACGTCGACAAACACATTTCGTCTTCATGACGACCCGCATTCAATATATCATATATCCAGATGTGACATCACCATCCCGTCATATCACTGTCTGTCGCTCGATTATCTCGGTGGCGTTGGAACTGTCACTTGACAGCATGGGAGCACGTGACGAGGCAGGGGTGGCACATGTCACCTTGACACTAGATGTCTCTGTCATTATGGTGGTGTGCTCGTCGCTGTCTGTCGCGATGCCAGTGCAACACGACGAGCTGCAACGGAGATCGCAGCAACTGCCCTGAGGACCGATGGCGCTCAGCACGGGCAGGAAGAAGTAATTGCTGTACAACCAGCTCGCAGCCATAACCAGCATAATGAACACGCCGAAATGGTTGTACGCGAGCATATTGGACGGAAGCAAACCCGCTCCTGCTATAAACGTCGTCAGCGCAGCCATGCTTATTGCTGCCCCCATGCGGCTTGCTGCAAACTCAACCCGCTGCTGTCGATCACCGCTAGACGGCGCCACGATATAAGCGATCGCGTAGTGAGCGGTGAAGTCGACAGCAAGACCGACTGCAATCGAAATCGTCACCGATTCTAGAACGTTCAGTTCCCAACCGAGCAGAACCAATGACGCAGCTGTGACGAAAATGACGCACGCAACAGTGAGGTTCGCGAACAGCGCAATGGCAATGTTGCGTGACGTCACGAGTATGACGAACTGCGCTACGAGAAGGGAAAGTCCCACTGACGTAAGCGTGCCATCGTAGGGACCTTTCTGTAGAGAGTAGAATTGGAAATCGCCGATGAACCATCCACTGGCGAGACCGAACGGCGCAGACCTGAGCAGAGGTGAGAGGAATTGCTCCAAGTGAGTGTAGAAAACGTCCATTTCTTTGAAGGAGGCGCTCAAGGGTTGATTTGTCGGCATTTCCACGATCAGACCGATCAGTTTGTCGTTGCGGTCAAACCTAAAAAAACGGATGAATATGTGAAGCTATATATCAATACTTCTGTACAAAACAAGGCCCGGTTATAACAAGGCCCGGTCAACACGATAATTTACATGACCAAATAAATACTAACCTTGGACCAGGTGTGTATTTGTTCAACATCATGCCAGGTTGCAACGTAATCTCATTCATCGCCTCCTTCAGACACTCTTCGAACACGTGAGGGCGGTATGGGAACTTGCTAGTCTCGCAGCAGACTGGCCTCTCGCTCGAACAAGGAGCCTCCATCCAATGTTTGAATGTTTCAATGAAGCAGTGAGTGTAGCTCTCAAGCTCCGGAACTGGTCGATAGTACGACGAATTACGAATACGTCCGCAAAATTTCAAAAGCCAACGTTGGCTTGGATTTGATGGAAGAAAACCCGCGACATCTCGGAAAGCGTTTGGCAGAGTTTAGCGCATTGTGACGTCATCCAGCATGACGTGGTCTTTGTGTCATACGGAAGTGGGCAGTAGGAGAATTTGAAGAGTTTATGGTGAAGCACTATTGACGCTGGGAGCCAAGTTAGACTCAAAAACAAGTTAGAGAGGATTGTGAGACCGGTGAACATTCCGAAACACTTTATTGCCGTTACTGCACTTGAGTAGTTTGCGAAGAAAGCCGCTGCTGTCGTGAAACCGGTCACAAACAGTGACCAGGCTATATGCTTCATCGCAGTTTTCAACACAACACCGATACGACATCTTATCGGGTAATCCCCTGTTTTGAAACGCTGACTAGGGCAGATTTTTTGTTTGTCTTCTTCGCTGTAGTGACGCCAAGCACTTGTAAAGACGAGCACGTTGTCAGCTGAAAGTCCAAGCATCACCAAAACAGCTGTGATGTTCAGGAAAGGAAAAAACGCAAAATTCAGCACAACGGAGTAGATGAAGTAGGCGATGAGCATGGCGCTTGCACCGAGTAAAAAGTTGGATATGGTGACAAAAACGGAGCCGGTGTAGAGCAGGATTATCAACTGAACCGCTCCGATCGCTATAGCGGGATACAAAGCGTCGGCGTAAAGCAGATCGCTAAACACGTCATTCTGCACTCCCAGGTCCATGCCGCTCACCTCTGTGACGTCATCACTGGTTTGTGACGTCATAGCAAAGTTGTCGTAGTAGAGCGGGGTCAGTGTGGAGCCCTTGAAGGCGGGCGCGAGGGCTATGGTGGATTGTATCGAGTGATTGAATGCGGAAAGTTAGGAGAATTCCTCGCATGCCACGTCCGAGGTTAGGATGTAGTGAAACACTGTGAAGACGGCGTTGTGCTTGGTACATTGCTTAGGAATATCCTTCGAACATTTAGACGTTGCATCAGCGGGTTTCCAACAGTTTGCAGTTAATTCTCCGCGACAATAGAATGGCGCGCAGGTTTGAAGCAAGTTTTCAGTCTTGCGAAGTGATTTGGTTGTGATGCTCTCGCAGGAATCCAGACCAGCAAAGTACGCTACATAGTTGGGCAGCGAGAGAGTCGGACAACAGGTCGAGTCTGTCTTCTTGAGACACAGTTCAGGATATGTTGGGTGGGTGTTTTGTTTTATGCTTGAACCTCATATGCTGTTTGGCGTTGCTGGTCACCGATGTTTATCGCCCTTGTGGTATTTTTACTTTTTATGGCTGTCATATTTTTGAGCTTGATTTCGTTAAAAGTTAAATCAACTAAACACATGTCCTTGCAAGCATAATTCTATAATGGTTGTCATTTTGTTATAGTTGTAACTGTCCTTTTGGCAAATGCAATACATTGTCGTGTTCCTTTCAATAAGTAAAATATACGGAGTTCGTTAGATCAACTAATGGAACAGTTGGTCATTAAGTTAAAAACGTTGGATGAAAGCGATCCGTCATAAAAAGTTGTGTACTTAGTGTTGAAACCTGAGGGTTAAATATTAACACTAGGGTACTTAAATCTGTTTAGAAAACAAAAATCCTCAGTACTCGGTACTTTTCAAAGGAGAGCAAACATTGGGACACAGCTTTAAAAGGTGATGGAGTGTGCTACTGTACCTTTCCATCATAAAACATTTGACGAAAACTTTCCAATCTAATGGTCAGTTTCCAAACTAATCATAAATAAAATGAAAACATTGTTAAAATCGCCAACAAAACACAATTCAGGGGTTAGCGTGCAATGCATAGAAACAGGATTTGATATTAAACCAAGCAATACATAAATTTATCTCTTTAAAATGTGTCATGAGATCATGTTGCAACAGTGTCTCTATAAAACTCTTTTTATGACTTTGCAAATACCAGATTAAACTGTAAACCGCCAGAATTAGATACAATTGGTGGATTCTTTGGCAGATCCAGCGAATTTAAGCCAAAGGATAGTTTAGCATATAAAGCGCTTACATTGGCCCTTCTCTTGCCAAATAGTTCAGACTTAAAGTGAGATGTAAGGTGAAACTACGTTCTGTTCTTCTCAACATGAAAATAACTTTGCTCTAAGTGGTGTGATATTGTGTCAAGGTACGCAATACATAAACCTAAAGTTTTGTTTTTGATCGGTATGAAACATTGGCTGCAAGGTGTTTTTTGTGCCACACACAGGCTTTTCAAGGCTGCAACGTATAAAGTCAGGCAGAAATCGGTTAAGTAATGAAAATTCACTTTGAAAATACAACGGTGTAAAGCAAAAGTATAAATATTGCCATGAATTTGTTCCTGTTTGTATAAAAACATTTTAATGAGAAAAAATCACATCACAATAAAATTATAAAACCGTTTGTGCAAAAACCATCATGGCTTGTTTTCAGTTTTTTCCCACTATGTGCTTGTGCATGAAATCAATCGTGTTTCTAAAATTATTGTACAATAATCAATCCACTAAAGTTTGGTGATGAGCACCATTGTTGAGATCCCAACGTTTCATCGTTATGAACTGGAATGTATGTCTGGAACTTTGATTGAATGTCACGACAATGTGGTAATGTATGAAGCAAACCATCCAGAATTGGGGACAAATATTATCAAACGATTTCGTTTAAGAGCTGCACCCGAGTGGAAAATAAACAAGAGCAATAATGAGTGAGTATAAATTTGTGAGTTAAATCATACTTCATAGAATGTTAGGCTAAGATGCTTTGCACCGATCCTGTCCCCCGAGTTTCGCTCGTTTTGTAGCAAAGCATGATCTCACCTGTGATGGGATTCGAACCCACGACATGTAGCTACCCAGTGCCCTATGATTAGAGAATAGGTTTATTAGGTATTATACGCCTAAATGTGCATTGAACGTTGATCTTTATGAAGGCTTCAATGAAAAAATAAAAAGATGTGATCACTCAAACATCCAGAAATGCTATGGAGAAATTCGATGGTCTTCTCAATCAGTCGGAATCATGTTGGAAGCCACTAAGGGAAATCTTAAAGATCTTGTGCTGGGAGAACAGGAACTTTCTTGGGATGAAAGATTTCAGATAGCCAAAGAAGTTGCTGACGCATTGAGTGATTTACATTCTAAATCCATTGTTCACAACGCTGTTAGGACTGAAAACATGGCGTTAAGCGATTCAAATGAGGTAACGGTATAAGGTTGACATTTATAGGAGTTAGTATTTTTAAATGCAATAAATATTTGTTGACGCTTTCCAACTAAATTTACCAGATTCTACCGAAATAACTTATTTTTAACCCTCAGAAAGTTCACCGCTATTTCAAACATTACCTTTATCAGGTGAATCTGACCAATTTTACCTCCGCTCGGATGATTAAAAATCGTTCCCCTTATTGGATGGAGTCACTGAACGGAAAACAAACAGATCCAAAACCTGATTTCTACTGTGAACCTGTAGTTCAACATAGTCAATTCCTCACAACTAAAGTAAACACTGAACCGTGGATGGACGTGTACAGGTAAATACTTGTTTGGTTTTGTATTGTCTGTACGTTTTATTATTACTTTAAACCGTTGCAGTTATGCCGTGGTGCTGTACGAATTGATCACCAGGAAAAAAAATCTACGAAGGTGAAAAACCTCCCTTTATATTCGATATCGTGGTTAATTTTAAACGACCAAGTCTCGATCCAGTCAACAAAATATTGGAATTATTGAAACCGGATTCAGAAGATTTTCAGATTTGTAAACTTCTGCGCAACCTTATGGAGCGCTGTTGGAAACCAGAGCCAGAAAACCGACCAACAATGAGTGAAGGTGACTTTGTAATAATTTCGGATATCATTTTTAAAACGATTAATTTTTTAAAAGAGTTTCAAGAGAACACTATATACGGATCTGTTCATAAGTTTAATGGTAAAAATAACGGCCCAAATAGACGTTAAAAGAGACATGCTTTATTGTTCGTTTCGTTTGAACAATAAAGCATGTCGCTTTTTACGTCTATTTGGGCCGTTACTTTCACCATTAAAGTTTCAAGAGAGTTGAACAAACACTGTTTTTTAGTTTTACGAGAGTTGGCTTTGTTCGCTTCGAAACGAGCAAAAGAAACCCGAAATAGAAAAGCTGAGACGACACGTGACACACGAGATTTACGTGCATTTCTCGGTTTGGTCAACGAGGCTTGTGACGCAACGAGAGAAGAATCGCGTTTCGCACACAATCCAAGTCAAAATATTTCTGCCCCAAATCGAACTGCAGGATCGCCAGTCGAAAGAAGCCTAAACGGTAGGATATTGTTTAATCACACTTGCGCCAACTAAGTAAAATAAACTAGAAAGTGGTTATTTTGTTCCTTAGTTTAAAAAAACTCAAGGGATCTATTCCGCTGGTAATTGCGATTCGCTCAAATACTTTTTGTGCATTAATTTTATGCTAACTAAACAATATCCCAAATTTTTATTTCCAACATTACAATTTTTTGATAACAATCACGCTTTTTATGAGGCAGAACCCTAATAAACACCTTCACTGTTTTCTAATTGTAACACATGTTTAATTTTTAAAATTTTGGATGATTACTACTGAATTTGTTTTGTTTCTTTCCAACGCTTAACATTTTCGCTAAACCAAAAGTCGGACGAACTGAAATTGACCCAAGCCCAAAATGTGGAGCTACTAACACAGTAGAGCTACGAGCACAAGAACTTGCACACTAGAACTAATTTGTTACAAAACGACAGAGCGAAGTTATTTGAATTAACTGTGAGACTGGAATGGCGTTAGGCACTACATTTAAGGATAGAAACCAAAGTTTAGCTTGATCTTGTTGTTACTATTGCTATGAAACATTAGACTAACCCTAATAACCCTAACCGTCAGCATTTTTTTTTCATGGGTTTCAAACCCACAACACTCCCGGGGACGAATCCCGATCAAGATTGTTTTTTTGTGTGTCTGTATATGGGTCAGGCTCGCCAGACCATTCGGCTAAGTTCCTGCCCAACCGTCAGCATTTTTTACACAAACTGGATATAAAATATCAGAGCGCGCCACCTCTTTGAAATTAGCGAACCCGTCTAATGTGAATTCTGATGTTAGTAGCTCCACCCAAATGTACAGACATCTCTCATGTTAGGAAATTATTTTGTAGACTGTTTACCATTAGGGATTTCTAATTGCAAAGTTTGGTGACGATTGCGGACAACGGAGTGCAATATTTTAATTTTTATTGTTTAAAAATATTAAATAAAACGTTTTTTTTTGTAGTTCCACCACCTAAGCATGAAAGTCATCAAAAAAGTTGCGGTAATCAAAAAAGGCGATGGAATGTTTCAACGGTCATGTCGTTTGCTGCACTCATTTTTTTGTTCAGTTTAGCTTGTTGGGTTTTGTGGCTGTGCTTCGGTAGGTTCTGGGTTTCCAAAGATGGTCCATCAAATAATTACGATTACGTTTACATGTATAGTGTAATATTTACAGGTTTATTGTTTAGCTGTTGTTACAGAAATAAATAATATTGTGCAATTAATAATCGGTTCGAGGTGATTTAAATCTCAATCATCCGACCACATGCACCGATCCCGTACATTCTGTTGTACATAATCTCCATTAACGTAGCGAGTTTCGACTGATAGCATTGAAATAAAAAAAACGCGCATTGTAGGTATTAAGGTCTATATGCAAGCTAACTTTGTTGATTTTATGTTGATAATCGTGTTTATTTAACGATTTTTCTTCTGTTATCCTTCTATTATATACTGTGAGACGATTTTGACCTGTCGTTAAAATTTGATACGGTGGAGTATCGTGTATTGCAGTACAAATAAGCGCAAATATAATACAAGTGACTTTATCACGTGATTGCAAGTACGTTATATTTCGTCATTATTACATTTTCTGTCCTTGACTTCAATTGCATTTGTCTCTATTTTACACCGTTTTATTTACATGCGACGTAATCATATCAGACGCTACTGTTCTCTCTCTTCCATACTCCTCAAAAAATAACCTTTAGGCTACAACGCTGTCCTCTTTATCGGACAATGCTCACACAAGCAGATAGCTAAAACAGCCCAAAACTTAAAGAGATAAAATGTATTCAGACAAAAATACTACAGATGACGACAACCTGACCAGCCCCTACAATATAACAAAACTCAATACTGTATTGAATTACAGGAAAAGCATGAATCTCTAAACCGTGTTTTACTATTTTTAAGTTGTCATGACACTTGCAAACTACGGTTTTGTTTGTGTAATACCTTGGAACAAAAAATTAATACATTTATTAAAGCAACTTATTTGAAATTGATTGCAATAATTAAGATAACACTTGACAACTTAAAAGGTTCAACTTTGCGTTTGGTCGTCAAGCCTTAAATACCTAAAGTAATATTGCCGCTTCTGAAAAGCATTTTCTAAAGGCGACTAAAACGGCACAGTTTTCTGCCACGAAGCGGCATTCGAAAAAAATGCTCTAACATTCTAAAACAGGCTTGTGTATTTAAAGTTCCGTGTATTTGGTCACTTTAAGCAAAAACTGGAGCGACATAAAACTTTAGTTTGAGCGAAACAGTGTGAAAAACGCGATAAAATATATTCAACATATGCAGTAAGCATTTTGTGATGTAAGCTCACTTAATTCAACACAAACATTTAGGTATTGCACTCAGAAAAAAGAATACAAAAAATGTCTCCACTCAAAAGCAATTGAGCAGAAAAGTAAATCATACCCACTTTGAAAACAGGTCGTAACATATTTTCATAATGGCTGCATACTTGAACGGTCAGTTTAAAACGACTAAACACCAATAAGTGATATTTACGACATGCACTGTTTGGATGTTACAAAAAAGCTGCTTCGAAACTTATTTAAATATTATGAGAATGTTCTTTAACACTGGTAGCATCCAAACAATGCAAACCTAAGGGTAAGTCAAGACAATCAAAATATAAAAAGGAGTTGTGGTGTTTTTGATCGGAAACAAATCCAATGTTCCAATTCAAATGCTTGACTTCAAGGCAAAGTGTTAAGAAGTGATGTTGTTATGTGATAGGTAAATGAGAAATCGGTATCTTTCAGGGGCGGAATTATTAAAATGTAGAAAACAGTTTGTGGTCGTTTTTCACAATTTCTTGATTGGTTACAAGAAATATCTGAAGACAATTAAACACATATTGGCTGAGCGGAACGTGAGTCGACACCTTTTCAACTTATTTAATAAACGAAAGTAGAAAAAGGGCTATTTTTCACTTTGTCCAAAGTGTGGCAAAACAGTGGCTTGTTTCAGATATTTGACTTGTATGGGTGGCTTCAAAGTATGTTTCAAAAAATATCTGATGCCATTTCAAGTCAAATCACTTTAACTCCACCATTCCACTAGAGTTTGTTCTTTTGTGACGTCGACAAACACATTTCGTCTTCATGACGACCCGCTTTCAATATATCATATATCCAGATGTGACATCACCATCGCGTCATATCACTGTCTGTCGCTCGATGATCTCGGTGGCGTTGGAACTGACACTTGACAGCATGGGAGCACGTGACGAGGCAGGTGTGGCACATGTCACCTTGACACTAGATGTCTCTGTCATTATGGTGGTGTGCTCGTCGCTGTCTGTCGCGATGCCAGTGCAACACGACGAGCTGCAACGGAGATCGCAGCAACTGCCCTGAGGACCGATGGCGCTCAGCACGGGCAGGAAGAAGTAATTGCTGTACAACCAGCTCGCAGCCATAACCAGCATAATGAACACGCCGAAATGGTTGTACGCGAGCACATTGGACGGAAGCAAACCCGCTCCTGCTATAAACGTCGTCAGCGCAGCCATGCTTATTGCTGCCCCCATGCGGCTTGCTGCAAACTCAACTCGCTGCTGTCGATCACCGCTAGATGGCGCCACGATATAAGCGATCGCGTAGTGAGCGGTAAAGTCGACAGCAAGACCGACTGCAATCGAAATCGTCACCGATTCTAGAACGTTCAATTCCCAACCGAGCAGAACCAATGACGCAGCTGTGACGAAAATGACGCACGCAACAGAGAGGTTCGCGAACAGCGCAATGGCAATGTTGCGTGACGTCACCAGTATGACGAACTGCGCTACGAGAAGGGAAAGTCCCACTGACGTAAGCGTGCCATCGTAGAGACCTTTCTGTAGAGAGTAGAATTGGAAATCTCCGATGAACCATCCACTGGCGAGACCGAACGGCGCAGACCTGAGCAGAGGTGAGAGGAATTGCTCCAAGTGAGTGTAGAAAACGTCCATTTCTTTGAATGAGGCGCTCAAGGGTTGATTTGTCGGCATTTCCACGATCAGACCGATCAGTTTGTCGTTGCGGTCAAACCTAAAAAAAAAACGGATGAATATGTGAAGCTATAGATCAATACTTTTGTACAAAACCGAACTTTCATAACTGTTACTATTATAACAAGGCCCGGTCAACACGATAATTTACATGACCAAATAAATACTAACCTTGGACCAGCTGTGTATTTGTTCAACATCATGCCAGGTTGCAACGTAATCTCATTCATTGCCTCCTTTAGACACTCTTCGAACACGTAAGGGCGGTATGGGAACTTGCTAGTCTCGCAGCAGACTGGCCTATCGCTCGAACAAGGAGCCTCCATGCAATGTTTGAATGTTTCAATGAATCAGTGAGTGTAGCTCTCTAGCTCCGGAACTGGTCGATAGTACGACGAATTACGAATACGTTCGCAAAATTTCAAAAGCCAACGTTGACTCCTGGTCGAAGAAATGTTAAACCGGGGCCGTAGAGGCACCGAACCCAGATTATCCGGGTCGTTGTGGTTGCCGTTGTCGGTTGCTCGAACCCCGAAATCAATAAGCACTGGCAAAAAAGGTAAGTTTGCAAATTGAAACGCATACTATTGTTAATGTAGTACGTTGAACATAAATAGTGTCCTTGGTTAAGTAAAGCATCATTTGGTTGGAATAGAATGTTTTTTTAAAATCGCAACAATAAAAACTGGTTTACTGGGTGTTGCAACACGAGAGTTAATTATTAACAAGGTTGTTAAACATGTATTGACAACAAAATCATTACTCCTCGGTACTTTTCCAAGGTGAGCAAACATTCGACAGCTTTGCACTTGGGTACGATACTGTACTTTTCCATCATAAAAACATTTCACGAAAAAGTCTAAAACCGCAAAATGAGTTAATGAACGCGCAATAAATTGGATGCAAACGGTTTGTAAGGAATGGATTGCGACAAACCCACTAGAAAACCTTCTCAATGACTTTGCAAATATCCGAATAAACTGTAAACAAACATAAATTAAACAAACTACTTATTCTCTGTTTGTTGTTGATAGGATGAAAAATGTAAACCAAAAGTAGTTTCGCACAGAATTGCAAGCGGGCGCGAAATCTGAGCCCGAAACCCGGCCCGAACCTGAAGCGTTTTTGCAAAGCCAGTTTAGGATCCACGAAACCCTTGCAACAAAGGATGAGAGAGAAAAAAAGAGAAAGACAACAAACACAATGAACAATAGTAGACAATGGGTTAAACTATATGTTTTAGTGTTTCAAAGCCAGAGACTTGTTACTTAGCTGAGTGATTTTGTTTAAAAAAATGGCGGACACGGAACGTAAAGTCAGGCCCGTTTTGTCACAAATACCTAAGCCCGAACCCGGCCCAAACCCGAAACAGGCCCGAAAAGCCCGGCCCGACTTGCAATTCTGATTTTGCATAACTTTTCAACGGTTGCTAATATACGTAGAGCGTAGACAACTATATATTTTTGTCTTGTATTTTTATTTTATTTTAGGATCCAGACACTTCAAACTCATAAACAACAGCAGAGCTTACAGCGGAATAGGGAAAACATCCATTAAATCTGGGTAATAAGTAACATAAGGGAACCACACTAGGGTTTCTGTCACGAGTTCCAATGCCCTAATAACAATATAATGGCTGAACGCGTTTCTTGGTACCAGTTATTCCTAATAGCCTTACGCAGAGATGTCATCTAATTCGGGGAATTTAGTGTTAAAGATCAGTTGTTTTGAAGTATCCTGCATACAGAGGAGAAAAACATCTCAAAAATTGCAACAGAGTATTTAGGCCGAGGAAGTTTAGTTATGTTTAAGGTATGTAGTTTCACCGAGCAACGTGCTTAAAGTAACCATTACTTCTATTATAATGATCTAAAATTGTAGAAAAAGTCACATAAACCACATTAAACCATCAATATTTTTTTGTGCAGAAAGATCACATATGTTGGGTCGTACTGGTGGAAATAAACAACCCTATTTAAAGAAAAGCCGTACAATCTTGAACAATAAACAGCTCACTAAAGTTTGATAATGAGCGTCACTGTTGAAACTTCAACGTTTCATCGTTATGAACTGGAATGTATGCCTGGAACTTCGATTAAATGTCACGACAATGTGCTACTGCATAAAGCAAACCACCCACAATTGGGAAATGTTATGATCAAACGAGTTCGTTTAAGAGCTGCACCCGAGTGGAAAATAAACAAATGCAATAACGAGTGAGTATAAATTTTAGAAGTTCAATCAAACGTCACAAAATGTCAGACTTAGAGGCGTTACACCGATCACGGATCCCCTCATGATCTGAACTATTCTCGGCTGTGATGCTATTCGAACCCCCGACACGTAGTTGCCTGGGTCCTATGCTAGACAGGGCGGTTACATCAGCCATAGGTGCCGACTAGGCGGTGGCGGGGTAACGCCGCCGTGTATATTTTTAGTTTGTTTGTAGCGGTTTTGTATGAAATATCCAAAATCTGAGGAACGATTTTGCTTTTAAACAAGCGTTTTGGCGTTAAAGAAACAAAACGTGCCTTGAAACTCCTACCAGTTTTGGGTAGTGCCTTGTTTTTGACGCCAAACAATCATTTGTTTGTCTGTAAATGTTTGGCTATTATTGTGTACAATGTGATTGTTCACAAACGGCTATCTCAGGTCATTCACGGCCACAACATCGTGACGAAACATTTTTTTAAACATTGCTAAACGAACAATAAACGGTGCAGCAAAGTGTTCCAAATAAGTAGTATTTCCAAAAAAATGTGATTTTGACGAACGTTGCATTCTATTGGAAGTTTGTTGGACTTTGAGCTTGTCCATATTAGTGACGTCACAACAAGTGATGTCATAGTTTACGTCCGCCACCTTGTATTTTTGTGAAACTCGGCGCCTTTGAGTAGTATTTTAATTTTTTTTGTGTGATTTTGACAAACATTGCATTGTTTTGTAAGTTTGTTGGGCTTTGAAATTGTCCGTATTAGTGACGCCACATCAATTGATGTCACAGTTTATGTCCACCACCTTGCATTTTGTGTAACTCAGCGCCTTTGTCATTAGGTATTGCACGTCTTTGTCTGTCTTGAACACTAGTCTGCATTAAAACTTTAGGGTTGAACCTGGGAGTAATGCTTGATCATAGTTCAATTGCATGTTTGTTGTTGTTTATTTATTCGGTTTGGTCATTATAATGAGATAATCATCAATGTATAGAGTAATCTTTGCTTCAGAAAAAAAAAAACATTCACTACGTTGACATGTTTGCAGTTTAAAGAGAGAAATGAAGATATTGGAATATTGTGATCACCCAAACATTCAAAAATGCCATGGAGAAATTCGATGGTCTTCTCAATCAGTGGGAATCATGTTGGAACAAACTAAAGGAAATCTTCAGGTTCTTCTGCTGGGAAAACAAGATGTTTGTTGGGATGAAAGATTACAGATTGCCAAAGGGATTGCTGACGCATTGAGTCACTTACATTCTAAATCCATAGTTCGCAATGCTATTCGGACTGAAAACGTAGCGTTAAGCGAAACAAAGGAGGTAACGGTTTAAATTTAATGTTATACCTTCTTGTCGTCATTCATAGCACTTAGTATATTTAAATGTAATAAATATTAGTTGAAACTTTCCAACTAAATTTACCAGATTTTACCTAGATAACTTCATTTTAAGTTACGAAGTCTACCATTATTTCAAACATTCCATTTTAACTTTATCAGGTGAAGCTCACCGATTTTCGTTTCGCACGAGTGATCAACAATCGTTCCCCATCAATGGAGTCACTGAACAGAAAACAAAAAGACCTAAAACCTGATTTCTATTCTGAACCCGAACTTCAACATAGTCAATACCTCACTACTAAAGTAAATATTGGACCTTGGATGGATGTGTACAGGTAAATACGTGATTGAGTGGTTTTATTTGTCTTTACCTTTAAAACAATACTTTGAATTGTTGCAGTTATGCCATGGTGCTGTACGAATTGATCACCAGGAAACAAATCTACGAAGGTGAAAAAACTCCCTGCATTTTCGACATTGTGGGTAATTCTAAACGACCGAGTCTTGATCCAGTCAACAAAATATTGGAATCATTAAAATCACAAGACTATGAGGTTTGCAAATTTTTGAAGATAATTATGGAGCGTTGCTGGCAACCAGAGCCAGAAAAAAGACCAACAATGAGTGAAGGTGACTATTTCTTGCAGCCTTTTCGGAAAACGTTATTACTTCATTAAGTTTGTGAGTTCCCCGTTGTAAATTCCATCGTGTTTTCAGTAATGTCAATACATTTAAAAGAGTCTCGAGAAAGTTGACCAAACATCGTTTTTTTAGTTTTGCGAGAGTTGGCCTTGTTTGCTACGAAACAAATAAAAGAAACCCGAAAAAGAATAGCCGAGGTGACACGTGGCACTAGAGATTTTCGTGCACTTCTCGGTTCGGTCAACGAGACTTGTGACGCAACAAAAGAGTTGCGCGTTTCGCACACAATCCAAGTCAAAAGATTTTTGCCTCAAATCGAACTGTTTTTTGCCTCAAATCGAACTATTTAGTTAACAAAGTGTTTGAAACATTAAAACAGGGTTTTAGAATATGTTTAGTTCCTGCGAAACATTATGAGGTACCTGAAGGTGCATAGGCCCGAAAGGTAATAAGGCCCACTAACCATATTTTATTATTTTGTAGAAACGTTTACATTTTGATCTAATTTTTGAATTTATATGAACTTACGAGGTTTTGCAAAGTTCTGTATATTAGTTGTTGCGACCAATCCAAATTTGAAAGTGTTTGTTTACAACTTCTAATAATTTTTAAAATGTTTGGTTGTCGATATAAAATATGAGATATATCGGTATGGGGGGCATTTTAGTTTGATTGAAGCATTATTCAATCTGGAAAAAGGAATTACTTGAAATAAATTTTATTACGGTTTTGTTTGTCAGCCATTGGTGGTAATAAGGCTTTTGGGCATTTTTCATAGTGTTTATTAGTATAAGCTACTGGTATGCACAAAAATAGCTTTTTTGCTTTCTTAGAGAGACGTAAGTGCTAATAGTAAGTTTTTGGAATGTGATTTTTCATTTAGTTTCATTGGTGTTCGACTGACAAGCGGTCATTTATAGTTATGTGCAGGGGCGGCTCGTGCTAGGGTGCTGCGGAGCTGCAGCACCCCCTAGATATTTTTACTTAATACACCTACCATAATATTACAAATAACTTTCATTATTTTTATTTTTTTATTCCTTAGCAAAATATAATAAGCATAATTTCCGCCCTAATCATCTTTTTTCTTCATTAAAAAAATTTTTTTTTTGAAACACTAATGTATATCTATGCTGGAACTGCAGCTCCAGTTTTCTGACGTTTCCGTGTTTCAAGACGTTTTGCGGTTCTGCGCATGCGCACTTTGAAAAGCTGCATGCTGGGCGAAATAGGAGCCAGGGTGCTGCGGCTCACGCAGCTCCACCAATCACGTAGCGTGTGACCTGGGCACCCGGAAGTAGTTGTCTGTTCCGCGTTTATTGTGTGCCAAAGCAAATCACACGTACCATCAGGTTCGACAATGAGTACAGTAAGACAGTTATTCTTTTTTATTCATTTTTACAGTTTTTGATTGAAAAGTTAATCTGTGCTTTTCGAGATTCTAATTCGGTGACTGTAAGTGAGCTTCAGCAACTTAAGATTTCGCATTTATCAAGTTATCAATAGTTGAGAAAGCAGAAAAACATGAGAAGTCAAAGAAGCATGTGGACAATGATGTTTCACTTTCACTTTTGGGAACTATAAATATTAAGGAAAAACTTAGTGAGGCGTATATAGACTTTCAATTATTGAACACAACAAAAAAGTGGAAAAAAATCGTGAAATTTTGTCCAAATTAATAGACTGCATTTTGTTCTGTGGAAACTTTGAAACTCCCGTACGTGGACATGATGAAAAAGATGAGTATTGATATAATGGACATGTACTGTTTGTCTAAACAGTAGCTGCTAAATTGCTTCACAGGAAGTGTTTCCTAAGAATGAACATTCTACAGACAAGATAATAGTGACCTTGACCACCAAGCACATGCTATTGTTGACAAAGAAATACTAGTTACTGAAATGAAAATGTTTCTGTAGATCTGATGTTCATGAATACTTTGAAAATAATCTAGATGATGTTTTGACAATTGAAATTACTAGGATGAAAACTCCTATTTGCTGTTTCCATGAGTCCTTTGAAGGCAAAACAGTTTGGATGCAAACCTTTGTTAGGAACACCATTATTTCCAAAAGACTTGCACTTGCAGTGCTAGTACTACTAAATAGAAAAACAGTTTCAGTTGTCATTTGGAATCAAAGAAGAAGCAATCAATTATCATGCCCAAACTATAACTTTATGATTCATTTTTGGTTGTAAAAAGGAAGCACAAGGTTTAATAATATGGTTTAAATTTAAGTGAGAGTGTTGTAAATTTTAAAGCTTGAAGGAGTTTTGCACTAAAAAGCAATTATAAGCTATTTGCCAGCAAATAAAGCAGCAATTATAGCAGTTAAAAATCTGAAAGACAAATAATAGTCTGTACACAAAAATTCAAAAAAAGATGTTAAAATAAACATGTTCTGGCACAAATGTAAAGTGGTTGTTAAATTTGTCAGTTATGATACCAATAAACAGCTGTATGGCTAAAACGCTGACTGTGACCTTAAGGTTACTTAAATGAAACATGACCATTTTGTTAAACATGACCACCTTTTTCGAATCATTACTTTTTTTCTATATTCTTGTTGTGTTTTACCGTATTTACAACCGCTTAGTTTCGAGTCAGTGTCACGTGTGTTTTTGTTCTACATTATTACTGCATGTTATGGTGTTTAGGCTAAACAGTTTAGCCGTCGTTGTGCAAGTAAACAAAATACACAAATGATGCCGTCTGCTATTTACACTCGTGTATATTATTGCGTAACAGAAATTACGTCACAATGGAGTTCCTAATTAAGATTTGTATTGTTTTTCTACACAAAACAATGGCTAGAAAACTATAAATGTAGGTTTTCTATATATTGCCAAGTTATATATGTTCAATAATGGCTAAAATTTTGAGCAGCACCCCTACAAATTTTAGGCACGAGCCGCCACTGGTTATGTGTCTTAAACTTAACAACGTTGCTTGTATTTCAACCAAATCAAAGTATAAGAAAGATTCACAATGGTTTCTAGGCTTTTTAAAAAGGCATAAGAACGTTGACCTTTTTTAAGGGACCTTGTTTCCTACCTTGATTTGACTGTTGGGAGAAACGAATATGCGTCCAACGACGTGAGAAAGTTAACATACCGTTACTTTCTTCCTTAAGTTTGTATTTTTGTTGACATTATTCCAATTTGTATTATCTTAAAACACCAGCTGATCTCATGAGTCCGATTTCTCTGCTTTACAGTGTCGGGAGAGTTAAATTGGTTCGTGAATAAACAAGAAAGAGCAAATGAAACAACAGATAAAGCGGTGCACGTAACAAACGATGTAGATGTGGAAAATAGATCGGTTAATTCAGCTTGTGAAAATACATATGACGAAGGTGGTTAAATATACATTGGTTTTGATTTTTGCATATCTTTCAAGTTGGACTATATTGTTTAAACGCAGTGTAACGTGTTTCAACGTATTAATTTGCGGTTTGCCGAAATACTTTTTGTCATTCTTTTTGTTCTATTTTCTTATAACATGGAAAATTCTGCATTTAATTAACTATTTCACAACTTTTTAATGAGACAGAAAGCCAGCCCTTCATAGGCACCTTCAGTGTGTTTTAGTTGCAACACATGTTTGATTTTATTTTGGATGGTTACTACTTAATTTATTCTGTTTCTTACTAACGCTTGACGTTTTCGCTAAAACAAAGTCACGCAAACTAAAATTTACTTAAGATCCAAATGTGCATACGTAAGTATTTTATGTTAAAAATTGTTTTCGTGAACATTTCCATTAAGGATGTCTAATTGTATAGTTTGGTGACCATTACGAACTGGATTTCTGGATAGCATTATTTTGATTTTTATAGTTCAAAAATATTAAATAAAATTATATCAAACCTATTTGGCAGATTCACAACCTAAGTATGAAAGTCGTCAAAGAAGTTGCTGGAAACAAATCAGACAATCGATTGTGCCAATGGTTTGGCTGTTTGCTCAATGTTTCATTTCGATCATTATTGTGTTCTGTTTTGGCTGTTGGTGTGTGTGGCTGTTTATCGGTGGGTTCTGGGTTTCTCGCGATGGTTCATTTCGCGAGGTTTACAACCTCGTTTACGCGATTAATTTATTGTGTGCATTTTTACTGATTTTCGCTGTTGTTGTTGTAAGAGAACATAAAAGAATGTAATTATTAATTGGTTCGTGGTGATTTAAATCCCATCTCTCCGACCACAAGCATCGATCCGCAAATACATTCTGTAATCTCTAATAACGTAGCAATTAATAGCAATGAAATCTCTCTCTCTCTCAAATAAAAAAACGCGCACTGTCTGCAATAATGTCTATATGCAAGCTAACTTTATCAATTTTTGTTCATATGTGTTTTTTTTGTGTTTTTATTTGTGGCTTAATTTCATGGTTAGCCCTTATTGTGTTATCTCCTATCATAATTGTGAGACAAACCTGACTTGCTGTTTGCTAATTAAAATTAATCGTTTCGAAATATGATATTGTGGAGTATCGTGTATTGCAGCAACAAATTACCGCAAATATCATAAGAGTGACTTTGTCACGTGATTGCAAGTACGTTATATTTCGTCATTATTACATTTTCTGTCCTTGACTTCAATTGCGTTTGTCTCTATTTTACATTGTTTTATTTACATGCGACGTAATCATATCAGACGCTACTGTTCTCTCTCTTCCATACTCCTCATAAAATAACCTTTAGGCTAAAACGCTGTGCTCTTTATCGGACAATGCTCACACATTCGAAAAAATGCTCTAACATTCTAAAACAGGCTTGTGTATTTAAAGTTCCGTGTATTTGGTCACTTTAAGCAAAAACTGGAGCGACATAAAACTTTAGTTTGAGCGAAACAGTGTGAAAAACGCGATAAAATATATTCAACACATGCAGTAAGCTTTTGTAATGTAAGCTTACTTAATTCAACACAAATATTTAGGTATTGCACTCAGATAAAATACAAAAAATGTCTCCACTCAAAAGCAATTGAGCAGAAAAGTGAACTTCACCCACTTTGAAAACAGGGCGTAATGTATTTTCATAACGGCTGTAGAATTAAACGGTCAGGTTAAAACGACTAAACACCAATAAGTGATATTTACGACAGGCAATGTTTGGATGTTACAAAAAAGCTGCTTCGAAACTTATTTAAATATTATGAGAAAGTTCTTTAACACTGGTAGCATCCAAACAATGCAAACCTAAGGGCAAGTCAAGACAATAAAAATATAAAAAGGAGTTGTGGTGTTTTTGATCGGAAACATACATAATGTTCCAATTCAAATGTTTGACCTCAAGGCAAAGTGTTAAGAAGTGATGTTGTTATGTGATAGCTAAATGAGAAATCGGTATCTTTCAGGGGCGGAATTATTAAAATGTAGAAAACAGTTTGTGGTCGTTTTTCACAATTTCTTGATTGGTTACAAGAAATATCTGAAGACAATTAAACACATATTGGCTGAGCGGAACGTGAGACGACACCTTTTCAACTTAATTAATCAACGAAAGTAGAAAAAGGGCTATTTTTCACTTTGTCCAAAGTGTGGCAAAACAGTGGCTTGTTTCAGATATTTGACTTGCATGGGTGGCTTCAAAGTATGTTTCAAAAAATATCTGATGCCATTTCAAGTCAAATCACTTTAACTCCACCATTCCACTAGAGTTTGTTCTTTTGTGACGTCGACAAACACATTTCGTCTTCATGACGACCCGCTTTCAATATATCATATATCCAGATGTGACATCACCATCGCGTCATATCACTGTCTGTCGCTCGATGATCTCGGTGGCGTTGGAACTGACACTTGACAGCATGGGAGCACGTGACGAGGCAGGTGTGGCACATGTCACCTTGACACTAGATGTCTCTGTCATTATGGTGGTGTGCTCGTCGCTGTCTGTCGCGATGCCAGTGCAACACGACGAGCTGCAACGGAGATCGCAGCAACTGCCCTGAGGACCGATGGCGCTCAGCACGGGCAGGAAGAAGTAATTGCTGTACAACCAGCTCGCAGCCATAACCAGCATAATGAACACGCCGAAATGGTTGTACGCGAGCACATTGGACGGAAGCAAACCCGCTCCTGCTATAAACGTCGTCAGCGCAGCCATGCTTATTGCTGCCCCCATGCGGCTTGCTGCAAACTCAACTCGCTGCTGTCGATCACCGCTAGATGGCGCCACGATATAAGCGATCGCGTAGTGAGCGGTGAAGTCGACAGCAAGACCGACTGCAATCGAAATCGTCACCGATTCTAGAACGTTCAGTTCCCAACCGAGCAGAACCAATGACGCAGCTGTGACGAAAATGACGCACGCAACAGAGAGGTTCGCGAACAGCGCAATGGCAATGTTGCGTGACGTCACCAGTATGACGAACTGCGCTACGAGAAGGGAAAGTCCCACTGACGTAAGCGTGCCATCGTAGAGACCTTTCTGTAGAGAGTAGAATTGGAAATCTCCGATGAACCATCCACTGGCGAGACCGAACGGCGCAGACCTGAGCAGAGGTGAGAGGAATTGCTCCAAGTGAGTGTAGAAAACGTCCATTTCTTTGAAGGAGGCGCTCAAGGGTTGAGTTGTCGGCATTTCCACGATCAGACCGATCAGTTTGTCGTTGCGGTCAAACCTAAAAAAAAACGGATGAACATTTGAAGCTGCTTTGTCAATACTTTTGTATAAAACCGAACTTTCATAACTGTTACTATTATAACAAGGCCCGGTCAACACGATAATTTACATGACCAAATAAATACTAACCTTGGACCAGGTGTGTATTTGTTCAACATCATGCCAGGTTGCAACGTAATCTCATTCATCGCCTCCTTTAGACACTCTTCGAACACGTGAGGGCGGTAAGGGAACTTGCTAGTCTCGCAGCAGACTGGCCTCTCGCTCGAACAAGGAGCCTCCATCCAATGTTTGAATGTTTCAATGAAGCAGTGAGTGTAGCTCTCTAGCTCCGGAACTGGTCGATAGTACGACGAATTACGAATACGTTCGCAAAATTTCAAAAGCCAACGTTGGCTTCTGGTCGAAGACATGTTAAACCGGGGCCGTAGAGTCACCGAACCCAGATTATCCGGGTCGTTGTGGTTGCCGTTGTCGGTTGCTCGAACCCCGAATACAATCCGTACTGGCATTAAGTACGTTGTGTCGTTTTCAAATGAAAACTTTTGCGCCTCTTGTGACGCGTAAACCTCGAACGGGTGCGAGGACTTGAAATACTGGAAGTAGTTCTTCGAGTTTGGCAGTTTTAAGCCGGGATTAAATACGGTTACGTAGACGCTGGCTCCCGCTGTAGCGAGGAAAAACAAAATCCACACAAACCGGAAGCGCACAATGAGCAGGACTTGGATTTGATGGAAGAAAACCCGCGACATCTCGGAAAGCGTTTGGCAGAGTTTAGCGCATTGTGACGTCATCCAGCATGACGTGGTCTTTGTGTCATACGGAAGTGGGCAGTAGGAGAATTTGAAGAGTTTATGGTGAAGCACTATTGACGCTGGGAGCCAAGTTAGACTCAAAAACAAGTTAGAGAGGATTGTGAGACCGGTGAACATTCCGAAACACTTTATTGCCGTTACTGCACTTGAGTAGTTTGCGAAGAAAGCCGCTGCTGTCGTGAAACCGGTCACAAACAGTGACCAGGCTATATGCTTCATCGCAGTTTTCAACACAACACCGATACGACATCTTATCGGGTAATCCCCTGTTTTGAAACGCTGACTGGGGCAGATTTTTTGTTTGTCTTCTTCGCTGTAGTGACGCCAAGCACTTGTAAAGACGAGCACGTTGTCAGCTGAAAGTCCAAGCATCACCAAAACAGCTGTGATGTTCAGGAAAGGAAAAAACGCAAAATTCAGCACAACGGAGTAGATGAAGTAGGCGATGAGCATGGCGCTTGCACCGAGTAAAAAGTTGGATATGGTGACAAAAACGGAGCCGGTGTAGAGCAGGATTATCAACTGAACCGCTCCGATCGCTATAGCGGGATACAAAGCGTCGGCGTAAAGCAGATCGCTAAACACGTCATTCTGCACTCCCAGGTCCATGCCGCTCACCTCTGTGACGTCATCACTGGTTTGTGACGTCATAGCAAAGTTGTCGTAGTAGAGCGGGGTCAGTGTGGAGCCCTTGAAGGCGGGCGCGAGGGCTATGGTGGATTGTATCGAGTGATTGAATGCGGAAAGGTAGGAGAATTCCTCGCATGCCACGTCCGAGGTTAGGATGTAGTGAAACACTGTGAAGACGGCGTTGTGCTTGGTACATTGCTTAGGAATATCCTTCGAACATTTAGACGTTGCATCAGCGGGTTTCCAACAGTTTGCAGTTAATTCTCCGCGACAATAGAATGGCGCGCAGGTTTGAAGCAAGTTTTCAGTCTTGCGAAGTGATTTGGTTGTGATGCTCTCGCATGAATCCAGACCAGCAAAGTACGCTACATAGTTGGGCAGCGAGAGAGTCGGACAACAGGTCGAGTCTGTCTTCTTGAGACACAGGTCCGGATATGTTGGGTGGGTGAGAAGACGTTTTTCGCTCCTACATATAGAGAGCATTGCTGGGACGGTCCATAATGAGGGAAGATTCGGGTCTTTGAGCTTGTACACCCATTTCGCGTAGTAAGGATCTGTAAAGAGAATGAATCAAGGTCACTTTTTGTTATTGTTGTCTAATACATTGATTGTCCGCCATGTAAATACAACCAACGCACTGTAAACAGTGTTATTTGATCGCAATATTGCAAAGATGTTGTAAATGTGCTTTTGTGGAATTTAACCCTATTATGAAGGTCAATTGATAAACGTTTTATGCTGAACACGGAAAAAACGATCAGAGAGTACGTATATCATCTATAACCTTTTATTTGAATCCACTAAACGTACCATGCCACAAAGTGTACGAACAGGCTAAACAAACAACATAACTAGGCTAGAATAGTTGATTTGATGTCGTTTACATGAGTTACGCCATACAAGAAACCGTTGCAAGGTCTGGAAACGACTCACAGGCGTCAGTAGTCGTATTAATTGCCGTTGAATTGCTTGATTGACATGTTACTGTTGCCAAAAGTAGAGATGCTATTAATAGATGTGCCCAAATGGAATAAGGGTGGTGATTGGTGAATATTTTCGAAGTTCAACTCACTACTCAATGACGAAAATCAATGTGTTGTAACATTAATTGTCAATTTTATTGACCATTGCAAAATATATCCTCTCATCACAATAAACTTGTTCAGATAACCAAGCTATTATGTGTGTAAATTTAAATCAGTTTAAAACACACATGTAAGGCAAGGAAAACGAAAACTATGTGTATAGTATTCACAAAAGGGGGCAAATAAATGACAACCAAATAAACATTTAAAGTTCATTTTATCATACAATCCGCATCGCCACGCTAAAACTAACGATTGTTTGAATTGGGTTGTGAGAATCAAACACACACGGTTTGATATCTATGCTTGATTAAAACAATTGAAACTAAGTTATAAACAATACTTTGGCAAGTGTTTAAACTGAGTTGACAACCAAAAATCTCAGGATTTGAGCTTGTGCAGGAGAAAGTGTCGCCAATTTGGTGCAACCGCTGTTGAATCAAGGTCGTCGTGGACCGATAATACGGGGACACATTACCAGCATCGCAAGCCAGACTCGTTTACCGATCGGAGCAATAGCTTCCGGTGACCTATGTAATATTCCCAAATGTAGGCAGCATGGAGCCTTCGCATTGTCATGCTGCACCAATCAGGGATGGCTACTTGATGTATTGCTTCATATACGTCTGTGTAGTGATACGTGTGGGATGGGGAATGTATTAGGCAGAACGTGGTTCCGTTTTAGAGAAGGATAATCGTTGTATGAATACCCGTTGCAAAGTAACATGCAATTGGTGAAAGTTTGGTCAAGTTTCTGTTTCATTTATAATCACAGTCGCAACTGGAAATGTTTTACTCACAAAATTTTACTCATCGCGTTTGTCACAAAAACACAAACTTAATTTGACTGGTTTTTGTTTTGCTTTATTAAGAAAAAAGCAAAATGGTTTAAACGCAAGCTTTTTGGAGACCCTTTCCATCCTCTATTATTTCGAAGCAAATGCCATGTGGATTTTAGAATTATTATAATCATTTTGGGTCAAAAATAAAGAACAAACGAACGAAACCGAACGAACCATCCAGATCGTAAGCAAGCTGTCATTTTCAATCATCAACAAATTAAATTGTTGCTACACGATCAATATTTGTGAAGGAAGATTGACCGGGAATAGTGTGTGGGATAATAATAATGGGCTGTTTCAAATACAGATACGGCTTAAGTAGGGTGAATTTATTGATCTATCTTTGAATTTTCGAATGATGAAAGGAATGATTTAAGGTCCCCGCTTAATTTCGAAGCCTTTGGATTAATAGCTGTGGATAATCTTATCTACACTGGTTTACAAAAGCATCGGTTCAATCTCGTTTTATTACTGTGCTCAGTTGTGCAACGTGAATATGAGTGCAACCAGCAACATTTTAATTTACTCTGATGCCGTTTGCAATATTTCTATACCACATAAAATAAGGACTAAACGACGTTCACTAATGCAGTGGTCGGCAACCGCCGGTGCGCGGCCCGGTACCGGTCCGCGAGATCTTCGTTACCGGGCCGTATAATTTTTCAGGTTAAGTGATAAAAAACATTTTGCCCATGTATCCCGGGCAAGATAAACTAATTTAGGTTTTTATTGCAGAATATTTGTAGTTTTTTGAAGACCGGTCCGCGATAAAATTTTAGTTTCAACACGGTCCGCAGTGCAAAAAAGGTTGTCGCCCCTGCACTAACTGACAAAGGACATTCTGTGTAAATTAATAACACCTGACGACACCAAAACCATTACTAATCATTTCTTCAAAAGCCATCCTACTTGCTCAAAAACAATATGTTCAATCTTACCCGGGTTTTCACAGAAATATCCGTTGCTTTGGAAATCCCACGTGTAAGCATCACTGGACCGACGAGCTCGTCTTCGCTTCTTCTTTCGTCTTTTCCCTTTGCGATTTCGCTTCGGCTTCGAGCGTTTGCGATTGGTGCGCTGCATAGAAATGCAGAACATGATTGGTTGATGGAAATTCAAAGCAACCAATCAGGGGGCACCAAACATATTGATAGTTTTTAAAAAACTACAAAATTTACTTGCGATTGATAAACTGGCAAATATCCAACTTTATACAGATTGTACATTTCTATTTGTAATAATGTAATCTAATAAAGGCAATACATCTTTGAAGTAACCAATAAAATTGTCGGAAACGGTCCAGATAAAACATTTTTTGTGCATGTATATTTGTAATAAAGGTAGGCCTACACTTGTAATAATGTGTTCTAAAAATGGAACAAATATTTGAAATAACCAATCAAACTACCAAAAAAGTTAACGATAAAACATTGGTACTTATGTGCATGACCTGAAACGAAACTGAGGTATCTGATAACCATGCTATCAATTACAAAATCGCACTGTCATTAAACTTCAATCACTCCCATCTACCAAATCAACCACCAAACCAGCTCTATAATGAGTTGTAATGACACAAGACAGCGAACCACGGGTAGCAATTAAGAAATACGCTGAAACGTAATAGGCTAGGGTGAAAAATAATCATTCAAAATCAGTTGGGAAGCGACACAATCGTTCACCAGAACAGGATGAACTAACACAGCTGATTGGCTGTAATTTAAACACGTGGCGTGATCTGATTGGTGGAGCGATTGTGGTTGGTTAGTGAAATTACTCTTGGCTTTTTATTACACGCGTTTGAATTTCACACAAAAATTAAAATAAAACAAAAGCACCAATCACATTAGAGCCAGTAAATATACGTATATCATCACAAAGAAAAGTTGTTATAAGCTCGGACGATTTGTTTTACCAAACACGCCAGTTGGAATTTCCCACAAAAAGTGACAAATCGTTAATTTTATGGCAGTCTAGTTTCTCATTCACCGTCTGTTGCGACATAAAACCTGTTGGTTTAGCAAAATTTACGGCCAATAAAAAGACCATGCTGTGATCATTATTCCTCTGCTCGCATGACAACAAAGGATGTCTCGACAAAATTAGCAAAAACATTAAGTTATAACATAACCCTATGTGAAGTGCCATAAAAACAAGTATTTTTTTTCAAAAACATGACTATCAGACAACCTACATACCGGTGAGTACTTTTTGATGGGGAGATGTATTATATTGTAGAGATAGCAACAATAGCACATGTTGAAATGTTTACAATGTATTCAGCATGTACCAGTTTATTGTAATTGTTTTTAATCAAGCCACTCTGACCGTGTCTAGTGTTTATATTTTGATGTTTCAAGTCTTCGAAATAGTAATATTACATTATTTCACAAGCGAGAAACAAAACTACACGGGTTGAACGAGAGGTTATTCGGACAATCAAGTGTATTTTAAGTCTCAGTGGGTCAGGAACAGAAAGTTATCAGACCACAGAAAGTTGTTTCACAAACATCGGTCACCGGAGAATTCAACCGCGAGGAAATTTGATTTACAATTTGTCGGTGAGTCACACACTCAATTCTTGGGTGCTTGACACTTGTAACGACCTTTCCGGGAGCGTTAAGATGACTTTCTCCCAACTTACGACGCGAGTTTTTTACAAGTAGGAACCCGAAGTGTTTTTGTACAAAGTAACAAATACTTGACCAACACATGAGAAAGAGAGGTGTGAGATTGACTTTATTCTTGACGTGTTTACAATTGTTGACACACTTTGCCTTTTGCACGTAATTATTTTTGTGAACATTGATTCTGTTTAAATAAGGATTGTACATCAAATTTGAAACTCTTATCTCTTATACCATTGCCAAAGGAAACATACAAGTTGCATTACGAACCTTTTTTTACTGGAATCATCGCCTAGAACACGTTTTTTTGTATGATAACATACTTTTTGAGCGCTGTGATAAATATTTAAAACTGAAATGAAAACATGTTGTTCTGGGCAATGTTGGACTTATTTAAAACGTGACACCTTCAATAATTCTGCATTGAATTATTAAATCATAAACATTCGTAACACATTTCTTTGCAAACTACACCGAGATTCTTAAAGTAAAATGGACACAGTGTTCGTTGTGAAGTCGCTTTGAAAACCCACACAACAAGAGACTCGGGGCAGTTTTGTTGAAATTTGATACGAGCGGAGCATCGCCATGGCAGGGAAGAATCTATAAATCTCAGGGATTAACTGAGGTGCTGAAAGAACACGTAGGATGAAAGAATGTTGGGTCAGCGGATTAGAAAAGATCCAGGCGGTTATCTTACCCTACGACAACACACGTTAATGCGAATTATAAGGCAAAGGTCGCGAAAATTAGATTTGCCTTTTTGTACGTGAATAAAATGTTACTGATCAGCTAATTAGGTTTGATGGACAGGTGAGTTTCATGTTCTAAAGTTTTTGATAGGCTTTTCTGTTTTGTGGGCACAAATGCAACCTTTTGTAACTATGTTTTGCTTATCCCGCTGTGCTTAGTGCTTGATTTTGTGTGACGGTGAAAAAACATTTTAAAATTGTCACACTAAGATGGATCCACTGAAACATTGGTAACACAACACGCAGTTCTTTCTTGTACTTTAATAAAGAACTCCATTTTTGAAATAGTGGCAACAGAAGAAAATTGCGGCACGACTTCCCAAAATCACAACGGTAAACAGTGGTCAAGTTATCTGTCGGTTTTGTGGCCTGAATGGCGCCTCGATTTGAAACTGTATCCGATCTCCGGCTACTTTGTAAGGTACTAATGGGCATCAACAAATACTACAACTATTAATCCAAAGTTTGTTGACCCAAAACTCGCTGTAAGCCGATTAGCAAATCTGCCAAGCGACTGGGTCGTGTTGGACTGGCGCTACACAAGAATGTGATCGTGTTGAGTCAGTAAACTAGAGGGGAACATGTTTCTGATCCGAGCAACGATTATTCCTCGCCGTTAAAGGTTAAACTGTTTTCTGCAAATATCTAAATCGCTGTCGGCATTTTGCTCAACCCGCAGCGTCAGTGTAACTTATACATTTTTTCAGAAAATGGAGGAAGACACGGTTGTTCATTTTATCTGTCAATCAAAGCACATCATGTGTAACGTGTATGCTTGAGACCTCAAGTTTGGTATGAAACATTAAGCCCTGTTGTTAGTTCAAATACTTCAAATATTTTAAACGTGCATGCACAATAGAAATGAAGATTGTCAAACGAACAGCTACCGCTTTTATTTGAAGCAAAATGCTAAATTAAAAATTCCAGCCCTAACAAAAAAGACGTTTGGTTTCAAAAACGTCTTGAGGCCCTTTTCAAACTGATCTCGTAATTAAATAGGGTCAATACAAGTTAGAGTCAATTAGGCAATTACCTTTACTTCAAACAAAGACACGCATGGGTGCATCAGCCAATCAGAAAGCTTCAGCAAGGAAGCGGCAAATGAATTGGATCAAAGCATTCTAGATCGGTGCTGCTTCCCCGAGCGTGAAGGGAAATATGTGCTCGCGGTTTCCGAAGATTTTTAATCAAGTCTTGCCCGGGAACAGTGCATGAGCATGAATCGGTTTCCGTGTTTTCACAACAAGATCCCGTTGCTGGTTATTCAAACAAAAGACGACGCTTGTCGAGTTTGTGTAGATTTGGTAAATGGTTGCACTACTACCTCGCCAGTTTTGAAGGTTTTATGTCCGTACCATCCTGCTGTAGGCTACCTAATTTTGAATTGGTTTGCTACAGAGTTTTTGAAATGAACAGTATCGGACCCATTCGTTGGTCATCGACGATCATCGTTTATGGGAATAAATAACTAAGAATTTAAAATATTTTCTAAGTCACGAAATCAGATGATATATTACATACATTTTTCGCAACGTAGAATCTTCAGTTCCTTTTATGATTCGTATGCACCAAGTATTTGCTATTCAAGTTACATTTTCTCTTTATAAGTTCACACATATTTATTTCAAAACCAGTTACTTTGGCACCTGATTCAAATAGAATCGGCTTGCGACATACAAAGTCTTACGTTCTGCGCTCAGACATTCGCGTTTTCAAACATGACTTCATTTAACTGTTTTGAGTAATAAGTTTAGTCAGAACTTATGTACGTCTGTTTGGGAATGCAGAAGAAGTGACGCTCTTTTTTTGCACAAAATATATTTAACCACAACGCCAAAACGTTTATGCAAACATTATAGATTTACCAGAAGAGCGTTAATGTGTTTACAAAAATAACGCCTGTTGTTGAAAACGAAAATAATATTTATTTGTATCGTTTGCAAAACAAGAATCAAGTACAAAACAATATTTGCTATGTTGCTCAATGTACAAAAAAATACAGAAATCAAGTACCAGGCAACGTTGTCCGATGATGAACAACAGAGGGCAAAAACAAGTCTCGTAAAAGTGGAAAATAAGTTGAAAAAATTATTTCATTTTTCTTCACCACAACAATTGAACGTTTACAGTAGATGCATATGATTGCGAACAAATTAGGCAGCGTTGAGGCAGCCACGTTGCGCTTATTACACAAGATAACGACCCTGTCGTACTGCGGAGATATTTATAGTAGATGTCACCACCACGCAATCTAACAGCTTCCTGAGTCGTGTTCTTCACGATTTAATTGCATCAGTGTTTACAATCTACAGCGGGTGAACCCGTATGACCCCGATGTAAGGGGAGGCAACAACACGTAAACCGACGGTCGCTACTGAATCACTTGGGCATTCGATAACGGATCGTTTTAATATAGGTAACATGTCTTCATGTGCTTTTGAAATACAACAACATTTTACCTTCTAATGTACTGTATTTAAGGTCTTGGCCTAAGATGTTTTACAGTTTATGTTGTGTTCGAATTGTCAGCTAACAAACAGCTTACTCAAATCTTCATCTATGTATTGCATTGCATTTATCAGTTTGTGTAGTGCTAAACGAATACTTAGCTAAAGAAAAAATTCATTTTAATTCCCAACCGAACGTTCTAAATTTTGTTCTTCCCAAAATTAGTTTTTGGACAAACATTATCCGATTTTTCTCAGCAGTTCAAGTTAGCAGGTTGAAACAATGCAACCCAGGTGGGACCAAATATACAACTTAGTGAGAAACATCACCAACATCATTTACTCGTATCAGTACACAAAGCACTCCAGTGATTTACAGAAAAGTCTGGAAACCACTAACGAGGCATTTTAGGCGCAGCAAATTGTGTATGTGTGTCCAGCAGGGCATATCGTCTCCGATGTCGGTATAGCTTCCCGCATCCATATACCGTATGCTATGCAAGCAAAAAAACATACTTGCAAGGAAACAACACACCTTTGTTGCTGTAAATGCGCAGACTTGGCAAAGAAAATGCACGGGATTAAGATACGAGTTCGGCGCATTCACATCCAAAGGAAATCTTCAATGGTGTTTAATATGCGAACAAAAGTCAACTATACTTTCATGTAAAGAAGATCTCGTGTTTTTTCACAATGCACAACTCTCGAACGAGATTCAGTTACGAATTCCTTGGAATTCAAATCAAGTAGGGATCTTCTATATCGTCTCATATGCAAACAAAAGAAACAACTTTCACACAAGGACACCATATCTCATATGTTTTGGTGTTTTACAACGCACGAACTTGAGAGAGATTTAGTTACGAATTCAGGGGCGAATTCGCATCAAGCCGAGATCTCCAGCTTTCGCCCGAGGGTTGATTCATATTTATCGATAAGACGCCCTCATTAACATTCCCGGCGAAATGGCATGTAGGGACATTAAAGCAATGTGAGACGCGTGTAAAACTTTGCTTTTGGACAGAGTTCCACGTGTATGCCCATGAGAACGGCGAGCTTATCAAAACCTCGCAGTGGTGATTATAGATTTCATGGAGATAGCACCACAGCAGCGCAAGGACACCGTGAAAATTGTTAAAAGCAAATTATGAGCGCCCTATACATTAGCGCAACGTCCCGAAAAATTGGGTGAGAAGAAATTATTTATCGATTTGAATGTTTGGCTCCGAAAACTGTTTTGACAATCTGACCCAACTCGAGAAAACATGTTCAATTCATGATGGAATGTTTTGCATTGCGCAGAAAAGACAACAGTTGGTTTGCCATTAACATGGGGCGTTTTCTTTTCTCAAAGTCAAACAAATTTGAGGATTTTTGTCATATTATACATAGAGAAACTGTTTGAAAGAAAATATGCATTACTCTACTAAACTAAAAGTGCATTTATACAGGGAATGTTATTGCAGTTTTTTGCAACAATGACCGAAAAACTTCCTCAAAATTCGTTGTACCGTGCTACCTGCACAAAATTGACAAGTTATGTAAAGCAGGAAACAACTTGCGGGCAAATCCTCTTACATAACTGTTAAATTTACATATCACAAAACTAACCGTTTCTAGGGTTACTGTTTGCAACTCAACCTTCTCATACATTTAATCATTAGAAATTCCAGTTTCTGTTTGCCTAGTCAAACACCAAAATGAAACAAACAAACATCAAGTGGGTTGGAGATTTTTTCAGTGGTGCTTATGTGGCAAGGAAATTAATACATTCCGTGTGACCGGGCGTCGAAATTCATTGAAACGGATTGACATTATGTTGTGTTACGCCGTTGCAAATGCAAAGGGGTTTCGTTTCGGTATGTGCAAGTCACACAAGGTTGAAGCGTGCTGATACCCCACAAAGCATGGCCATCCCGACTTGAATTTCATTTAACGCTTCACAGTTGCTCGCTAGAATGTCAAGCAAAGGTAAAGATTTATTGAGGCCGGGACCTTATTTCAGTAACATGAGCTAAGTGTTAATAAAACAATAGTTTTGATTTGGCAGCTCACAGTACAATCCTAACAGTTTTCATTCAATACTGTCTTGTGAACATTGTATGTACAATGTAAATGAAGTATAACAACCTCCAATTAAAATACAAAGGTCGTGGCTGTAAATGTTATTCTATGCGAACACGACAATTGATTGTACGTCTTCGCTTTTTTCACACACAGTCAAAAGGCTAAGCTTGAACAAGGCTTTTTTTCACAGGTTTTTTACAATATCTTTTGCAAAGAAATTTATTCAAATTAAAGAAACCCTATTGAAGCCCAAATAATATTTAGTATTTGCACCCAAAATAAAAATTGGCATTTTATCGTTACCAAGAGGAGGCTTATTGCACAATGTATGCACAAGTGTGGCTCTTAAACACTTAAACGGACAAAACCAAAGCCTTGTGAGAGCAGAATCGTAACAGTTATTGGCGGTTTACGCACGGGGCAAATTAACTGGTGTCAAACGGCACAACAGCTCCATACATTACACCCACTCTAAAACACTGGTATTGAACCACACGTAAAACCAGCATCTCAACCACAGGTACGAACTTGACATGATCACTTGAAGTCTTGACAAGCCAATGCCACGTTAATCTTCGATTGTAACATACCTCTAATGACAGCTTTACTCCACGTCTTAATATAGCTACGAAGGCCAGAAGCGTCAGTGATTGTTTAAAATTTACAAGGCCAGTGGCGTTGCCGAGTGCTGAACAACTGACGTAACTTTATGCGAAAATCGCGTGTAATTAATGCCTTGGCGTTGTGTTACGACTAAGTGCAGACGCTGAGAAATAAATGTCACCCGTCTGTAACCCCGTTCAAGCTGACATTTGCGCCGTGTCGAACAAATTACTTACTCAAAACACACCAGAACGAGAAAACGTGCGGAGAAACGATTGCCACGTTGTGCACAATTTGGAATTGATTTAAAAGCTGGCAGGTTTTACATGCAAATAAAAATGTTAAATATTTTGCAGAAATCTTAAGTCAAAGCATGTTAACCACAAACCTGAGAAATTATGTCAACACCAATTTGGAAATTATGTCCACACTAATAGTCATTTTGGTCAAAACCAAACCTTAAAATTGCAGCTTTTATGTACAACCTTTTGGGAGACATATATTTTCACACAGATTATCACGCTATGAGAAGCCCACAACGTATTTGGAAGTAAACATGGAAACTGACATGGCAATGTGGGCTGCGGTTCCAACACTTCCGAATCCGCTTGCATTGTTTGATGTGAATAACTTGAGTGAGTGAAACACATATCAAGTCCACATATACCAACCAGTAGAGCACGTAACAGTAACTTAGAAGTTTTTTTTTAAATCCAAACATTATTGTAGTAGCTTAAAAGCATAATAGATGGTCCAACTTCATTGATCCCTTTGAATGAAAAAAATTATTTAAACAATAAAAATGACTGTTTTCCCTTTTAGTTGACGTGTTTTGTTGAAGTATAAATAATAATTCAAACATTTATATCAGGAGCTATTTTGTTTCACTTTTAGAAGCTGTGGTGGTTAAAGTGTGTTAGACCCTTGGAAGTGACGCGTCTTGTCAAGAATGAGAAGTTTCAGTTTCCTCTAAATTATCTGACCAATTCACATATTCCGTGACATTACTCACAAAACAATCATGAATTGCTGATAGATAAAACAAAGTCTGCAGTATTTAGTTGAAAAAATGTCTTCATCGTAATCGGAGCAAACGTGGTATTGCCATGTCATGTTGCAGGTTATCCTTAGCTAAAACCAATACACCGAAAAATATGTTGTTTACCCGAATTCATTACATGCACCAACATTTCTAAGCTAAAATAGACAAAGAAGCAGTGTTAAAGCCTAGTGAAAGTTACACCGAAATTTAACCACAAAATTGCAGCCTGAAAAGAATCAATCTTTCGACGAAATCCGAAGCATCGGCCGTGCAACCAAGAAGCAATTACCCCAAACCACGAAAACAATTAACAGACATGTAATGAGTTCCGAAATTAACAAGGTCGGTAGAGAAACAACAAGTGCGTATCCCCAGGGTACAAGGGCCGCAGAACAGTCTAATGTTCACTGTGTGTCGCGAGAGATTATGAAGTTAATATTCGATTTTGGATGGTGCAACTCTTAACACATTTTCTGGGCTAGATAACGATATGGATGTACTTTTTACTTGTTGCCAAAAGCCTAACCAATCACATTGAAGTTTTTGTGTTTCAGTGTGCAAAGCGTGCCGCGAAACAAAAACAGTTCTCCAGTGTTCGGCAAACCTTAAAATGTTTGCGAACCGCGGACTTAAATGAGTCGTAGCAGCAGTTACAACACTAATTCTACCTTGGTCACTCAGGGTGGCCTGCCCTTCGCTGCTTACTGATTGACGAGTGATGCATCTGATAACGCACGAGCCGTTGGACAACCGAGTTGTAAAGCATGAAATGGACACTGGTAAACAAGGACTCTTGCGTGACCACAGGGTTTGATAATGGACGCATTGTCCAGTAAGTTCGACCCAGTCTTGATTGGGGAAATGACATTCCTTGTATTTTAGGATGTACAACAAAGATCGGTAGATAGCAATTAAGTTTACTTTGTGGGGCACAATGTCATTTTAAGCAAGAAATTAGAAATGTTGATTTTGGTACATTTCAATGTTTAATATTGCCTTCTTCGGGAAAATAAAACCAACATTTATGAAGTAACTTCCATCTCCCAGATGCTTAGTTACATGTTAAAGCAGTTACGTGGTAATAAAAACATGTATTTTCTACTCCTTTCATATGACATCAAAAACCTGAGCAGTTCCACGTTCTACAACAAGCAGGTTGTAATAAATTCGTCGGCTGAAAGAAACTGCACAACATGCCACAAACTTTTACATCCCATCAGCACATGGCATCTTTTCACACGCCAGAAACCAAGGATGAAACCCCGGGGACCCCTGCTCCTTCTTGTCAACGCCCAAACGCAATATTGCTAAGTGACGAAATCAGACTTGCCAACATCTATACCAAGATCGAGCATAAATTTGTTTTCCCGCAATCAGCCACAAACCGATGCAAGAGCATACCGTGACGACGATCTGTATACCTTATTTCCGCCCCAAGTTGGAGGCTAAATAGATTTTACTTGTGGGTTTTATTGTTGAGGTTTGGTGGCTTAATATCTATCATGAATGGGATTGGCTATGGAATTGGGGGAAATGAAACGATTGATGTGTTTGGGTTGATATGTACTCTCAATCCACAGCAGGACTATGGTTAAGGCAGCAAGTGTTTAGTTCTTTAGTCAAGTTACTTATCCCTGTCTGTGTCAATTGTTCAAAATTATTCAAAAAATTGTAAGAATAAAATATTTTACACATACACCACAAAAATGTTCAACAGCGACGTTCAAATAAAAATGTGAAGTATGTTGTAACCCAGCGAGGATTTTTCACTTGATTCAGCAAAAATTGGACCATGTCAAATCGCGGTTTGAGGGCAAGTCAACCAACCTTTTCACAATGTGCCATTCATAAAATTCTTGCCAAAACGACGAACAACATTATAGAAAAGGTTACTACAAAGTCACTACATCCTGACCATCAGTTTCCGGCATATGCCCGACACATACATAAACCGATAAACAGTAACAGGTGATGTTTCATTAATTATTTAAGGCACTGTGACGGTCTGCAACAAAAGATGCGTAGAAAATAGTAATTTGCGAGGAATAATTGAGCAGTCGTCGCAGAATTTGGTGGTGCCCTTTCGCATAAAAACGGTTGAAATCCTGTAAGCGGCTAATAACTGGTTTGAAATATCAAGAGTTGCGACTGCCATATGCTCCACACAACTGTTTCTTAATCATTCTGTCCCACATTTAAATTTGATTTTTAAAACAAAATAGGAAACCAAATACGAAACCTTGCAATTTAGTGAACAGATTGTGATACTTGAAACCATCAGTAGTACTGATTGAAAAGGTATTTCAACATATTGGTGAAATATTACATGGAGTTAAAATCACCCAATGCCGACCATAACAATTCTAAATCGTACGTAACTATTGGTAGCATTGCAGCTTGGGGCACCGCATGTAAATGCAGCAAGAGCATGTTTGCACGAGAGTAGCACATATTAAGAATGTGAAGAGTTTCGGTTTTGTCACATTTAATTTGTCAAATTCAATCACTTTGAAACATGGTGACAAAGCGTTAAGTTGCTTTTTGAGACGCATTTGATCCGTTTCAGTTATTTCACCCACAAATCTCCAGCACTTGATCTGCTACAGCGGCCACTTCTCCAGTAAGACAGACGCCCCGTCATGCTCGGCTAAACACGGCCAATTGCTGATCTCTATCACGACGGGGGCCGAATAGATTAAAGCGCGCGGCCAGATTGCAAATCAAATTACCTGGCTCTGGTCCAAAACAACCGTGGTTTCCTGCGTAAGATTGCTCCTAATATCGCATTACAAGTACCACTTGTGCCCGACTGAGATGTTAGGCACAACAGAAGCTAAACGGCAGCGCTGTGATTATTAAATAGCAGTCATGCAGGCGCACAGGCTATGCCTTGTTTGTGAGCGCCGACGTGAATCCGTTCGGGAATCTCGACTGAAGGGTTTGGGTGAGTGGTGCTGGGTAACATAACCCACGAGTGCTGAGACAACGAGGTTTGCTGTCAATCACGACTGACTGAGCGCTAGGCGGTTTGCCAACACGTGGCAGGTGTGACACAAAGCGGATTTACCGATTCACTGTGGGTTCGTGTAAACGTTTTGTCTTTAGAAGGATGTAGGAAAGCGAGCTTCCCGTTTTGACAACTCCAGATACACTACGCTGTGTTTGGAATTAGATCAACGCCCACTACAAAGCAGAAATCCATAACACTTGTCAAAGAGCATTTCTCAAACCGAGTAAAGAAGTAGAAAACCAACATACTATTCAATACGGAATAGGCAATTTGTAACATGTTCCCATGTTCTATGAAACACTTGTGCGACAAAGCCAACTTCTATTTAAAGTAGCCCCCGCCTATTAAACCTACTCATATTTTGAGGGTTTAAAACACTTGGGCTGTGCGTACTGTGTTATACTAATAAGGCGTGCGAAGAAACATGTAAAAAAGCAAAGAAATAGTTTAAAAATCTTCAGGAAGGCCATAACTCGATATTTCATTTGTGTCAATATGTTAAACAAACAAATCTTTCAAATTAAAACCTCAAGCCATGCAGTTTAAGATAAAGCGTTTTTAAACGTTGCAAATATGCTGTACACATGCCAAGGTAGGTTGGGGATAGGTAGGGAAAACTTGCGGGCGTTATCAACTCTACATGACCTAGAAGGCGTCACACTGATTCCACACCGACCGCGATATCACAGAAAAATGCGTCACCAACTTCAATGACGCCCAACAACAAAACATCCCAAACGGCAACGCAACAATCTTAGTCTCGGTGCTTCGACGCACGAATCCAAGCACACCAAGACCACGAGCGAAGGGAAATAACAGTGGAGATTTTCCTGTTTCCAAGGCCAGTTTCCGCTCTTGGTGACTGTGCCGTCGATAAAAATAGGCCAGCTCATGTCACCAGTCATTGCTGCTGGCGGAGAAATGCAGGGAAGAGCAAAAATTCTGACGTTGAAAATGTTTCCAGTTCGATTTAACCTCATGTTCATCACAATATTACTTCGTTTCAAACATTTACTTGCACAATGGACCTCAGTTTACTTTATACTTTTTAGTATAATTTAATGTAATGAAAAGCGAAACACAGAAACTTTTAATAAACCTATGTTTTGACATTGTATAACATTTGCTGTGGAACATTATGGTGAGGTAATATAGTTTCAGGTTAAGTCTCTTTGACATGTAATAATAAACATTGAAAACAAACTTTAAAACTAACCTTTACTATTTTCAAATCCTGTTAAAAAAATCTTTCCTATCTGACAAACACTGAAAAACTTAAAATGATATCTTGACTTTTTGAGTCACTCAAGTCTGTACACAGGATGTTTATTTTCACTTGAGTGAGTGCATAGGTTTAAATCATGATCCACAAGCTAAATCTGACTAAAACAACAAATGAAAATGAAACCGGGTGTAACCCACAAGCTTCCTAGCTTTGTGAAAACCTTTGGGTAAAGACTCCTATGATGATCCAACTGTATTATTGTAAGGTGAGACAGTGATTTATTGGACTTCTGGGCATTTTAACTTGAAACTCAGCAAAGGTGGAATTCGTTTTAAGACTTGCTTCAAATTGTCATTTTCAATCAGAAAGTCTTGAAATACTGTACTACAAATTCTACTTCTGTTGTCAAAAAATAAATAAATAAGAGGTATGGAAAATGAAATACTAAACAAAAGCCCACTTAGTAATTTGTTCCAATATGACACAGTGTATCAAATCATTTTAGCTGACACATTTATATGTCCTGTCATATATACAGACTAAGCAGGGTTTGTGTTTTCAGTAGACATGTAGTCATTATTTTGACATCACTGACTAGACAGTAGAATAAACAACACAAACCAACCTGAATGGCCAGAGCTTTTTTCTCCATGTAGTGGTAGGGATAGTTGGACAATGTTGAGTTGTATCCCGTTTCATTCAACATATTTCGCCATGTTACAAGTTTGTCAGCAAGTTCAGTCCCTCTGACCTCAAAGCCCTGTGGACAAGCAGAGCTGACATTACAGTGGCAATAATATATTTAACACCAAATTAAGAAGCTAAATTTTTATAAATTTAAAATTGATTTCTGAAATATTGAATAAAATTACACATTATTTCCAAACAAAAAGCAAAAAAAAAACATTTTCTAACACTGCTGAAACATCATCCAAAAAACATAAACAACAACATGACAAGTGCTGTTGTAGCGCTTGAAAGAATTGAGATTGAGATAAATGACTGCGGTATGAAAAGCTTCTGAAACTGTCAAGCTTTTGAAATTAAAGCTGCATTATACCATGGGTGGCCAGTAAACCAAACCTAAATAAATTCCTCTGAAAAACACACACCAAAGATCCAGCATAGTAAACACAACACTAAAGTTTAAAATAATTTTAAAATTGGCTATTATGGTCTAAAAAGTAGTCTCTCATGTCAGTGTTTTTACCCCACATTTTGTGGTTATGTGCCAACAGCATTAATATGCAGCGGTTTTACCTTTGAGGGGTCACTGAAATCAGGATAGTCTGTAAAAACAACTCCAACAACAGACAGAACAAGTGAAAGCATGAAGCAAAGTATTAAAACCAGAAGAGGGTGTTCGGACAAGAGCCAAAAGTACCTAAAATGCAAAAATATATTATATATATGAATTATTTACATACATATAGTATCATATTTCAGCTATAGTTTTAAGTGGCACTTTATAGCATACAAATACTGTAGCATACATACAGCATGTCTAAGATATAAGACACAAATATACAAACTTTAGTATGTTGTAAAGGCAAATTTTTAGTGACCCATCAGTTGTTTACTGTTTATAAACTTCAAAAGTGACTATAATGCTAGTTACATTATGTGTTTTAGATAAGTAATTGACACACACACAGAAAAGCAATTGCCGCATGCAAAAAATACCACAGAGAACATAACTTGTGTTACTTAAAAGATGGACATAAAACTAAATGTCAGTGACATATTTCATACCATCCTATATTGTGTTGTTCCTTTTCACGAAGTTGTCTCCTTTTTTCAATTCCCTTCAATAATTCCTCAGAAGTGCCTTCAGATGATGTGCTGGCACTTACATGGGACATTCTGTACAACTCGAATGAACCTAAACTTCAGGTTTCAAAAGTTCCACTTCAAAACTTCACACTTCTTGTGGAACAACTTTAGGATTGGAAGTCAACATTTTCCAATATTTAAACTTTTAAGCAAAGAACACTTTTGTTATGATTTCCAACAGAACATTATAGAAAACCTAAACATAGAAAATATATTACAAATATCATGCTGGTTTTTAAAAAACTTTTGAAGTATAACAACTAAAACAAACGTATAGGTTTCCATTGGTTAAAGCTGAGTTTTAAAAAACCACTGGAAATAGATTCCAATGCCTCTTTGTTTGCAGTATATGTCTAAAGTAAACAATGGGTTACTTCCCTTCACTATCTATAGTAAAGAAAACATACAGAAAAAATAGATACGGATTGGCACAAGGTTTGGTGCCTTCTTCTTTATTACAAGCACAGCTGCGCTTGAAAACACAATCATGTAATTAATGAGCTTACAAAAATCACAAAGTTTCAAAACTTTCCTAACCTTCTGCACAGAGCTGACAAAACGTATGGAGTTTGGGCATCAAAACATGACCCCGCTGGCCCGCTATTCCATCACAATTAACTCTGGCGCCACGCACATGCAAACCAAGTGCTTTTCTGTCCAATCACTGACCAACTGTGCCATCTGAAATGTTACCCCACTCTCGGCCTTTTCCCTGCCCGCTAATCTAATAGCGGTCGCCTCGTTGGCCTCTCCGTCAGCACACAAACCGCCCACGTTTAACTGAAATAGAGTCAGCCTCTTTGTCGAGCCTGTCAACCGGGTCTGCCCGGAAAATCAGTGAGGAACTGCGGCCCTTCAGTGACTGATGTCGGAGTGATGCCCTCTCGGTCGCGAGCTCGAGACGCCAGCGGCAAAGATAGGTCGATTAGTAGTTGTGCGTCAAAAGGCCATTGAAGCGTGCGCGCTTTTTTTCGGTTGACTGCGTTTCGACAAACTAGCGCGAAAAAGGCGAGGGAAGTTAATAGGATCACGGCGCTCGGATTTGAGGTGGCAAAAAACGGCGTAACTGTGGCAGAATCCTAATCTTGTTTGCCTTCAACCAAGTGTGGACATCAATCGGCTAAGTGACGTGCCTATGGTGCATGTCCAGGTAACTTTGAATAACCGCTGGACTTTTCCAAACCATGTTAAAAACCTGATTTTTTTAACACTTCCCCAAACTTCCAACACGTTAGACATGATTTTCACATTATTTATGAAGTAATTATTTAATCACTGCCGGCTTTGTTTATTAAAGAACAGGTGCGGTACATTCCTTGGCATCAGTTTCTTTAAATTATATCTTTTCAATAAAAACCCATTATTTTAGCCATTTTAGATCTAAGGAAAACATCAATTTTGAATGTTGAATGGTCATAATTATGGCAAAACAAGCCTAAATTGTGTAGCCTTGCTTTTTATGATTAAAGTAAGCTATGCTTTTAGAAGATAAACAGTTGTTTATCTGATATTGAATAACAGATAAATGGATAGTAAAAAACCCGTATTACTATTTAGCATAAGATTATTATTGGAAACATAAATGACTTACTCAATTACAGTTCGGGCATTAACAAATGGAACATAAAAAAGTATGTTGTGTTTTGTTTGCAAATCAAAACTATTTCAAACATTTGGGCCATTTCAAAACTAAATACACACTTAGACAAATCACTTTTGTTCGTGTGCGACCGTACATTCACACAAGATCAAAGATCAACATTGCAAATGTTCAGTTCAAAAACTGCAACAAATTTCAAAAACAGATTTGTAATAATTTTAATTGTTGTTAAATTGTAAAAGATGTAGCAACTTTGAACAGCTACATTATCTTACAAATATCTTCTATTTTTGATGTTATTTTAGACCAATTTTGAAACCTAGCAAAAAGCATATCACCCGTACTCTTGTTATTAAACATGTTGTGTTACAACTGAGATCAAAGTACTGCATTATGGAATTACAATATCACAGACATAATGCAACAAAATAGCGAAGGGTGACTGATTGAGCACAGCAAAACTAATTAAATACGGACATCTGTCACTTTGTGACAACACATCAAATAATTTGTGTAACAGTATGTAATCCAAGATAGGCCAAAATAAACCAAGGAGCTCGATGAAGGGAATGGGAACTGAATACAACCATTAGAACCATAATAGGAAATTTAAACCACGATAATAATCTGAGCTTGGAAGTTTTGATCCCATCATAACCAGGGAACATGGATTGAATAATGAACAGCAGGGATGCAATTGTGGCTTGAAGGATCAGTGGATCTCTCGGCAACTTCATCTCAGCTCTGAACAAAAAACACAATATTTTAAGTCAGTGAAGTTGTACAGTAGCAACAAATGAACACAGCCAGAACTGTGAGCCAAAATTAAATCGAAACAAATTTAACATAAAAAGAATATTTGGCATTGTGTTTTGCATTAAAATATTTTAATGTTCTATTTAACATTGCCATTATCAGGGTTCATAACCATTCAATGCAGGCAGTAAAGATAAATGAAGTTAATTCCACAAGCAATTCTTTTTTATGTGATTAGACAGACAATTTTGTAAAGTGATGGGCCAAAGTTTTACAATCCCGATGCATTTAAATAAGCAAAAAAGTGTCATTATACCTTTTCACAGACATTTATTGCAAATTAATTAGTTTTTTCATAACCTGAAGTTGATAATCAGGACACCCAGGGAAGGCAATGAAAAGAGAAAGAGCCACAACCACAAATGAAGGAGGATGCAGTTAACAGAGAAGCAGTCTTCTTCGGGGCTAGTACGATCAGGTTCATTTGTGATTGGTCTTTCTTTCTTGGATTCTTCCACTTTTGAACCATCAACGTCAGATTGTTTGTCACCAGTTGCACCAGTTGGTTCAGCATTGCCTTCTGATCCATCTTGTGGTTCTCCATCTTTAACTTCTAGATCAGACGGCTGTGCTTCATCAGACTGTTTTTCAGGCAAGGGGGGTTTCTTTGCTGGATTAAGCAGAGCAGTTTTTTTCAGGAAGCAAACATTCAGGAAAGATGCAATAAACATGTACAGGAAAGCAAATGAGCTGCACTTACTTGTGCACACTGCCAGCACCAGTGAATGCAAAATGAATTTAACCATGGATGAATCTTTAAGACTACCAACATATGGCAGCTTGTATAATCTAAACAAAATTGGGCTAACTAGTAGCATTACTAAGGTGAGTATGACTCTTATTACAGCAAAAAGCTCAGTTGCAAAAAGAAATAAAAATAGTGGAGCAAAGTTAAACCACTGTTGGTTGTCCTGCTCCAGTATAATCATATCAGGTCTTGGTAACATTGACACAGCCCAAATGGCGGCAAATGTGGGCTTAAAATAAACAGCCTTCAACATGCTCATAAAGGGTTGAACTTTGTACGGCTTTGAAGTAACTTCTACAGCATCAATGATTGCATAGCATGGTTTTCCTGCTTGCACCTGGTTAAGTTGAAACATGAAGGTTTGTACAACATTGGCTAGCACATATACAGGCAAAGAGACTCCCAAGTTGCGGATAATACCTCCAAGCACCTGAAAAAAATCAACCTTTACTTCAAGACTAAGCGGATCAGAAGAATCTGAATAAACATGCAAAACAACTGATTGATTCATGTTCATTGGGATGCTGTGTAATGAGGCAACTACACTGTTTTCAGCATAAATGGTTTGACCGTCATCCCAAGGGACCTGCACTCTTAAGTGCTGTGTCTCAAAACTGCCATGAACTGTAAGCTTAAATGCCTGGTAGATATTCTGGAAACCATCTAGCTTGATTTGATAGTAAAATCTTGAGGCCGAGGTGTCATCGGTTATGTCAAAAAGGTAACCTTTGTTCCAAGTCCACAGGTTCGAGAATACATGTGGGACTGGTACTGTGGTAATTTTCTCAAGATCTGAGAGGCTGTTAACATCAAGAACTTTGGTGGGTGAAGATTTTGTCATTGGATAAATGATTTGTGTAAAACCCTGCTCCTTAAGCTCAACAAGGTCTAAGTGTATGATTCTATATTTAGGTGTAGAGAATGCTTGGCCCGATAGATCAAAACCCTCTGTGCACTTTGATCCTTTATCCATTTTACAGGCAATTATCCATTTTTCTCGCTTTGAATCAGTGCGACTAACAAAGTTAGGTGAATTGGTTTCAACAAGCTTGTCGATAGAAAAAGTAAAATATGTTCCCTGCCCAGCAGCATCCTTGTCAAATGACCAAAAGTATTCATCCACTTCTGACCAGTGGTAAGTTGGTGAAAGTCGAACTTTACGAGGTGAATCACTTTTAGGGATTACTCCTGAACCCGGATTTTGCCTAAAATGGTAATTCATCAGTCTTGTTCTCTTAGTAACATCACTAGTAAGTTGTTTGGTATCGGTTGAAAGCATGTCTACCAGGAATCTTGCAGTAACCAATACAAGCTGATTACACCACACTATGGTTTGATGTTCGGTGGATACATGGACTTTTGGTACTGCAGTAGCCAATGTAGAGTAAGTATTTTTGCTGCTATTCAACGGCAATCTTGTTATAGCCTGTGGTACCTGGTAATCTCTTGGACCACCACCAATGGAAACAATCGAAACATCCTTTAGCCCTGCAGCATGCACAAGCCAATAGCAGTTGACCTTTTCATAGTACTCAGCAATATACTTGTCTACATTTATTACCGGTGATAGATTTGGGGTTGCTAGCATAATAATTGTGCTTATGGATCTAGGGTCAAAGTGAGGTAATGTAAATACGCCCCTTGCTATGATTCCGCCCATCGAATGGGCTACAACAGCAACCGATCTTGGCCTTGGATCAGCTGTATAAAGTGAGAGGATCTTTTGGATGCAAAAATGTAAAAAGTGGGTTTGTGCTTCAAGTGTTCCTCCATAAAATCCAACCAGTTCTCCATTCAAGTCAACAGTGAAGACGTTAAAATGATTTACACCTGGTTTGTGTATATTCTTCCATAGCAGGACAGAACCAATTGAGCGAGCCTATGAAAATATATTGACTTTTAGTCATAGATAATGACAGTGGTGGGTTTCAGATTTTTTGTCAGTCAGTTTTATCACAAAAGTCATATTGCAAAAAAGTCCATTGACAGTAACCAGTTTGCTGATGGTTCTATTATTCTATAGAACAAGCTGAATCCAACCACTGGATATTGACTTCAGTTTTATTGGCAATTATGAGTATTTTTCAAAAATTTATTCTATACCTGTTTGTAACTACCTCCATGACCTGGGATGTAAAGTACAGGAACCCCATGTAACTGCAAGTTTTTCACACGTTCAAAATATTGACCTTCTCCATACAAATAAAGATTGTATTTGGAAAATGCAGATTCGATATTTGGATCAAGTGGAACCTGGGTAATATAAAACTTTCATTTCAACCAAAAATACTATAGATTAAGTGTTTACAAATTTAACATCAGAAACAATATATTTTGCTGTGCAAGCATCAAAGTTGTTTGAAAAATGAAATTTAAATAAATTATAAAAAAGACAATCCACCACACTGCTAATATTTTTTAGAAAACAAAGTTTGAATGAATACAAATCGTTGTAAAGCCACAAATGTCTAATCAAAACACCACCAGTTTATTTTTCTGTTGCATCTCGAATAATGCAAACTCTTTATAAAGCGTTTGGTTTAATTTGAAACAAATTAACTTAATACAGCAACTATGCGGAGATGGCATCAGTAGTAATAGCATAACGGCATTGTATAAACATACTTCAAACCCAAGTTTACCTTGGCATATTGTGGATATTCATACATGTATGTCATTACACATTTATCTTCTTCAGTGTCGAATCGAACTGTGTAAATTCCGATGCAGAGAAACAGCAAGATCAGTGAGTGAAAAAACTTTTGGCCGCCTGAAACCGCCATTACCTTTGTATTTTCCTACAACTGCAAGTTTCATAAAAAAAAATTTAAACTTTCGAAATATGCTTGAACAAAATGCTGTTTCATGTTACATACTTTAAACAGCACTTTACGGGCACAGCCTTTCCTCTTTACATGTGGTTTGAAATCCATTAAAGCTGAAATGTCTTGAAAATGAGTATTTTATGAAAGCAGTTACATCAAACAGTACAATTAGTTTGTTTTCGAGTCGCTTTATTCTTTTTTTTAAATGATTTCGCATGCTCGTATTTCTATAGAATTCGTTAAATTATGACCCACCCGGCGTTGCAACGTGGTAAATCCCCCAAGGTATTATCAAAGAACATTAAAGAGTTTTTTCGGTATTATTTGATGAATTTGATTTGGAATAAATCACTTCTAAGCAAGCAGAAGTCAGAGCATCATTGCATTTCCCAAAAATGGACATTAACACAAAACTTACATGACCGGATGACGAACCTCGCAGCGAATAAACTCTAATTTGAAGTCAAGATGGTTTTTGTAGCGAAAACCGATCAAAATGTTTCGTTTTATTGAGCTAAAATCTTTTGCGATTAATTTCTATTGTATTAGCATGTACAAAAATCCGCATGCAACAACACAGCTGTTAATAGAACAACTCGCGCCTCGCAGCCCCATCAATTTGAAATTATTTCGCCTATTATTGATAAAGTTATCCCTACACTGCAGGAATCACTGTGAAATTGGTGACAATGCAGACACAAACCGATTGGAAGTTAATGGGAGATGTACAAAATATTTAAATTAATCTGAGATAAATAAGTCTGACGTATCAGAGTACACAACACTGAATACGCAACATTGTCCCGATGTAACGTATACAAATAGGTCAAAATCTTCACACGAGTATGAGAACCAATAAAGAGATCACGTTACGTTCAGGTGTTTTACGTTATCTTCGACAATAAACAAAAAAGTGTGCGGGGACGCGTGGCTCCCATTGTCATTATGACCCATAGCTCGTATTCATAGTTGCCGTTGATAAGGAACCATTTCCATCATTTATTGCGGAGCAGGCACTTAATCGTAACAGAGTGAAATATTGAAGATCGCAAGATTCGAAAACAATTGTCAACCATGGCATGCGATCAACCAAGTCAACCCGATGTAAGTATTTTAGATTTAAAGCACCCACCAAAACGACGTGATTTTAAAGTTAGCCTACTTGCATATATGACTTTTGCATCCTTATAAAGCGGGTTAAAGAACGAGCTGTCACTGTGACAGCGTTTTTACAAAACAGCTCAAAAAGAAGAAAATATTTAAAAGCTAATTTTTAAGTTCTATTGTCCATGTACGTTTTATTCTAATGGTTATACAAACACTCAAACCTCGTTGGAAATCTGAGTTGTGAATCTTGCGATATTTTGCAATGTTTGGTGTTATAATCAGAATCCTAGTAAATTGATTTTGAGAATCATTCTTTACTCTGTTACAATTCCTGTAACAATTTCATGTCATACAAGTTTGGAGAAGTTGGTTTCAAGGGTAAAATCAGTCATAGCTATCGTATAACAAATATACAAATATAACAAAAGTCATAGCTATAAAATTAACGAAAAGCCTAATTGCGGACAAACCTGACAAAAAAATGATTAATTTTCAGTTGCGTGAATTTGATGCTGATGATATTCTGTGTGACCCAAACACAAAGTCAAGTATTGTGGGTTCTGGAACTTTCGGAGTGGTTCTTGTGGGAAAACACAATAAGCTCAACAAAGTCGCTGTTAAAGTCATGGAATGCAAGGGCGGAGTGCTAACCAAAAATCGGATGAAAAATGAGTGAGCTGCACGTGTAGATTGGTTGTAAAAACAAATATTTTGCAACACGCAATGGTATACCAGTTATATACTTACTATAGTTAACGTTTAAAGATTTGTTTTAAAAATGTATAGAAAGAAAAGTACCGATTCGATTTACTGTTGCACAAAAAAGCGAATCACGTGATCAAAAGTATTGTGCTCATTGTGTGATAAAACAAAGCGGGTTGTAAAAGACGCGTCGTTTTTGTTGTGAATAGTAACTGTGACGCTAACGTTTTATTGGCCAAAGGTTTACTGTCGAAGTATTGTCTTTCACTTTTCTATGTTAACTTTAGCTTTAAAAAGTGCAACTTGGATTTTATTTTTGTTTGCAGTGTCATGAAAGAGCTTAAAAAGTTGCAGGCCGCCCAAACTGAAAACGTAGTGAAGACATATGGATGGTTGACGCTGCCGTGTGGCATGGGAATTGTCATGCATTATTATGAAGGTGGTAACCTCAGAGATTTCCTTCTTAATGACAAAATCACTAAAGGAATTCCACTCCGTCTTTGTCAGTTGATAGAAACAGCAGAGGGAATAGCTTTCATTCACAACTTGCCTGGTCACAAATTAATACATAGCGATATTAAACCCGACAATATCATGCTTACAAGAGATCTTCATGCTAAACTTGCTGATTTCGGTAGCTCCCAGCTGGCTGCTGCAACTGGATCAACCACTTTAGAAGTCCAAAACGCAGAAGAAGATATTCAATTTACAGCTGTTTACACCGCTCCAGAAAAACTTGAAAACATTACTATGAAACCCAAAAGAGATCATGACGTGTATGGGTTTGGCTTAGTTATCCATATGTCTCTTACTTGCAAAGCGCCTTATCCGCCAACTCATGCAATCGCTTTGTTTCATGCAATCACTCAGGGCCAGCGACCAGCTTGTGATGCGATTGATGGTTTAAAAGCAAGTCTCGACAACAACAACGACAAAGAAGCAGCCGAAGTGATGGAAAAAGAAATGAAAAGATGCTGGGATCACAAACCCACCAATCGCCCAGCTATAACTGAAGTTAGAGACAAATTTCAAACGGTACTTGACAAGAAAAACCCAGTAGCAGTCCTGGAACAAGTAATAGGCGCTGTGAAGCAGATGCATTTACCAGAAGCCCCTGTCAATCAAGATACGCTCGTCCCGCTTTGTCACTTTTCACCACGTACACGAACATTTTTGACGCCTCAAGGTAATAACAATAGGTTTAAATTTAAGAAAACTCTACAAAAGTGCGTGGGTCGAATCCCACCGCAGATAAAATGTGTTGAAATATACTTTAGGTTTATGAGGAACAACTTCCCTAATAGTAAAAAGCTCCAATGTCCTGTGACTGATTCTTAATGAGGTAATCTGGTACGTTACATTTAACACTGGTATCTGTGTATCGCAGTATGGAGCAGGCCAGAAAACAAAATCGAACCTTCCAGTGCTGAACCTGACCCCACGCCGAGTTCACGGGCGCCACAAGTTCAAATGGAATATGACGACACACCACTACATCAACTAAGTAATTTGGATTTGCATTAAGATTAAAATCCCACTGCTTGCGAAATTGGCAAATCTGCTTTTAAATCCCAGTGGTAATAAGAAACCGTACCGAGCAGTTGGTTTTGATCACGTGTTTGTCTCACCGAAACTATTTGGGGATTTCCATGTCGCTTTACCGCCACCACACGACAAAACAGTAAACTAAATCTGCCAGTAGCGCTCATCGCATGTCATAAATCGAACTTTTTTGCTCTATTTCATCATACAGCAATGTTTTTGCTAGCAGCGGGTATTTTAATAAGAGTTTGATACAAATGTTTTTGACTGGGCCCTTTTTCACGATTCTGCTTGTTTTATTTACTTATTTATGTTTATATGTTCATGTACATTTCAGTTAAAAGCAACGAAACCCGTCGGTTGATTCAGAGTTACTCAGATTCTGTGAAACGGGGAAAATATGATGAAGCAAATTCAATAAAACGGCAACTTTCAAGGTTAATTGAAGATCAAGTCAAACCCTCAGCAGATGAATTGAAAACTTTTGCTGTAAACCTACGAAAAGCGAAGAAATATTGCGAGTCGATCCTGTTCTGCCATATTGCATCAGATTTTTATGCAAAGCAACAAAGTCCCGACGACGCCGCGAAAGGTGTGGAGGACTGCGCGTGGGAACTGAAAAATACAAAGGAATCAATGGCAGATAATCATGTCACAAACAACACCATTGTGCGCAATCACGTGATCTCATTGATATCTGAAATGCGACTCCTGATTTTGTGTTTGCCAAAAGTCGACGACAGAGTTCGATGTTTATGCGAGGTGTCGTGTCTTCATTACAAAGAGGTTAGCCTGACGGATTCACTCCAACGGAAAGAGGAAACTATCAGGGATGCATTAGGATTACTGAAACGCGAGTTTGGAGATTACGCCGTGGAACACGACGTCTACGGTTACTTGTTGAACAACCTTGGAGCTGTCTGCCAGGAAACATCACGTGATGAGGAGGCCGTGAAATGTTACGAAGACGCAATTGATGCGTTCAGAAAGTGTGGGCGTTTGAACGAGGAATGGCGTCAACAACTTCTGGACAATTGCGAAATAAATTTGCAGTTTGCCAAAAAAAGGCGTTGACATTAGTTGGAATAAGATGATGCATGTATTTCACTGATTTGTAGTATTTGATGGTTTGCTTTTGTGTGGTAGCTATCTCGGATTTCAAGTTTATGCTTTGTTGCTTATCGTAAAATTTAAATAAATCGCTGTTGTCTGATTTGCAATGATTTTGTTCGCAATCAAAGAAATGTCTTAAAACAAATAAAATACATCGACCAATATAGTGGTTTTCACCCTGAAGTTTTTTCGAATCAAGTTTCAAATATTTTCCACAAAAATTACCGAAACAGATTTTATTTTGACTTTCAAAAGCATGTCACAGCTTCATATTTTGAAGGACGAAACATAAAAAACATTTTTTTAACCGACAAGTAGAGGGTAAAAAGCTGGATATATTTTGCACTTTCTTGCACAGTGGTAGCGATTACAACAAACAGCTGAACGACAGGTGTACGTTTCAAAAATAAAACCTCGAAATACTTGCACGGTTACAACACTAAACCTTACACCAGTGGTCGGCAGCCGCCGGTCCGCGGCCCGGTACCGGTCCGCGAAGAGTTCGTTACCGGGCCGTATAATTTTTCAGGTTAAATGCTATAAAACATTTTGCCCATGTATCCCGGGCATGATAAACTAATTTAAGCGTTTTTATTGCTATATATTTGTAGTTTTTTGAAGACCGGTCCGCGATAAAATTTTAGTTTCCAAACCGGTCCGCAGTGCAAAAAAGGTTGCCGACCCCTGCCTTATACACCAACGTAGCTTAAATCACAGTGAATCAACGAGATTTCACAACTTTCAACCGCTGATATAAAAACCATCCTGGTTGGTGTAGCAGAAAGCGTGGTGTCTGTTTTCGTTGCATCTCTGCGCAACAAGTAGACGGGGAAACTGCTTCGACATAACTGTACATCGACCTCGCAAAGGATCTGGATTGGATAAAAAGTTTCTTTAAGTAATGTTGTTAAGCTGAAATGTTCTTAAGTTTAGTAAACTGTTATAATTTGGAACATGTGGATGTCATTAAAGTAATACGTTATTGGCACAGCACATAGTTTGGTCAATACACTGAAAATATACGCAGCTGTCGATGTGCCTCGATACAGCGAGTGTTATGCATACATTTTATAGGCCTTTTATTCAAAATATTCACAAAAGAAAGTTTGATGATTGAGCGTTTTTTTACGTGCGTTAACTATAGGGTTGACATTTGCAACCAACTAAATTTGTTGCCGAAAAGCCCCTATATGAGTGACAAATTTAAAGACCTGTGCGTAGAGCGCCGTTTAGTGGTAACAAGGTTTCCCTCTCTTCAGTTCTGCCATCCGTCCATTTCCACGCACCACCAGTGAGTTTTAAACCGGTCCACAATGTAGCGTTTGTATGTTGCGGAAAAAGATCGGTTTGCAAAAACCTGACAATTAAAACTAGTTATTTTCAGCCAATATCTCATGGACAAACCTGCAAGGTTGTATACTATAAGAATTACAAATCTTTTTGTATGTAAATATCAAATCTATAAGTTATAAGTCTTATGTATCTGTGTCCATAAAAGTGTGTTATAAATACGTATGGAGTACTGGGTATTTTTTTTAAATGGAAGAGGGAAGTGTTTATTTGCCACACAAGTGGACCCAATTGAAACATACTACCGCACAGTTACACCAGTCTAAAAGGATAAGTGGAATTTAACCGTCGAATTGACCGTCTTCTGAACTATCTCCTTGTGGTAAGCCAAACTAGACCCAAAACTCTACTTTTGGTGGGATTCGAACCCACAGGTGAAACTTAACAACGGGAAATTTGAATCACCTGTAATTTTCATCATTTTCAATGGCATCGGACACAAGATCAGCCGCCATATCTTCGCAGTGTTCTTTCGCTTCTTGCCACGTCAGTTTTTCAGCGCTTACGTAAAAGTACTCATGCTCTCTCTTGTACCACGCCAAGTCACGAAATTCTGCACACATAGAGGGGTGAACATACGTTCATACTGGAAGCAGATCTGAAGCGTTCTTACAGACCAATTTTTCTGGTCTGTGCCTTGCCATGTGTTAATGCTTGGGAAACTGGTTTGATTACATACCGTTATAACCCCCTCAATAACCCAGGCGTACAGAGAAGGGTGTTCCAAAAATCTGTCCCAACTAAGCTCCGATAAAAGCAAATATTAAGTGTGCGGCTATTTACACTGTGTTGGTTTAATGCGTTTTGAAAAAGGTGGTTTCAATTAGTCTTTTGAAGTGTAATTTTAATTTATTTGCAACCAAGTCTAACAAAAAATAACAATTTCTACGTTACTTGTCTTTTGACGAAACAGTCGCTCCCGCAAAGACTTGATGGTCTTTCTCAAACAGTTAATATTTTTTTCCGGCTCGCTAAGAATCGGTAAGTTTTCTCGATAACCAGACCGATATGATGTTTGTGATTTCCTTGTACCTTTGAACGAAGACTTTTCCTTCTGTTGAATAATTCGGATAATTAATTCAAACTCTATGTGTAGAAGTATGTCTGTCATTGCAGCCGGTAAAGCAAAAAAAAAAAAAACTGTTTGTAATTATAATTATAATTATAAACTGTTTGTAATTAAATCTTTCACAGTTTGCCATTTTTGGGGAACGGTACGACGACGATGCAATACAGCAAAAACCCTCCTTTTATGAACCTGTTGCTTTTAATGGTTTTCAAATCAGAATAAATAGCTCTACCGAAAACACTTCTACGCAAATTCTTGTTCCTATCGTTTGTTGTTTCGGCATAAACGTGGTGGTATTTTGGTCAATAAGGTTGATTCAGATTAGGCGATGCAAAGTACATGCGGTCATTTACATTGAATCCTTGTTTACAAACGTTGGTTTCAGCTATAACTTTACCTTCGGTTTCGTTTCTTTTTTGTTTTTTATGCTCATCGCGATGGTTGGTTCCGGGGGCAGGTTTACCTTTTTCGGCTTCCTCGAGCTTCTTCGATTGTTCTTTGGCTGCAACAAATCATTAAGTACAGTTGGTCATATTCTATGTTTGACTGTACATCTTTGCAGAACCCTACAGACTGGTTCTTTGCCTTCATTAGTTATATATAGGTTTGCCATCGACATGAAGCCCAAAATAAGGGTAACTGAAAAAATCATACAAAACGAAACTAACGTTTTGGAACAAATCTTTGCAGCAATTCCATGTTCGTAAAAAATACGTGCATTTACTTGTAATTGTAACAGGGATTTGAATTGTTATCGTGGAAATCAAGGCAGAGTATGCACTCGAGTCACTGACGAGGACAAATATTAGAAATAAGGACGGTATGGCAACTCTGGTTAGTGGTTATCCTACCTGCCGTGGTCTACATTGAGGTGGTGGATGAGGTACACATTGTTTGGGTGGAGGAGGTCGGTGATATTGTGCTTGTTCCTGAACATCAATGAAGAGCAGAAAAGCACCGAGTCCAACAAATATGGCGATTAACAGCTGCAGAACTATCTGTCCCATTTGTTAGGAAATAGTACTTACGCTTGACAAACAAAAAGTTCGATGTGACAGATGCAGCGATACGGGTTATCTTAAAAAGATTTTAGCTTCATAACAAGCTGGCTGTAAATATGGTGAACGGTTCCTAGGCAACGCTTTCAGTAACTTTGAGTCAAAAACATTAGCTCACCTGACTTTAAAACCATTATTAATTAACTTGTTTGCTGCTGTTTATTCTCAATCTCCAGTGCTAATAACCAATTTGCCAAGATACTAAACGATTTTGCCTAACAATCTCCACCTAATTCCTTAGATAAGCTTTAATGTTTGAATATAAGTCCACTCTAAGCCTGTGTTACACGCGTCTTCCTGCAACGGCTGTGTCATTTATTGTTCCCACAATCGGTATTCAACAAGCGGCGACAAGGAAGTCAGCATTTTCGAACGAGAATACGTTAATTAATTCACTTTTCCTTGACATGTCTAAATTAATAAGCACACCTTGCTCGCTGGGCATTAGACACTGACAACGCCGCACCAACGTACGTATACATATAGAGCCGTTTTGCGTTTCCGTTTGTGCTCGCCTATTGTTCCTATGTAAATCGCAGGAATTCGGTGCTGATGCGTTTAGCACAATCTGGTTTGCTACGTAACCGGTTAAACGCCCGAAACAGTTTGTTATTGAGCTTTGTGCAGTCCATAAGGAACGTTTTATTGGCTCTATAAATCCAGACGTCTTTCTTATGATAAATTTAAGGCATTTACGTACGATTATGTAGCTGTTGCCAACGATATAATTACATAAAGGGTGCTGTATAACATGTTGGAAAACACAACGCAAACTAAGTTCAAAGTGCTTATTCTTGTGTATTAATGAAAATAAAAATAACGCAGTTCTGTACAAACAATCAGCGCCATGATAAAGTGTGTACTTAGCACAAATAAATGCGACAATAAACGACTTGTTCCAAGCTGGGACGCTTTGTAAAGCAATATTAAAGGCACTTACACAAATTTCATCGACGTAAACTACTACAAGTAGCGTTTTTCAGAAAAAAAGCGTTTACTTATAAACACAATTATGTAATTAAATTTGTGAGTTATGTAAAAAAGAAAATAAGAACTTGACGAATTCTTGTTTGTTTCATGATGGAAGCACTGTGTAAAATATTACTGCAAGGATTTTGTAAATAAATGCAGGCAGTTTTGCAGTGGGTAACACTTCACATAATGCACAAAAATGAAAGCAACAAGCTTCCTGCATTGGTTATTGCAGCTCAGACACCCAATGTGACAGCACACTGGTGGTGAAAATGCAGTGAAACTTGAGGGGCATGGATACAATATTTGCAAATGCAAAACATAATAAAGCACATTAGGAGCTAATTTTATTTTGCGTGGCAAGACAATGATCTAAATCAAGGCTATAAGTGTTTTGTAAAGCTAGTGGGCAAGGTACAGTCATACAACACTGCTTAGACTACATTTGTGGGCAAAAAGCTGTTTAGTTTTCAAACATAATGTACAAGTGGGCAAATGAGTAAAGAGGCCTGATCTCAATAATGATACTACATAATGGAACACATGCTATAAAACAATGTGCTTAAAAAGGCTTGGCTTTTGAGGCATGTGATTCATTTCACAATTACATATTAAACCATTCAAAATTTAACACACCAATTCTGTATGCATATTTCAAACATATATCTTGCACTTAATATGGCAGAATATTTAAGATTTGGAAGTCATAAAGAATTTAAATGAAAGATATTTTCCATCCGGAGGCAGAAAACATAAGAGCAACGGCAAGGTTGTGTGATGAACAAGGAGTCAGGGACTTGAAGGGATGCCAATCGAATACCGCTTCCCTCTCTCCAACAACAACTGATACTCGAAAAGTTGTTGGTTTTGTCATTTTTGACTTTACCGACTGGTTTTCTCCTTCGTCCACTTTTTCTAGCTTAAAAGTGACAAAAATCCCTCTAGAAAAACTAGAAAATTTGGTGGAGCCTAATGTACCATTGACATATACATGTCCATCAGCCATTAAACAGAGTGTACCCTCTTTTGTATGCAAGCCAGTTGCATCAGGGTCTCGTTTGGTACACAAGGCAATGCAGTCTGTTTTGTTCCTTGTTTTTCCTTCTGCCTCTATTTTCAAAGTTACTGGAAATCCAATCAGATTGTCTGAGACATCAGAATAAAGAACTTTGCCAAATCCATTCTTCTTACTTGCAGTTTTAAACTTTTCGGTGATTGCAAATGAATCAGAGTCCTTTAGAGTTGCCCATCTGAATCCAGACATAGTAGTCATTTTCTCTTGATAGATGCTCCATGGACTCCATTGCTTAGCTTCCACCTGTCCATTTGACTCCTGAAATATGCAGCGACAGACTCGAAATGTGTACACTGTGTTGGGTGAGAGGTTTCGCACTGTACACACAGTCTCAGGGCCAATGTATTCTTCTCTAAATGTATTCATGTCCCTTTTTCCCTTGATGGAAGTCTTGCTCACTCTACCCAAGCAACATTGCACTTTATACAACAATTTGTGTCCAGTCTCTTTCAGCTCCGAAATAACATCATCATCAATGTCATTCCACTTTACAATTATTCCACCAGGTCTCGGCTGCATATCAATAATTTGCACAGGTGACTGCTTGCTGATTGTTCCTTCCAAACGGATTGCTTTTTGAATAGTTTGCACAAAACCTTCATCAAAAATAACTGAAATACTTGGCACTTCTGTGACAGTAGGAACTTCAGGAAGACTATCTAAGGGCAAACTATCAGCCATTGAAACAAATTTCTTGAGCTGTTTTTCACATGCTTCAGAATCAATGTCTTGATTGAGTAAATTGTCACCAGCAGTGACTACAGCCGAGGCCTCGTCAATGCTCTCTTTGATGACTACATTGCAGTCTCTCAGAGGGTCAATCGAATTCTGTTCAATTTGATTGACTTCTTCCAGCAGAACTTTAACCCTTGTTTGAATTTCTTGCGTCACTTTCTGCTGTAACTCTGCAAAGTACTGCTGGATCTCCTTGCGAGTAATTTCAGCGGTGGTTTCGACTTGCGAAATAGCGGCATTGAGCTGGTTTTGGCGACCTTCCAGTTCGCATTTGTGCTCTCGTGCACTGTCAACAGTTTCGATAGCGTCCTGAACGTTTTGTTCCATTAGCCTTTCGTTGTCCTTTCGACCGCTAGTTATAAAAACACGTAAACATATCACGCTGCTCAGCCGGTTATCTATATAGTTTCTTTCACAGATCCTGTATAGTATACCAGTCAACAACGCCTATACGCAGTGACGGAAGTTAATTTCATGGCATGACGCGTTCATCATGCATGCACATCGTATTTTCAAACTACTGTCAAAAATTCCTATTGATCGTCGCCTCATTCGCAAACAATATTATGTGCGTTTTAAATGCAATTAGTTTGATTATTGTCAGATTTCATTTTGTTTGTTTCTTGAAAAAGGGAGTTTTCCATTAATATTCTGATGGGAATTTTTTGATGTTACGCATGAGTGATTATGCTGTTTTGCAATTTTGTCGAGTTCGACAAGCAGGTAGATAATAATTTAAAGTTTAATAAAAAAAAAAAACAACAATTTAAAGAACAGTCATGCAAAACCTAAATTGCGAAAGACTATATAAAAGAGTCAATCTGTCTTTTTGACTTCAAACAGAACTGAAGCGTTCTTCAAAATTGTCATTAGCAATTACAACACGATGTTTGCTGCTAAATTGTTTGTTGAGAAAATTTTGCACTTTTGGTTTCAGCAACACAATCGATAATTCTTGTGTAACTTTATTATTAACTTTAACATGTTGTTCTACAACGTATTTTTTAAAAATTCATGAATATCAAAATTTTAGCTATTGAGAGTAGGGTGCCTCTATTTCTCGACTTTTTCGTTTCTCGAGAAACGAGAAATTAAAAATGCATTTCTTGAGAATCTTGAGGTCCCGAAATTTTTATTTAAGCCTGATTTTGTAACAAAAACAAACAAAAATAATTCTGATTGTACGTTTTTTCGCTTCTAGTAGCGATCGCAAGTAGTGATTCGCTAGCAAATCAGCCCAAAACGAAGCGACTGTTATAGATCTTATGCAACCAGGCTTGACTATTCACTGGGAAAGGTGAAAGTTTAGCGGCAACGCACGTTAACAACGCTGTTTCGGAAGCAAAAAAAGAAAGTTATGTGCCCAGTCCGCTCTAGAGGCGAGTTGAAACGAAAAATACACGTAATTTTCTCGAGAAAATTTTTGTTTACTTCTCGAGAATCGAGACTCGATTTTTTCAAGATTTCTCGAGAATTTCTCAACAAGAAGGAACTCTAATTGAGAGTTGAGACATTTTTTTCGATGACCACTGTTTTATTAAACTTTATTTGCAATTTTGTTTAATCAGTGCTTGAGTAGGTATAAAAGCAGTCCATCATGGATGTTGTACTAGCAGTGAAGAAGTATGTTTCGAAAATGATTGCGGACAGTGGCACTGGTATGAGAGTGCTTATGATGGATAAAGAGACAACTGGCATTGTCAGCATGGTCTACACACGATCAGAAATATTACAAAAAGAAGTCTACCTCTTTGAAAATATAGGAAATGAACATGGTGAAGTAATGAAGCATCTGAACGCAATAGTATTTGTTCGACCAACGAAGGAAAATGTTCAGCTTTTGTGCAAGGAGCTCAAAAATCCGCGATATGGAAAGTACTACTTGTATTTCAGTCATGCCCTCAGTAAAAGTGATGTGAAAGTTCTTGCTGAAAGTGATGAACATGAATGTGTAAGTGACATAAACGAGTACTTTGCTGATTTCTATCCGGTTGATATTCACCATTTCACACTGAATATAACAAACTGTGCTCGACATTTCATATGGAGTCAAAACCACTTGACGAGGACCTGCCATGGACTGACGTCAGTGTTTCTTGCTTTAAAGAAATGTCCTATGATTCGTTACCAGGCGAATTCTGAAATGTGCCATCAACTGGCAGACAGCGTGAAGCTGTTAATTTCTCGAGAAGCTTCTTTGTTTGACTTCAGGCGTTCTGATTCAACTCCCATGTTGCTCATCTTAGATCGAAGATTTGACCCGGTAACACCCCTACTGAATCAGTGGACTTACCAAGCCATGACCCATGAGCTCCTGGGCATCAAAAATGGTCGTGTAGATTTGTCACAGAGGCCAGGAGTCAAAAAGGATCTTCATGAGGTGGTTCTGTCTCCACTACATGATCAGTTTTACAGAGAAAACCTTTACAAGAATTTTGGTGAAATTGGTTCAAGCATTAAAGAGCTAATGGATGATTTCCAGGCCAAGACACGAAGCCAGCAGAAAGTTGAATCAATAGATGACATGAAAGCATTTGTTGAAAATTACCCACAGTTTAAAAAGATGTCAGGAACTGTAGCAAAACATGTTACAGTTGTTGGGGAACTGTCCAAAATTGTTGGCGCAAACAATCTACTTGAAATATCTGAGTGTGAACAAGACATTGCTTGTCAAAGTGATCACTCCAGTGCAATACAAAAGGTTAGAGCATTACTACGGCAACCATCAACAAGTAGTGTGGATGCTTTACGCCTTGTGGCTTTGTATTCACTGCGTTATGATTCACACTCAAACAATGCTACCACGTCCTTGACTGACCAACTTGCTTCTAGAGACAGTCGTAGGATTATTTCTGGTCTCCTGAAATATGCTTCTATTGGCGGACGACTGAGTCAAGCTGCTGAAATTCCTGGAATTTCCATGACTCGAAAATTTTTCAAGGGCTTGAAAGGTGTAGAAAATGTGTACACTCAACATGTGCCAAAAATAAAAGACACAATTGAAGAGTTGTTGAAAGGACGTCTTAGGGAGTCAGACTACCCATATGCTGGGTCATCAATAATGTCGGAAAGGCCAAGTGATGTGATAGTGTTTATTGTTGGAGGCACAACATATGAAGAAGTTGCATGTGTTGATTCAATCAATTCCAGCAATTCAGGTGTTCGCATAATTCTTGGTGGCACAACTATCCACAATGGTTTGTCATTTATAGATGAGTTTATGACAGCAACAGCATCGTAAAGTTTGCAAATAAACTGCTTTTAAAACTGTGGTGCATTTAATAGTTATATACATGTTAATTTTTAGTATTTTTTCAACACAATGTAACAGCAAAAGACAACTCTTTACTGGCTCATTATCTTGGTTTAATGTATTTGTATGTCCCAAACTTGCTGCTGTGTGTTTTTGTCGGAACCAGTTATAATATGTTGCATGTGTGGTTTTGTTTGTATATTTGTAAAACGTAAAATATTATTTGTTTTGTCTTTTTGTCCAAAATGTGTTAATATCACATGATGAAGGAAAAAACATGTGCTTAACTTTCAAGTTGTGCAGATATTTTTGTTATGTTGTCGTAATAGACTGGTGCATTTGATTGTAACTCTATGAAGTTTTTTGTGACATTAGTTTTCATCTGTGTATGTGCAATACATGTCTTTAGGTACCATTAGTACTTAGCTACAATAAGCAACTGGTTAAATGGCTTCAAATGGATCCCCTCCGAAACCGTGGGAAATAAATCGGGGTGCAAGTTTGGGAAACCTGCGTTCTTCTGCTGATATAACTGATACAAGAACACCGCCTCCAGTGCCAGCAAGGCCAACACAACAGGTGATGTTTTATATGTATATATGTATTAATTTGACAGCCAATTGCTGATGGATCGAAATTTATGTTGACAAATGGCAGTAATAATATGTTAAAAAGTAGTTCGCTTTGCTCATGAACCTCCAACAAGCTGTATTTTTTCAACAGAGGTCATCCTTGTACCAACCATCATATGGTGGATTAGGTGGGATAGGAGGTGTGGGTTACAGTGGACTTGGAAGTTATGGATCCAGTTATGGGCTTGGTATGTTTTGATGCAAAATTTTTTACATCTTTTTACTAGTCATGATCCACCAATTGTTCCATCCATTATTTTGTGCCCCATAACATTTAAACATTGCAATTTCCAGCTTGGTGATTGTTCACTGCCATTGTGTTGCTATTTGTTTTTCTTACCAAGTGAAATAAACTTATTTTGGGAATTACAAACTAGTATTTACTCATACAATCACCAAGCTTGTTGTTGAACATAAAATATAAAACCTGAAGTTGAAAGTTCACTATGCTGCATTAGAGTATTGTCTAAAAACTAAAGTTGCAGTAACATTGTTTGCCTATTTATTTGTACAGGAGGCTATGGGAGTATGTATGGAAGTGGAATGTATGGCGGATCAGGTATGTACGGATCTTCATATCGCCCATACGGGTCCACAGGAATGAATGGAGGCTTTACTCAACAAGCGGAGGACAGCACAAGGCAGGCTTTTCAATCTGTGGAAAGCATTGTCCGTGCCTTCACATCTGTAAGTTCAAAATGTTCAGCATTAGTTGTGTGTTCTGTATGAAGCTTAACTCTAAATGCAACATAATGATATTTACATTGAAAAGACATAATGAGTAGATCAAACTGTGGTTTGCCTGGGATCTGCCAATCAACCAGCACACACAACATTGCTAACGTTGATTATCACTGCGTCCGAGTAATATAATAATAGTAATCAACAGTGCTTGTTTGTGAAACGCTGTTGATAAATGAGTTGTTTTCAGGAGATATATATTTTGCCTTTGTTGAAATCACCAGTCTTCTATTACATTTTTATGATTTATTTTGTGTCCACAGGTATCTGCTATGCTTGAGTCCACACTAGGGGCTGTGTACAGTTCGTTCCGTGCAGTGTTGGACGTAGCTGACCACTTCTCTCGAGTGAGGGCAACTTTCACCGATATACTTTCTTCCATCGCCATTTTCAGGTAATTCAACAAAATCAACATAAAGAATCATTTTTAGACTGAATACACTTACATTACTTTACTTCCTAATGTGTTGTGATAACCAGTGTAAAAGAATCATTTATACCAAAAACATTAAAATTGCTTTTGCTACTAGTGAGTGGTTGAATTACTCTTGTGTTGTGAAGTCTCATGTACTTTTGGTTACTTTGCAGGTTTATAAGATTTCTATACCGCCGTGCCTTGGCACTGCTGAGATTACGTCCATATGATGATGCATGGGATGGAGCTGGAGGTTCAGATACAGCGGTAAATAATTACTTTGTAACTTCTTGCATAGCTTTACCTCTTCTGTTTAAATTTTGGTTAATGTATTATTTTTTCAGAAAACAGTGTGCAACCCAAATTCCCAACGGAAGTCATGGCCAATTATGTTATTTGTAGCTGTTGTCCTCGGAGGACCATACCTCATTTGGAAATTATTAAGAGGAATCACTTCTCAAAAGTATGTATTTCTTTATCACATAAACAGACAAAAGATAAACATGGCAATCATTGCTCCCTTTACCAACTTCAATACATCTTACGTACATAAGTGAAGCGTCGGTTACTTTTTAATAGGGCTGCTGTACAGCAAAACAGACACAGCTTGTTTGTTTGCAACCTCAAGTATATGGACCACTTACCTAATGCCTCACAAAATACTTGTTTTTCTTTCAGACCGACCACACAATCGTGGGTTACAGGGGAAGGTGATCATGTGATCGCTCGTGCTGAGTTTGACTTCCAAGCTGATGGTGAAGAAGAATTAAGTATTCAAGCTGGAGAGACGATAGTTCTTGCACCAAAACGTAGGTGTTGTTAATTTGATTTTTACGTCGTTTAACTGTTAAAACAAGCAGCCCGACATACGTAAATGTATGTAATAAATACATTTGATTGTGGAAATACTGTACAAAGAATTTAAAGAAACACTGATTTACCAAACATGCAATTAAACAGAATTTGGTATGAATGTTGTCTGTTGAAATCGGAAAAAATCAAAACTATTAAAACATCCCACCTCATCAAGGGCGTCCACAGGTTTTCGGTTAGGGGGGGTCAAGGTGGGTTCACTCTGCCCTTTCGGCCGGATGCAAAAATTTTTAATTTCACCGAAAATCACAGGCAGCTGGAGAATTTAGCACAGCACGAATCGAATGCAAAGGGACGGCAGACCGCACACCAGCTGCGGACCGCTTCTGGAACCGCTACTTTTGTAGTAACACTATATATCATCGCCATGTATTCATCAATTTTGGAGCCTGTCACCCAAGCCCTTCAGGCAGTCCAACTGAACATGTTAGGTGTCAAGAAGCACATTGACAAACTCGTATCAATGTTTTGTGATCATCAGCAAAATGCAGAAACACTTTTTGCAGAAAACATTGATAAAGCGGCATTGAAGTCAGCCGAAGAAATCGGTGTCACCATATATGACCCACGGCAATGTGTCCTTCAAGTATTCAGAGCAAATACTGATGGCACCAGTGAGAAATACTATCGCCGCTCCATTTACGTTCCTCACATGGACTCTTTAATCCAGTCTCTGACAAGCCACTTCTCAGAGACGAACATGCCGGCATTCATGTTATACCGACTGCATCCAGCGCAAATGGAGAAAACTGACTGTTCAGACTACAAAGCCCTGGTCAAAACCATACACCAATTCTACAACTTTGACAATTTTCAGCAGGTCGCCATGTCGTGGTATGACATAACCATAAAAGGAAAATTTCCTCAGTCCGAAGACCAGGAAGAATTGGAATTTGTGGACTTGGTGAAAAATATGGAACTTTTTCCAGCTGTACCTCAAGCAATGATAACATTACTGACCCTCCCCGCCACTACTTGTACAGTAGAAAGATCATTCAGCACAATGAGGCGGGTCAAAACATGGCTCAGATCAACCATGTCTGACGACAGGCTACCCGGGCTGTGTATGATGAGTGTCCACAGAAACCGAATAAACTGCGACAAAAATTCGTTCATCCAAAAAGTCATAGAAAAATTTGGCAAAGACCCACGTCGACTTAACTTTTTATTCAAGAACTGATGAACTAAACTGGTGGCTGATTGTTCTTTTCTGTATGATTCAATGTTACGAACAGCTTCATTGAATTCACGAAATACGAGATGATTTTATCTGAAACTGTGAATTATCCTTCTTCAGATTTGTGTGAGATAAAGCCAGTGCCCGCACTAGTAATGTGGTTCTGAGAGCACAGGAGCTCAAGTTGTCGAATTTTGCGATTACGGGTAGCTCGTAGGTATCTTCGTAAATTAATAGAGGAAGTGGGATACTCCCGAAGAAGGGTGATGATCACAATTGGAGAGCTTGACTAGCCAGTCATCACTCGTATCACCTTCACTCCTCCCCCCCCTTTCAGAAAATTGCCTATTTTTGCATGTTCTCGCTTTTTCATTTTTCATACAACAATTTTCCAGGGGGGGTCAGCTGACCCCATTTGCCCCTATGTGCGGACGCCCTTGCACCCCATAATAGTACACACAATCCCGTATTGTGTAAATCAACATTTAGTGTATTAGATAAAATGAAGAGTGTTAAAAAATTGTAGATTTGAATCAGTAATGATATTTTGCAGAGTTGCAGCCACGGATTAATGGTTGGGTGATAGGAACAAAAGATGGAAAGACCACCGGATATTTACCGACTAATTATGTTAAAATCCTTGGCCTTAAGCGAGGAAGGGGAAAGTCCCCTGCAACGCCTCAAACCAATTCAAATCCTTCAGCTTCTCAACCAGTTGCAACTACAAGTGTAAAGTTACCAACAGTTTCGGAACAAGAGGTACAAAGTTTAGAATGTGGCAGGCAAAATATTTTTATTACACAGCAGTAAATGTAAAACCATTCACGGTAAACTGTATTATAAACTTTAAATGTAACATAACAAAGTACAATATATTTCAGGTTTTTGGTAGGCCCTGTTTTTTTTGCTGAAAAAGCAGCTAGTTTTTGACCAATATATTACTTTGTGAAATATGAGGTTAGGTCTTACAAATGTTTCCAATTAAAAAACATGCTTTAAAGAATAAAATATCAAAAACTTTTAATAATTGCCTCCACAAATGGAAAAACATGCTTAAGAACACGATGAGGTCTTTGTACAAAAGCTGGTCAATGCAGCATTGCACGAAAATGTGTAATACGACTTTTAAAAACCTCTCAATAAATCATAAAAAGTGAAAAGAAATGACTTTTACAACAATAACAATTCCTCGTCTTTTTTTCAGTGGGAAAACATCCACAGCAGCTCACAAAATCCTTCGAGTGCTGATGTATAAAAGTTAGCTGCTCTTTCTGTGATGACAATTTTCCGAAGGTGTTCTCGCCTTCAATGATCTGTTTCACTCTCTTCTTATTGCAACATAATATGGGAGATACTGGCTACGTCAAAACATGCAATGTTCCGTCCCAGTCACCAACGGCAACCATTCCCGGTATAACAGGATGACACTGCACATCAACACATGATACTTCATCTTTGACCAGTAGTGGAACAGTTCTCATATAATTCCCATTGTTGTGTTTGTAGCAGACCACAGTGCCGTTTGAACTGCCAGAAATGACAAAATGTCCATCTTTTGTTGTGTCAAAAGCGACTGGGTATTGATTAACCTGTGATACAGAGAAAAATCAGTTGTGCAATAAATGTAATTTCTTTTATATTGTGACTGGGTTGTGTTTACTATCTGTGTTGGTTACTAAAAACTTTAACTGGTCAAGTTTTCTCTGGTGAATAATTGCAATATTTACCCAAATAATTTTGGGTAACACTTCGGAATTCAGTAGGCAACAGAACAGATTTTGCTCTTACTGTCATAACATGAAACCAAAGAGATGGAGAACTATATGTAATTTGCTTTACATTGTGTATGGTTCATCCCTACCTCTATGCAGACTAACACAAAAAGGCAACATTTTAAATTACAACTGACAGTTTTGGTTCGTAGCATAATGTTAGGATCTTTCTGGTGAATAAATGAACATTTTCCTAACTAGCAGTATGTCACATTCAATATGGTTTAAAAATATTAACATTTGCAAATAACAGGAACTGTCTACAATATTATTGTCAGTTATATGAAGCCAAAATAACCGTGCAACTTGCTGTTTCTAACATAAACTTTACATACAGTTATGTTCTGCAACTCTGCAGCTCAATTAATATTTTTTACTACTTACAGTATGGTTTTGGTAGCGCACAAATTTGTCAAGTCTGTATGGTTTCTGAGAACTGAACCTGGCAATGTAGTTTCCAGTGGTTTGAGCAAGAATATTTGCTCCACTTGGATGAACCACAACATACGGGCAAGTGTACCGTTCCTTAACAGAGATTGAAGGCATAAAAATATAGGTAGAATTTAAGGTTCCATGGTATAAAGTAAGCAATATATCAGCAACACACTTGAACAAACCTATACTACTTTTTAGTAACTACTCTTTTACAAAAAAAAAATGAAATTAAATGAAAAATATGAAGATTTGTCCGAACTGTCCCTAAAAGGGGCATACTTTCATTTTGATTACCATTTCATAAATATATATAGCTACTTTATCATTGCAGGTTTAAAACAGAAAGAATTTGTAATTATATCTCCAAATTACATGATAAATCTGGCTGGAGAGTTTTGCGCCTGTTCGCAGATCCCAGACGATGAGATTGTGTTCAGCAGATTGTCGATTGACCAGGTCACTACTGGCGATAAAACTTGTAGAACCAGAAAGAAAATCAAATGACAAAATCTTGCCGCTCTTGAATTTGTATTTACAAGCTTCCTGAAATGCAAAGTTATTGTCAACAAATGTGAAATCATCAAAGTTGTTTGTGTTGATTAAAAACATTTGTAATTTGACAAAAGCACATGGCTTATATTACAGGCCCTACATCATTTTCGCAACGACAACACAAAAACTGCAACAAGTGCATAAAACATGCAAAGTATTATTTATTATCTTTTAAAGTCTGTGTTACGATCAGTCACAGAAAGCTTGTTTAAAATTAGCAACAAGGCCATGGTTTAATGCAAAAGTTGAATCAACCAGGCATAGAGCAAATTATCTTTAGAAATAAAATGAATGAACCTTGCCAGTTCTCATGTCAAATGATGCTAGAAATGAATTTTCTCCTCCAAGCAACACCATGTTGTCATCTCCTTTCCACCATTTCCCAACTGAAAGTTGTTCATCTACTTTTAACCTAAGTTGAGTAAAATGACAGCACATCATGATTTTTGAGCATAAAAAGCAATGCAATGTTGAATCTCTTTTTTTAGGTAAACGATGGTATGTTGTTTTGCAAAAAGTTTTGGATTTTAACCTGCACCCAAAAACATTGTTTTGAATTTACAGATTTACTTGTTGCTAATTGTGCCTTGGTTGAGAAAGTCAAATACATTGACATTTCCACTGAATGTGCTTGTGAGAAGCTGTCGACTTGAGCGTGACCAGTCACAGTGTTTTACCGGCGACGAATGATGTAAAGTTCTTACAAGCCTGAACAAGATGATAGTTTAAACTAGTTCTGTATTGCAATTTGTTTTCAAATAAAATACAAGCTTACTTTATTTTTTCATTTTTCATCACATCGTACAGTTTTACAGCATCGTCGCTGCATGTTGACAACAAATGACTAAACTTTGGACACCATCGAAGACACCAAACTGGTGATTTTGATATCCGACTTGCTCGAGCAACTTTTCTAAGAAAAAAATAAAATGTTACACATAACAGTTGCTGAATATTGTATGATGATAACATTTAACTGTAGGTATGAGTTTCTGCTGCCTCAAAGCTGCAAAAGCCAACTGCAATTATAAACATTTAATGTTCCATAAATTTACATTTGTTCAAATGTTTTAGTCAAAGTGAAATGTCTTAAAATTGCTATTTTACCTGGGTAGAACACTTCTATAAACCCTATCGTCGTAGTCCAAGACTGTTTCGTCTGAAATAAACAGTTCCTTTACATCGTTTCGTTCCTCGCTTTCGTTATGATTGACATTGTTGGCTTCACTTCCAGTTTTGCCTTCAATTTCTTCAGCTTTCCGTCGCTGGAATTTTGTTACATAGGGACGCAGCTTTTTGGCTGGAGGTTCCATTAAAATTGTAAAACGTCTTTAATATCGAACGGTTTGCAATAAAAAAGCAAAAATTTGCAGCAAAAATTGCTGGTTCTTGCAAAAATTCCATTTGTTTGCTACGATCTTTGTTGCTTCACGCGTGAGTAACCATAAACTCCCAGTTTTTTGTATGACGTCAAAACACACAAAAAATACTTTAAACTTTCCTAAACTTAACTTGCTTAAATATATGAAAGTTTGCCACGTTTTGAGAAAATTTTTATTGATTCTTAAACAAAATAAACGAAAACAAAAACCGGATTGAGAATAAAAAGTGAAAGAAACGCCGATTTCCGACTTTTTGTTCACTCGTACCAAGTTATCGAGTGTTTAAACAGTGTATTTACGTGCTACGAATCGTTGTGAATAAATGTGTCTGTCAAAGCAGGAATTTCTTATTTTACATCTTCGAAGGTTTCACAAAAGGTTTGCCGGCTGTTGCTAGTTTTTAGCTGATCTCGTTGACTTGATGTTTAAGAAAATGATTATAATTTCGCTGCAGGTTTATAGCATTTAACATTAAACTGCTTGAACCGAAATATATCTGTGTCATTATAATTGGTAATTGTAATGTTTTGTGACCTATTTTTTGGAAAAAGAAAACTGTACATGAATGAAAAGTTGCACAACAATGTTATTTGGCTTGGATGGTTGCATGTGTAGTATCTTTGTAACAATTTGGTATGCAAAATCTGGAAGTTGAATTCTTCTTTATTAATGTTGACATATATGTAGCTTTTTTGTTTTTAAAAGCGTATTTATCATTGCATTGTGCAAATAATAGAATCCAAAAAATCGTTTTTGATTAACCAACAATAAAGGCAAAATATTGATGTAATAAACCTACATTTTGTGATCCCTGTATATAACATGTAATAATTATCTTTTACCATTACGGTTTGCAAAATCCGTAAAAGTTTGTTTGTTGAAAAAATCTTTTGGGACAATTAAATATGTCATCAATTCCAAGAACCGCATTGTACGATAGTATTTACAAAATAACATAAATGATTAAAACATATTGGGAATTTTAAAACAGCACTGACCTAAACTAATAGGTTTGTATGTATTGTAGTTGTTTTTAGCAGGACACACATATTACAATCAGTAGGTTGTTGTTGTGCTGCTTCATTATGGAGATTGATGAACCAAGTGGAACAAACAGCCAAGGTGGCGACTCGGTGAGTTCTTTTGTACAGAAGTTTAATTAAGTATTGGGAATTCTGTGGCTTCAAAAATGACGATGAATTAAGTGTTTGATAAATATAATTGTGAATTTTACTGACAAATATAAACCATGTCCTTTTTCAATATTATGAAGTGATATGTTAAACAACCTTTAAGATGGATTTATATTTCAAGTGACCTGAAATCGGTTTGAAATAATGCCCCTTGAGTGCTGGATTAAGGTCAAATGTATTTGAGCTGAGAGTGTATTTTGTGTTTTGTGTTGTGTAATTTGGTATGAAATAGTAACAATGTTATAGTTTTGTGACAATCCCATGTTGCTACATAAAGATAAATATATATATATATGTACGTAATAGAGAGCTACATATAAAGTTGGTGATGCAAATTTGCCAAACTTTGTGAAGTCATTTGTTTATTTAGCCAGGAAGTTAAAGTGAAGGGAATCTTGCAGTTTCACTCATTTTTACTTTGCATTGAATTTTGACTAATAAAGTGTTAAGTACAGTACTACTGTATTTTAAAAAGTGCAACTAAATAATATATTGTTTGGTACATCACATATCAGTGGAGTTAAACCAGGTCAGCAGCATAATATGCTCTGTTAACATGTAAAATGGGTTTCGTTTTTTGAACAAGATGTATTGTTGGCCTGGTTAATGATTACAACATTGCCGTGAATCCCTGCTACAGCAAACCCTAAAACATGTTTGTTAAGTGATGAAACTGATCAACAGTTTTAATGACAGATGCTTTGATGGATTGTATAGTACAGTGGTTCTTTTTTTAATCTTTTTAAGGAAATTTAATGTTTTTAGAGGGAAATTATGTGAGTCAGAAGTCACCAAACTCGGGCCCGTGTGTTGAAATCAACCATTGAAAGTTAATAATTTAAATTCCGCAACAACATGTAAGATTAACTTTACCTAGTTTTACAAGGCACATAAAAATCCAAAAATCGTTTGTTACGTCACAGACATTACTAAAAGTATCAATGACTTTGTTATTGTTCGCGAATAATTGCATTTGGTCTGTTGATTGTGATGCGATAAATAACTATTGCAAGCACATGAGATTTTTCAAAATCCCACACAATTTACTTACCCACGAAATCACTAAATAAGATTGCAGTATATACCTTTAAGGTCCCGACCAAATCGCTTCACATAATTTTTTTTGATTAAAGAATCATTTTTTGTTAATGTTGGGCACAAAACATCATTATAAAAATAACAGAGTGGGAAATTCGAACTTGGTGATTTACTTTAGTGGGAAACCACACCAAAAAGGTTAAGAACCACTGGTATAGTAACACAAATGAAAATCAATGGGTTTTTTTAATGTAAGATGCATTACTATAAATTCTCTCATAAATTTTTATGTGTAAAACATTAAAATTCAGTTTCATCCCATTAAATGCTAAGTGTTCATAAAATTATCACGATTTCCAAATTTGCATGTCTTTCTGAATTGTTTCTAAAAATAGTATTTAAAGACCCCGGTATGGTCGAGGACAACATATTAATAGTGAGTAATTAGGGTGGCATGTTTTTACTTCATGTTAATGGGCTCTTTCCGAGTAGTCTTGGCAAGCAAATACATCCTACATTTAACTAATTTGTTGCTAAAGAGGAACAAAAAAAGGCACAATTCTTTGAAATATTTAAATTAATGCATGTTTCAGAAAGGAGGGGATATGTGAATGTTCATTACAGTTTTGTTGACAGCAAGTTTTTGTGCAGGACAATTAGACTTATCTTGGTTAAATGTATTTTCTGTGGAAGTTACATGTTAAATGTGAATAAAAGATTGTTGAAGTTATGCAGATATACATAGTTTGTTATGCAGATATAATGTGAATAAAAGATTGTTAAGGCATGCAGATATACATAGTTTTGTAGATACACATGTGTATTAATAGCTGCAACATGTTATCCACTGGTACTTCCGGATCAAATTCAGATGTAGGAAACAACAATTGTGGCGTATGTATGATGGCTGTGTTGTCCTTACTTGTGTTTTGTGCATACCAAACATTGCCCTATCACTATTCCAAGCACGCAGAGTTCACAGCAGTGAAGTAACGGCCCAGTTAACATCTCAGTGATACTCTGTTACCACAGTTTGATTGACAGGCCATAGTGCCAGTGAATTGTTAACAAGCAAACTTGAGGAGATAATTGGTTAACATCATTATTGAAAAAAAATGTGTTTCCTAAGCTATACAATATAATGTTGGGGCATTTAATTGTGTGTTGCAGAAACATCGAAAATGTATCTTTGAAATATAATTTTTTTAAATGCCTGAAACGTAAAATATTAATTGGTAACCATTGTATCATTGTCTGTTTGTCAAAACACTGACTAGTGCTTTTGTATGAAGCTTATTTGAAAGCTTTTTGATTCCCCTTTGTGGATTATAAAACTTGTCACCTTTTGTTCTTACTGGCCTTTATCTTTTATACTCCAGGGCGGTGATTCTTGAACTGTGTGCCAATAGATTTATGAAATATCAACAATGATAACATTTGTTTTAACTATTTTGTGTTTTTAACCTTCTAAATGTGCTGCAGAAAATTATTTTACTGTGCACAAGTATTTCTGTTGTTATCAGTTTGTGCAAGCTTTAAAAGTTAAAGAAACACTGCTCTAAGCAATGGGGCAAATATACAATAAACATTGTATATATATGTAATAGTTCCACAGTGTTTGAAGTTGATCATTGTGTTTTCACTTTTCAGGGAGATGGGAAACCAACATATTCCATGCCAGGAATTCTCCACTTCATTCAGCATGAATGGTCGCGATTTGAGATGGAAAGAGCTCAATGGGACGTAGAGCGAGCTGAACTGCAGGTGGGTATTTATTTATGTATTTGTATGTTTGTTTCTGACAAGATTAATCCTCTATGTATTGTTTAGAAGTGATAAGCTCAAATTGCTTAGATTGGAATAGCAGGTTTGGGACAGGGGTGCCAAACTGCCAAGTCCATTCAGATTTTTAAAAACTGGCATATGTCCAAACACTAATAGACGCATACATATATATAGTTTCATATCATTTCAAATTTGGTCCCATTTAAAGAGCTGCAGATTTTCTTATTTCTAAGGAGACTATTTGTTTGCAATGCAACTTATACAAATAAGCTGTTGCTGCCAGGAATAATCTATAAACAACACTTCCATCAGTTTTCGATTTTTGACATCCCATAAATCAAGAGTATATTACTTTTTTATGTACAATTTCACAAACAAATGGCTCTTCTAGCTTTAAAGATTGACGTCTTCTGGGTTAGGGGATAGTTGTTACACATACAGTTAACATAATGGGGTCAAATTACAACAGTTAGCTTTGTTTGTTTGGGAGGCATTCATTTCTCAGCAGTTTATGTGGTAGAGCAAGAACTAAACCTGCCAGCTGTGATTATTAATCATGTCACATACAAATTTGTAACATTGAAAAGATATATATATATATAAAGTGAAACTACAGTTGACCTTGATTCATACTCATCTACTCTATTGGTTTTATTTTAATATTTAAATGCACCTAAGGTTATTTGAAAGTTCATGACCTGAGTAATATCAATTGAGTGTCAATACAAATACATCACCAACATATATATATGCAGTTACATAAATCTAATGCATTATATATATATATATACATTTAAAGACACATATACAAATTAATGTAAGGATTATTTTCATACAAACTGAAAAATTTGTAAGCTTTGGTACTAACATTCAAGTATATATAATACATTGTTTCAATGTTTCTGAACAGTTTTTAAAAAGTTTATTTTGATTTTGACTAAAGTGTTTTGAACATGTTACACCATTAGGTTGTAGATTCCAAGCTTTTTTTGTGTTATTTTCAAAGCAGCCACTGTGACTTGCTTGCTACAACCTTAAAACAAGCCATAAGACTAAAATGCTTAATTCTAATTTAGATAAATGAGTAGGTCATGCATGACTAATCCGTCAATATTTATCCTATGTCTGTTAAATTAAGATGTGCACATGTATAACCCAGTTTAAAGCATATTAGCATTTGTGTTTTGAATATGGTTTTTGTTTTTCACCACAATGTCCCTCTATTTTCCTCCTTTACCGCTGGTTTGCAGTGAGTGGTTTTTGGCCACATGTTGCGTGACACATAATTTATTAATGGACTTGTGTCCCAGGCAATAACAGGGAGACATAAATTGCTTAGAAGTAATAGAGTCTGTTGGCCAGTTCCATTCCCTAATGTTTACAATATAATCACCTTTTCCCAAACTTTCAATTTGTTTTAGCAATGCCTTTATTAAAATTTCATGATCTGTAAAAATAAGTTTTGGAAATATTGCTACAAAACATTATAAAGTTTTTAAAATGAACTCTAAAATATATTAACTTTAAATGTGTTTTTTTTGTAATTTATATAAAGCTTTAAATACAATTTTGAAAACAAATGTCATTTATTAAACTCAAGTTGATTAAACTGTTTAAATCCTTGAAAAAGATTTTGGATAAAAACAAAAAAAATTTCATGTACATTCGAAATCAAGGATTTTTTGTTTTTTGCTTCATGATGTAAATTTAACTTTTCATCGTCAATGTCACCTTAATCAATTGTTTGTATACTTGCTCCACAGGCTAGAATTGCTTTCCTGCAAGGAGAGAGAAAGGGACAAGAAAATTTGAAACGAGATCTAATCAGAAGAATAAAGATGTTAGAATTTGCACTGAAACAAGAACGGTAAATTAAAAATGGATAAATTAATCAAAACATTGCTTCTCAATTGATATATGTTTGTCATTTCAGAGCCAAAGTCCACAAGTTGAGATTTGGAAATGAAATGAGCATGGACCAAATAATTAACGACGCTAATGGTAAGTTTCAAATATTACCGAATATTTTTTCACTCTAATAAACAGGGTTGCCATCGGCATGAAGCCAAAAATAAGGACAACCGAAAAAATAAAAATTTTCATACGAAACGAAACAAACATTTTCGAATACATCTTTGCATTTATATGAGCCTTGATATATCATATGTCATATTTTTTTGCCAGAAACAATCTGTTTCAGAAACCCCTTGGTGGTAGAAAATGCTTGTGCACTTCACAACATGCCAGGTCTAGGTTTACTTATACTTGTAGCAGGGATTTGTAATTGTTGAAAATAAGGATGCAAGTCAAAAAGAAGGACATTTCGTAGAAAGAAGGACAATACATTTTTCTAAGACATTGCCCTTTAAAATAAGGACAAATCTTAGAAATTAGGACAGTATGGCAACCCTGTTTATAAAACTCTTCTGGCAAATGTATTTTTTTACCCTGATGAACCTGACGTCAAAATAGGACGTCAAAATGCCAGATCATTACTGGCCAATATTATTGTAAAGGCAGTCACAATATTTAACATTTTCACCACCTTTCTATTTCTCAAATTATATTCGATTAAATAACTCATTTCTAAGTGTTTGTCATGGCTGTATAATGTTTGTGTAGAAATGCAATGTTTTCTTCTTCTTGATATAATTTATACAGTGCACAATGCTTTGGTTCTCTACCAAACATTCAAAATTTTTCAGATGACTCCAAAACCACTGAAATTCCAACTGCAAATGCCAACATGTCATGGAGACATGGAAGACAATTGCTTCGTCAGTAAGTAGATGTACATTAATATATTCCGAAAACAGTGAATAACGTGACTAGGATAATCCAATTTTGTGTTTACTTTTCACACAGACAGACTTGTTTCAAATTGCAGACTTACAAAATTTGACTCAAGCTTAAATGAATCCTTTAGATCAGTGTAAATTTTACTTGGTTGACTTGCTGCTTAGGTTTTACACTTCATTTAAGAATGACATAAGGATTGTGGTAATGTCAATATATATGTGCAGTGTTTTTTTAAGGTGTTTTGGGGGACCGAAACGGTTTATGGCTATTTTTTGCAAATATGGCTATTTTTGGTATTTAAATGAAACACTTGCGGTCTCTTAAAACTACTTAGCGGTCACCCAAACCAAACCTTAAAAAAACCTGTATATGTGTGTATGTAATCTATAACATGTGAGTAAAAACACTTATTGGCTGGAAAGCATGAATGATTTTGTGCTATTGATTGACAGAATCACGTTTTTTCACATGTTTCAGTATTTACCTTTGTGCCCACCCCAAGCCACTCAAGTCAGTTTAATTCCCCAACATAAAACATATAAATAATTGAAACAGTGTCATTCAATATCTGTTGTTACATTACAAGATCCATACAGTCCTAGCGACACTGTGTTAGAACTATTTGAAAATCTGTCCTACTTTAGCCATTGTCATAACATGCGACACCCTTTCCTGTTTCTGCTTTTGCACAACTTTCCTACCTAATTGGGGTAAATGGAGTTATGCAAAAGAAGCTATCCTTGGGTCGGTCACTAAAATTTCAAACCTTTTACTATAAGCATTTGTGCATCTAGTTTCTCATCTGATATCAGTGCTAAGTACATAACACACTGCTGGTGAATGCAATGCAAACAGAAAAGAGATAACACTGTTGTGTCAATTTGCACACCAGATAAATTCAATATCATGTCTTTGTCACATTAAAATTTTCTTGTACATTTAAGTCAACTTGTAACTTGTCTGCAAATAGCAGAACATGTGTTTAAAGTTTTGGGCATGTATACATTTCACAGTTTGGTTCTTCTTTCTCAATTTAATCATGCAACCAGAAATTGTAAATGGCAAAGCAATAAACAGTCTTTTGAAACACAACCTACTTTTCATTCAATCAATATTTTAAGCTTTAACGTCTACAAGATGCCTTGGCATTGTGATTGTGAACAAATTTTATTTTATGTTTTTTCAGATATTTGCAGGAGGTTGGATATAGTGACACAATACTCGATGTGAGGTCACAAAGAGTGAAGGCTCTGCTTGGAAACAATTATGACATGAACAAACCAGTGGAAAACGACAACAAAATGGTGAATGGTGACATGTCAGATGAAGAGAAAGCAAAAAACAAGTGAGTTTCAACTGAATGATATAGGTGCACACCAATCTGAATTATCACATATCCAATTTGACAACCTTTTTTGTATGCAAATAGCCAAATTATACATTCAATTGACTGGATTTGTATGTGTTCTCAAGATATGTGTTCGTACAGTCACAAGATTCAATGTAAAAAATAAACCATAATCACCCTTCCACTACTGCAGGGATTGCTAATGCAACCATGGTGTCAGGTGTGGGCTGAGATTAGTTTCGCCATAAAAATGCTGTTAGTATTTGTTGATGCTGGTTTTGCTCTCTGGTTTCCCGTAATGACCGAATGCATCAGTGTGGCAGCTTTCTAATAAATCTCTGTAACACTGGAATAGTAACACTTGACTTTTCTAGCACAATGGGTTTGTTTCAAGTAGGTTTTAGATGTAAATGACACAGCTGAGCAAAATCTAAAATTAGTTAATATTTTGTATGTTAGAAAAATAAAAATTTTTTTTTATAGTGGCCCGAAAATCAGGGTTGCCAACTTAAAAATTAGAATTATCAGTGTTGCCAAATCTTTGTCACAAAGATCGTTGCTGTAAAGTGGCCTGGATTTTTGACTGGCCTGTAGGCACGGTCCTACTTTGCCTAATGGTTAATCCAGCACTGATGGGGCGGAAAGTTAAACATTAGGTTTCAATTTACATTCACATATATCTGTCAAAAAACATCCTCCTCAAGCATTGGTCAATCAAAATGCTTGGTGGAAAATGCTTTTGGGAACCCCTGCTGTAAACTTGTGTCTCTTATTCAGATCTGGAAGTTTCAATATCCCGATTGTCAACGACCAAGCAGACAGTGAAGTATTACATGACTTTGATTTCCTCAACACCGCTGATAATGATGATGATGACGTCCAGATGCAAGACGAAGATGTCATTACATCCGGGGATCACCAGAGAAAAGCGAGAGCTAACAAGGTAAAGTATCTGCGTCATTGACTATTTTTTTTTTCATTGTTTCAGATCATATTTTTTTTTTTTTTTTTTATGGTTTTCTTCCAAATTTAGTCTTGGTTTGTTTTAAAATGTTTTCTTTACGTTTCTGTGTAAACCCTTTCATATATATTTAGTCTGCTAAGAACAAAAAATATTCCAATCTGTCAGCAATATATAAGGCGGATTAATCTCCATCTTAGCGCCATGAAACATAAACCCAATCCAGAAAAAGTTTATAAACTGTCGCTTTAATCATTGTACAGGCTTGGCAATGTGGAATATTGTTTCTGTAAATAAGTTTATCTTTTATCATAATAGGCTAATCCAGTGGTTCTCAACCAGCGCCCAGGGCCACCAAGGGGGGCCACGAACTGTGTTCCGGAGGGCCATGGGTGTAGATTCACCAGAAACACCCACTAAAAGCCATTTTCGTTTTAACTTTATTCCCTAATTTAATCGGCTATTTCACATACTATTTGTCTATATTTAGGTTTATCACGATTACGGATTCTTGTTTAATCTATGCGACCAGTTTAAAGCCGAAATTGGTACCGAATTCCAATACGAGATTGCCATTTACATTTTTTAAGGGGGCCACAGGTCCTACAGGGTTACTTGAAGGAGGCCACAAGGTCAAAAAGTGGCTTTTGGGAGGCCATGGTCCACGAAAAGTTGCTACTGGGCTAATCTATATTACTCACACTAACAGCTATTGTTTTAACTTTTTGTGAAACATTGTTAGTGTATATTTGAAGGCCTGAGCATCACTAAATTGATGAACAGATTTCAGTGTATAGAGTTCTTATGTAAAACCTGTATTTACTTTGCAGGATGAGGTGGATGGGATGAGTGTTGAAACTGCTACAGCCATCGCAGAGTTTGATTTCTTGAACCCAGATGCTGAAGAACCAGGTCAGTTTGTTGGAAAAACGATAGACACAAGTCAAAAAGTCAAAACTAACATGAACTATGTCCTTGATGCTAAGCCATACACTGAAGGTTTTTTATGTAGATGTCTGTTGATTTTGTTTGCTTAACTTAATTTGTTTGACAAACAATTAAACTTGCAGTGGGTAAAACTTGCTTTTTGTGGCTGTTGAAAATTTCACTTCACAATACAAAGTGTTGACAACCTTCACTTTTACAGACGATACGAAAGCCACTGATTGGACGATTGACCCGAACAAACTGAATGCAATGAAACAACAATTTCTACTCGAGAAAAAGCAACAGAAAAAGAAAGGAATGAAAAGTGAGTTAACTGTTTTTCCCCAAATTTGGTGACTTTTTGACAAGAAAAACTGCATTAAACATGAATTACAAACTTTGAAAACATATGGTTGGTATACCATTGCACTAATGTACTGAACATGCAACTAGTGTATTGTCTGTTTCCATAAGCGTTTCATTTTGAGCTCCCATGAAGCAATAGCTTTTCTCTCAAACACCACCACAAGATATGTTATAAGTTATAACGTGTAGACTTTTTTTGACTTAACTTTCTTTATCCCATATTATCTCACAGGACCAGCAAAGAAGCATTTGCAAGATATGCTTCAGACATTTCAAGGAGCCGAGATGCAAAAAACAAATGATGACATTGATATCCATATACCCGAAGAAGGTTAGTTGGTTGTTAATATTAAAGCCGACATAAGTATATCTGATAAGTACCGAATAGCCATGGATTCAAATCCCATCACCCATCACAGAGGGATATGGCCCGGATTAGGTGATGATCCAGATTAACCAAATACGATTTAACCGAAGTAACTTTCTGCCGTGTGGTGGAAAGATTGAACAGTATTTATATGTAATGAATTGCACATTCTATGCTGATTTGACTGATTAAACGAAAGCTTTGGTACATCACTAGTTGCACACAGGATTGATTCTAAAACGCAGCGTACACATGGTGCGATCAGATTTGTCGGTCACTACCCTGTTACACAGGCTGATTCATGCAGTCTGTTCTAACATTATACTTACATTACAGGTACTTTATGTTTGTGAATGGATATTTATATGATGTTTTACTTTATAGAGAACCTCCCATTCACCGTCGGAGGGGGTCAGACCGGCGACGAATCAATCGAGACTGCACTTGGACTTGGAGCTTTAGCCGGACTTACTGTGGCCAATGAAGCGGATCCACTTGCTTACGATGTATGAACTTAATTAAATGAGTTTCGTTTTCGTGTTAACATAGCTTGTTGTAATAGAACTTTTCCTCTTAAATGGGATAAAAGTGTTGATGCAATAAATGATGTAACAATTGTTTACTTGTGTTATGACATACATTTGATTGTTACGATATACTTATGATGTCAGAGCATGTCCGGAGCAAAGAATGCTTGGTTTTTCAACACGAAAAATTCTTTAAATTGATGGTTGATTCTCCAACCTTTTCAAATTACTGTTGTTTTGTGTTTAATTCCATTTCAAGATGCTACTTAAGCTATTGCTCCCAGGCATAACATCAAGTATATAAACTTGATGCTACTTAAGCTTGAAATAATGTTTTTAAAACGAACCTTACACGACAGATGTCAGCTACTAAGGAGACTTTCCGAAAAACCTGGAGCCCGAAATTCACGCTCCGGAGCCACTTTGACGGGATCCGGGCGATCCGGTTCCTTCCCACCGAGTCAGCGGTTCTAACTGCGTCCGAAGACAACACGATGAAATTGTGGAATTTAAACAAACCTCTTCCGAATAAGAAGAGTCAAGCTTTGGATGTTGAGCCGATCTACAGTTTCCGTGGACACGTGTAAGGAAATTGAAAACTTATGAATATGTTTGTTTAGTCAAGTCAAATTTTATTTGCATTTTCACTTTATCATCACAGTTCCATTGTTGAACGGTTAAGTAAACAGCAAGGACACCGAAAAAAACATGGGTTGTCGAGTCAAGTTTTACACCAAATACGTATTTAAATTTATTGACGAATTCAACTTATGATAAAACCTGTAGTTTGTTGCTTATTACAGTATTTGTAATAACATCATGCGAAAAAACGGCACTGATATTTACATGTTCACATAATCTCAGTGACCATGCTTTGCAATTTGCATGTGACAATGCTTGCGCACGGCTTATCTCGGTATGACGCCTTTTGCAGTTCATCAGGCGTTTGTGATTTAACCAAAAACATATCGTAATACGCTGTTCAATGACGCCTTCAACGGGCCAGGCGTACTATGATTTATATATGAGTGTGCCGTGATCGCTGGTCTGAATAGACGCTTCAGGGCTGATACCAGTTGTGATTTAATGTTCATCTTAACTAAAAAGCATATATTTTTGTATTTTCGTACTATACACTATGTATACAATTCAATTTGCAAGTTTTGCCCATTAGACCAAGTACGACCTGGTTGTCCTTAGTGTTTTCTGTAATTTAGACCGTAGACCGAAAATGTTTCGTCTTGTAATTGCAACGACGATTACTGCTGAAGATCTATTTCCGCGCCAGCTAAAGTTTTTTTTCAGTTTCATGTTTTAAAAACTTTCTTAAATCTTTGCAGAGGAGCAGTTTTGTGTCTGGATGTGAGCGCTGATGGGGTTTTCTGCTTCAGTGGAGGAATCGACTCATCTGTAAGATGTTGGGCTCTTCCTAATATCAACATTGATGCGTACGACACATACGGTAAGGAGAATTGCTCTTTTCATTATCCAATAACCAAACTTATTACCTCACTAAAATTCAGTTAAAAATTGATTGTATTAAAAGTCTATTTTATCATTATAATTACGTCAGTATTTAACTATTTGGATATAACGTCATTATTTGACGTTCATGGAAGACATGTATTGTGAAGTTTTATTCATTACGTAAGAAGTGCGTAAAAAGTCCTTGTGTCTACAACCATCTTTTATGACGTCACGTTACGTTTAGACGTGACGTAATTTGCTACTTTTGTTGTTTGTTCTGTAAACTATCTCCCTAATTGTGTAAAGTTGACTGTTTCATATTGTTCAACAAAAATGTTTGGAATTTCATGGGCAGATTCTTCACTGGCCGGAGAGATATTGGTCGGACACACAGACGCTGTTTGGTCGCTCTCGTATTCCAACACTCGTCAACAGCTCCTATCTGCTTCAGCTGATAATTCCATCAAATTATGGAGGCCGACTTCAAATGATCCGCTTGTACAGACTTACACTGTTGACGGTGAGTTGAGTTTACATGCGACGGCAACTGTTTTGTTCTTGGGTTGTGTGACTAAATATTACACTGTGGTTGGTAAGTGGAGTTTAGCAAAACTAAGAAATTGTTTACACTCGGTTTTAAGTCATTCCACAACCTTATAAAGTGTATATATTGTAATTAAGTTGTCATGCACCATCCGTATCTAACAACAACGGGCATTACATGCATGGTAAAAAGCAAGATCGATATCAGAGTTAGGCTGGTGAAATTAATACACAACAAAAGGTTGATGTGACCTTCAGTTGCTTAGTACGTGTGACGTAAAGGTGTGTTTTATAATCATTGACATGACGTTGGCCAGGTTTTTAGTATGAACACGCAGGTTTACCACAAATACAAATGTTGTCTCTATTTTGCAAATTGGAGAAAGCGAAAGTTTTTGTCGATTTTTATAGAATTTTCCTGTCATGGTTACAAAAGAGGTCAACACGCAAATTACCCTTGGGAGCAAATTCATGTGATATCATCCTTGTTCCTACCATTGTTGATTGAACCTTCGTATTAACCGATGTATTTGAAATACTCACAAATGTACTGCAGGAATACAACTAATGTAATCTCTATTCAACTCTATTCAAACTCAGATTGATGAAGAAAATGCTATTAAAACAGAAAACAACTTAGTTAACATTGACTGACCAAACTGTGAAATTGCATTGTTAACCTTGCACAATTATCCTACCACACATCTCATGTACGAAATTGCCTCAAGCTGAATAATTGATGTTTTTCTGCAGGACCTTCAACGCCCACTTGTGTTGAGTTTGTACAATGTGATTCCAACCACGCGGTGGTGTCGCATACCGACGGAAAAGTTGTCTTGTATGATCTCGAAACAGGGAAAACACCTGTTATTCTCTCTGAAAACGACACAGGTAAAATCGATTTAGAATCTGCTATGTCGTTTAACTATGAATATTTGTGCTTTTGTACTACAATATTGACATGAATTGATTGCATTGATTCTGTTTAGAATACTTCCTAATTTACCGATTTTTTTGCATTATTTCTCTCTGATTATCGATATGCATTCTAATTCTTTTGTTTTTGGTGCGATACGTTACTGTTTAATTTTGAAATAATGACAAATATGCTTTGGTTACTAAATTTGGCTCGCTAGAATATAAACTAAATTACAACTTTGCAGAATTTATTTTGTTTGGAGATTTGACAGCAAATTAACCTAAATACATCACGTGACAAATATTTTAATCTCAGGTCGAGTAAATGCAGTCGCAACTCACCCAACCATGCCTATCACCATGACAGCACACGACGATCGTCACATCAAGTTCTTTGACAATTCCTCAGGTAAAAAAAACTGCTGGTCGGGTTACCTCGTCTGATGTTGATCACAACGGTCGTAGGTTCACTTAAAGAGCTTGTGTGTATGTATGTACAGACACATAAAAATCTATGCTACACATAAACTGATGTGTGGCCACAGTGTGCACATCTAATGATGCTCACAATGGTCCTCAGTGCACTAAGTGAGCTTGTGTGCCTGCCCAGACACATGAAAATGCATGCTGCGCATAAACTAGTGTGTGGCCACAGCGTGCATTCAAAGTTGCTCACATTAGTCTTTATACAAATTCGCATGTTAATTGTTTTCAACTAATGTTAGCTATTTCTTGTAGTCATATTACGGTGTTTCGGGTTCATATGTTGAACTGTTTCATTCCAGGAAAGTTGATCCATTCTATGGTTGCCCATCTTGATTCGGTGACGAGTCTCTCCGTTGATCCAAACGGTCTCTACCTTCTTTCAGGAAGTAAGTACACGAAAACGGAAATTAACTCTTTAAAACGTCAACATCTTTACTAGACTCGCTCTTGACACACGTTTAGTTTACGAAAAGCCTGAAGTTACTCGGTTTAATTGATGTTTTTGAGTTGTAAATATATGTGGCCCTTTTACAGAAAAAAAATAACAAAATTTGCACTGCATATCGCGTGTAGTGTACAAATGAGGTATAACTTGAAGTAATTTTAATTCGTAAATCTACCACCAACCGTCCAATCTCCCCCTGCAGGTCACGATTCCTCAATTCGACTGTGGAATCTCGACAGCAAAACCTGCATACAAGAGTTGACGTCACATCGCAAGAAGTTCGACGAATCAATTTATTCTGTTGCTTTTCATCCGAGCGCAACTTACATCGCAAGTGCAGGGGCCGACGCCCTCGCTAAGGTCTTCGTATGAACGCGTCACAATACGACGCGTGTGACGTCATAGTCCACTTGTAATAGGCTATTTGTGACGTCACGATACCGTAAAGTGACGTAGAAACCCTGCGGCACGTCTGACGTCATAGGATATCGCTATTATGACGTCATAGGTCAGCCTTGTGACGACATCGTGCAGTTGCTTACTCCATTTTAGTGGTCTTGTTGATTCCAGTTACGTCACTGCCCAATCAAGTGCTTTTGGTCCGTCGTTTATGAGACCAGCTCTGTGACGTCATTTATAGCTGTTGTTTCGTGTCGCATGCCTCGATGACGCGTAACTTTGAAAAGAAAATGTTGTAAGCTTGATTATTTATCGCGCTCCGTACGGTCGCCGCTTTTGTTACGTCATAATGCGTTGTGTAGAAATGCTCGTTCGCATTGCTCAAGTATTTTCTTGTCGCGCTTGATTCGGTTTGGTCACGTGGTTTCGTACCTCTGCCTTCGCCCAACGAAATCTAAAGTTCAAACTCTATTGGACACAATTCTATGGAAGTCCAGAAACTGCGCCTCTAGTGGTTACATTTATATTCGTACGGCACCGTCAGAGGGCGCTGCAGGGTTCGGTGCTTTTCTGGTGCAAAGTTTCATTCTGCATCTCATCACTTCATCATTGAGGTATCCTCCAGGGCTGCTTTGACCCGAAACACTTCTTATCCTACTTGGTGATCTTCACACCGATTCGTGCGATTCCCGTTTTAATTCAGCACATGTACTCAAGTTGCTTCCGCACCAATCAGTGTCAATTTGCCCTGTTTTTCTGTGTTTCCCATTTGTAGAAAATAGTTACTCGCTGAAACGAGCGGTTCTCGGAGCTGATTGGCTGTATCAGTCACGTGGAAAACCGGCTGTGTTGTTTCATTTTAGCAAACCGGTCCAGTTTATATTGTAAGATGTAGAATCTTTCAAAACCCGGCAAAGCTCATTGCTTTTCAGTTTCCTTGAGCGATAAATATCCCCAATACATAATATGAACGTCGCTTGCGTTTGTGTTTTGCCGCCCGGGCAAATGTATTTCATCTACCTGAAAAATCTCTTTGCTGCGCTGTATCTTCTGTATGCGACTGAAAATGGGACCTTGGACAAAAAATTATTTCAACACCGATGAATAGGACGGTTTCCCTCATTCTATATGTTTACATAAACGCGAGTGTTTGTTAGAGATTTTCTATTGGGAAGTTCTCCAAATCGCCCTAAAAATGCGGCCACACGTTGAAAAACTTTAGACATCTCAGCGCTAAACCGTAATCAGTTCATGTTGATTTTGAAATTAGTTCATGTGGACGTTCTTCTAAGAGCAATTTGATTTTATACCAAAACAAATATTTGCGTGATTGATCCTTTACACAAAATTCTTATCATTTACCATCTTCTTATCTGCAACAGTTTTGTAAAAGCAAATTGACTTTGATTCGTGTTTCGACGCGACATTGACTTTGCAACACATATCTCCAGTTTTTTCCCTATCTTGTGCTTGTGAAGCTTGACCCTCTGAAAAACGGCAGTCGTATTTTTATCGACACACGATGTCGCCTTGTGCTGCGTGACGTGTTGTCACAATTTCAATAGATAACTAGCTTTGTTCATAATTTTGTGTGGTGTATTGATTAGGCTTATTCAGGTTTGGAGTAAAAACAAGCAGACTTAGGGATTATAAGTGCGATCAGTTTAGGGGTCGATATGTTCTTCAGAAGTCTAAATTAGCTAAGATCTTAACGTGCGAGTAATTGCCACCAATGAGTAAATTGATATTTTTTCTGGGGGTAAATACATTTTTTTCCTTTGACATCCTTCTGTGACATCATTTTTGGTGATCTGGATGTCCTTATGAGGAAACAACGGTTAAGAATCACCGACCACTAAACCGAATGTGGTTAATCGCATTGCCAGTATGGCATGCTTTTCTATGCGATTAGGCGGACGATTTTCTTAACAAACGTAAGACTGAGTTTGGATTACAATACCTTTGTAATTAAACGGTGTACTTGATTAACCGGTTTCGTATGCAGAAAGAGGTGGATCTCCCACGTAAATGTTTTGTTGTGTTTTTGTCCATTTGGGTTCTGGTCAGCAAACTATCACATTGTTTTTCAGCCACGTTAAACCGACAGATATACTCCTTTTGCCACAAGAGAAATCGGTTAAAAATATTTTTCTTATTGTGAGATCATTTGTGATAAAAAGCAATTTCATCCGTCGCATTTTAGTTGCAAGTGTTTTAGACTGGAACGTTAGTCTGTCATAAGCTCACCCCTAACTTACTGCGGGACTAACTGATTTCAAGAGGAGCGTAAGTATTAAACTACATTGTGTAATTTTGAAAAAAGTGTACAAAACCGTAAGTCAAACAAAATCAATCGATCTAGACACGAGGTTTGTGAAGAATATTTTACCAAAGTTTTTTGGTATAATCAATTCCTGTAAACGAGTAAAACCTAAACTTATTCAAAATGAATCGCCCTGTTTAGCTTAGAACAATGATCACTCAGAAACTGCGTCTGTAACCAGTTCATTTTACTACAAACTCTGCTTTATTACTAAACTGTGTACTGAATGTTCCCATGCAAATGGTTTGCGAAAAATACCTGAGGAAACAACATTAAACACGAAACCCTAAACATTGCTGCTTATCCCTCATTGGTAACCTTGTCACTTGCCTATTGCATGCACAACTAAGTCCGCTTATTTTCTATATTTACAAAGCCTTGCAGTATATGATCCACGCTTCAAGATTGGCTGAAAAAAAAAAACGTTCAAGCCCTGGCTAAACTTGCCTTCTCAGCGCACCACGTAGTGACTCGATGTCACAATAACTTTACTCGAGAGTAATGAAAATTATTTATTATTTAATTACAAGTGTGTTGGGTGATTTCAGATAATCTCGGACCTTCACTTTGAGCATTAACCTCCAAGTATGGTGGTGACACAATCACAAATGCCGTAAGTAATCTCATAACATTCTGGGCACTTTGCCTTGCAAAAGCATAATCCAACCAGCAGAAGAAAAATACCCAACTGCAAAAAAAAACAATACAAAACATAACTGATAATTATGGATTGAAGGAAAGTTTTAAGCCGGTCTTGCCGATACGCAAACTATGACCACCGCCGACATTTGGATAATTTTCGAATTGTCTTTTGTCTGAAATATTGTTTTTCTTTTGTTGGTGGTCGATGTAACGTCATTGCAGCCGATCAGACTTGCACTTAAATTAAAGCTTTAACCTGAGTGGTTGCTTCACTTATGAACGTTTTGTAAAATTACACATTCTCGTCTTACAACGCATTGTAGACCTTATTATCTTTGGTGCATTTCAACATAAACAAGTAAGAATTAACCCAGCATACGAAACCACATACAAACTATAAAGCACTTTCGCTTTGGTTTAACTGTTTGTGTTTTGGTGGCATGTTAAAAGACTTCTCCGAAATAAGAAAATTATTAGCTATTATGGTAAGTCATTGCCAGAGTCGGGTTATGCACTCTTTACAAGTGGCTTAAAATCAGTTCGGTCTTTTTCCCCAGATATAGATGGCGCAAATGTTGAAGAGGGACTTATTTCAAAGTTGCATGAATATTTTTTGTTGATGAAGAAACAACAAAATGTAAGGCACAATGACGTGACGATACGCAACTATACGATGACTTGCCCTCTATTTAAAACCCTTTTTCGATATAACATGCTTTTACATTTGTGCAATAATTATAGTTTCTTTACATAACACGACCCTTCAGCAATTATCACAAACGGCAATCTCCAGAAAAGAAAAGAAAAACGGTGTGGTGGTTCATTTATGTGCTGAGGTGCCATGAATATTTAGCACCGAAAAATTTCAGATACGCATCCTTAATGCCCTTCTAAGTAAAAATGTATCCAACATTCGGTTTGCCGAATCGTTTCAGCGGAATCGGCCATTATTGCAAAGATTCGGTTTCGGCCGAATAATTTGTTACGTTTCGGCCGAAACCTGGTCTTTTACGAACACAGATTAGTAAAGTACCACGCAATCTTTTAACCTACACCACAACTAAAATCGCGTAAATTGTTATAATTTTAAAACATTATCTATTTCAACTATTCTGCACTAATTGCCTGGTAGACAAACTTATGTTCTTACGTCATAAACAATTCGGTTGATTCGGCCGAGTTTATGCGACAAAACTGTCAAATATTCGGTATCGGTCGAACCGAAATATAACCGATTCGGTACATCACTACTTCTAAGCACGCTTACACAGCTTAGTGCTTAGTCTAGCCCTGGCCATTATTTGTAAATAAAGTTTTTGTCATTTTACATTTCGATTGGTGATTTACATATAAATGTGACATTTTAAAGGCAGCGATAATTTTCCACATGCTTAAACAAGACATTCTATCCATTACAAAGCAGTCCAGCACGCTATTGATGTAACCTCTGTTTTCTTGTAATAAAACGGGAAAGGCGCTGCTCGTACTACGTCACACGGTTTCATCGGGTTCAAATCATCTTTTTTTGTTTGTTACACATACAGCCACTGTATTAGTAAGTGAATTTAGGTTTGGGTCTAGTACTGAATATAAACTGGATAATTCAAGTCCAGAGATAAGCCATGAAACTGGCTATAGGTTTGGCTCAAAGCTTATGAATTGTTTGTGGTTTTGTCCCAGTTGAAAATATTTGTAATCATTTATCAGACATCTTCATTTTTTTCTGCAGGATTAATAAGGATGACTGTAACGAGGAAAAGTTTGCATCATTTGAAAAAGATTGTGATTGAAAACTGAGCAGTTACAACGTGTTTAGCATGTTTGTGCAAAACAGAAAATAACAACATTAACAAAATTATGACAGGCAAATACAGCATAGTGGCGTTGTGTGTTTTGCTTCTGTTAGTGAACGTTGTCCAAGGTACGCAATCGCTTGTTAAAAGTAACACACTGTAAACCAATTTGGGTAAAAACAACCCAAAAGCGTTGGGTATCTTGGTGGGGAAACCCATTTTTTTAGGTAGTTTGAACCCAAAATTGGTTGGGTTAAATACAGTTTTGCCCTATTGATTTACCCAAAAATGTCCAAAATTGATTGAACGTTGTTTTACACAAAAATCATACAGATTTCATGTTTTATTTTTAGAAGAAACACACTTTTTTCCAAACTAGCTACAGAAGAAAAAACACGAAAAAACTAATTACAACATACAACACAATTATTCATACATTGACAAGTCTGGAATATCAAAATGATACTTGCAAAAATTGTAAAACTTTATCAACATGCAGACAGTATTCATAGTAAAGTACACAATACAATGTAAATACGGCTTTGATGCCTTTGATGATACCATTCACTTTCAGTATACAGGGTTTTGCTCAGAAAACAAGGTTATTTTTGTGAGCGAATGAAATCTCTCCATGTACAACCCAGAAGGGTTGCTGACGATCACCCAATGCTGCTCCCGAACCTTCAAATGGTGTGTTTGCCTGAATATTTAAATATTACCAGCAAACAAACAAAAACAACATAGTAATTTACCAAATCTAGACAAATACAAACCATATGCTATCCCATACGCAAAATTTAACAAAACATAGGGCTACCAAAAAAATCTCTTTTCAACCATAAACGCCATTAATAATTAATGTGAAACTTACTTCCAAGTATCAATCTATTTCTGTGGGACGTCCAAGTCACCAAACCATTGGGCAACAAAACAGTTTACCCAAAATATGTGGGTATGTTGCTGCTGTACCCAAAGTTCTCTCGATCGATTTACCCAAATTGGTTTACAGTGCAAGTAACTTAAAAGCTAAAAAAATTCAAACGATATATCAAAGCAAGTCGTAACATGGTTTCGCCCAATTTTTAAAATATATAATTCTTTATTGTACTACAGTATGTTCACAAACAACAGACGAGTCATGCATAAACGTCAACGAGGACCGCAGAATATGCTTTGGTGAGCTAAATCAAATGTAATAAATCATTGATAATTGTTTTAACATTTTGTCTTATAGTTTGTGAAGAAAGTGAATACAAGAATCTTAGTTGTACAGACGAAGAAAAAATGCTGAACTTTCCTGTCGACTTTTGTAAAATACAAAGTAATGAGTAAGTATAGTTTTAAACAATACAGCAATTTGTTCGCGCAATGCTTGTAATTCTAAGAAGGAACAGAAACCACAACAACGTCGTTCGTTGTTTTCGCTGACAAATTAGGAACATAAGTTCGAAATTGAAAATGTAAATGTTGAAATTGAAAATGTTACTTGTAACTTTATCGTGTTTATATGTAAAAGGCTATAAACAATTCCTACTGGAAGTAGAAACGGCTTACGACTCAATCAAATTCTTGTGGTGTTCGTATGAACTGGGCTACCCTGTCTAAAGTCAAGGAATTTTTATTTATGTGATTTGTTGTACATCGTATTCATTCGGTTAAAATCGTTACCTTAATCAGATGTCCGTTTTGTTTCTTTTAAGGCCTTACACACCTTTTAATCAAAAATGGCCTGGTTTAGTGGTTCTCAAACTTTTTAAGTTCATGGCAAGTTTTTATTCCTGGTTTTCCTGTTACCAGCTAAAAATGTTAAAATCTATTCCCGAAGCTTCAAATGGATAAATGAGACTGATATTAGCAACGAAAGCGAAATGGGTTGGTAGTTGGGTCCAAATTACCAGTGAGAGTAATATCGAAGAATCAGTCATTTAACTTTGTATCAAAGTAATTAAATTTTTGTTATTTTTGGGGCGCACCTAGCAACCTACCACGACAGTTTGAAATCCGCATTCAATGTTTTGTATTTCGTTGTTTTTGTGAAGAAACTGCTCTAACTACAACGTAAGTTCAAGCTGCAAAAACAGAGAGAAACATAAGGAAATGGCGCAAATGATACGAAGCACTTGTCGCAAAAAGACTGAATGTCAAATTCCTTCAGGAGCTTGGAGAAACGGACGCTACATGTTGATAACATTCACATGCAGAGAGTGTGGTGGTAAATACCTTTGAAATTCAAAGCTCCCTTGTTCAGTCTTTTAAAATCTTATCCACTTATGTCTTCTATATATCGTATAATGTATGCCTTGTAAGTTCGATTAATGAAAATGCTTAATTGACGATATCCTATATCACATCTGCTCATTTTTAACACTAACTTAGATTTAGCATCAGAATTGTAATGTTTAGATGTGACGTGAAAGATATTATACTACTATTGTTTTTCGTTCTTATAGCTATTGTTACCTTAAGTAACTTTTAATATTATCTCGGAAAAAATGTTTTACAGAAAGCTGTACAAAAGAAGACATAGCATTTGAAGGGGAAAGTAATTCGTATCAAGCGCTGAAAATGCTTACCGAAACATCCACGATATACCAGGATAGAAAATCTGAGGCAAGAAGGTTTGGCGGAACAATACCCAACTCTGGTCCGTATCTGTCGGTCGATGACGTTCATCTCAATAACATTTCCACCAGTTCCACTTCGCCTTTTGTTGCTGCTTTGTCGGTCATTAACATAAACTCTTCTAGCAAAGAGCTTTTCAACAACCTGACAACCGAACTGACAACTACAAGATTAACTGATGTTCTCGCAATAGACGACCTACCCTTGGTCTCTATAGTCGTCGATCAAGAAGATGATTCGGAAGATTCGGAGGATTCGAAAGATTCGGATGATTCGGAGGATTCGGAAGACTCGGAGGATTCAGAAGATTTGTTTCAAACTAAATTGGCATTTTCTTTGTCGGTTCCAGGCACCACAAACTTTAAAACAGAAATAAAGCCAAAGTTGATGAAGATAGCTGGTGGTAGAGATGTTCTTGTCAAATCAGTCAATTGGATTTGCGTTTTCATTGACCCTGAAACGTATGTGTTTTCAAGGAATGGCTGCGCACTGACAACTAGTGTGAATAGATCACAAGTTTCATGTGCTTGCAACCATACCACCATATTTAGTGTGCTTCTTGCCGTGGACGCTGTCATTTTACCAGCTTACATTAAGGTAAATCAAATGCATAGGTATACTGACATGAACGTTAATGCAGCTATATCATCAGTGTATAAACACGTACATATTACATCTTACTTCAAACGCAAAAATGTTACTAGTTAATCAAATGTAGTTTGTACCAGTATCTTAGGAACTTGGAGTCATTGCTTAAATTGTTGAGAAAAACATGAACTTTTTATCAGATCCTGTCTTACATCACCGAAAGCACAACAGTTTTGTTTCTCATCATTACCGTCATCACAATCTTCAACGTCCGCCATGCGATGGTGAACGACCGAATCTTCGTTCAAATCAACTTGTCGCTGGCTCTCATGATCTTCCACGCACTAAATTTGACCCATGACCTCGCTATGACGTATCCACAGCTGTGTGAGGCTCTGGCGGTTGCCATGCACTACTTCCTGCTGTCTTCCGGTAATATTCTATCTCAATCACACGCAACATGACTTCTGCATAGTTGAATTAAAGGATAATCAACACACTTTAACACCAAGACATAATCGAGGTCATCACCTTTGAAAACACATGGTGTTATACTATCTAATTGACAATAAGCGTCAATTTCTAGATTGTTGGTGATTTAACTTAGGTGATTTTCTAAAGTAAAATTATTCGCATTTTTCAAGAAAATATGAATGTGCAAGTGCAAACTTTGTTTGATCAACTTTACTTGGATGGTTTTAAAAAAAATCATGATGCGAATTTGTGATAATTAAACTCTGTGTAACATTAGTTATAAATTTAAATAAACTTGGATGTAAGTTCAGATAAAAACATATAGTCGTTCATCCTTTAGTTTTAACGATATAGATATTTAAGGCTTATTAGTCTTTATCCACCAATTTAAGCAACGGACTGGGTGATTCGAGCTTCAAGTTTTAATTGCGAGTATTGTTTGAATAAACTTATATTGAATGTTGTTCAACAGTGTTCTGGATGTTGGTGGAGGGAATCACACTTGCCATGAAAACTTCGTCCAAGTCTCTTCAATTCAACGCGATCGACCCGACCAAGCTGAACGTAATCAGAGCTCTCGTCGGTTGGGGAATCCCCTCAATCATTACAGCAGCAGCAGCAGTTGTTGGTTTCGTCTTCACAGAGAATTACCTCCTTCCAAGTGCGGTGTATCAAGCAGGGTTCAACACTTCCATGTACGACAATACCCTGCGTTGTTTCCTCGACCATCAATCCCATCTCTTCTACTGGTCGGTGATTGGTCCGATCTGTCTCTGCATTCTCATCAACCTCCTCATTCTCATCCACGTGGTTGTCTTTATTTCCCGCCTAAACGCTGACCAACCGCGCCGAGGCCGCGTCCGTCGCCCAAACGCGCATGAGAAAATCACAAGGAAGGTCAAGATTCTTGTGGTGGGTGACATCGCAAAGAAGTTGCTGCTGCTCACTCCTGTCATGGGAATCCCACTAGTGCTAGGAATATTTGTAGGTAAGGCTCTTTCTGTCACTTCTGCGCGCTACTCACGAGTTCCAGTCCCTATATGCTTAACAATAAAACAGGATGAGACCATAGTGGGCACATCTAAGTTTTCTTCCGAAAGATTAAGTGTATGCTTAAACACCCCAAAACACACAAATTGGTGTACGGCCACAACGTGCACATCTCTTGTTACCTACAGTCGTCCTTAGTGTACTGAGAGTGTTCGTGTGTGTGCTCAAACACATGAAAAACTTTGCTGCACATAAACTGGTGTGTGGCCACAGCGCGCACATCTAATGTTGCTCACAGTGGTCCTCAGGGCACTAAGGGAGCTTGCGTGTATGCCCAGATACATGAAAAACTTTGCTCATAAACTGGTGTAAATAGCAGCGTGGTTATTTAATGTTACTCTAAGTGATCCTCAGTGTACTCAGTGAGCTTGTGTGTGTCAAGAATCAAGTTTACATCGGTTGACTACCATAAACGTTTTGCTTCACCAGCAATTCGCAACACCAAATTCTTAAAAATACAACACATTTCCATCCTATTATTGTTGCAGGGATAGGTTCAACTGAGAGCAACGAGTTCTTCATGTTCACCAATGTGACGGTGAACGGATTGCAAGGTTTATTCATCTTCATCATCTACTGTGTGATGCAAGAAGAAGTTAGAGAAGCTGTGAAGAGAGCTTGGTCGCGGTTCCAGTGCGGATATGGCTAGAAAACTTAATTTTCCATTTGCATCACGTCGCGAAACACAATGTGTATGATGACAAAAGTGACGGAGTTTACTTACATGCTCATTTTCAAATAAAGGATGTTTTCTAGAAATGTAAAGCAGGAATAATTACATCTCTGGAAAGAAAAACTAAACTAAACTAAAAGCTGAAAAACCTTGACTCCTTTGCTGTAAATAACCAAAACCTATTTATGCTGTTACATGGTCTCGTGTAAAAATGCACAATCTTTTGACATTGACCACTAAAATACTGTAGCAGATATCTACACAGACTTTGCCTACAAATGCAGCCTGGATTTTTGCCAAATCCAGGCAATATTTTTGGTCCAAACGAGTCGGGAGTAACCGAAGTTTACTGCAGCTTAGCGCAGCTGACGTATATATGTAAATATCTGATCAAAGCATGTTTATTGTGCATTTTTCATTGGTGTATTTGATTAACAACCAGACGTTGGAAGCAAAAAAATTATTTGCACATTTGTTTTACAATCTCTTTTGCTAGTTAAACCGAAATTCGGAAAGCGCTATTTGGCGGCTACAAACTCCTAGTTACTATGCTTTCGACTCTTTCCTCTTCAGCGGGTGCACACGTGTTTCTACATTTATTCTCATAAAAATGTGACTGTTAAACTCCAGCTGCTAAACTTTGGGCATCGTGTTATAGAAGGTTCTTTTGTAATATTTGCGACACTATTTTTCTTGTGCTGTACATTTATTTACATTTAAAAACAAAACAAACATAAACAACAATTGCTCCATGATTGACATCAACTGAAGCAACATTTAACACAAATACAACAACTTATCTTTTCTAGGCCATGCTTTCTCCCAGGGCTAGAAAATTTGTACAGATGAATAAAGTAGTTTTTTTACCTCGCCGCCATTGTGCAAGAGTGCAACTTGCAAATCAAATTCTAAACTATAGAGCATAATGACAAAGCCTTAAAGCTCTAAAACAGACACATTGATCACAAAGTGCAAAGATAGAATGTTTGGGAAACACTGGAACAAAACAACAAGTTATGAACAAGGATTAAGTATGAAGATTCTAGTCTTTTTCTTTTTCGAACACAGCTTAGTAAAGTACCACGCATTCTTTCAAACTACATCACAACTAAAATTGCGTCAATTGTTATATTTTTTGAAACATTTTCTATTTCAATTATTCTGCGCTAATTGCCCGATAGACAAACTTATGTTTTAATGTCAGTGACGCCTTAAGATTCGGTCAAAATGACTGTCGAATATTCGATTCACGCTCTCAGGTTATCCTCTGTTTTCTTGTTATGAAACGGGAAAGTCGCTTGCTCTTACTGCGTCATACAGTTACTGCAATGGCTTCAAATCATCTGTCATTCCTATCAGCATATACAGCCACTGTATTAGTACGTGAATTCAGGTTAGCGTCTGGTACTGTATATAAACTGGATAATTTATGTCCAGAGATAAGCCATGAAATTGCCTAGACTTGGATCAAAGCTTGTTTGTGGTAAAACGTTTTAAGCTCATTTTGTCCCAGTTTAAAATATGTTATCATTTATAAGTCATTTTCATTTTCTACAGCATTAATAAGGAATGACTGTAAAGAGGCAATGTTTACATCATTTGAAAAGATTGTGGTTGAAATTTTGTTCCACTGAACGGTTACAATGTGTTTAGCATGTTAGTGCAGTAAAAACAATTAACAACAAAATTATGACAGGCAAATACAGCAAACTGGCTTTGTGTGTTTTCTTGCTGTTAGTAAACGTCGTCCAAGGTACGTTGTCCATTGTTGAATGTAACAATAATTTAAATGCCAAAAAAATACAAACGATATATTAAAGCAAACTGTAAGAAGGTTTCGAAAAACTTCTAAAAAATTAAATCCTTTATTGTACTACAGTATGCTCTCAAACAAACTGCGCACGATATGAGGACAAAGAGGGTTACAGAAGATGCTTTGGTGAGCTAAATCTAAAAATAATATAAATGGATTAACACTTGAATATTTTGTCCTATAGTGTGTGATGCTGATGGATACAGAAATATTAGTTCTGCAGACGGAGGAAAAATGCGGAGATTTCGTGTCGACTTTTGTAAAATAGAAAGTAATCAGTAAGTAGTTTTAAACAATACAGTTTGTTGTGCAACGGTGATAATTCTGAGATGCAGAAATGAAACCCGCAACAACGTTGTTAGTTTGCTAGTTGAGTCCAAATTAACATTGAGAGTACTATCGAAGAATTAGTCATTTAACTTTGTATTATATAAATTAACTTATTTGGGAACGTACCTAGCTATACCTTCCACGACAGTTTGAAATCCGCTGCTTGAAAATCACAATATTTTGCATTTCATTGTGTTCGGGAAGAAACTGCGCTAGCTACAACGTGACATCAAGCTGCATCAAACAAAAGAAACATCATCAGAGGGTGCGAATGATACGAGGCACTTGTCGCAAAAAGACTGAATGTCAAATTCCTTCAGGAGCTTGGAGAAACGGACGCTACATGTTGATAACATTCTCATGCAAAGGATGTGGTGGTAAATACCTTTGAAATGCATAGCTCCCTTTTTAAGTATTTTCAAATCTTATCCACTTATATCTTCTATATATCTTATAAACAGTTGTATGCCTCGTAAGTTCGATTAATGAAAATGTTTAATTGACGATAACCTATATCACATCCGCGTATTTTTAACACTAACCTAGATTTTGCATCGGAATTTTAATGTTTAGATGTGACGTTAAAGATATTATACTACTATTCTTTTTTGGGGCTTATAGCTATCGTTACCTTAAGTAACTTTTAATATTATCTCGGAAAAATGTTTTACAGATAGCTGTAGAAAAGAAGACATCGAATTTGAAGGGGAAATTAATTCGTATGAAGCTCTGAACATGCTCACCGAAACATCCCTGATCTACCAGGATAAAAAATCTGAGGCAAGAAGGTTTAACAAAACAACACCCAATTTTGGTCCTTATTTGTCGGTTGATGACGTTCAACTCAATAATACCTCCACCAGTTCCACTTTGCCATTCGTTGCTGCTTTGTCGGTCATCAACATCAACTCTTCTAGCAAAGAGCTTTTCAACAACCTGACGACTGAACTGACAACAAAAAGATTAACTGATGTTCTCGCAATAGACGACCTACCCTTGGTCTCTATAGTCGTCGATGAAGAAAATGATTTGGAAGATTCGGATGATTCGAAAGATTTGGATGATTCAGAAGATTTATTTCAAACCAAAGTGGCATTTTCTTTGTCGGTTCCAGGCACCACAAACTTTAAAACAGAAATAGAGCCAAAGTTAATGAAGAAAGCTGGTGGTAGAGATGTTCTTGTCAAATCAGTCAATTGGATTTGCGTTTTCATTGACCCTGAAACGTATGTGTTTTCAAGGAATGGCTGCGCACTGACAAGTAGTGTGAATAGATCACAAGTTTCATGTGCTTGCAATCACACCACCATATTTAGTGTGCTTCTTGCTGTGGACGCTGTCATTTTACCAGCTTACATTAAGGTAAATCAAATGCATGGGTATACAGACATGAACGTTGAACACGGCTATATCATCAGTGTATAAACACGTATATAATAAAGCAAACTTCAAAAGCAACATTGTTATTAGTACTTTGCTCAGTAGTTTGGGAACATTGCTTAAATTATTGGGACTTTAAAACACAAACTTTTTTATCAGATCCTGTCTTACATCACTGAAAGCACAACGGTTTTGCTTCTTATTATTACTGTCATCACAATCTTCAACGTCCGCCATGCGATCGTGAACGACCGAATCTTTGTTCAAATCAACTTGTCACTGGCTCTCATGATCTTCCACGCACTCAATTTAATCCATGACGTCGCTATGACGTATCCACTGCTGTGCGAGGCTCTGGCGGTTGCCATGCACTACTTCCTGCTGTCTTCCGGTAATATTCTGTCTCAATAACACGCAACAGGGTTTACCTATAGTTTAATGAAAGGATAATCAACACGTTTTAACACCAAGACATAAGCGAGGTCATCACCTTTTGAAGACACGGCACCAGAGTGATTTTCAATACTATACAACTAATAATCCACGTCAATTTAAAAAAATAAAATTTAGGGTTATTTTCCAAAATAAAATTAAACTGTTCACGAAAATATGAATCTAAAAGGTACAAACTTTGTTTGATCAACAGTGCTGTAATGTTTTTTTGAAAAATCATGATAATTGTGAACTCTGTGCAACACTGGTCTACAAACTAAAATAAACTTGGATGTAAGTTTAGAAAAATACATTTAGTCGTTTACGGTTTATATTAAGCTCATTAGTCTTCATCCACCAATTTAAGCACGGACTGGGTAATTCTAGCTTCAAGTTTTGATTACGAGCATTGTTTGAATAAACTTATATTGAATGTTGTTCAACAGTGTTCTGGATGTTGGTGGAGGGAATCACACTTGCCATGAAAACTTCGTCCAAGTCTCTTCAATTCAACGCGATCAACCCGACCAAGCTGAACGTCATCAGAGCTCTCGTCGGCTGGGGAATCCCCTCAATCATTACAGCAGCAGCAGCAGCAGTGGTTGGTTTCGTCTTCACAGAGAATTACCTCCTTCCAAGTGCGGTGTATCAAGCAGGATTCAACACTTCCATGTACGACAATACCCTGCGTTGTTTCCTCGACCATCAATCCCATCCCTTCTACTGGTCGGTGATTGGTCCGATCTGTCTCTGCATTCTCATCAACCTTCTCATTCTCGTCCACGTGGTTGTCTTTATTTCCCGCCTAAACGCTGACCAACCGCGCCGAGGCCGCGTCCGTCGCCCAAACGCGCATGAGAAAATCACAAGGAAGGTCAAGATTCTTGTGGTGGGTGACATCGCAAAGAAGTTGCTGCTGCTCACTCCTGTCATGGGAATCCCACTAGTGCTAGGAATATTTGTAGGTAAGGATATTTCTGTCACTTCTGCGCGCTACTCACGAGTTCCAGTCCCTATATGCTTAACAATAAAACAGGATGAGACCATAGTGGGCACATCTAAGGTTTCTTCCGAAAGATTAAGTGTATGCTTAAACACCCAAAAACACACAAATTGGTGTACGGCCACAACGTGCACATCTCTTGTTACCTACAGTCGTCCTTAGTGTACTGAGAGTGTTCGTGTGTGTGTGCTCAAACACATGAAAAACTTTGCTGCACATAAACTGGTGTGTGGCCACAGCGCGCACATCTAATGTTGCTCACAGTGGTCCTCAGGGCACTAAGGGAGCTTGCGTGTATGCCCAGATACATGAAAAACTTTGCTCATAAACTGGTGTAAATAGCAGCGTGGTTATTTAATGTTACTCTAAGTGGTCCTCAGTGTACTCAGTGAGCTTGTGTGTGTCAAGAAACATTAAATCAAGTTTACATCGGTTGACTACCATAAACGTTTTGCTTCACCAGCAATTCGCAACACCAAATTCATAAAAATACAACACATTTCCATCCTATTATTATTGCAGGGATAGGTTCAACTGAGAGCAACGAGTTCTTCATGTTCACCAATGTGACGGTGAACGGATTGCAAGGTTTATTCATCTTCATCATCTACTGTGTGATGCAAGAAGAAGTTAGAGAAGCTGTGAAGAGAGCTTGGTCGCGGTTCCAGTGCGCATATGGCTAGAAAACTTAATTTACCATTTGCATCACGTCGCAAAACACAATGTGTATGATGACAAAAGTGACGGAGCTTACTTACAAGCTCATTTTCAAATAAAGGATGTTTTCTAGAAATGTAAAGCAGGAATAATTACATCTCTGGAAAGAAAAACTAAACTAAACTAAAAGCTGAAAAACCTTGACTCCTTTGCTGTAAGTAACCAAAACCTATTTATGCTGTTACATGGTCTCGTGTAAAAATGCACAATCTTTTGACATTGACCACTAAAATACTGTAGCAGATATCTTCATAGTCATTGTTTAAGCCTACAAATGCAGCCTGGATTTTTTTTTTAATCCAGGCAATATTTTTGGTCCAAACGAGTCGGGAGTAACCGAAGTTTACTGCAGCTTAGCGCAGCTGACGTATATATGTAAATATCTGATCAAAGCATGTTTATTGTGCATTTTTCATTGGTGTATTTGATTAACAACCAGACGTTGGAAGCAAAAAAATTATTTGCACATTTGTTTTACAATCTCTTATGCTAGTTAAACCGAAATTCGGAAAGCGCTATTAACATGTCGGAAACTGATAGGTTGACAATGAATATTTGAGTGCATTTATTTACACAACTATCTGTTATCCGGTTCATATATGACTTTCTGAAGGTGCTTGCAACCACTAAGATATTCCCAATCAATGCAAGGATGCCCATGATCCATATAAACGCAGTCAAAATAGGGTTGGCAATCATTTCTTTCTGATTGGAGAAAACAGTGTTACGAGAGCTTTTCATTGGTGTATTTGATTAACAACCAGACGTTGGAAGCAAAAAAATTATTTGCACATTTGTTTTACAATCTCTTATGCTAGTTAAACCGAAATTCGGAAAGCGCTATTTGGCGGCTACAAACTCCTAGTTACTATGCTTTCGACTCTTTCCTCTTCAGCGGGTGCACACGTGTTTCTACATTTATTCTCATAAAAATGTGACTGTTAAACTCCAGCTGCTAAACTTTGGGCATCGTGTTATAGAAGGTTCTTTTGTAATATTTGCGACACTATTTTTCTTGTGCTGTACATTTATTTACATTTAAACACAAAACAAACAAAAACAACAATTGCTGCATGATTGACATCAACTGAAGCAACATTTAACACAAATACAACAACTTATCTTTTCTAGGCCATGCTTTCTCCCAGGGCTAGAAAATTTGTACAGATGAATAAAGTAGTTTTTTTTTACCTCGCCGCCATTGTGCAAGAGTGCAACTTGCAAATCAAGTTCTAAACTATAGTGCATAATGACAAAGCCTTAAAGCTCTAAAACAGACACATTGATCACAAAGTGCAAAGATAGAATGTTTGGGAAACACTGGAACAAAACAACAAGTTATGAACAAGGATTAAGCATGAAGCTTCAGGTAGTAACCATTTCTGTAGTCGTCCGCACCTCAGAAACAACTCGAATTTTTTTGCATTTATCCAATGCGTTGTCAATTACAGAAGAATAAAGCAACGGATTGAGGGCGCTGTTGATCGGAAGCAAAACAGCAGCTGCAAGCACATAAACGATATCCGACAATACTACACCACCAAGCGACAGATAACTGAGGATGCAAATCGGAATCCAGCAACAGAAATCGGTAAGAAGCAATCTGGAAATGCGCTTTTGCATTTTGGCGCTCGTATCATTGCTTTTGGACTTGGCCATGCGATTGCTGCGTCGATAAATGAGGACATAAGCGGCAACCATGAAAATAAACATGATGAAATTCAATGTGATAATAAACAGTGAATATCCCCAAGCTGAATGGCTTTCTGAAGCAAAGAGTCTCGGCAAACACACGCTGGTTTTGGCGTAGTAACCAAACTCTCCTTTGATTGATTGCCCTGGCATGTTAATGTCGATGACTCGTTTAGCATCAAGCCATGATAGCACGGTGCTGTTGGTGGGTGACATACGTTGTGCCAAAAGCATTGCAGCTTCAAAAGAAACAAAATCACGTTTGTGAACAAAATTAGGAAACCAGATTGTTGTCACAAAGTAACCAGATGCAAAATTAATTGTGGGAATGATGGCAATGAACAAAGAGACACACCAAGTGAAGAAACACCCCAATATAATCCATTTAGGCCCTAGAGACATAGTAAGAAATGGGTTCCACACAGACACAAGTCGATAGACTGATATCAATGCCATGGTTAAAGCCGATGTTTGAGATGAAATGACACACAATGCACCTAGGATCGAGCATTGTGTGCTTGATCGCCACTCAGAATCAAAATAACAATAGCTTCCTGAGAACTGGGCACTTTTAGCTGCAACAGCAAGTAAATAGATTCCCATTAACATGTCGGAAACTGATAGGTTGACAATGAATATTTGAGTGCATTTATTTACACAACTATCTGTTATCCGGTTCATATATGACTTTCTGAAGGTGCTTGCAACCACTAAGATATTCCCAATCAATGCAAGGATGCCCATGATCCATATAAACGCAGTCAAAATAGGGTTGGCAATCATTTCTTTCTGATTGGAGAAAACAGTGTTACGAGAGCTGACAGGTGGGCATTCGTCACTGCCGTCCGAGCAGTCTTTGATTCCGTCTTCCTTTTCTGTAATGGGCACTGAGAGTGGATTCCCATTAAGACAATAAAATCTCTTATTCTTACAACGATCCTTTGCCTCATCCGATTTATCGTCACAGTCGTAGTTTCCATCGCAAACTTTCATGACGTCAATGCTTATGAAATTTCCACTGCTGCAAATATAGCGTTTGGGACAAAGTGATTCGTTGTAATATCCGCGATGTATACCATCACACACCCATGTGGGACTTGACATAAACTCAGGGTCATTGCAGAAAGCTGCTGGATTGGGGCAACTTTCGCACTCATCCCCTGAACCAAAACATTCAGGTCTTCCATCGCATGCTACACCATATGTAAGGCTTCCGCTGCATAAGGTCAAATCAAGTTGTGGATAGCAATATTTGGTGTTGCTCATGTTCAAGCAGTTTACATCTTGGTTGCACAGCACAGAATCTATTGGAAGGCAATCTGTTTGGTTGTAGCAGTGCATATGACCTGGTGGACAAGTTGATTGAGAATCGCCAAGGACGGCTTTGCACACCGTCTGATTCTCGCACAAACATTCATCTGACAGGTCGTAGCAGTCAATTACACCATCGCACACCTGATTCTTTGAGATAACTAGTCTCTTGTCCAGGCAAAGGAAGCATCGAAATTCTCCGTTGACGAAACACAGATCTGATTTGTCAGCGCACTGGGCATCTTGATCGTAGAGATTGATTTGGGGCAAGTTACATGGAAATGTAAACCAATATCCAAGACATTTGAAACTCGGGTGTGTTTGGATGTGGTTATCCCATGAAAATATTGAGAAACAGAAGAAAAACATAGCGTTCATAATTTTGTTGTTATAATCCCGATAAAAAACCGGAGGTGCTGTCAGTACCCCGTCAAGAGGTTGGCATTGAGGAATGCTGCACATCCAGTAATCATCAGTACAAACTTGATCCTTGTGTCCTTGACACGGCCTGTGATGCTGAATGCAGTGTGAAGAATTGTTTGCTTGATACATCATAAATCTCTCCATCGATTTTTTACTGGTGCAATTAAATAAATAATGTCCGCAGTTTATGTCGTAAAGATCGGCCCACAACAGACAAGGTTCATCGCTTTGATCAATGCAGTCCGGTATACCATCGGCCACCGTTGTGTTAGGTATGCATTGCCCAGTAGTCGGACATATCTGTTCACCATAGATGCATCCACACATTACTTGATCACCACTACATGTGCAATTGGTTTCGTCGCTGCTGTCATCGCAGTCCAACTTCCTGTTGCATTTTAAAGATAAAGGAATGCATTTAGAATCGCACTCAAATTCATGTTCCCAGCAAGGGCAGTTGGAAAGGACTTCATCGCTGTAATCTTTACAATCATCGATCCTGTCACATACCTTCGAGCTTGGCAAACAGCCACTCAATCCAGCACATGTGTTACTTTCATAACATGCACATTGAAACTCATCAACTGGGCAAGTGCAATTCACTTCGTCTGTTCCATCTAAGCAGTCGTAGACTCCATCACATATTTGTGTCTTTTCATAACATCCCAATCCATATGTGCAATTACTGTCTCTTGGAAAACAGCCGCATTGGTATTGGTTTGCGTTACACGCTGTTTTGTTGAATGCATCACACAAGTCGACAGGAAAACAATGATACGAATCAACTGTAGATGAACTGTTGTCTGAGTTTGTTGGTGGGCATCCACAAATCGCTTTGGGTTAGCAATATTGGTGCCAAAGGCGACATTGTTCTAAAAAAGAAAATCGTTGCAGTTACACGCGCTGCTAAAATTTGATAACCATAATTTAGTTTCAACAGTATACAAAAAAAGCAACCATTTCCATGCTACACTGCAGAACAAATGGAACTTAGTAAACAATTGCAGACATCATTATCATCAATACATCTTAGACTTTCTGTGGCAATATCTTAGACATGATTGGCTGGTCTTTGACACAAGTGAATTAGCTTGGGCCTTAGGGTATTAAAGTAAAAGTATAAATCGTTGATCTAATTATGCAATGTAATGCGCCCAATTTGCTATTGCAAAGGCCTATAGAAAGGCGCTGGCAGCTATTGCGAAATAATGACTTATTTCAACTACTAATCAAAGACTACATACATAACTTAATATTTACTTACCGTAAGTTTCAAGCCCGTCCGATGGGAACTTTTTAATCAACAGAACCAAAGAAAACAACACAACAGTCCTAATCATTTTATTCATTGATCTGAAGCACAAAAGAAGACACAGTTTTTTTAAGCAGAGCAAAGTTTGCGTAAAAGTGTTTTCAAAAATATTTCTTATTTTTTTTTTATTTTTACGATTTTTTTTAAACCTTATAATTACTTGCTCAAAAACAGTCCCGACAAATTTCGCCTAACTGGCCTAAACCGATCAGCGAGGCTTTGTTACAGCATATGCGGAAACAATTCGTACTTAAGCTTGACATATCTGACACAATATGAGCGTCATGAACACTGTTACGCGTAGATGTTAATACCTACAAAACAACAACGCCCTTTTTGACTAAAATAGCGTCATAGTGGTTGATTGTTGCACGTACTGAATATTTCATTTTATATCGGTTTACGTTTTATTAGTCACATGCTTTTCATTTAATTTGATGTGATTGTTTCATTTCGTCACATATTAATGAATGAATCACATTGTGTATGTTGAGTAATGATGTTTTTTGCATGTACTGTACATTTTATTAAAAGCTAGTTTGTAAAAGCTTCCTATTATTTGTCATCAAGGCCAAAAGGTTGAACTCTATTTTACTTTGCTTTGCTGTTTTGTTCGATTTCTGGTTAAAACTAAGGGATTACTTTGCAAACTTCGACTCAACAAACGCCAACAATCAATGATAAGTAATAAAACTGCAATATTTATCAATCTTTGCGTATTTTTAAATAGTAAATAATAATAGCTGCAAACAGCAATACTTTTTTTGTATTTAACGTTTTTTTGGCTTTTATGTTTTCTTTTATTGTTGTTTTCTTTAGGACGAAAACTGATTTAACTGATGCTGAAGACGGATCCGTCGGTCACTGCTCTGTTACACAGGCTAATTCTGTAATATGTTAATACATATTACACTTAGTAATTATCTGAGTTAAAGCAACAATCTTAAATGATTGTAAGCATCATTGCTATCGATCTGGGACAAGACGTAAGGACGATTGGACACAGGTCGCGATTATTTTTAGCAACTTTTTACAAGCGAACCTAACCAAATGTCAATTGATGCAACTGATGTCATTTAGTTTATTATGAAGCTGTTGGCAGATGATAAACATTTATTATTCTTATCCTCCAACACGTTGTTTATTTTAGAAAGATTCTTGCAGTTAGTGTAAAATTTTAACACAAAATTTTTCTTTTTTTCAAGGACTGATGGTTTCATGAAAAAATAAAACTACTTTAAATAAACTAACGGAGAGAATTTTTGCATAACTTTCCACCAGTTTTAAAAAATATGTAAAAATGATCCGAAATAATTTGTCCCGCTAATAAATCTGCTTTAACATAATCTTATTATGGCGTAAACCCATGCTAAAATGTATTTTGGTGGCTATGTTCTTAAGAAGCAATGCATTACTTACTTTTAGATTTTAGTTATTCAATTCAAATGAAATTTCTGTGTACAAATTTTGTGTTTCTGTTCTATAACTTCTTATGTAAGAACACTGTAAAATCCATATATCCTGTTTACAACGCTAATAGTAAAATATCTTTCCACTCTTACACCAGTATGTTATGTAAAAATAAGAGCTTGATATGCATGTTGGTTCGTAAAGAGAAAGTTTTATCGTAGAAATGAATCATTGTAACATATGTACAAAAGAAATAAAACGGCGTTGACTAATCAGATTGCGCAATTACATCTGGTCTACATGAATATATGACGTACACGATGAGTTTGTATGTATTATTCAATTCAGCCCACAAAACTAATTAGGTTTAAACCTTTGACGCATGTTTTGCAATGTTACGCCCAGTGTCAAGCTTTGTTTCAAATTGGGTGAGTCATCACAAACACTTTATACCGTGCAATTTAGAAGCAGAAGTGTAGTACATTGACATTATGCATTAATTGCTCGCGCACACCCGACTGACGAGCACGTTCCCAAAAGTTGACGTTTTCAAATTCCCACATTAGTGTTAAAAGACGCACAACACGCTTCTAAACATCCCATCAAGGAACTTTCAATGTTGAATATGCTTGTATTTTAAAAAGTGTTTAATTTTTAACAACAACGCTTTTTGAAGATAGATCATGGTAGGACAGCCTTAATGAATGATTACACTAATTTAAACCGACCTCTTAAGTATTACCATACAAGTGTCCCTTGTCAAAGATAGATTGGCAGCGTTGTTTACTAGAACCAAACAGGATATATTTGTTCGGTTCTCACGCATATCAGTGTTGGTCACTCACTACATTTGAGAATTAAAACTGTCATAATGCATTGGTAACTGCCATCTTCAACACAGGAAATTTGAGAACGAAATTATTACAGCTCAAAAGGGTCTAAAAACGTTTTTACAAGCTAGTGTTTTTTAAACAAGTAAAGATAAATCATGCATCCAAATTGTACGGTTTATTCATCTTCATCATCTACTGTGTGATGCAAGAAGAAGTGAGAGAAGCTGTGAAGAGAGCTTGGTCGCGGTTCCAGTGCGGATATGGCTAGAAAACTTAATTTTCCATTTCAATCACGTCGCGAAACACAATGTGTGTGATGACGAAAAGTGACTGGGAGCTTACTTACAAGCACATTGTCAAATAAAGAATGTTTTCTACAAATGTGAGGCCGGAAAAAATTACATCTCTGGAAAGAAAAGCAAAACTAAACTAAAAGCTGAAAATCCTTGACTCCTTTGCTGTAACTAACCAAAACCTATTTATGCTGTTACATGGTCTCGTGTAAAAATGCACAATCTTTTGACATTGACCACTCAAATACTGTAGCAGATATCTTCATGGACTTTGTATCAGCCTACAAATGCACCCTGGTTTTTTGCCAAATCCAGGCAATATTTTTGGTCCAAACGAGTCGGGAGTAACCGAAGTTTACTGCAGCTTAGCGCAGCTGACGTATATATGTAAATATCTGATCAAAGCATGTTTATTGTGCATTTTTCATTGGTGTATTTGATTAACAACTAGACGTTGGAAGCAAAAAAGGCCGAATAGTTGCAGAATTATTTGCACATTTGTTTTACAATCTCTTTTCTCAGTTAAACCAAAATTCGGAAAGCGCTATTTGGCGGCTACAAACTCCTAGTTACTATGCTTTTGACTCTTTCCTCTTCAGCGGGTGCACACGTGTTTCTACATTTATTCTCATAAGAATGTGACTGTTAAACTCAAACTGCTAAACTTTGGGCTTCGTGTTATCGAAGGTTCTTTTGTAATATTTGCGACATATTTTTTTACGATGTACATTTATTTACATTTACACACAAAACAAACCTAAACAACAATTGCTGCATGATTGACATCTACTGAAGCAACATTTAACACAAATACAACAACTTATCTTTTCTAGGCCATGCTTTCTCCCAGGGCTAGAAAATTTGTACAGATGAATCAAGTAGTTTTTTTACCTCGCCGCCATTGTGCAAGAGTGCAACTTGCAAATCAAGTTCTAGACTAGAGCATAATGACAAAGCCTTAAAGCTCTAAAACAGACACATTGATCACAAAGTGCAAAGATAGAATGTTTGGGAAACACTGGAACAAAACAACAAGTTATGAACAAGGATTAAGTATGAAGCTTCAGGTAGTAACCATTTCTGTAGTCGTCCGCACCTCAGAAACAACTCGAACTTTCCTACATTTTTCCAATGCGTTGTCAATCACAGAAGAATAAAGCAACGGATTGAGGGCGCTGTTGATCGGAAGCAAAACCGCAGCTGCAAGCACATAAACGATATCAGACAATACTACACCACCAAGCGACAGATAACTGAGGATGCAAATCGGAATCCAGCAACAGAAATCGGTAAGAAGCAATCTGGAAATGCGCTTTTGCATTTTGGCGCTCGTATCATTGCTTTTGGACTTGGCCATGCGATTGCTGCGTCGATAAATGAGGACATAAGCGGCAACCATGAAAATAAACATGATGAAATTCAATGTGATAATAAACAGTGAATATCCCCAAGCTGAATGGCTTTCTGAAGCAAAGAGTCTCGGCAAACACACGCTGGTTTTGGCGTAGTAACCAAACTCTCCTTTGATTGATTGCCCTGGCATGTTGATGTCGATGACTCGTTTAGCGTCGTGCCATGATAACACGGTGCTGTTGGTGGGTGATATACGTTGTGCCAAAAGCATTGCAGCTTCAAAAGAAACAAAATCACGTTTGTGAACAAAATTAGGAAACCAGATTGTTGTTACAAAGTAACCAGATGTAAAATTAATTGTGGGAACGATGGCAATGACCAAAGCAACACACCAAGTGAAGAAACACCCCAATATAATCCATTTAGGCCCTAGAGACATAGTAAGAAATGGGTTCCACACAGACACAAGTCGATAGACTGATATCAATGCCATGGTTAAAGCCGATGTTTGAGATGAAATGACGCACAATGCACCTAGGATCGAGCATTGTGTGCTCGAACGCCATTCAGCATCAAAATAACAATAACTTCCTGAAAACTGGGCACTTTTAGCTGCAACAGCAAGTAAATAGATTCCCATTAACATGTCGGAAACTGATAGATTAACAATGCAAATTTGAGTGCATTTATTTACACAACTATCTGTTATCCGGTTCATATATGACTTTCTGAAGGTGCTTGCAACCACTAGGATATTCCCAATCAATGCAAGGATGCCCATGATCCATATAAACGCAGTCAAAATAGGGTTGGCAATCATTTCTTTCTGATTGGAGAAAACAGTGTTACGAGAGCTGACAGGTGGGCATTCGTCACTGCCGTCCGAGCAGTCTTTGATTCCGTCTTCCTTTTCTGTAATGGGCACTGAGAGTGGATTCCCATTAAGACAATAAAATCTCTTATTCTCACAACGATCCTTTGCCTCATCCGATTTATCGTCACAGTCGTAGTTTCCATCGCAAACTTTCATGACGTCAATGCTTATGAAATTTCCACTGCTGCAAATATAGCGTTTGGGACAAAGTGATTCGTTGTAATATCCGCGATGTATACCATCGCACACCCATGTGGGACTTGACATAAACTCAGGGTCATTGCAGAAAGCTGCTGGATTGGGGCAACTTTCGCACTCATCCCCTGAACCAAAACATTCAGGTCTTCCATCGCATGCTACACCATATGTAAGGCTCCCGCTGCATAAGGTCAAATCAAGTTGTGGATAGCAATATTTGGTGTTGCTCATGTTCAAGCAGTTTACATCTTGGTTGCACAGCACAGAATCTATTGGAAGGCAATCTGTTTGGTTGTAGCAGTGCATATGACCTGGTGGACAAGTTGATTGAGAATCGCCAAGGACGGCTTTGCACACCGTCTGATTCTCGCACAAACATTCATCTGACAGGTCGTAGCAGTCAATTACACCATCGCACACCTGATTCTTTGAGATAACTAGTCTCTTGTCCAGGCAAAGGAAGCATCGAAATTCTCCGTTGACGAAACACAGATCAGATTTGTCAGCGCACTGGGCATCTTGATCGTAGAGATTGATTTGGGACAAGCTACATGGAAATGTAAACCAATATCCAAGACATTTGAAACTCGGGTGTGTTTGGATGTGGTAATCCCATGAAAATATTGAGAAACAGAAGAAAAACATAGCGTTCTTAATTTTGTTGTTATAATCCCGATAAAAAACCGGAGGTGCTGTCAGTACCCCGTCAAGAGGTTGGCATTGAGGAATGCTGCACATCCAGTAATCATCAGTACAAACTTGATCCTTGTGTCCTTGACACGGCCTGTGATGCTGAATGCAGTGTGAAGAATTGTTTGCTTGATACATCATAAATCTCTCCATCGATTTTTTACTGGTGCAATTAAATAAATAATGTCCGCAGTTTATGTCGTAAAGATCGGCCCACAACAGACAAGGTTCATCGCTTTGATCAATGCAGTCCGGTATACCATCGGCCACCGTTGTGTTAGGTATGCATTGCCCAATAGTCGGACATATCTGTTCACCATAGATGCATCCACACATTACTTGATCACCACTACATGTGCAATTGGTTTCGTCGCTGCTGTCATCGCAGTCCAACTTCCCGTTGCATTTTAAAGATAAAGGAATGCATTTAGAATCGCACTCAAATTCATGTTTCCAGCAAGGACAGTTGGAAAGGACTTCATCGCTGTAATCTTTACAATCATCGATCCTGTCACATACCTTCGAGCTTGGCAAACAGCCACTCAATCCAGCACATGTGTTACTTTCATAACATGCACATTGAAACTCATCAACTGGGCAAGTGCAATTCACTTCGTCTGTTCCATCTAAGCAGTCGTAGACTCCATCACATATTTGTGTCTTTTCATAACATCCCAATCCATATGTGCAATTACTGTCTCTTGGAAAACAGCCGCATTGGTATTGGTTTGCGTTACACGTTGTTTTGTTGAATGCATCACACAAGCCGACAGGAAAACAATAATACGAATCAACTGTAGATGAACTGTTGTCTGAGTTGGTTGGTGGGCATCCACAAATCGCTTTGGGGTAGCAATATTGGTGCCAAAGGCGACATTGTTCTAAAAAAGAAAATCGTTGCAGTTACACACGCTGCTAAAATTTGAATACCATAATTTAGTTTCAACAGTACTCAAAAAAAGCAACCATTTCCATGCTACACTGCAGAACAAATGGAACTTAGTAAACAATTGCAGACATCATTATCATCAATACATCTTAGACTTTCTGTGGCAATATCTTAGACATGATTGGCTGGTCTTTGACACAAGTGAATTAGCTTGGGCCTTAGGGTATTAAAGTAAAAGTATAAATCGTTGATCTAATTATGCAATGTAATGCGCCCAATTTGCTATTGCAAAGGCCTATAGAAAGGCGCTGGCAGCTATTGCGAAATAATGACTTATTTATACTACTAATCAAAGACTACACACATAACTTAATATTTACTTACCGTAAGTTTCAAGCCCGTCCGATGGGAACTTTTTAATCAACAGAACCAAAGAAAACAACACAACAGTCCTAATCATTTTATTCATTGATCTGAAGCACAAAAGAAGACACAGTTTTTTTAAGCAGAGCAAAGTTTGCGTAAAAGTGTTTTCAAAAATATTTCTTATTTTTTTTTTATTTTTACGATTTTTTTTAAACCTTATAATTACTTGCTCAAAAACAGTCCCGACAAATTTCGCCTAACTGGCCTAAACCGATCAGCGAGGCTTTGTTACAGCATATGCGGAAACAATTCGTACTTAAGCTTGACATATCTGACACAATATGAGCGTCATGAACACTGTTACGCGTAGATGTTAATACCTACAAAACAACAACGCCCTTTTTGACTAAAATAGCGTCATAGTGGTTGATTGTTGCACGTACTGAATATTTCATTTTATATCGGTTTACGTTTTATTAGTCACATGCTTTTCATTTAATTTGATGTGATTGTTTCATTTCGTCACATATTAATGAATGAATCACATTGTGTATGTTGAGTAATGATGTTTTTTGCATGTACTGTACATTTTATTAAAAGCTAGTTTGTAAAAGCTTCCTATTATTTGTCATCAAGGCCAAAAGGTTGAACTCTATTTTACTTTGCTTTGCTGTTTTGTTCGATTTCTGGTTAAAACTAAGGGATTACTTTGCAAACTTCGACTCAACAAACGCCAACAATCAATGATAAGTAATAAAACTGCAATATTTATCAATCTTTGCGTATTTTTAAATAGTAAATAATAATAGCTGCAAACAGCAATACTTTTTTTGTATTTAACGTTTTTTTGGCTTTTATGTTTTCTTTTATTGTTGTTTTCTTTAGGACAAAAACTGATTTAACTGATGCTGAAGACAGATCCGTCGGTCACTGCTCTGTTACACAGGCTAATTCTGTAATATGTTAATACATATTACACTTAGTAATTATCTGAGTTAAAGCAACAATCTTAAATGATTGTAAGCATCATTGCTATCGATCTGGGACAAGACGTAAGGACGATTGGACACAGGTCGCGATTATTTTTAGCAACTTTTTACAAGCGAACCTAACCAAATGTCAATTGATGCAACTGATGTCATATAGTTTATTATGAAGCTGTTGGCAGATGATAAACATTTATTATTCTTATCCTCCAACACGTTGCTTATTTTAGAAAGATTCTTGCAGTTAGAGTAAAATTTTAACACAAAATTTTTCTTTTTTTCAAGGACTGATGGTTTCATGAAAAAATAAAACTACTTTAAATAAACTAACGGAGAGAATTTTTGCATAACTTTCCACCAGTTTTAAAAAATATGTAAAAATGATCCGAAATAATTTGTCCCGCTAATAAATCTGCTTTAACATAATCTTATTATGGCGTAAACCCATGCTAAAATGTATTTTGGTGGCTATGTTCTTAAGAAGCAATGCATTACTTACTTTTAGATTTTAGTTATTGAATTCAAATGAAATTTCTGTGTACAAATTTTGTGTTTCTGTTCTATAACTTCTTATGTAAGAACACTGTAAAATCTATATAACCTGTTTACAACGCTAATAGTAAAATATCTTTCCACTCTTACACCAGTATGTTATGTAAAAATAAGAGCTTGATATGCATGTTGGTTCGTGAAGAGAAAGTTTTATCGTAGAAATGAATCATTGTAACATATGTACAAAAGAAATAAAACGGCGTTGACTAATCAGATTGCGCAATTACATCTGGTCTACATGAATATATGAGTTTGTATGTATTATTCAATTCAGCCCACAAAACTAATTAGGTTTAAACCTTTGACGCATGTTTTGCAATGTTACGCCCAGTGTCAAGCTTTGTTTCAAATTGGGTGAGTCATCACAAACACTTTATACCGTGCAATTTAGAAGCAGAAGTGTAGTACATTGACATTATGCATTAATTGCTCGCGAACACCCGACTGACGAGCACGTTCCCAAAAGTTGACGTTTTCAAATTCCCACATTAGTGTTAAAAGACGCACAACACGCTTCTAAACATCCCATCAAGGAACTTTCAATGTTGAATATGCTTGCATTTTAAAAAGTGTTTAATTTTTAACAACAACGCTTTTTGAAGATAGATCATGGTAGGACAGCCTTAATGAATGATTACACTAATTTAAACCGACCTCTTAAGTATTACCATACAAGTGTCCCTTGTCAAAGATAGATTGGCAGCGTTGTTTACTAGAACCAAACAGGACATATTTGTTCGGTTCTCACGCATATCAGTGTTGGTCACTCACTACATTTGAGAATTAAAACTGTCATAATGCATTGGTAACTGCCATCTTCAACACAGGAAATTTGAGAACGAAATTATTACAGCTCAAAAGGGTCTAAAAACGTTTTTACAAGCTAGTGTTTTTTAAACAAGTAAAGATAAATCATGCATCCAAATTGTACGGTTTATTCATCTTCATCATCTACTGTGTGATGCAAGAAGAAGTGAGAGAAGCTGTGAAGAGAGCTTGGTCGCGGTTCCAGTGCGGATATGGCTAGAAAACTTAATTTTCCATTTCAATCACGTCGCGAAACACAATGTGTGTGATGACAAAAAGTGACTGGGAGCTTACTTACAAGCACATTGTCAAATAAAGGATGTTTTCTACAAATGTGAGGCCGGAAAAAATTACATCTCTGGAAAGAAAAGCAAAACTAAACTAAAAGCTGAAAATCCTTGACTCCTTTGCTGTAACTAACCAAAACCTATTTATGCTGTTACATGGTCTCGTGTAAAAATGCACAATCTTTTGACATTGACCACTAAAATACTGTAGCAGATATCTACATAGACTTTGTTTAAGCCTACAAATGCAGCCTGGATTTTTGCCAAATCCAGGCAATATTTTTGGTCCAAACGAGTCGGGAGTAACCAAAGTTTACTGCAGCTTAGCGCAGCTGACGTATATATGTAAATATCTGATCAAAGCATGTTTATTGTGCATTTTTCATTGGTGTATTTGATTAACAACCAGACGTTGGAAGCAAAAAAATTATTTGCACATTTGTTTTACAATCTCTTTTGCTAGTTAAACCGAAATTCGGAAAGCGCTATTTGGCGGCTACAAACTCCTAGTTACTTTGCTTTTGACTCTTTCCTCTTCAGCGGGTGCACACGTGTTTCTACATTTATTCTCATAAAAATGTGACTGTTAAACTCAAACAGCTAAACTTTGAGCTTCGTGTTATCGAAGGTTCTTTTGTAATATTTGCGACATATTTTTTTACGCTGTACATTTATTTACATTTAAACACAAAACAAACATAAACAACAATTGCTCCATGATTGACATCTACTGAAGCAACATTTAACACAAATACAACAACTTATCTTTTCTAGGCCATGCTTTCTCCCAGGGCTAGAAAATTTGTACAGATGAATCAAGTAGTTTTTTTACCTCGCCGCCATTGTGCAAGAGTGCAACTTGCAAATCAAGTTCTAGACTAGAGCATAATGACAAAGCCTTAAAGCTCTAAAACAGACACATTGATCACAAAGTGCATAGATAGAATGTTTGGGAAACACTGGAACAAAACAACAAGTTATGAACAAGGATTAAGTATGAAGCTTCAGGTAGTAACCATTTCTGTAGTCGTCCGCCCCTCAGAAACAACTCGAACTTTCCTACATTTTTCCAATGCGTTGTCAATCACAGAAGAATAAAGCAACGGATTGAGGGCGCTGTTGATCGGAAGCAAAACCGCAGCTGCAAGCACATAAACGATATCCGACAATACTACACCACCAAGCGACAGATAACTGAGGATGCAAATCGGAATCCAGCAACAGAAATCGGTAAGAAGCAATCTGGAAATGCGCTTTTGCATTTTGGCGCTGGTATCATTGCTTTTGGACTTGGCCATGCGATTGCTGCGTCGATAAATGAGGACATAAGCGGCAACCATGAAAATAAACATGATGAAATTCAATGTGATAATAAACAGTGAATATCCCCAAGCTGAATGGCTTTCTGAAGCAAAGAGTCTCGGCAAACACACGCTGGTTTTGGCGTAGTAACCAAACTCTCCTTTGATTGATTGCCCTGGCATGTTAATGTCGATGACTCGTTTAGCGTCATGCCATGATAACACGGTGCTGTTGGTGGGTGATATACGTTGTGCCAAAAGCATTGCAGCTTCAAAAGAAACAAAATCACGTTTGTGAACAAAATTAGGAAACCAGATTGTTGTTACAAAGTAACCAGATGCAAAATTAATTGTGGGAATGATGGCAATGACCAAAGCAACACACCAAGTGAAGAAACACCCCAATAAAATCCATTTAGGCCCCAGAGACATAGTAAGAAATGGGTTCCACACAGACACAAGTCGATAGACTGATATCAATGCCATGGTTAAAGCCGATGTTTGAGATGAAATGACGCACAATGCACCTAGGATCGAGCATTGTGTGCTTGAACGCCATTCAGAATCAAAATAACAATAACTTCCTGAAAACTGGGCACTTTTAGCTGCAATAGCAAGTAAATAGATTCCCATTAACATGTCGGAAACTGATAGGTTGACAATGCAAATTTGAGTGCCTTTGTTTACACTGTTATTAAGATTCCAGGTTCGGTATGACTTTCTGACGGTGGTTGCAACCACTAGGATATTCCCAATCAATGCAAGGATACCCATGATCCATATAAACGCAGTCAAAATAGGGTTGGCAATCATTTCTTTCTGATTGGAGAAAACAGTGTTACGAGAGCTGACAGGTGGACATTCGTCACTGCCGTCCGAGCAGTCTTTGATTCCGTCTTCCTTTTCTGCAATGGGCACTGAGAGTGGATTCCCATTAAGACAATAAAATCTCTTATTCTTACAACGATCCTTTGCCTCATCCGATTTATCGTCACAGTCGTAGTTTCCATCGCAAACTTTCATGACGTCAATGCTTATGAAGTTTCCACTGCTGCAAATATAGCGTTTGGGACAAAGTGATTCGTTGTAGGAGCCACGCTGTATCCCATCGCACACAAATGTTGTACTTGCCATAAACTCAGTGTCATTGCAGAAAGGTGCTGGATTGGGGCAATTGTCGCACTCATCCCCTAAACCAACACATTCAGGTCTTCCGTCGCATGCTACGACATACGTTGATCTGCATAAGGTCAAGTCAAGTTGTGGATAACAATATTTGGTGTTATTAATGTCCAAGCAATTCATCGATTGGTTGCACAACACAGAATCTATTGGAAGACAATCTGTTTGGTTGTAGCAGTGCATATGACCTAGTGGACAAGTGGATTGGGAATCGCCAAGGACAGCTTTGCACACCGTCTGATTCTCGCACAAGCATTCATCTGACAGGTCGTAGCAGTCAATCACTCCATCGCACACCTGATTCTTTGAGATAACCAGTCTCTTGTCCAAGCAAAGGAAGCATCGGAATTCGCCGTTGACGAAACACAGATCGGATTTGTCAGCGCACTGGGCGTCTTGATCGTAGAGATTGATTTGGGGCAAGCTACATCGATATGTTAACCAATATCCAAGACATTTGAAACTTGGGTGTGCATGGATATGGTAGTCCCATGAAAATATTGAGGGACAGAAATGAAACATTGCGCTCAGAATTTTTTTGTTATGATTCTGATAAAAAACCGGTGGTGCTGGCAGTACCCCGCCAAGGGGTTGGCATTTAGGAATGCTGCATATCCAGTAATCATCAGTACAAACTTCATCCTTCTGGCCTTGACACGGTCTGTGATGCTGAATGCAATGCGAAGAATTCATTTCTTTGTACTTCAAAAATCTCTCCATCGATTTTTTACTGGTGCAGTTAAATAAATTATGTCTGCAGTTTATGCCGTAAAGTTCACCCAACGACTGACAAGGCTCATCGCTTTGATCAATGCAGTTTAGTGTACCATCGGCCACCAATGTGTTAGTTAGGCATTGTCCAGTAGCAGGACATATCTGTTCACCATAAATGCATCCGCACATTACTTGATCACCACTACATGTGCAATTAGTTTCGTCACTGGTGTCTTCGCAGTCGAAATTCTCGTTACATTTTAAAGATAAAGGAATGCATTTAGAATCGCACTCAAATTCATGTTCCCAGCAAGGGCAGTTGGAAAGGACTTCATCGCTGTAATCTTTACAATCATCGACCCTGTCACATACCTTCGAGCTTGGCAAACAGCCACTCAATCCAGCACATGTGTTACTTTCATAACATGCACATTGAAACTCATCAACTGGGCAAGTGCAATTCACTTCGTCCGTTCCATCTAAGCAGTCGTAGATTCCATCACATATTTGTGTCTTTTCATAACATCCCAATCCATATGTGCAATTATTGTCTCTTGGAAAACAGCCGCATTGGTATTGGTTTGCATTGCACGCTGTTTTGTTGAACATATCACACCATTCGAAAGGAAAACAATAATACGAATGAAATGTAGATGAACTATTGTCCGGCCTTGTTGGTGGACAACCACACACCACAAGCTCTTCGGGGTAACAATACTGCTGCTCAAGCCGACATTGTTCTGCAAAACATCGTTTCAGTTACAAACTTTGAAAAATGATACCGTAATTTATCTTCGAAATTAATCAAAAACTTGCAGCAAAAATAAAAGCAACCATGTTGATTGTAAAAAGGGCACTTCATAAAATAAACTCATCATCGTCATCAGTACATCTTAGACTTTCTCTGACAATATCAATGACATTAATGACTGGTCTTTGACACAAGTGAATCAGCTTAGGCCTTAGGGTATTAAGTTAAAAAACTATAAATCATAATGACTTATTTCAACTACTAATCAAAGACTACACATACAACTTAAATTTACTTACCGTAAGTTACAAGCCCGTCCGATGGGAAATTGTTGATCAACCGAACCACAGAAAACAATATCAGGGTCCTAATCATTTTAATTATTTATCTAAAGCACAAAGAAGACACAAACGGGCAAAATTTGCAAAGGTGTTTCTAAAATAATTTTCAATATTTATATTTAATTAAATGTTTGCTGATGAATATATTCTCAAACACGGTCTCAACAAATATCGCTTGCCTGACTTCAACCGATGAGTAAGGATTTGTTGCAGCGGAAACAATACGTTACGTAGGATTCAAAATATGTGACACAATATGGGCGTCATTGACAACTATTACTCGTTGATGGTAACATCAAAAAGCTAGAAAACAACTACTTATTTTGACCAAATCAGCGCTATGGTGATGTAATGATGATTGTATAACATGCACTGAATATTTCATTTCATATCGGTTTGCTTTTATTTAGTCACATGCTAATTTTTTTCATTTAGTGTCATGGTGATTTATTCATTTCGTCACATGTGATGCAATAATCACATCGTATATGTTTAGTAATGGTGATTTTTGCATTTTTAATTGAAAGCTGGTTTGTAATATCTTGTTTGTATATCCAGGACGAAATGTTGAACGATTACCAATTTAAATTTTACGCTGTATTGTTTCGGGGTAAAACTAGCGCATTATTTTACAAAAATTAATTCAACATAAGCTGTCAATCAATAAAAAAAATAAAAAACTAACTTACAACATTTATCAATCTTCGCGTATTTTTAAAGAACAAATAGCAACATGTGGAAATACCAAAACATTTTAGTATTTTACGTTATAGCTTTTCCGTTTCATTTTATTGTTGTTTTCTTTTGGACGAAAATTGACGATGCCTTCCAAATAGGCGAAATTAATATTTCTGTTTCGTGACTAAACGATTTAACTAACGCTGATAAACGATTTAACTAACGCTAATCATCTGAAAACATTGTAAGCATCACTGCCATCGATCAGGGGACAAGACGTAAGGACGATGGGAAACCGATCGCGATTATTTTCAATTTTCAACGTTTTTTCGAGCAACTTCACCGAATTTTCGGGGTAATATTTCAATTGATGCAACTGATGTCATATAGTTTATAAAGAAGCAGCGGGCAGATGTCAAACATTTATTATGCTTATCCACCACGTTGCATATTTAAGAAAGATTCTTGCAGTTAATAAAGTTTTACAACATAATGTTTTCTTAATTTAAAGAACCTATGGTTTCATGAAAAATTAAAACTACTTTAAAAAGAGAAATTTTTTTGCATAACGTTTACCAGTTTAAGATCCAAAAATATTGGTTCTGCTAATAAATCTGCTTTAACATAATCTTATTAAGGCGTAAACGCATGCTATAATGTATTTCGGTGTCTAAGTTCTTTAACTGAGAACCAATGCTTTGCTTACTTTTTTGAGTTTTTGAGTTTTGAGTTTTTCAGATTTTTAGAAAAACTTTCGGTGGAGACTTGTGTTTCTGTTTAATTATTTTTACTATCATTTTTGCCATGAGAAGTTATAGAGCAGAAACCTATTTTTTTAACTCTTATGTTGAGCTCAGTTTATTTCGCTTGGTGAAAAAAAAACATAGTGACACAATTGCACTAAAACAGTCACCAAACCGGAAATAGCTGCGCAACGTTAAAACGTTATTAAGCGCAAAACAGTAAAGGGCACAGTTGGTGGATGATACCAAAACGCGCTGCAGCTACACCGTATTATAAAGCGAAACCCTGTCGGATAGTTTCAATGTTATGTAGAAATAAGAGGTTGCTATACATGTTGGTTTGCGAAGAGAAAGTTTTATAGCAGGAATTAATCATTGCAGCATGACAAATCACTGCAACATATTACAAGGTAAATAAAAGACGGTGACGAATTGCATTGCGCAATTACTGCTGACTCACCACAAAAATGCTACAAATCAACATAATTATATTTTTTAACAAATGAATAGTTCAGCGAATCAACTATTTTTGGTATTTCTTAGTCTACATGAATATATGACGTACACGATCGTTTTGTATGTACTATTTTAGTCAACAAAACCAAACCAATGATGTCTTTTTTAAAATTTTACGCGCGATGTCGTAGATTCATTAAAATTAGGTGAGTTATCACAAACACCTTTTTATTGTACAACTTAGAAGCAGGAGTGTAGTACATTGACATTATGCATTAATTGCACGCGCACACGCGACTAACGAGCACGTTCCCAAAAGTTTTAAAATTCCCACATTAGTGTTAAAAGACGCACAACACGCTTCTGAACATTCCCATCAAGGAACTTTCAATGTTGAAATTGCTTGCATTTTTATAGGTGTTTAATATTTAACAATAACACTTTTTGAAGACAAACTATGGAAAGCCTGGCAAAATAAATGATTATTCCAATTTATGCCTGCCTGCTGCCTCTCAAGTATTGCCATACAAGTGTCACTTGTCAAAGATAAATTGGCTGCGTTGTTTACTAGAGCCAAACAGGACAGATTTGTTCGGTTCTCACCCATATCAGTAAACTCCACATGAGTGGGGTTACTTTGAGTTAAGCACTTTCGAATTAAATGAACATACAAACGCAATGTTTGTTAAGGTGACTCGTCTATAGTTCAGGTAAATACTGATAAGGAGGAGCAAGAAACCCTCGAAATTCGCAGCACTCGGCGCTTATTCAAGTGTGGAAACACGTTTAGGCAAACATGCTTCTGTTTGTGAGTAAACTAAAAAAGCATTTACAAGGGTTTCCAAACAAAACACTTTTTTTTAAAGTTGATCACTCACTACATTTGAGAATTAAAACTGTCATAGTGCATTGGTTACCGCCAACTTCAACACAGGACATTTGAGACCGAAATTATCGCAGCTTAAAAGGGTCCGAAAACGTTTTTACAAGCTAGTGGTTTACATAAAGTCAAGGTAAATCATGCATCCAACTTATACCCTGCTTATTTTGCTTGCTTTTGTTTCCTTCAGTGCTGGTGAAGTGGGAGAAAATTGCACAAGTAAGTTGTACTGGAATAACAAGTTTATAAGTTACATAACCTTGCAGTAAAATTATTACCAGTTTTCATTTTCTGGTATTACGTTTTAAGTTATTTACAGGTGAAATTCTGCAACTTCAGCAGAAAGTAACTAAACTCAACAAACAAGTTTCATTGGCGTATTCCAAACCAACTGTACCAACAACAAGTAAGTTGTATAAACAACAGAACATTTGCTCGAAATATGTTGTTTCAAAATAAGTATCATGGCTGTTGCACAGTTTGCAATGGTCCACTCATTAATAAACTATTGTAGAATAAATATTCATAGACTGAAAAGTATGAATGGACATCAATGTATATTTTATGCAGCGCATCTCCACAGCATTACGAAAATCATATTACAGATTGTACCTTGACTCACTTTGAGTTTCCACGTCAGCAGCAAAACGAAGATTTCGTCTGGTACAGAATGCACTTTCCCAGACTAACGAGCGCCACCATGTGTGCATGGGTCAAAATAGCTCCGACGTTTGATCTCAGTTTCATGAGTTATGCAACTAACAAATATAGCAACGAGTTTTTAATTTTCTTTGACAATCCAACCACACTTCAAGTTTACATACAAGATAGTGTAGTCGAGTTTAAATTTCCTGATGCAGAAAAAATGGTAAGTTTGTAAGGATTTTTTCCCGGATTTGGTTCCTGAGCGCGCAGACTGATTGACTTTTGTTTGTCACGTGGATTTGACTAGAGGCACAACTTGTATGTAATATTTGCTAGACTATCCGACAACAAAATAACAAATACGAGCCTTTACCTGTTTTGCTCCATTGCACAATACGCTATACTACTAAATTGAGCACCTTTTAATTTTCATAACAACTCAAAAAGTTTTTGATGTTAGATTTCTCTCTTCATAGATGATATATGAATTAAAATATAATCGCTTTAATTTGTCGGAAATTTGTCAAACCATCACCATCCTTTCATGTATCTCGACTTACCGGCTGTCACTTCAAATGTCATCAGTCCCTTCCAAAAGACTGTAAGTTGTTCGTGACAACGAAAGACTTAGATTTGTTATGTTAAGGTGACGATCGGTAAAAAAAGATCGTTAGGTTTACTCCTCCTTTACGAATGACATACGGATTGTCAAAACGTCATGTTTAAACGAATAAATTGATTGTGTGTGTTTTGGCAAATTGTATGTTGATGCCGGAAAAAAGGAAATGCGACATAACGAGTTGAGTGAATAACAACAAGTGCCTTGCAGATTCATGTATGCGTCTGGTTCGATTCCAAACGAGCTGTGATTGGAGCTTTTGGCAATGGTGAAGAAATTCCCTCACAAGGTTATCCTGGATATGTTGTCAATGGAGGAAGAAGTTTAATCCTTGGACAAGATCAGGACGCGGTTACGGTTACGCACATGAGTGTTAATAAATGCAGTGCTGGATTAACCATTAGGCAAAGTAGGCACGTGCCTACAGGCCAGTCAAAAATCCAGGCCACTTTTCTTTGTGACAATGATTTGGCAACACTGATAATTCTAACATTTTAGTTGGCAACTCTGATTTTCAGGGCACTTATAAAATGTGCCTACAGGCCAGCAGACCCTTAATCCGGCACTGAACAAATGATTATCATAATTTTAAGAAATTCTGCTTTGAAATGCATTTTCTCATAGTAATATTGGTTTTACACAACAACAAACAATCTTTAACCTACACTAAACGATTTAAATTGGATATCTGACGAAACAAATGGTATAATTAATGAGGACAAATCTGACAATGAAACGGACAAGTCGTAATAGCACTCCAGGTTCACCGCACTTTAGCTGAAAATTAATGTAATAAAATTGAATCAAGGTGGCTGGTTACCATATGAGTCACAAACAAGTTGGCCCGCTTATTTGGGGCAGTTGGCAAACTCATGACAATAGGTGCAATAAATCACATTTATCGTTGTTATCCACGGCTCGAATTTATCGTTGTTATTCACGTGAGATTTGGCTGTTAACTATAGAGGGAAGTTGCAAAACAAATCCGCCCGAATGGAAAGTAAAGCGGGCGGTTTTGTACAGCTCGTTTTATAATAAATACTTTTGTATGTTTTGCAGGTTAGTAATTGTTTTGTTTTTGTCCAGATGAACTTTGTCAACACGTATCCAATTTGTGATCTGTCTGTTTTCCATTATTGCTAGTGACAAGAAAGAAATCTGCACTTAAATTTGATTCTTAACAGTAAAATTTTCCACAAAGTTAATCCGCCGTCATTAACAAGTTTAAAGTAGCCCTTTTTTTAAAAAATTTCCATGATAGTTGCAGTAAAGTTGATGTTGGTGGCCTTGGTTTGCAAGTCATGGTCAATAATTATATAAATGCACTGCAGCATTGAAAGTCTCCTTTTTTAAATATACTTGAGGTGCTCATATTAAACGCTCGTCATTGGCCAGTCGCCCGCGTCGTGATCCTAAGGAGGAATTTTCCCTCAACTGAGTTCTTCGAGTAAATACATTTATTCTTTACAAACACCGTTAGAATTGTAAAAGTTTAGAACGTAGTAATAAAGTTTTAATACTTGAAATATTTGCAGTCTTGATTCCTGGTTTAGGAAAGCACCAACTAAACCGATTTATCGAAACAAAATAGCAGCGTCTTGCCTGGAAATATGGCAATAAATGATCTGAACAGACATGTCTCAAATCACAATCTAACCAGGAGTCAATTTTATGCCTGATTTAATTGACGTTTGGGAGCCCATTAAGTTAGATGTGTAAATTAACAAAACGGTATACTACATTTACAAAAAAATTTGCTGATCTCTTTAAAACGTCCAAATTGCAGACATAGAGTGAGTATTGACGTCAAAAGCTCCATAAAAAGTCGTCAGCAGTTTTAAATTCGGTGCTCATGTTTGATATTTGGCTGCAAAAATTTACCCCGTAAAACTCTTTACAACTTGGTGTGGGGTTATAAAAGCATGAAGCGTCTTGCGGTTTAGCAGAAGCGTTTACTGCAGCCATTGTGTAAGACGTTTGTTCACATATATTTTGTTATTTATCGAAAATTTGTGCTTGCAGTCTTGTGTTTTTGAACACTGTTACTTCCTTCTGTAGGGAAAGTATGCATCCAAAATTTGCTGTAGCAAAGGTTATTGTCCTAGGGTTAAAGACCGCCACCAAGTGACGGTTTCTCTTTTCGATGAAAATGTGATAAAATGGGCAATTTCAACAATAGTTTGGTTTTTGTATTAGATTACCATCTAAAGGAGTTTCAATGCAGTGGGTATTAAATTTTGAGTAGCATTAACACCTCAATGATGCTGTTGTTACTGTGTCACGAACTGTCTATATTACTCACACTAACAACATAAACATTTCGGCGCACAAATTCTGCTATTGTTTTAACTTTTTGTGAAACATTGTTAGTGTATATTTGAAGGCCTGAGCATCACTAAATTGATGAACAGATTTCAGTGTATAGAGTTCTTATGTTTTAAACCTGTATTTATTTACAGGATGAAGTGGAAGGAATGAGTGTTGAAACTGCTACAGCCATCGCAGAGTTTGATTTCTTGAACCCAGATGCTGAAGAACCAGGTCAGTTTGTTAGAAAAACAATAGACACAAGTCAAAAAGTCAAAATCAACATGAACTATAGCCTTGATGCTAAGCCAGTGGTTCTCAAACTTTTTTGAGCGTGACCCAAATCTGAGTTTCATAAACACCTCACGAACCAAGCCTCAAACAACAAAAAATGTATTTTATTTCCTTGTACGAATACTTACTCATACTCTAACGCTAACTGTCACATGGCCAAGTTCAGTTAACGCAAGATTCCTATTATTTCCCGTGCTATGACGTTACAATCGCCATGTGCGACACATTATAGTGGGAAGGCTGTTGTGTGCGCGACCCATTTTTTTACCCTGTGCGACCCATGTTTGGGTCGCAACCCATACTTTGAGAACCACTGTGCTAAGCCATATACTAAAATTATGGTTTCTTATGAGGATGTCAATTGATTCTATCAGTTTCTTCCCCTTTGCCTAACTTAATTTGTTTGACACACAATAAAAGTAGGTAAAGCTTGCTTTTGTGGTTGTCAATTTTTTCACTCCACAATACAAACTGTTGGTAACCTTCACTTTACAGACGATACTAAAGCCACAGATTGGACGATTGACCCAAACAAACTGAACGCAATGAAACAACAATTCCTACTTGAGAAAAAGCAACAGAAAAAGAAAGGAATGAAAAGTAAGACAACATTTTTGTCCCTAAATTTGGTGATTTTTGGACCTAAAAAAACTGCATTAAACATTAATTATTGAACAAATTTGGAAAAATATGGTTAATAGACCATTGCACTAATATACTGAACATGCAACTAGTGTGTTGTCTGTTTCTTAAAACGTTTCTTTTTGAGCTCCCATGAAGCAATAGCTTTTCTGTCAAACACCACAAGATATGTTTTTCTGTGTAGCCTTTTTTTGACTAAACTTCCCAATCTCATAGGACCAGCAAAGAAACATTTGCAAGACATGCTTCAGACATTTCAAGGAGCCGAGATGCAAAAAGCAAACGACGACATTGATATCCATATACCCGAGGAAGGTTAGTTGGTTGTGAATATAAATGTAGACATACACATTAGGGATGTGCCAAAACTGCAAATCAAAAACAGCGATGCTCGGTACCGGATACTCGGGTTCTGGCTCGGCTCGGCCCATCCATATTACACATATGTTTAATAAGTACCTGATAGGTATGGATTCAAATCCCGTTACAGGGTTTTTAGCATACATTCTGTCGTGTTCGGGACAACTGGATTCAATAGTTTTTATATGCATGTAATGAAATGATTTCATGCTGGTTTGGCAAATAAATAAGACTAAGTCCTAAGTACATCACTAGTTGTAGTCAGGTTTCGTTCTAACACGCAGCATTTCTTATTTTTATTCAGTACAGACACTCTGATAACTGACGCTGATCGTGTGCCGCTCTTCTTAAGTAATTTGTATAGTTGATAAGTGAAGGCAGATCGGTCGGTTACCACCTTGTTAAACAAGCTGAAGTTTGTTATGACATTATACTTACAGTACAGCTACTTTATAGTTTTGGATATTTATATGGTGTTTTGCTTTATAGAGAACCTCCCATTCACCGTCGGAGGGGGTCAAACCGGCGACGAATCAATCGAAACTGCACTTGGACTTGGAGCTTTAGCCGGACTTACTGTGGCCAACGAAGCGGATCCACTCGCTTACGATGTATGAGCTTAACTGAATGAGTTTCGTTTTCGTGTTAACACAGCTTGTTCTAATAGAACCTTTAATTTTCTATTAAATTAGATAAAAGTGTTTATGCAATAAATAATGTAACAATTGCTCAGTTGTATTACGACATACATTTGTAGGTTACCATTACTTCTGACTTGATTTTACCCAGAACATGCCGAGAGTATCAGACGCTTGGTATTTGGCAAAATAAAGTTATTTTTTTATTGAACTGCTTAACATTTGATTGTTTATTCGCAAAAATCATTGTAAATTTCGTTTTCATTCATTTAATTTTATGTCCAACATGCGATGATTTTGGCCTAAAATAATGTTTTCAAAACGAACTTTATGCAACAGATGTCAGCCACTAAGGAGACTTTCCGAAAAACCTGGAGCCCGAAATTCACGCTCCGGAGCCACTTTGACGGGATCCGGGCGATCCGGTTCCTTCCCACCGAGTCAGCGGTTCTAACTGCGTCCGAAGATAACACGATGAAATTGTGGAATTTAAACAAACCTCTTCCCAATAAGAAGAGTCAAGCTTTGGACGTTGAGCCGATCTACAGTTTCCGTGGACACGTGTAAGGAAATTGAAAACTTATTAATATGTTTGTTTGGTCAAGTCAAATTTTATTTGCATTGTCATTTCATCACCACAGTTATATTGTTAAACAGTTACATAAACAGCAAGGACATCGAAAAAAACATAGGTTATCGTAATAAGTTTTACACCAAATACTTATTTATATTTATTGACGAATTTAACTTATGATAAAACCTGTAGATTGGTGCTTCATACAGTATTTGTAATAACATCATGCGAAAAAACGGCACTGATATTTTCATGTACATATAATCTCAGTGACTATGCATACATATGACAATGCTTGAGTTTGACTTGACTCGGTATAACGTCTTTTGCAGTTCATTAGGCTTTTGTGATTTAACCAACACCATATCGTAATACGCCGTTCAATGACGATCGGCCCGACTAATTGTGATTTATATATGAGTGTTCCGTGATCGCTGGTTTGTACGAAGGCCTTACAGTTAGTCCCCATTAATAAATTTATGTTTATCTTAACTTATATTTAGTATTTGTGTACTATATATATAGGAACTCAACCCTCAAAATTAGAATCGCAAATTTTTTACCCTTTGGGTCAAATACAATCCGTTTGTTCTCATTGTTTTCACAAAATTAAACTCTAGAGCGAAAATATTCCTCTGGACTTGTAATTAATTACAACTAAAGACTATTGCTGAAGATCTATTTTCGCGCCAGTTAAAATTTCAAACCTCCGAAATTCATATTTCAAAAACTTTCTTAAATCTCTGCAGAGGAGCAGTTTTATGTCTGGATGTGAGCGCTGATGGAGTTTTCTGCTTCAGTGGAGGAATCGACTCATCTGTGAGATGTTGGGCTCTTCCTAATATCAACATTGATGCGTACGACACATACGGTAAGGAGAATTGCTCTCTTCATATTCCAGTGACCAAACCTCACTAAAATTCAGTTAAAAATTGATTGTATTAAAAGTCTAATTTTTCATTATAATTACGTCAGTATTTAACTATTTGCATATGACGTCATTATGTGACGTTCATGGAAGACATGTATTGTGAAGTTTTATTCACTACGTAAGAAGTGCGCAAAAAGTCCTTGTGTCTACAACCATCTGTCATGACGTCACGTTATGTTTGGACGTGACGTCATTTGCTACTTTTGTTGTTGTTCTGTAAACCATCTCCATAATTGTCTAAAGTTGACTGTTTCATATTGTTCAAAAAATGCGTTTACAATTTCATGGACAGATTCTTCACTGGCCGGTGAGATATTGGTCGGACATACTGACGCTGTTTGGTCGCTCTCATATTCCAACACTCGTCAGCAACTCCTTTCTGCTTCAGCTGATAATTCCATCAAATTATGGAGGCCGACCTCGAATGATCCGCTTGTACAGACTTACACTGTTGACGGTGAGTTGAGTTTACATGCAACGGGAACTGTTTTGTTCTTGGGTTGTGTGACTAAATATTACACTGTGGTTGGTAAGTGGAGTTTAGCAAAACTAAGAAATTGTTTACACTCGGTTTTAAGTCATTCCACAACCTTTATAAAGTGTATATATTGTAATTAAGTTGTCATGCACCATCCGTACCTAACAAGGAGCATTACATGCATGGTAAAATGCAAGTTCGATAATAGAGTAAGGCTTGTGAAATTATTACACAACAAAAGGTTGATGTGACGTTCAGTTGCTTAGTACGTGTGACGTAAAGGTGTGTTTTATAATCATTGACATGACGTTGGCCAGGTTTTTAGTATGTACACGCACGTTTGCCACAAATAAAAATATCGTTTTTATTCTGCAAATTGGAAAAAGCGAAAGTTTTATCGGGTTTTATGGAATTGCTTGTCATGGTTACAAAAGAGGTCAACACGCAAATTATCCTTCGGAGCAAATTCTTTTAATATCATCCTTGTTCCTACCATTGTTGATTGAACCTTCGTACTGGCCGATGTATTTGAAATACTTACAAATGTAGGCCTACTGCATGAATGGATTAAAAGCCATGGACGATAAAATCCTTGGTAAAACAGAATCGGTCGGTTTTGTTTTACCAAGGATTTTATCGTCCATTGGTTTTACTCTACTCTAGTTAAAAAGGCAAACAGTGATCGTCAGGTTAAGCCATGCTGTTGATGGTTTTGGACCAATTACTAAAGCTGATATTTTGATTACTGCATGAATACAACTACTGTAATCTCTATTCAAACACAGATTCATGAAAAAAATGCTATTGAAACTTCAACTTAGTTAACATTGACTGACCAAACTGTGAAATTACATTGTTAGCCTTGCACAATTATCCCACCACACATCTTATGTACGAAATTGCCCCGAGCTGAATAATTGATGTTTTTCTGCAGGACCTTCAACGCCCACTTGTGTTGAGTTTGTACAATGTGATTCCAACTACGCGGTGGTGTCCCATACCGACGGAAAAGTTGTCTTGTATGATCTCGAAACAGGGAAAACACCTGTTATTCTCTCTGAAAACGACACAGGTAAAATCGATTCAAAATCTGCTGCGTCGTTTAACTCTAAATATTTGTGCTTTTGTTCCACAGTATTGACATGAATTGATTGCATTGATTCTGTTTAGAATACTTCCTAGTTTACGGATTTTTTGCATAATTACTCTTTGATTATCGATATGCATTATAATTCTTTTGTTTTTAATGCGATGCGTTACTGTTTAATTTTGAAATGGTGACAAATATGCATTGGTTACTAAATTCGGCTCGTTGAATATAAACTAAATTACAACTTTGCAGAATTTATTTTGTTTGGAGATTTGGCAGCAAATTAACCTAAATGCATCACGTGACAAATATTTTAATCTCAGGTCGAGTAAATGCAGTCGCAACTCACCCGACCATGCCTATCACCATGACCGCACACGACGATCGTCACATCAAGTTCTTTGACAATTCCTCAGGTAAAACTGCTGGTCGGGTTACCTCGTCTAATGTTGATTACAACGGTCGTAGGTTCACTTAGAGCTTGTGTGTATGTACAGACACATAAAAATATATGCTACACATAAACTGATGTGTGACCATAGCGTGCATTCAAAGTTGCTCATATTAGTCTTACAAATTCGCATGTTAATTGTTGTCAACTAATGTTAGCTATTTCTTATAGTCATATTACGTTGTTTCGGGTTCATATGTTGAACTGTTTCATTCTAGGAAAGTTGATCCATTCTATGGTTGCCCACCTTGATTCGGTGACGAGTCTCTCCGTTGATCCAAACGGTCTCTACCTTCTTTCAGGAAGTAAGTACACGAAAACGGAAAATAACTCTTTTACAGAAAAACGTCAACATCTTTACTAGACTCGCTCTTGACACACGTTTAGTTTACGAAAAACCTGAAGTTACTCGATTTAATTAACGTTTTTGAATTGAAAATATATGTGGCCCCTTTACAGAAAAAAATACCAAAATTTGCGCTATATTAGCACTGCATATAGCGTTTAGTGTACAAATGAGGTAACGTGAAGTAATTTTAATTTATAAATTTAATAATTTATTTTAATTCCTAAATCCACCACCGACCGTCCAATCTCCACTTGCAGGTCATGACTCCTCGATTCGACTGTGGAATCTCGACAGCAAAACTTGCATACAAGAGTTGACGTCACACCGCAAGAAGTTCGACGAATCAATTTACTCCGTTGCTTTTCATCCGAGCGCAACTTACATCGCAAGTGCGGGAGCCGACGCCCTCGCTAAGGTCTTCGTGTGAACGCGTCACAATACGCCGCGTGTGTGACATCATAGTCCACTTGTGACGTCATAGTCCACTTGTAATAGGCTATTTGTGACGTCACGATACCGTAAAGTGACGTAGAAACCCTGCGACACGTCTGACGTCATAGGATATTGCTCTTATGACGTCATAGGCCAGCCTTGTGACGACATCGTGCAGTTGCTTACTCCATTTTAGTGGTCTTGTTGATTCCAGTTAACGTCACTGCCCAATCAAGTGCTTTTGGTCCGTCGTTTATGACGCAATAGAGACCAGCTCTGTGACGTCATTTATAGCTGTTGTTTCGTGTCGCATGCCTCGATGACGCGTAACTTTGAAAAGAATAATATGTTGTAAGCTTGATTATTTATCGCGCTTCGTACGGTCGCCGCTTTTGTTACGTCATAATGCGTTGTGTACAAATGCTCGTTCGCGTTGCTCAAGTATTTTCTCGTCGCGCTTGATTCGGTTTGGTCACGTGGTTTCGTACCTCTGCCTTCGCCCAACGAAATCTAAAGTTCAATCTCTATTGGACACATTTCTTTGAAAGTCCAAAAAACTGCGCCTCTAGTGGTTACATTTATATTCGTACGACACCGTCAGAGGGCGCTGCAGGGTTCGGTGCTTTTCTGGTGCAAAGTTTCATTCTGCATCTCATCACTTCATCATTTAGGTTTCCTCCAGGGCTGCTTTGACCCGAAACACTTCTTATCCTACTTGGTGATCTTCACACCGATTCGTGCGATTCCCGTTTTAATTCAGCACATGTACTCAAGTTGCTTCCGCACCAATCAGTGTCAATTTGCCCTGTTTTTCTGTGTTTTCCATTTGTAGAAAATAGTTACTCGCTGAAACGAGCGGTTCTCGTAGCTGATTGGCTGTATCAGTCACGTGGAAAACCGGCTGTGTTGTTTCATTTTAGCAAACCGGTCCAGTTTATATTGTAAGATGTAGAATCTATCAAAACCCGGCAAAGCTCATTGCTTTTCAGTTTCTTTGAGCGATAAATATCCTCAATACATAATATGAACGTCGCTTGCGCTTGTGTTTTGCCGCCCGGGCAAATGTATTTCATCTACCTGAAAAATCTCTTTGCTGCGCTGTATCTTCTGTATGCGACTGAAAATGGGACCTTCGACAAAAATGTATTTCAACACCGATGAATAGGACGGTTTTCCTCTTTCTATATGTTTGCATAAACGCGAGTGTTTGTTAGAGATTTTCTATTGGGAAGTTCTCCAAATCGCCCTAAAAACGCGGCCACACGTTGAAAAACTTTAGACTTCTCAGCGCTAAACCGTAATCAGTTCATGTTGATTTTAAGATTAGTTCATGCGGACGTTCTCCTAAGAGCTCTTCTATTAGCTTTTATACCAAAACAAATATTTGCGTATTTGAGCCTATATATAAAATTCTTATCATTTACCATCCTGTTATCTGCAACAGTTTTGCAAAAGCAAATTGACTTTGACCGATGTTTCGACGCGACATTGACTTTGCAACACTTAACAACTCTAGAAGTTTGACCCTATCTTTTTGCTTGTGAAGCTTGACCCTCCGATAAACGGCAGTCGTCTTTTTATCGACACAAGATGTCGCCCTGTGCTGCGTGACGTGTTGTCACACTTTCAATAGATAACTAGCTTTGTTCATATTCTTGTGTGGTGTGTTGAAGTAGTTTTACTCAGGTTTGATGTAATAGTAGACAAACTTAAGCATTATAAGTGCGATCAGTTAAGGGTCGACATGCCTTTCAGAAGCCTAAAGCAGCTAAGGCTAGATCCACACGCACGCTTGCGCGTCAGCGCATAGTTGGTTTGTTCTTTTATAGCCAGAGTTTTACCCCGGCGCGCGACGCTTTCGACTCGGCTGCAAAGCGTGAGGTTTCGCTCACAAAGCACAAAGCGCTCCTGTTTTGCCGAGCTCGCGAGCGCTGGCTGAATAAATTTGATATAGCTCACGCTGGCAAGCCAACGCAGTTTTCAAGTGTGAGCTTCTGATGTTCAGTAACTTTACTTGCTGGGCGAAATGCATGTTATGTGTGTAGTGCATAATGATTTTTGGGCATTGTTAGCAAAACACATGTTGATTTTGCCAATGCAAAATTCATTAACCATTGTTATCAGTATACCAAACAGAACTAAATTCAAATTGTGGTAAATAATATGGATAGAAAGAATATACTTTATCTATATTAACCGATAAGGTCCAGCCAAACATTCTGGTGAAAAACACAAGTAGAAGAGATCCCAGTAAAAATGCGGCTGTGTGAGCCAGAACGCCAGCGCGCGATCTTGAGTTTTATGTCTGTGTGCATGGACGTCACTGCGCCAGCGGGGCAGCTCGTGGGCGTACGTTAAGCTCGCGAGAAATCCTGTGTGGATCTAGCCAAAGATCTTGATAGCATCCTTCTGCGACGCCATATTTGGTTATCTTGATGTTCTTAGAAATCAACGGTTAAAAATCATCGACCACTAACCCGAATGTGGTTAATCGCATAACCAGCATGGCAAGCTTTTCTGTGCGGACGACTTTCTTAACAAACGTTGGACTAAGTTTGGATTACAAATCCTTTTTGCAATTAAACGATAGTGTACCACATACTGGCTTGGTGTCACAATAACTTCACTCAAGAGTAATGAAAAGATTTATTACTTAATTATTAGTTTGTTGAGTGATTTTAGAAAAGCTCGGTCCTTCATTTTGAGCATCAACTCCCAAGCATGGCGCCGACACATTCACACATTTTCTCAGTAGCGTCGCAACATTCTGGGTGCTTTATCTTGCAATAGCAAAGTCCAACGAACAGAAGAACAATACCCAACTGCAAAAAAACAAAAAAAAACATCATTGATAATTTTGACGTTAATGAAAAGCCCGTCTTACCGATACGAAAACTATTACCACTGTCGACATTTTGATTTTGCTTGAAAATTTCTGAAAACTACTGACGGAAAACAAATTGAAGCTGCTTATAGCTCTGCTGCACAACCTTGCAACATACACTTGAAGTTACTAATTTATTAGTTTGCCGCGGTTAGAACTTTGATTGCCACATAATGGTTATCATGAGCAAACATTAACTCAGAAAGAAAGTAACTCACTCAACAAAAATCACTCAAGTTATTTTATTTTCGACATGCCTTTTCCCTGAAATATTGGACGTTGCTGTTTGCATCATTGATTCTGATCAGACTTGAACTTAAATTAAATTGGAGCTTTAACTTGAGTGGTTGCCTCACTTATGAATGTTTTGTAAAATTACTTATTCTCGTCGTACAACGCGTTATGGACCTTATTATGTTTGGGAACATTTATAAAGGCATAAACTAGTTTGTGAAAGGTAAATTGTATTTACCAAACCCAGAAACTTTGCAGAAAGTATGTAACTGTCGGTGCTAAGTAACGGTCTGCATGACAAAAAATCCAAATTCCTCATTTTGTAAGCAAGAACTTGGCAGAATGGTCCGGCGCGCCTGACCCATAATAAAAAACTTTGATCGGGATTCGTCTCCGGGTGTGTCCTGGGTTTGAACCCCGTGAAACTTAACTTACATTGTAACAAACACCATTCAAGGGTAAAGACATTTAGCCAGCAATAGCAATTTTTCTCGTGCCTTCTACGCCTCTTAACAGGTTGTGGCTAACTAGAAATAACCCAGCATACAAAACTACAAGCTAACTAAAGCACTTGAGCTTTGGTTTGTTTGTGTTTTGGTTGCATGTTAAACAAAGTTTCTCCGAAATAAGTAAATTATTATCTATTATATGGTAAATTATTGCCAGAGTCGGGTTAGGCACCCTTAGGTGCCTTAACCCTTTAACTGCTGAATTCTTTTTGACAAAAATTATGGTTTAGACATGCTCTTGCTCTTTAAGGTTTTATGCAAAATCGATAGAAGATAGGCAAAAACTTTCTTTGGGAAAGTTGTTGGGTATAAAATTTTCTACAATTTAAAGATAAAAAAATTTTCGATGACGTCATCACTTACGAAATTACGTCATTTCAATTCTATTTTTTCATAAAATTGCAGTTTATTTATGTTTTTCGTTACAATTATTAGTTCCAAGTTGTTTTACAAACAATTCCTTAAAAAAATATTGATGTGTGTTTTTTCGATGACGTCATTAATTAGTCCATGACGTCATAATGAACAATTTTAGTTTCTTGTTTTACTGTAGTAAAGGACAAAATTAATGTTTTTGAGGGTATAAAACTTGTTTTTAATAACAATTATTGGCAGTCTTTCCAATTTACTGACTTATTCTAATGTTTACCAAATACCTGTACACATAATGCATTCACAAGTGGTTGTACATGGGATGTTTATTATGCATCATTACACCACAACATGTAAAATTTTGAAACACAGTTCACAGAAGTTAGCAGAAAAACCACAATTCCAAGCATTCCAAAGGAACTTTGCACTGATTCTTCTGTATTTGTTGTCAATTTATGAGGCCAAATCCTCCCAACATTTGACAAATATAAATACAGTTGATGACCAAATACAATCAAAATATAGGTCAGCAACCATAAACTTCTCGAGTCAAAAGGCTTCTACAACAGTAGTTTTCGTGATAAATATCTGCTGTCACCACTAATAGGAGCTAAACTGACTGATACAGCACTATATTCAAGCAAACCCAGGCAAATTCACTGTCCCCAACTACCCACTTCCAAGCCCAATTCAGCTGCACACATATCAAATTGTAAACAAAGATCGCTGCAACACGCACGCAAAGCCCTGAAATCAACTCCAAACAGCTGTCTGTGAATCAACCAAGCGTAAAATAACAAAAAACGGCTCAAAAACAAAAATTAGGAAAAAACATGTTTTTTTCCGAATTTTTCCTTTCTCCTTACTGTAATTAATTTTTTTTAAATACTGACATATCATTTTTTTCGAATAAATTGAATCCAATATGCATAAGCTTTCAAACGCAACCCAGTTGGAAAAAATATTCGCACTGATATGATTTTTATCGCTGTTTACAACGAGGCAGGTCTCGGGGCGCATTTATGTGCCCCCCGCAGCTAAAGGGTTAAAAGCAGTTCCCCCCTCCCACACATAGATGGCACAAATTCATTGCAAATGTTGTAGGTGGACGTTTTAAAAATTGCATGAATATTTTTTTTTGATGAAGAAACAACCAAAGGCAAGACACAATAACGTAATGATTAACTGAGTCATAACTTGTCCTCCAATTAAAGAGTTAGGACCATTTTTTTAAAATGCCAGCAAATTCCAGGAAAAAAAAACAAAGTATGGTGGTTCATTCATATACTGAGGAGCCATGAATATCTATATTTAAAGCAAAGATAAAAATCCGACATGCTTCCTTCATGCTTTTAATTCTAAGTAGTGATGTGCCGAATACTCGGTTTGTCGAATTGTTTTGATTGATCAGCCATTTTGCAAAGATTCGGTTTCGGCCGAATAATTTGTTATATACGTTTCGGCCGAAACCTGGTCTTTTACGAACACAGTTTAGTAAAGTACCACGCAATCTTTCAAACTAAACCACAACTAAAATCGCGTAAATTCTTATAATTTTAAAAAGATTATCTATTTTAACTATTCTGCACTAATTGCCTGGTAGACAAACTTATGTTTTCACGTCAAACGCGTAACGTACGCCCTCGTATGATGTCATAAATGATTCGGTCGAATTTATTCGGCTAAGCTAAACTGTCGAATATTCGGTTTCGGACGAACCGAAATACACCAGAACAATTGCTATTTCTAAACAGGTTCTTACTGTGCGTAGTGCTCAATCTAGCCCTGGCCATTGTGTGTGAAAAAGTGACATTTTAAAGGCAGCGATAAATCTCCACATGCTTGAACCGGACATTTTATCCATTTTCATACTACTGCGGTTCAGCATACTACTGAACAACATGCAACCTCTGTTTTCTTGTTATAAAACCGGGAAGGCGCTGCTCCTATCACGTCACACGGTTACATCTGGATTAAAATCATCTTATTACAAGGTTTGTTATTCACGTTAAACGTCTGCCTTTCCTATCAGCACATTCAGCCAGTAAATTTAGATTTGAGTCTAGTACTGAATATAAACTGAATAATTCATGTCCAGAGATAAGCCATGAAATTGGCTAAGCTTGGATCAAAGCTTTTAAGTTGTTTGTGGTAAAAAGATTTTAAGCTAATTTTGCTTCAGCTAAAAATCATGTCATCTATATTTTGTGCAAGATTTGAAAGGAATGGCTGCAACGAGAAAATATTTACACAATATAAAAAAGATTGTAGTTTAGTTGAAATTTTGTTCAACTGAACGGTTTCAACGAGCATGTCAGTGCAGTGCAAAAAAGAAAACAACAATAACAAGATTATGACAAGCATATACAGTACAATAACATTGTGGGTTTTCTTTCTGTTAGCGAACGTCATCCAAAGTACGTAATCGCCTGCTAAAAGTAACAAGTAACTTAAAAGCTAAAAATTCAAACGATATATTAAAGCAAACTGTAAGAAGTTTTGACAAACTTTAATAAAATTAAATCATTTATTGTACTACAGTATATTCACAAACAACAGACGAGCCATGTATGAACGTCAACGATCGCCGAGAATGCTTCGGTGAGCTAAATCCAAATATAATATAAATGAATTAATACTTTAATATTTTGTCCAATAGTGTGTAATGCTGATGGATACAAAAACAGTAGTTGTACAAACGGAGGTACAATGCGGAGAATTCGTGTCGACTTTTGTGAAATAAAAAGTGACGTGAAGTAAGTAATTTTTGATAAACATTTTCTTGTGTAAATATAATTCTCGGCTGCTGAAACAGAAACCAGAAAAAATTTAATTGTTGCTTTTGAAAGCTGGTATAACTCACTAAATAATTCTATTTTTTCAAATAAAATTTTAAATGATGAAATTGTAAGCGTATGTAAAAGTTCCTAAATGATAAATCCTCAACGCCATATTTTTCTGCTCAATTATCTTTCAGTGCAAAAAAATCCGAACAAAATGAGGTTAACAACAGAAAGTGTCAATGACTGAAATTTCAATAAAGCCAAAATAAACGGTGTTAATGTTTATCAAATCCTAAATGATTGCATTCTGCAACGGCATTAATGTTGCATACTTGCATGTCACTTGATATTTGAACATACCACACAGTTTGTAGGTCATATGGTTTCGTATATTTATTGTGTTTTTTGTAAAGCAACGAATACACATGCGACGTCACACCAAACTGCAACAAACAAAAGAAACATAAGCAAAGGGAGCGACTGATACGAAGAACTTGTCGCAAGAAAGCTGAATGTGAAATTCCATCTGGAGCGTGGAGAAATAAACATTACATGTTAATAACATTCAAATGCAAAGGATGTGGTGGTAAATACGTTTGAAATTCGAAGCTCATTTTTATTTAAATCTTCTTAAATTTTGTCCGTTTTTGTTTTCCATGTATCGAAAAACACTTTTACTTTGAAGATTTTTGACAAAATGGATTAAAATACTTAATAGTTAAAAATAACATACATTGATTATATTATACCAGCGTATTTTTTATACTAACTTCGACCCAAATTAGCATCATAATTGTTATGTTTGGATACGCAGTGAAAGATATTATACTACTTTCAATGCTCCATTCTTCACTTAGTAAATTTTGATATTATCTAGGTAAAAATGTTTTACAGAAAGCTGTGGAAACGAAGACATTGAATTTAAAGGGGAAACTAATTCGTATCAAGCTCTGAACATGCTCACCGAAACATTCACGATCTACCAAGATGAAAAATCTGAGGCAAGAAAGTTTGACATAACAATACCCAACTCTGGTCCATACTTGTCGGTTGATGATGTTCATCTCAATAACATTTCCACCAGTTCATCTTTGCCATTTGTCGCTGCTTTGTCGGTCATCAACATCAATTCTTCTAGTAAAGAGCTTTTCAACAACCTGACAACCGAACTGACAACTACAAGAGTAGCTGATGTTCTCGCAATAGACGACCTGCCCTTAATCTCCATAGTCGTCGATCAAGAAGATGATTCGGAAGAATCGGAAGAATCGGAAGAATCGGAAGAGTCGGAAGATTCGGAAGATTTATTTCAAACCGAAGTTACGTTTTCTTTGTCGGTTCCAGGCACCACAAACTTTAAAACAGAAATAGAGCCAAAGTTAATGAAGAAAGCTGGTGATAGAGATGTTTTTGTCAAATCAGTCAATTGGATTTGCGTTTTCATTGACCCTGAAACGTATGTGTTTTCAAGGAATGGCTGCGCACTGACCACTAGTGTGAATAGATCACAAGTTTCATGTGCTTGCAATCACACCACCATATTTAGTGTGCTTCTTGCCGTGGACGCTGTCATTTTACCAGCTTACATTAAGGTAAATCAAATGCATGGGTATACTGACATGAACGTTAATGCAGCTATATCATCAGTGTATAAACACGTACATATTACATCTTACTTCAAAAGCAATAATGTTACTAGTTAATCAAATTTAGTTTGTACCAGTATCTTAGGAACTTGGAGTCATTGCTTAAATTGTTGAGAAAAACATGAACTTTTTATCAGATCCTGTCTTACATCACTGAAGGCACAACGGTTTTGTTTCTCATCATTACTGTCATCACAATCTTCAACGTCCGCCATGCGATCGTAAACGACCGAATCTTTGTTCAAATCAACTTGTCACTGGTTCTCATGATCTTCCACGCACTCAATTTAATCCATGACGTCGCTATGACGTATCCGCAGCTGTGCGAGGCTCTGGCGGTTGCCATACACTACTTCCTGCTGTCTTCAGGTAATTTTCTGTTTCAATCACACGCAACAGGGTTTACCTACAGTTTAATCAAAGGAATCAACGCATTTTACCACCAAGACATGGTTTGAATGAAATAGGCGCCACGGTTATTTTCGATGCTATCTAATTCAGTGTCAATTTCTTCATTGTTAGTAATTTAACTTAGGTTATTTTCCAAAATTAAATTAAACTGTTCACCAAAATAAGAATCTAAAAGGTGCAAACTTTGTTTGACTCATGGTACTTGGTTTCTAAAATCACATAAACCGAATGGATGATAATTAAACTCTGTGTAACATTAGTTGATAATTTTAACTAAACTTACATTAAATATTGTTCAACAGTGTTCTGGATGTTGGTGGAGGGAATCACACTTGCCATGAAAACTTCGTCCAAGTCTCTTCAATTCAACGCGATCAACCCGACCAAGCTGAACGTCATCAGAGCTCTCGTCGGATGGGGAATCCCCTCAATCATTACAGCAGCAGCAGCAGTTGTTGGTTTCGTCTTCACAGAGAATTACCTCACTCCAAGTGCGGTGTATGAAGCAGGTTTTAACACTTCCATGTACGACAATACCCTGCGTTGTTTCCTCGACCATCAATCCCATCTCTTCTACTGGTCGGTGATTGGTCCGATCTGTCTCTGCATTCTCATCAACCTTCTCATTCTCGGCCACGTGGTCGTCTTTATTTCCCGCCTAAACGCCAACCAACCGCGACGAGGCCGCGTCCGTCGCCCAAACGCGCATGAGAAAATCACAAGGAAGGTCAAGATTCTTGTGGTGGGCGACATCGCAAAGAAGTTGCTGCTCCTCACTCCTGTCATGGGATTTCCACTGGTGCTGGGAATATTTGTAGGTAAGGATCTTTCTGTCACTGCTGCGCGCTACTGACGAGTTCCAGTCCCTATATGCTTAACAATAAAACAGGATGAGACCATAGTGGGCACATCTAAGGATTCTTCCGAAAGATTAAGTGTATGCATAATCACCTAAAAACACACAAATTGGTGTACGGCCACAGCGTGCACATCTCTTGTTACCCACAGTCGTCCTTCGTGTACTGAGAGTGTTCGTGTGTGTGCTCAAACACATGAAAAACTTTGCTGGACATAAACTGGTGTGTGGCCACAGCGCGCACATCTAATATTGCTCACAGTGGTCCTTAGGGCACTAAGGGAGCTTGCGTGTATGTCCAGATACATGAAAAACTTTGCTCATAAACTGGTGTAAATAGCAGCGTGGTTATTTAATGTTACTCTGGTGGTTCGCAGTGTACTCAGTGCGCCTATGTGTGTGTCCAGATCCCACAAGTCAAGTTTTTATTGGTTGGCGGTCATTAACTTTTTGCCTCACCAGCAATTTGCCCCCAAATTCTCAAAAAATCGTTTCCATCCTTTTGTTGTTGCAGGAATAGGTTCAACTGAGAGCAACGATTTCTTCATGTACATCAATGTGATAGTGAACGGATTGCAAGGTTTATTTATCTTCATCATCTACTGTGTGATGCAAGAAGAAGTGAGAGAAGCCGTGAAGAGAGCTTGGTCGAGGTTTCAGTGCGGATATTGCTAGAAAACTTAATTTACCATTTGCATCACGTCGCAAAACACGATGTGTATAATGACAAAAGTGACAGGGAGCTTACTTACAAGCACATTGTCAAATAAAGAATGTTTTGTTGCAAATGTGAAGCAGAAATAATTACATCTCTGGAATAAAAAACAAAACAAAACTAAAAGCTGAAAAACCTTGATTCCTTTGCTGTAACTAACCAATGCCTATTTATGCTGTTACATGGTCTCGTGTAAAAATCTCGTGTAAAATCTTTTGATATTGACCACTAAAATACTGTGACAGATATCTTCAAAGTCTTTGTTTAAACCTACAAATGCAGCCTGGATCTTCGTGGAATCCAGGCAATATTTTTGGTCCAAACGAGTCGGGAGTAACCGAAGTTTACTGCAGCTAAGCGCAGCTGACGTATATATGTAAATATCTGATCAAAGCATGTTTATTGTGCCTTTTTCATTGGTGTATTTGATTAACAACTACACGTTGAAAGCCAAAAAAGGCGGAATTGTCACAACCAATCATTTGCACATTTGTTTCACAATCTCTTTTCCGATTTAAACCCAAATTCGGAAAGCGCTATTTGGCGGCTACAAACTCCTAGTTACTTTGCTTTTGATTCTTTCATCTTTAACGGTTGCACACGTGTTTCTACATTTATTCTCATAAAAAATGTGAATGCTAAACACAAACTGCTAAACTTTGGGCTTCGTGTTATCGAGGGTTTCTTTTTTGTAATATTTGCGACATATTTTTCTTATACGCTGTACTTTTATTCACATTTACACACAAAACAAACCTAAACAACAATTGCTGCATGATTGACATCTACTGAAGCAACATTTAACACAAATACATCAACTTATATTTTCTAGGCCATGCTTTCTCCCAGTGCTAGAAAATTTGTACAGATGAATAAAGTAGTTTATTTTTACCTCGCCGTCATTGTGCAAGAACTTTGCCGCCATTGTGCAAGAGTGCACCTTGCAAACCAAATTCTAAACTAGAGCATAATGACAAAGTCTTAAAGCTCTAAAACAGACACATTGATCACAGTGTAAAGATAAAATGTTTGGGAAACACTGGAACAAAACAACAAGTTATGGACAAGGATTAAGCATGAAGATTCAGGTAGTAACCATTTCTGTACTGGTCCGCACCTCAGAAACAAATCGAATTTTTTTGCATTTATCCACTGCGCTGTCAATTACAGAAGAATAAAGCAAGGGATTGAGGGCGCTGTTGATTGGAAGCAAAACCGCAGCTGCAAGCACATAAACGATATCAGACAATACTACACCACCAAGCGACAAAACAATTGCTTTAAAAATGTAAAGGGGCTGATGGGAGGTACCGCGTAAAAAAAATCCGATTTGATGTAGAAGGTTTTTTGTAGTCTCTAAGAATAAAACCATACAGAGACTGCATGGACGATGAATGTAAAACATCCAGAAACTCGACATCTCCTTCATCTTTTGAAAAATTCCTAAACGTCAGGCGAAGCCCAAACTTCACTGCATTGTTTAGTGCAACCTCGATGCATCTGTTTACCGCTGGTCCAGTTGCGATCCATACGATGTCGTCTATAAATCGTTTGATGATCTCGCATTTTTTAAGTGTTTTTGCTATCGGTTTCAAGACAAAGTGCAAAGCTATGTTTGCTAAAGAGACAGAGTGATTATCTCCGGCAACAATACCTTCGGTTTGTTGATAATAATCCTCACCATACTTAGTTGTAACACTTTTTATAGTTACCATGACCAATTCCACCCAATGTTTTCTTCCCTCAGCATTAAACTTCGTGTGTTCTTGTAGCGCTGTACCAAGCGCTTTTTTTATTGAACCCCTGGGCAGATTTGGATACAGGGCAACTATATATGCAGCTGTAATGCAGAGGCGTCCCCTGAGCATTTGTGCTTTGTGGACGTTTTCTCGCTTCCACTTTTTTACCTCCTCCACATAGTGCATACTATCACGATAGAATTCGTCAATGCCCGACTGGCAGTATTTGATTGCCACAGGATGCAATATACGTTCAATAAGTGCCGTCATACGCGAAGTTGTGATGTGCCAGCAGCTTGAAAGAGTCTCACAGGAATGTCGCGTATGTTGATAACATTCAGTTCTTCCTCCATCAATTTATGGGTTTTAAAAAGTGGATAAGCGTATGCCGGGCTACTATTTTCAAAGTTTTTTGCCGTCGGTCCGGAAACTCGGTGGAACCTGTTTCCCGTCACCTTGGAGCGTAATAGTAGGTGTTCCGATATCACCGATGTGTGGTATAGTGCCTTGACGATTTTTTCACATTTCGGTCTGGTTAACTTACATTGTTTTTCAAATGTCTTTTCGAATTTTCTGGGCAAACCACCTACAGCGTTTCCACTGAGTGTCCGATTATTTCGCAATAAACCAAATGTTGGTGGTTTTGGTTTGCAAGCAATGCTAAAGAAATATATATGTGCACTCTTGCATCAAAATATTCTTATTTTGCAGCATTATTCTCGGGTTCAGCGTAAAATATGTGCAAGTTATGATACCAGTAATTGGATGAAACTGAGTAGTCAGAGTTTGGACGAAACCAAATTTATATCACTGCCTTATTTTTACGATTCTGCTTCTGGAAGAAAAACGAAATACAGAAAATTTCATTGGGTGCATTCTTCTGCTTCGGCAGACCAAAATGGGAAAAGTTTTAATTGCACTAGTTTTAAAATTTTGCTTTTACAGTCTATGTAATGTTTCCACTCCCACTTCGCATAGAAAACGTTTGTACGCTGTTTGCCAATGACAAACCACTTAGAACCGCAATGACGTTCTCAGCGACGGTGGCAACAATATGAACAAATATATTGGAAACCTCAAGACCTTCTAATTCAGTAACGTTTCGACACCTCTGTTTATCCATGTGACATATGTGATCTCTCCCTTACGGTTGGGGTTAAGGTGAAATCTATTTTCTATCGTGCTAAATGTAGGCCTAAAGTCAGTTGTAGGGCATTATGAATACCAACACAATAACATGTTGGTAAATGTCTTGTGTAATGCAAAAAGCAGTTGCAGAACAAAATTCAAACAACAACATTTCACATTACCAACTTCATCTTTATTGTTGAAAATCACAAAGTCCAAAAATCATTGATTTCACCTTTTTTCTGCATGGTATAAACAAAAAAGTAAGTTTTAAACAGGTCGATAAAACAACCAGACTTAAGCCAAAAACTTTCTTGTTGATTTAATGAAAAAACTGCAAAGTTAACGAACATTTAAAGCGTCTATTTTAGCAACCAAAGCTTCTTGTTGACGTGGATTTTTAAGTACATTACGCACAATGCAACATAAACATTCTCTTTCGGAGTGTAAAGACATCAAGGAAAGCAAAAGCACATTCTCAAGGCAATGTATGCAGAACAATTTCATCATCGTTGCGAAATGAATGTTTGCTTATGACCCTTTGTTGGTACGTTTGTTTTTCAAGTCAGCTTTTAATTTAGCTCTTAAGTGCAGTCGGACGTCACTTGGCAAACATCATTTGTGTTTATTATGTGTCAAGAATAAACATGATAGAACCATACTTCAGTCACATGATAAACGATGTCGCAATAGTTCGTGTATAAAGAGTCTAAAAAGGAACGTGACAGGAGTATAAATAAGGAAGTATTTTTTATACCGTATTTTGTCGTTACAACTTACCAAGGTTGTCGGTTACAACTATGATACTGTAGTGATCGATTTTTATGTTAATGTTCGCTGATGAGTCTCAAGGATATAATCGTGTCACTACAAATTAAAGAAGTATACCACCGTCCTTAACCTCCCAAGCTCCTGGGCTTGTCAGGACAGAGTCCTGGAAACTCCACACACGTGTCTTGCACTTCGGTTCGTTTGTTTATTACTTATTCAAATAAAATGCTTATTCAAATAGAATGTTTGAGAAACAAAACAAGTCGTTAGAAATTAATAGTAATAACGTTTACATATAAATTCAAGTTTAACTAGCAACCAACACATTACTTCAATGCAAGTAATTGAACAGTAACCAAAGAGTTAACTGCGGTAGGAGTAAAACTGTTATGAGCCATTACATCAGCGGTGCGTTTTATAAATTCATAACACGTGACATTAAACTGTACAACTATGCTCTTGCCGTTGGCGCTTGCACATTTTCTCACACACAAAACAGCGCCAAATTTACCGCACAATACAAAACATACGATTAAAGCGGGTAAACACCAGATAGCAAAGTCGACCAACCTCCTAATTTAACTGTAACATGGAATATTATCAACTCGAGCATTTTAGCAAGTAAAACGAGCTAATTTGGTAAACAACTATTGCAAAGTTTGCACAAATTATGACGTAATCGCTACAATACTGCCGAAGTACCAACCACTTTCAGTACAAGGAAACGTGGTAAAGAAAAGTGATGTACATGCAAAATCTTGTTTTTCTACCCAGTTTTGTTTGTTTGCTATTGTTTTTTTGAAAATGTAAAAGTTCAGAATATAGGTTTATCATTGTTTTGTATTTGTCAAGACATACAAAGTCAATATGCATCTAATTTATACTCTGTCTATTTTGCTTGCTCTTGTTTCTACCAGTGTTGGTGATGTTGAAGGAAGTTGTGCAAGTAAGATTTGTTATTGATTTACCACAACATATGCGGTTGGTTTAATTGGCAAAACATCAGGTTTAAAAGCTTCATATTGATATGTGATAAATGCAAAGTTTTCCTATTTAACTTATTTTCAGGTGAAGTTTTCCAACTTCAACAAAATGTTACTCATTTAAACAAACAAGTTTCTTTGGCGTATTCCAAACCAACTGTACCAACAACAAGTAAGTTGTACTAACAACATAAGTTACCATAACGTAAAGGTGAAGTTACATTATGCTAAAGAATTGCTCAACGGAACTGCGTGTTATTGCTTAAATAATTGAGACTTAAAAACAAAAACTTTTTAATCAGATCCTGCCTTACATCACTGAAAGCACAGCGGTTTCGTTTCTCCTCATTACTGTCATCACAATCTTCAACGTCCACCATGCGATCGTAAACGACCGAATCTTTGTTTAAATCAACTTGTCACTGGCTCTCATGAACTTCCACACACTCAATTTAGTCCATGACGTCGCTATGACGTATCCACAACTGTGCAAGGCTCTGGCGGTTGCCATACACTACTTCCTGCTGTCTTCAGGTAATATTCTGTCTCAATAACACGCAACAGGGTTTACCTATAGTTTAATCAAAGGACAATGAACACATTTTACCACCTAAACATGGTTTGAATAAAATAGGCCCGACGGTTATTTTCGATGCTATCTTATTTTGCAGCCTTATTCTCGTGTCCAGCGTAAAATATGTGCAAGTAAACATATCAGTAATTGGATGAAACTTAGTAGTCAGAGTTTGGAAGAAACCAAGATTATATCACTTCCGTATTTTTACGATTGTGCTACTGGGCGAAAAAACGAAACACGGAGCATTTTATTGGGTGAATGTTTCTGCTAAGGCGGACAAAACTGGATGATTTTTTAACTGTGCTAGTTTTAAAATTTTGCTTTTACAGTTTTACATGTTTCTACCGCCGCTTAGAAACGTTTGTACGCTGTTTGCCAATGACAAACCATTTGGAACCACAGTGACGTTCGCAGCGACTGTGGTAACAATGTGTGCAAATATATTAAAAACCTCAACAGCTTCTAATTCAGTCACTTTTCAACACTTCTGTTTATCCATGTGACATATGTAATCTCTACCTTACGGTTGGGAGTTTAGGGTGAAGTCTATTTTTCTATCGTGCTAAATGCAGGCCGAAGGTCAGTTGTAGGTCAATTCAACAAGCTGTTGAGAATTATCTTGCGTAATGTAAAATCCAGATGCAAAACTAAATTCAAAGCAACAACATTATAGATCAATAATTGATAAATATCACAGAGTCCAAAAAACTATAATTTCACTTTGTTTTCTGCGTGGCACAAACAAAAAATAATAAGATTCAAACAACACTAGGCAATATTTGAAACGTCGAAAAAATGTTAAAATGTTCGGAATGTAAAGATATAAGGGAAATCTAAAGCACATTCTTAAGACAATGTAAGCACAGCTATTTCAACAACGTTTCGAAATGAATGTTAGCTTTTTTCCCTACTTTGGTACGTTTGCCTTTCAAGGTGGCTTTTTATTTGGCTTTCAAGTGCAGTCGGACGTCACTTGGCAAACATCATTTGTGTTCATTGTGTTAAGAACAAACATAAATGATATCGCAATATTTCGTGTGTATAGACACAAAAAGGTACGTGACAGGTGTGTCAATAGAGATTCTTTTTTTCTGCCGTATTTTGTCGTTACAACAACTAAGGTTGTCGGTTATAACTATCGTATTGCCAAAGTACTTACTTTACAACTTACAGTTACTTACAACTACTTACTAAACTTACTACTTACAGTGCAAGGAAACGTGGTAAAGGAACTGGTGTACATGCAAACCTTGTTTTCTACTTAGTTTTTATTTAGTTTTTGTTTGCTATTGTTTTATTAGAAGATGTAAAAGACTAAAATATAGTTGTATCATTGTTTTTTGTCCAGATATACAAGTCAAAATGCATCTAATTTATACTCTGTCTATTTTGCTTGCTCCTGTGTCTCTCATTGCTGGTGATGTTGAAGAAAGTTGTGCAAGTAAGAATTGTTTTTATTCACCACAACCTATGCGTTTGGTTTAATTGGCAAAGCAACAAATTTAATAGCTTCATATTGATATGTGATAGATGCAAAGTTTTCCTTATTTAACTGATTTGCAGGTGAAGTTTCGCAACTCCAACAAAAAGTTACTCATTTGAACAAACAAGTTTCATTGGCGTATTCCAAACCAACTGTACCAACAACAAGTATGTTGTATTAATAACATACCATAACGTAAAAGTGAAGTTACATTATGCCAGTGGTTCCCAACCTTTCGTGGACCATGGCCCCCTTAAAGTAACGTTTTGGCCTCGTGGCCCCCTTCAAGTTACCTTTTAGGACCTGTGGCCCCCTTAAAGTGTAGATAGCAATCTCGCGTTAGCATGTTGTATTAATTTTGACCTTAAACAGGTCTAATGGAGTAAATGAGAGTGATAAACCTCACTATAAACAAATAGTATGTGAAATCGTCGATTAAATTCGGGAATAAAGTTAAAGTGAAAATGACTTTTAGTGGGTGTTTCTTGTGAATCTACGCCCGTGTTCTTCTTGTGAATCTACGCCCGTGTTCTTGCATACTAAGAGACCCCGAAAGCAACAGGCGTGCGCGATGTCTTGGCGTAGAGCTTCAACCCGATTGATGTTCGATGACTTCAACCCGGTTTATTTTCTTTGTTCACGTCCCAAAAACATTTCATGCCATTGAATCGAAATCCCCCTCACCTGTACTGATCCTGATTTTTACCCTCTTTCACATTGATGTATATGGGTACCAATCTGCCATTTGCGCGATTCTCCCGTACTTTTTACTGGCATTAAATACTTGCTGCCTGGTTTACACCTCATTGAGGAATGACATAAAATTTTCAAAACGTCATGTTTTTTTTACAAATAAAATGGCTTGTCTTGTTTTTGTTAATTTCTATAATGATGTTGGAAATGGAAAATGTCACATATTTTTAGAATCATGTTTGCGTCTGGTTTGATTCCGAGCTAGAGACGATTGGAGCTTACATCAATGGTGAAGAATTACCTGCACGAGGTTATGGAGGTGAAATTGTCCATGGAGGAGGAAGTTTAATACTTGGACAGGAGCAGGATGCGGTTAACGCGGGAGGTTTAGATCCCGATCAAAGCTTCAGGCAAATTAAAAACTTACCATTTGTTTGAAACTTAAACTCTATTTTTTGGTAGGTCTCATCATTGAAACAATCAACATAATTTGTACTGCGTGTTTTCTTTATTCAGTGGAACAATCGACAACTTCATGATCTGGCCTCGAGTTCTCTCCCAAGTCGAAGTGCTAAGGATCGGAGCGTTGGGTCAATGTCCAGTCGACCACGCTGTTGTCATGACAACCGATCGCGTCGAGATGTGGGGAAAGAGTCGCTACTCTGTTCCGATCGAGTGCCCTCTTTTGGTGGTTTAATATTGTGGTAGCATTTAAGAAAATAAAATTTTAAAATCTAAATGCCTAAAATTGATACTAAATACTCATAATTGTGGTGAATGTGGTGAATAAAAACTTGTTGTGATCATATTACTTGGTGAGACAAATCAACAGTTGTAGCCTCATAACCGCTTGGTGGCACTCGTAAGTCAGACTACAAAAGTACATCTGCTAATGTGCCACATTTTGTATGTGACAAGTTTAAATCAAAATTATTTGGTTTAAATCTAACATGCAAATATTAAAATTGATGCAGTTAAAAAAGTCTGCAAATTTACAAGTTCAAATAATGGGACTTAAACACGTTCATGACTGCCTCAGAAAAGGTGTAAATGAAAGCTATGCGACACAAATGAGGACCTTATTTGAATCAATACAAATCAATACAACCGTTTCCGTTTGAGTTTACTGAAAATTTTAACCGCAAAATGTTTAACAGGCAATCCCTTGGTTCACACGATGGGGGCGTCAACCATTTTGCTAAAACAACACAGTAAGCTTGTAAAACAAACTACATACTGACATAAGCGTAGATTGGTGTCAGACCGTTGTATTTTTGATAAAAAAAAACGTTATAATATGATGGTGTTATTAGAAACGTGTGAAACCCTTCATCAATAACGTCATTACAAGATTCTGCAACAAACAACAAATAAGATATCAATGTTCTACCCTAAACGAGTCTTTAATTGAAACCAATGCAAAACTGTTGTGTTGCTTTATTCAAATCTGTCAGTCAAAGCGTGTTTGAACTTTTCAACTCAGGATGTTGACGAAGTAATAAAATGTGAAAATGTCGTTTTCTGGATCCACGTAAATACTCAAAGGAAAAACAACACCTTGTTGACTCGAATCCTGTACACTGCAGTGAGCGCGATTGTGATAGGTTTATGTTAATGTTTGCTAATGAGTCTTAAGGTCAAACGTCTCACCACAAATTAAACAGATACCACCGTCTTTAACCTCCCAAGCGTCTGAGTTTGCCAGTACAAATAATCTTCACACCGGTGTCGTGCACTTTGGTTCGTTTGTTTACTAAAAGAATACGACACACTGATGTTTAGCAGAATTGGAACAGAAGGAAAAGTCAAACAGACTTCAACAAAAAGGGCTGAAATAAACCAGTGCGGTTTTACAACTTATATACTCGGAATAAAAACGTCAATGTGTGCACATGTGCTCGTGCGATTGGTTTGTGCACAATTCCTACTCAAAGCAGCGTTCAATCACAGCACAGTACAAGGCACACAGCTATAGCATGTAAACACGAGATCACAGAGTCACATCCACATTCTTTTAGCTGCGACAGGAAATATTGGAAACTTCATGGCATGATTTTACAATACAGTTGAACTAGGTTGCTACACATTTTGACTTCTAAGCAAGCTTCCCGCCAGCGAGTCGAAACGAGCTGTTGCAAAACAAGTATTGTATTATTTCCAAATTTTAAATTAAATTATTGCATTTGCTAAAAGAGTGTGATCACTTTCTAAATATTACCTATGGATACAAACTGGCTCTAACCACCAGACAATCTGCTGTTGTCTGTCCCACACGGTGCATATCGTCGCCAGGGTATGTCAACTTGGTAGTTTATCACACAACTTCTAAAGCTGCATCGGCACCGTTGTCAGACTTAACCAGTATATTTTATGTTCCGATACAAATGATCAAACAAGTTCATGGCTATTATCCATTGAAGGATGTTCAAATTATTAAAATTTTTGGTGATTGCGCTGGTATGATCGGTGTAATAAAACATACCAGTTAATAAACCTATGCAAACAGCTTGGTAATCCTTTTTTAACAAACCAAGGAATTTCACTGTACCACTTGTTATGGATCAAATAAAACACAAACATTCATTAGGTTTGTAGTTGGGTCAACAAAACTGTCATAATATGATATGTATGCTTCCACGTAATTTTTCCTATGATACATCGCCTATAAACGATTTGTCGGCTTTTTGATAAGGATAAACAATTCAGAATCGTGCTTCTAATTTAGTAACCTTTCAACATTTCTGTTTAATCACTTGGCATTTATGATCTATCCCACGCATAATAAGACTAAAACTGATCTTGTGTATTAAAGTGGTTGCTACGTTTCTTTAGTTGTTAGAGAATAAAATAAACCGCGATACGCCCTTAGGAAAGCCAGTGTTAGGTAGATCCAGTTACGTGGTGGGCCGTCATAACAAAGATCGGGACCGATTACAGAAATGGATCGACAGATTCAATAATATTTTACATCTCACTTGAATATCAAACACGTCTTCAGGCATCTACAAGCGTTTAACGTTTCCAATCACCTTTGTACATTTAAATTTCGGCGCCATTTGTAAATAAAAAAGGTAAATTTGTTCTGGCCTACACAAAGCCGTGAAATTTCCAACGTTTCAATTTTGATAAAACACGATGTCATTTTCAAATATATATTTGCAATGAAAAGTCGACAATACTGCGAATGCGCATTTCGCCACAGTTGGCTGCTCCCTCTAGTTCTCGAATTGAATTATACCAGACATTAGGCAAATAACTTACTAGCAACAATCATTACCTGGAAATAGAATTTAAAGTAAATCTATTATTCCTGATGCTTGTGGCTTCCGCTTCTTCCGACGGTGTTACAGACAGAAGCACAATGAAGCCAAATACTTCAGACAACACGACATGCGAAGTAAATTCATGTTATGCAGGTATCATAAATATTTCATACTGTTTGCAAAATTAGTTTCAGTAAAACTAAAAAAATGTAAACAGATAAACTTCAAGAAATGGAGAAAAAGTTTGTAAATCTGCAAATGCAAGTTAGGGCGATGCAGATACCGCCACAGACACCGAATGAAAGTAAGTAGAAAAGATGATGTCCATTGTATAGTATCTGAAGTAATTTACATTTCTACAAATGTGTTTGTAATGTTTCTTTGCTATGAAGCAAAGAACATGTCAGGCCACGTAAAACAATTATGATTCTGATATCTTAAGCCATAGCCTGCTTTAAATCGACCGGTAGGTTTGTGGAATTATGTTTTGATCTGTCTTTTTCAAAAATCGCCTTGCGTACGTTTATCCATAGTGCCATGTTGACTAATAATTTCTAACTGTTGCAAAATGCTCGTACTGATTGCACTAATTTTAGTGAACCAAAATAAAAAAAAAAATTTTCCTCTCAGGCTGTCCCCGAACTCACTTCATTTTACCACGTGACAACCAACAGGAAGATAACATCCGGTACAGGAGATACTTTTCCACGCTCAAGGCTGCCACCATGTGTGCTTTTATATTTCTGGAGGATTTGACGTACCGTGTTCCGGTTGCAAGTTATCAAACATCCAATAACCCTAACGAGTTTCTCATTGAAATTATACCTGACGAAGGGGCATTACGTTTTATTATGAATTACGATTCGTATAACGACTTCTACTATACCTTCAAGACGGGAACACAGGTAAAAAAATACGACACAAATTCTATTGCGTCAATTTTTTGTTTGATAAATAGGTTACTGTCATACATTTTCAAAAATTGGTTTCTTTTGTTTTACATACAACTTGAGTAAACACTTAATGTCGTGTAACATTTTTGTGCTATTCTAAAATACAAAAATTGATTTATTTGCATTCCAGTATCACATCTGTGCATGGTTTGATTCAACGAACAAAATCATGGGCGTATATGTCAACGGAGAAGATATTGGCACACAAGGGTATGACGGATCGATCATTGAAGGGGGTGGAAGCTTTTTGGTTGGTCAAGACGAAGATTACCGAAAAAGTACAGGATTTTTCAACGAAAGAAGTTTTCGGTATATATACATTTCAAACGAATTCTTGCACAATTGACCGAAAAGATAGACATTAGTTTCTGTTTTCTTAGCAATTGCATTATACACAGCATGGGTGGCCAAACGTTTTTTAATCGTGGCGATTTTTTCAGGCGAAGGGCGGTTATTTATATAAAGTTTTAACTATAGAATTAGATCTGAAGTATTTGATCACTTCAGAAATGTGTTTTGTATTGTTAGAACTTTGCATTATTTTTATCGTTCTGTTCCGGTATGAAACACTGATTACATTTGCGACTGTAGTCGGTCTTAACTTGATGTTCTAGCAATAAAAGCATATTAAAAGCATATAGAAGCATAATGAAAATCACACAGTCCAAAATCGTTGTTTTTACCTTGCTTTCTGCATGGTACAAACTAAAAAAAGAGTAAGTTTCAAACTACTCCAAGCATTTATTAAGGTCGAAAAAACAAATAGGATTTAGACAAAAACTGTCCCTAAATAAAACAGCAAAGTTAATGAACATTTTAAGCGTCCATTGCAGCCAAAGCTTATTGTTGGCATGGATTTTTGAGTACATTAAGCACAATATAACATAATCATTCTCTTTCGGAAAGATATAAGGGAAAGCAAAATCACATTATCAAGACAATGTAGGCACAATAATTTGAACATCATTACGAAATGAATGTTTGCTTTTATCTCTTGGTACGTTTGCTTTTCAAGGCGGCTTTTTATTTAGCTCTCAAGTGCAGTCGGACGTCAATTGGCAAACATCACTTGTGTTCATTATTTGTTAAGAATAAACGTGGTAGAAGCATACTTCAGTCACATGATAAAATATGTCGCAATATTTCGTGTGTATAGAGCCTAAAAAGGTAAGTGGGAGGTGTATAAATAAGGACCAAGGTTGTCGATTACAACTATCATATTGCTAAAATACCCAACGAGACAGTGCAAGGAAACGTGGTAAAGGAACATGTGTACATGGAAACCTTGTGTTCAACTTAGTTTTTATTCAGTTTTTGTTTGCTATTGTTTTATTCTAAGATTTAAAAGTTTATAATATAGGTTTATCATTGTTTTGTCTTTCTCCAGACATACAACGTCAATATGCATCTAATTTATACTCTGTCTATTTTGCTTGCTCTTGTTTCTATCAGTGTTGGTGATGTTGAAGAAAATTGTGCAAGTAAGATATGTTTTTGATTCACCATAACACATGCGTTGGGTTTGATTGGCAAAACATCAGGTTTAAATGCTGCATATTGATATGTAATAAATGCGAAGTTTTGCTGCAGGTGAAGTTTTTCAACTTCAACAAAAAGTTAATCATTTGAACACACAAGTGTCTTTGGCATATTCCAAACCAACTGTACCGACAACAAGTAAGTTGTATAAACAACAGACAAAAGTAAAATCACAGTATACCAAAAAAATGATCAACGAATCTGCATATAATTTGTCAGGAATCTACAAATATTTACATTATTTACAGATTTGTAAATATCTACAGATTGTACCTTGACACATTTTGAGTTTCCACGTCAGCAGCAAAAGGAAGATTTCGTCTGGTACCGCATGCACTTTCCCAGGCTTACGAGTGCCACCATGTGTGCTTGGGTCAAAACAACACCGACCGCTGATCGCAGTTTCATGAGTTATGCAACTAACAAACATGACAACCAGTTCCTTATTTTCCTTGACAATCCAACAACACTGCAAGTTTACATACAGGATAGTGTTGTTGAGTTTAAATTTCCTGATGCAGAAAAAATGGTAAGTTTGCAAGAATTAGTACATGTCTGTGCGGACTGATTGACCTTTGATTGAGATGTGGACTTGACGTGAGACGCAACTAACACGTTATGTTTGTAAGACTCTCTGACGAAAAATAACAAATATAAACACAAAGTGTTTGTCCCATTGCGCACGGAGATGTTCTGCTAACCTCTACACCTTTTCATTTTTATAACGATTCGAAATAGTTGTTTTTCATGAATAATTTTGATCTTGGAATTCGAATATAAATGTTCTAAATCAGTGGTTCTAGACCTTTTATGCGCCGGAGCCCCCTAAAAGTAACTTTATAGCTTATAATAGCTTACTGATTTTTGGTGGATGCTTACACCTGCATACGGATCGTCAAACCGTCATATTTTTTACAAATTAATTGATTGAGTGTGTTTTGTCAAATTGTATATTGACGCCGGAAAGAGGAAATGCATCCTAACGAGTTTAGTGAATAACAACTATTTTTAGAATCATGTATGCGTCTGGTTTGATTCCAAACGAGCGGTGATTGGAGCTTACATAAATGGTGAAGAATTGCTTCCACAAGGTTATAAAGCAGGGGTTCCCAACCTGTGGTACGCGTACCACTAGTGGTACGCGAAGGTTTTTCAGGTGGTACGCGAGTAGCTTCCTTTTTTTCACAAAGATTCCCGGAAATGACTTTCGATGCGCTGTTAGCAAATTTACACCGCGCATCGACCAATAGGTGGACAGTAAACAAACACCGAAATCTCGTTAAATTTAGTTGTGGTGCTTTAGTTGGCCAATATAATTCTTCTGAATAAAATTTATTTCGATCAAATTAGTCGTTCTGTACGAAGTGGTACGCGTGGCAGTACAGAGCGTCCAAGTGGTACGAGATCGTAAAAAGGTTGGGAACCCCTGTTATAAAGGATATATAATCCCAGGTAGAGGAAGTTTGATCCTTGGACAGGATCAGGATTCTCTTAACGCTGGAGGTTTAGATCCTGGCCAACGCTTCAGGCAAGATAACCGATACTTTAGAAACTTTTCACCATTTCTTTAACTAAAACTCTAATTTTTGGCATGTTTCATCAGTGAAACAATCAACATAATTTTTACTGCGCGAGGGAACATTTATTTTAACTACTGCCATTGGTTTTCTTTATACAGTGGAACAATCGACAACTTTATGATCTGGCCTCGTGTTCTCTCCCAAGTCGAAGTGCTGAGGATCGGGGCGCTTGGGCAATGTCCGGTCGACCACGCTGTTGTCATGACAACCGACCGCATCGAGATGTGGGGGGAGAGCCTGTACTCTGTTCCGACCGAATGCCCTCTGATGGTCATTTAGTCTTGTGCCAGCATTGATGAATATACAATTGTAAACGCAAAATGCCTAAAATTAATACTAGATAATCGTAATTGTGGTGAATGTGGAGAATAAAAAAATTTTGCAGTCATGGTGAGACGTGAGACGAATCAAAAGTTATAGCCTCATAACTGCTTGGTGGCACTCGTAAGTCACGTTACAAAAGTACATCGGCCAATGTGCCACATTTTGTATGTGACATAAAGTTTAAATCAAAATTAGTTGGTTTAAATCTAACATGAAGTTGACAACAAAAAAGTCAGCCTATGTCCAACTTCAGATAATGATTGTTAGTAGGCTTAAAGTGACTCGGATATGAGATTGCATCGTTGCACTTAAACACGTTCATGACAGCCAAAGAAAAGGTCTAAATGAAAGCTATGCGACCTAAATGAGGGCATTATTTAAATCAATACAATTTTCAGTGTTAGTTTACTGCAAAGTTTAACCGTAAAATGTATAACCGTGAATCCCTTGGTTCACACAATAGGGGCGTCAATCATTTCGCTGAAACAACATGAGCTTAAAACAACGCTACGTACTAAGATAGACGTAGATTGGTTTATACCGTTGCATTATTACAAAAACATCAAAAATGGTAAAAAAAACAATGGTCTTTAAATTGGACTCAATGCAAAACTGTTGTGTGACTTTTTCCATTTTGTCAGTCAAATCGTGTTTAAACTTTTTAACTGTGTTTCCGAGGGAACAATGTGTTGAAATGCCGTTATCCGGATCCAGACAAACACAGCATGGGAAAACAACATCTTGTCGATTTGAACCCTGTACACTGTAGTGTGCGCGATCGTGATGGGTGTATGTTAATGTTTGCTAATGAGTCTCAAGGTTAACCGCCTCACCACAAATTAAACACATACCACCGTTCCTATCCTACCAAGCTCCTGGGTTGCCACGATCGTGGTATCTCCACACGGGTCTCTTGTACTTCAGTTCGTTTGTTTATTACTTCTTTTAAAAAATACGACACGCTAATGTGTAGCAGAATTTCAACAGAAGAAAAGCGAACTACAACAAAAAGGGCTGAATTGAACCAGTGCAGTTTTCTATATACTCGTGATAAAAGCATTAAATTGTGCACATGTACTCGTGCGATTGGTTTATGCACAATTCCTGCTCAAAGCAGCTTCTAATCACAGCACAGTACAAAGCACATTGTTAAAGCATGTTAAAGCTCCTGAACACCAGATGATAAAGTCACATTAACATCGTAATTAACTGTGACAGGAAATTTTAGCACATTTTATGGCATGATTTCACAACACAATTGAATTAGGTTGCTACACATTTAGTCTTTCTCGCAGTTGATGAGCATGTCAAAACGAGCTGTTTTGCTGAACAACTATTGCAATATTTCTATATGTTATTATTGCAATCGCTAAAACAGTTTGATCACGTTGTAAACGTTATTGATGGCGACTAACTAGGTCTAACGTTCAGACAAACTGTTCTTGTTTCCCGGACGCAACTTGGTAGTTTATAACACAACTCCCATGACGTTCCAATTAATAAACTATGTGGTAATTGCGCTTTTTATCTTTTAATGCAGGCGTATTCTTTTCTCTATCTCTATATTTTAAGTGACAAATTAGTAGAAACTTACTGCAATTGTCGTGATAAATAGATTTGCATATTACTAGGAAATCGTCATTATTGTTGACCAAAAAAATTTTCAGAAATTTAATTTAAATCTTATCTTCAACAACTTCACAGTGACACAAAATTGCTTAACTAAATTTTGGTCTACAATATTGTAACATCATTGTTAAAGGAAGTAAAGATGAATCGTCATGTCAAGTGTCCAATGCTTTTTTATTGTTCGAAGCGCCAGGACAGAAAGACATGTCGCTTTTTACATCTTTTTGTTACACCAATGTCAATAATTTGTTTTGTCAGGTAAAATTTCTTTGATAAATTTTAAATGCTTTTCTGTTTGGTAAAAGTCCCAAATTAATACATTTTAAGTGACGGTATGTTTAGGAATTAGTACTGCCACATAAACAGATCATGGGAAAACAACATATTGTCGGCTTGAACCCTGCACACAATGATATCATTTGTTAACATTGTTCATGGCGACACATTGGTGGTCACTTGTACTCTAGCTGCTGTTGTTTTTCTCACATAGCGTATTACGTCGTCTGGGTATGTTGTTCCAATAAACTTTGTATCACACGAAGTCTGGAAATGTCGACAATTTGTGGACTATGATAACTTTGTAAACATAATTCATGGCGACATACTGGTTGTCACTTCTTTTTAAGCTGCTGTTGTTTTTCCCACATGGTTTGTCACATACACTTTAGTCTGTTATTTTAAAACCGACTGGAACAGTTCTCACACAATGTGTAGGGAATATAAGACAAGTCAGGACTGCCTTCAAGCACATTTACATATCAGAGGCCGGAAAGAACATTTCAACCATAGTTCTGTGAAATTTGTAAAGTTGATAAGTAATACTGGTTGATCTGTTTCTGAAAATAGAAAATATAAACAGAGAATTTCGTAACATAGTTTGAGTTGTCGCGCAAAATGAATTTGTGGTTGATTAATCTTGTTGTATTGTTGGCATTTTTACTGCTGTCAGCTCACTCCAAACCACCTAAGGAACTTTCAGATCTATCACAAAACCAAGAAGTTCGTTGTCCAACGGTTCAATGTAAGCTTTTGACAGAGCTTGTGGAAAAAAAATCTGATAACAAATGTTGCGTTTTACAGTTGAAAGAATCATGTAATCAAATTTACAAACTTATGTTTTTAGATTGTCCTTTATCGCACTACATATTTAAACGTGCAAGGGAACCGGAAGATTACATCACTTACAGAAGATACTTTCCCACGCTCAAAGTCGCCACCATGTGTATGTTTATCAATCTTGAAGATTTTTCGAGAATTATACCCGTGGTTAGCTACCAACACGTGAACTACTCTCACAATGAGATTACGTTGGAAGTTCGTTCATCATCAATACGTTTTTACGTTGGTGGACATTTCAACGAGTGGCCGTACGATATACTTGGGTTACTTACAGTAAGTTTACTATCAGTGGTATTTTTTCCGCATTACCTATGATCGTTTGTTTTATTTAGTATCACATTTGTGTCATGTTTGATGGTCGAAACAAATCAAGAGGTTTGTATATAAACGGTGAATATCTTGGCAACCAAACTAAAGCAGACGTGGAGGTTATACACGGAGGGGGCGATTTTATTATGGGTCAGGATATAGATTTCCAACGTCCTGGTGGCATTTATCCCGACAGAACTTTTAAGTAAGTTAATATCTGTCTTTGGTTAATTTAGAAAGGTAAACAATACCGCATTTACTTTTCACCATAGAGGTACCAATGACAATTTCGTCATCTTTCCTCGAATTCTCAGTCAAGCTGAAGTGATACAAATGGGTTATCAGTGTCTCTGTCCAGTTGATCACATGGTGACAATGACCTTGGACAAGGTCGATTTTAATGGAGAAACCGATTACGATACTCCGACTGGTTGTCCCACAATTGATTCAACATAAACGTGTAAACACCAAAGCGTGTAATTTATAGTACTTTATGTGATTCCTGTTTCATGACTAATTATCTTCAACTTGGTTTTGGTATTGGGTGTTTAACATAATATAAAAAAATAAACGGTGCATCACAAAACCAAACAAAAAAACATTGTGCTGTAAGCTTCACATCAAAACAAATATGTTAATCATTTAGAGTAGATTGAGGGCAAAAATGTAATCTAATCGTATCTTTCCTGGAAATACAGATGAATAGTAAAACTGTAATAAATACTGAAAAACACTAGATTCACGATTTATAACCAGAGGATTAGAACGGTTTCACAGTTTCAGCGTTTTGCTTCTTTTAACAATTAAATTTGTAAGACCACAATGCAAACACTTGCAAAATCATATTGGGTTATTACTTCATTACCAATATTACCATTACCAGGCACCCTTCCCTCGACAACTACACTATGTCAAACAAAATTCAACATTGCATGGGACATCGAAGTCTTGATTGATCAGAGTTTTATAGGATACTTTAAAGAGGCAATAAACTATGAACGGTTGAGAGTAAGCGCAGTGCAGTACATCGGCAAAAGATTTGAGCTTTGTCTTGCAAAAATCTACGCATGGTACCTGACCAGTCACAACCACTAGTTTTATTTCTTTCAAATCGAAAAGGTGCGTTGTTTTTAGAAAAAAAACATGAATCGCGACATTAAAGTTGTCTTTTGATTTGTTTCTAAACCAAATCACTCACGTTGCAGCACAACCTAAAAAAACTATATAAGGTCCCTTATGAATTTTGACAAACATGCAAAGGTCTTAAAATATTTACCAAAACATTCTTAGTTTATCTTCAGACACGCATGTTAGAGATGACCCAAGTTGGTCTTGAAATACCCAGAAGCTGGTGTGTCGCCATGAAAAACATGCACAAACAAATCTTTAACAAGGTTTGTTTTGGTTTGTCCACTCTCCAGACATTGTTACTTTTTGATTATCAAAAATATGGTAATTTAAGATAACTTACAAGTTATAAGCGATAAAAAAGATAATAAGACCTTGTACCGAGTATTTTTTGAATCAAAACAAAAGCAATCAAACCTAAGTTTCGAATTATGAACGCATTTGTGTAACTTTTTAACGTAAACTTAACAGGTTTCGTATTTAACATTGGCGTTACTTTAAATAGATTTTTGGAGTCACGATCGACAACTGAATTTATATGACGTCTTTAGTAACTGAAGCAGATGCCCACTCCTTTCTTGATTACCAGTTGGGCCAAAATGGTTTACTGTAAACATCTTGCAAACCTTTCACTTTAACGATTTATTTGTTTTTCAACGATCGTAAAAAGTTTAAAACTCGTCAAATCCTCGTTTAAGTTGGCAGTTCTCACTACAAGCTATTCGAGTAAATACATTAATCCTGTACAAACACTATTAGGAGCAATAAAAGCGTAGTAATAAACGTAGTTAATTGTTGGTTCTGTATGGAAATGTGGCAATAAATGAGCTGATCAAACATGTGTCAAATCCCAATCTTACCAGAAAACATATTTTACTGGTTGAAGTTCACGTTGGGGAGCTCTTAAAAGGTACAAAACATTTACAAAACATCGACTGGTCTCTTTAAACCGTGTCAAATTACAGGTATGGAGGCAATAATGACGTCAACTACTCCATAAAAAGTCGTGAGCATTTTTTATGGGTATGTTCATGTTTGATATTTCGCTGCGTAAAATTTACCCTGTAAAACGAAGATGGTATGGCGTTCGTCGCTATAAATGCATGAAACGTCCATTGGTTCAGCAGAAGTGTTTACTGGGGCCGATGTGTTAGAAGTTTCTCATAGAAAATGCATTTGGCTTCTATTCTTATGCTATTGATCTCTGTTTCTGCCTTCAGGGCGGCAAATGTGCATCAAAATTGCACAGGTGAGTTCGAAACATACATTTGATTCTATTTTGCATCATAAAGCAAATATTTGCATAATTGGATCATATTATATTTTTAGATGAAATTTCGCAACTTCAGCGGAAAGTTTCTAAATTGAACAAACTAGTTTCTTTGACGAAATTCAAGCCAACCGTACCTACCACAAGTAAGTTTGCTAACAACAGACAGATACAAAAACTTAATTATTTTTATTATTATTTGAACAACGACTAACGAATAATTATTTGGACAAAATCGAAACCCTCATATTTGACTATACAGTAGACATATGCAGGCTGATCTAAGTGTGTTTAAGGTTTTAACATCGTTACTAAATATTTGTGGCTGGAATCGTTTCTACAAAGCATCCGCGGTTAGGGATGATTTCCGCACTAATACATCGTAAACCATCAACTTACATTGCACAGTTAAATTGTTCATGCATTTTATTATAATAGTTAGCGCAAAAAAGTTTTTCTTGTGCAAAAGCAGAGTATGCTCACATTTTTTAGATTGTACTTTGACACATTTTGAGTTTCCACGTCAACTACAAAAAGAAGATTTCGTCTGGTACCGCATGCACTTTCCCAGGCTTACGAGAGCCACCATGTGTGCATGGTTGAGAGCAACCGATCTGTCCCACCAAAATTATTATCTAAGTTATGCTACAAACGCTCACAGCAACCAATTACTAATTTCGTTGAGAAAACCATCCACACTGGAGGTTTACATGCAAAGTTATGTTGTCAACTTAGAAATGCCGGATCCAGGAAAGTTGGTAAGTTTGAAAATGAGTTGTTTTCATTTTTATGACTTCAACAAAACATAAAGCGCTTTGCAGAATCATGTGTGCGTCTGGATTGACTCCAAACGAGCTGTTATTGGAGCTTTTGTCAATGGTGAAGAAATTCCCTCACAAGGTTATCCTGGATATGTTGTCCAGGGAGGTGGAAGCTTAATACTTGGACAAGATCAGGATGCTGTTAATGCAGGAAATCTTGACCCTAATCAATGCTTTAGGTGAGAAAATTTTAGAGTAATTGTATAACAAGTTTTTTTGGCGGGTACTTGTCTTTATTCAGTGGGACAATCGACAACTTTATGATCTGGCCTCGTGTTCTCTCCCACGTGGAAGTGCTGAGGATCGGAGCGTTGGGTCAATGTCCGATCGACCACGCTGTTGTCATGACAACCGACCGCGTCGAGATGTGGGGGGAGAGCCTCTACTCTGTTCCGACCGAGTCCCCTTTGATGGACGTTTAATCTTATGGTTGTTTTACCAACTAATTTGTTAACCACCGTAGTTCTTCGATCATTAACATGTTCGTCATATATTTGAATACTCTAACCACCTCCTTTTTTGTTAATTTGTAAAAGTGATTTTGAATTGTAGTCGCTGGTCGTGTTTAAAGTGTTTGTACAAATTAATGTTCATTATTGCATTGCTGTTTTGAACCAGTGGTCGGCAACCACCGGTCCGCGGCCAGGTGCCGGTCCGCGAGGGGTTTGTTACCGGGCCGCAGAAAACTTTCTCAAGGTTCACATTGAATCAAATTTGTAGTATTTGTAATTAGTTTTCAGTACTGAAGATTTGTGGTTCTTATCCGTTACAACAATTTTAGTTTCAACCGGTCCGCAGTGCAAAAAAGGTTGCCGACCCCTGTTTTAAACAACTCATGTTGCATATGCATGTTGTAGATTTCTTTGTTGATTTCATAAGTATAATCAAGTGTTTATGTTACTAACAATTTTCCGGCGGTGCAATTGTTTCCCAGTAACAATTGATTTTCTAGACTTGCACAACTACGAAAACATTTAACCACCCACCCTATTTTAACCACATTTTGACATTCATGACTTTTCCTCTTTCAAATTGAAACCAAGACTTGTGCGTGTATTAAACTTCGTCTCGGCTTTTGAGCAAAAGCAAACAAGCTGCATTTTCCGAAGCAAAGGTAATTGTGGTAATGATTAAAAACTGCTGCTCTAAATGAAAGATGTTTCTTGTCATAAAATGTTGTAACAGTTCCATTAAATCAATATTTTGCTCGTATTTTGTTAGGTTATCACAACGCCATAAAATCGATGCAAGTCGCGTTTGTGTGATTAAATTTTTTGCTTACATATAAAAAGGAAAGGTATAACTTCGCATGACATCAAAAACAATTCGGTTTTGCCTATTTTTTTGCCGAAAATTCGATAGTTAAAATTAAAACTTGATACTATGTCGGTCGGTTTTATGATTGCCTCGGCCGCTTTGCAAAACAATTACTGATCTTATGCCCAAAGAGGACAAACGATAATGGATTGGAAATTACACAAGCTGATGCAATTTTAGTTGTTGTGCATTTAAAACGTTCTGTTGTATGTAATTAGGCTGAAGGGACACACGTTGTGCTTTAAAGTCGTGTTCGTAAAATATTTAGTAAAAGTTTCGGTCGCCACGAATTGTTTGGAAGAATCGACTCGTTTTTAATAATGTTTTTTGGGCAAAATTTACCGGGCAAACAGACGTTTTAATTCTTCGGTTTTTTATACATCAATAAACTCATGTTAATGAAGCCCATCATGATATTAGACTACAAGACAACCTTGCTTTGTCTTACGTCATTGTAAAGTATAATCAATTTATTATAACATCAACAGTCACTTGAACTAGTATGCTAATTTTTATGGAGACAGTATTTGAGTCTTTGTTTTAGGTATATGCGTTGTTATGATTGATGAAAAATTACCCAGTCGGTCTTAAAATAACAGACCGGTCGTTCTAACCAACTGTGTGAAAAACAACAGAAGTTTCCAGCCAGCATGTCGCCATTAACAAAGTGTACAAAGTCATCACAGTGTATAAGGTTCAAGTAGACAGAATGTCAATTTCCCATGATCTGTTTTTAAAAAGACTAGGTGTCGAGAATAATGTGGATTTATTTTTCACAATCATTCTCACAACTGTTGACATTTCCTGAAAAGCAAAGGCTGTATGTTGCCCTGAAATTTGTTTCAACAGGTTAATTTATATTGCTATGGCGTTTTGGAAGCTTGTTACAAAACTCAAAATTTTGCTGCATACTAAACTGGGAGTCAATGCATCATCTATCTTCACGATTTTTAACGTTAAAACAGACGAAAATCCACGCATTTCATTAGGTATTTTTACATCTGTTAGGTTCTTTTTTTACATTTGTTAGTTAAACACGCACGAACAATGTGTAACTGTTATAGTGTTCTATCCGACATTGGAATTTTCAAACGAGTTTCAACTTTTGAACTCAGGGTACGAAGTAGCAATATGTGGGAAATCCGCCCTCTGGATTCGATAAACATACCATGGAAAAACAACATCTTATCGGCTTGCTCATTATAATCGTTTTGTACACACTGTTGATGGCGACAAACTGACTCTAAACCCCCAGTCAAGCTGCTGTTGTTTTTGACACACAGTGTATTACGTCGGCTGGGTATGTTATTCAAAGACAGTCCGGGTAATTTCTCACCAATCTTTATGGGCATATAAGACGAACAACGACTGTTGAGAATCAGTTTGGAACAATAGACGCTTGAAAGGAAATATTATGTTTTGTTACCACGCAGTTTTGTTACTAATTTTGGTTAGTTTGCAGAACAATTCAAAACTTAGCATCGTTACAAAAGTTTAGCTACAACTTTCGGCAAAATGAATTTGTGGGGACTTAATGTAGTTTTTTTTTGATGGTATTCTTAGTTCCTCCGGCTTTGACTAAGCAGGCTGAAGACTTAACCAGAAATGATGGAAGCCGTTCTTCCACAATCCAAAGTAGGTTTGTGATTCGTATTTAGCAGTAGTTAATTATTGCTTGACAATCAATTGTTGGTTTTAACGTTAAATATTATCGACACATTTTTTTCTAGTGTGTCCATTGTCCCACTACGTATTTACACGCTCCCAACAACCAGAAGATTACATACGGTTCAAGAGATATTTTCCCACGCTCAAGACAGCCACCATGTGTGTGTTTGTCAATCTGACAGATTTGTCGCAGATTGTTCCTCTATTTAGTTACCAGACAGATGGTGTTAACACCTACAACGAAATTCTGCTGGAAGTCCGAACTACAACATTGCGTTTCACCATTGGTGGCTATCAAAACGATTTTCTTTATACAATAGATCCCGCAGTCATGGTAAGTTTAATCTAAATTTATTATGTAAGCAAAAAAAAATTACAAACCGTAGGCAGATACAGGCTTGCAAAATTACAAAAACTATCCAGTCTGGCCAAAACCGTTCAGCTACTCCATATATGCATACTCCATATATAAAACATGTTTTTCGAATTTCAGTATCACATTTGTGCATGGTTTGATTCGGCGAATCTACTGAAAGGTATGTACATCAACGGTGCAAGTATTGATGTCCAATCATATGATGGGCGCTATGTCTCCGGGGGAGGCAGTTTTCTGATTGGCCAAGATGAAGATTACAGATATGAGGGGGGAATTTATCCAGGCAGAACTTTTGTGTACGTTAATTGTTTACACTTGTTTGAAGAATTCAAACATATATGTAAGTATATCGTTTGTTACTCATTTGCGTATCAAGAATGCCTTCTTTGTTTAATGTAAACAATAATTACGTCATTTTTACGTTTCTATAGGGGAACTCATGACAATTTCGTCATCTATCCTCGTGTTCTTAATCAAGGCGAAGTGATGCAAATGGGTCTCCAGTGCCTGTGTCCGGTTGATCACATGGTCGCAATGACCTTGGACAAGGTCGACTTTAATGGGGAAGCCACCTACGGAATGACAACTTGTTGTCCAACCATCTCGGCATGAATAATGCGAAATAAAAATAAAAACACCAAAACACGGGTGTGTGCTTCTTGTTTTATAACCAGTATACCACATCAAATTTAACACAAATACATTTTCTAAATCTCGTTTAATTTTTACCACGAATTTGTAGGATCGAGCGATACAAATAATTAAACAAACACGCCCAAATCGCCCCGAACCCAAAACGTTTTTGAGAAGCCCGTATAGGCCTGAAACTTTGATTGACAGGCCTATACATTAAAGCCTTGGGAAACACCAAGACAACAAACACAATAGACAAAAATAACTTTCTTTTTTCAAAGAAACCTTTTTCATACAACCCGAACCCGAACGGACTTACAAACTTTAAGTGAGAGTCTATTGTTACAGGTCAATGTGTGACCACGTTCCATATCATTACGTCATAATCATATAATTTAAAGTAATGTTTCTAAACGCATACTGGAGAGGTATTAGATAAAACCTAAAGATAGAAACCACTAAAATCTATCATTTTAACTAAGGTAAAAGACGACATCGCATCAGCTTTATGCATGTGTCAATTTAATCAACATGTTGTTTGTTGTTTGAAAGTATCATTTGTTGAATAAAGGTCTACAGGTCTATGTATCAAATGTACACATGCGCTTACGTCATTGCAAAGTCTGATCAATTTCTTACACCATCCAATAGCGTCGCTTGAACTAGAATTCAAATATTTAGTAATGGAAACGTATATTTGCGCTGTTATGGTCGATGGAGAATTACGTAATTGGGTTTGACATAACAAATCCACTCGATGTAACTAACTTCGTGAGAAAAACAACAGCAGCTTGTGTGAGGTTACATACAGTATGTCTCCATCAACAATGTGTACAACATGACCATAGCGTACAAACTGTCGACCGGAAAACTTTCCCATTATCTTTTCTAATTTGATGCAAGTAATAACTTTTCACATATTAATACTTCGTAACAAGTAATAACGTTATTTGAACTAGGATGCAAATTTGGATGAAGTCAGTAATTGAGTGTATGTTTCACGTCTGTTCGTTGATAAGATGGAAAAGTACCCAGCTGGTTTTGAAATAACGCATCAAGTCTGTGTAACAAACTTTGTGAGAAAAACAACAGCAGCCTGTGTAGAGGTTACAGTTAGTACGTACGTCACAAAAAAGCTGAACTAGAATTGACATGTAAAGTATTTTTACACATACCCTTTTTTAATCTGACATTATGTTTAAGTGCTACTACATATTAATTTGTTTAATTTCGTACATCGTTTCACAAAAAATCAGTTTATGCCACTACATGCATACAACAACTAGGATACATTCATCACAATCGACAATTAGTGAAATATTGAATCATTCATCATGGATAGTATTATATTTAAAAATGCGACCGCATGATTAAACGACCAACAAAGGACACTCGGTCGGAACAGAGTAGAACTGCGAGGTCAACTGGACATTTTCACAACGTTCCGATCCTCAGCACCTTGTACCTTGTAACAAAACGGCCCCGCTTTACTTTCCAGTTGGGATTCTTTGGTTTGCAACTATCTTGTGTGGTTCACGGCCCGATATATCGTCGTATGTTTGCTGAAACATTTCGAAAGCAAACACAGCAAGAAAACACACCTCACGTGGACAAACACAATCAATGCAATTGATTTATTACACCTGTTGTCATGAGTTTGCCAACTGCACCAAATAAGCGGGCCAACTTGTTTGTGACTCATATGTTAACCCACAATTTAGTCGCTTTCATACATTGTGTATCGTTTGCTGTTAAAACTTCTTTCGAATTTATTGCCTTTTTGGATTTGTCATCATTAATTATATCCTTTGTTTTGTCAGATGTCAAATTTAAATTGTTTAGGGTAGGTTAACGATTGTACGTTGTGTAGTTTATGTTGTTGTGTAAACCAACATTACTATGAGAACATGCATTTCAAAGCTGAGTTTCTTGAAATGATGATATTTATTTACTCATATGTGCATGGCCGTCATTTGACTAGTTAGTTACCAAATTACAAAACAATTTGGGAGCTATAGTGTTTAAACGGAAGAGCATACTTATATTCTAGCAAGCACCGCACAGTGTTTGTGGATGAAAATAATGGCTAATTTAGGGTAAAACTAAAATCGGCAAACCAGACAAAACAGTAGTATTCCGCGGCACAGTGGTTTATAACCAATGCCATATGTGTTAATACTGTAACAATTTGGCGTGTATTTTGATATTGTTTTATGTGTTGTGAATTTTCCTCTGTCCAACATTTGATTAGTGCTTGATAGAATGATCCACTCCAACGTTGTTTGTCCTAATGCTTATTGACTTAGAAGGGCCCTTTTACGGTTGCTTAGTCATTACCTCTTGTGTACAATAATTCTGTATTCTATTGTGCGTCAGCAAAGGGGGCGTTGAGGACAAGCAAGGCAAAGCCGAAATACTCACAGGTTTTAACAACCTTGGTGAAGCATCGCAACGGCAAAATACCATAAAAAAATGCTTCCTTATCAACACACCTCCCCCGCATCTCTTTTGAGCTCTATATACACGAAACACGGCGCAACATGGTTTATCATGTGGCCAAAGCATGCTGTTCTGTCATGTTAATCTTTGACACATAATGAACACAAATCATGATTGCAAAATGATGTTCTGTAGAGGCCTCTCTTACTACCGTTATTGTGTGCTTTCATACTACAGCGAACCGGACAGATTGCCTTCTTTCTTTGACTCTCGTCTTATGCGGCGTATTCGCACGTTGCGTTTTTCCATTAAGATGCACCTCGAATAAACTGCTCGCCACAATGAAAAGCTGAAAACCACCACGTGGAGATAAATGCAAAAGTGTTTCGTTTTAAGCTTTTGCTGTTCAGCTGTTGGCATACATGTCATACAACTTATCTTGGTAAACAATTAGCCCGATAAAATGTCCTAATGTTTGTGAGTGGCAGAGTGGGAGAGATCACATATGTCATGTGGATACATAGAGATGTTGGCAGGTTTCTAAATTAGAAACTCGTGAGGCTTCTAATATTTACTTGTTGTGACACATCATCGTTTGCAAACAACCTATATTAAAACATTTTAATGATTTGATAAGAAATCTTAAGTGAATAGTAAAACGAAATTGTCAGAAACTTACAAAGAAAATCAAACTGTTTTCTGTGCCTATCTTTTAAAATACAACGTTACAATAATCGATTTAATCACCATAGTTTTCAAACCACGACCACCAACATTTGGTTTACTGCGAAATAATTGGACACTCATTGGAAACGATGTAGGTGGTTTCCCCAGAGAATTCGACCTTGTCCAAGGTCATGGAAATCACGTGATCAACCGGGCATTGACACTGGAAAGCCATTCTTATGATTTCGACTTCCGTGAGAACGCGAGGATAGATGATGAAGTTTTTGTGGGTTCCCCTGTAAGTACAACAACATTTTTTTACCGAAGTATGAGTATAATAAGATGCTTATACAACTTAATAGATAAACTATAGCTCGCATAGACCAACATGGGCGCGATGTAAAGCGAGAAAAAGCAAAAGGCACAAGTGGTACGTATGGATTATTTCATTTCAATGATGTTTAAATTTTATCCAGTACATGTCTTAAATGGAAGTCAACCTTTACCGCTTTACGTAGATCTTTAACCGAAATACACGAGGGATTAAACCGTTATCATATTCCTATCACCAAGGTAAAAAGAAATAAATAGCTTGCGTTTGCTCAAAAGTACTACAAACCATTAATTAAATATTATACCTAAAACTTCGGTCTTCGATGAAGCCATCATACTTTTCGTCTTGACCAATCAAGAGGCTTCCACCCCCTTCAACGACCGAACCGTCATACCCTTGTGTGCCAATGTCTTCTCCGTTGATATATACGCCCATAATTTTGTTCTTTGAATCAAACCATGCACAAATGTGATACTGAAATACAAATAGAAGCGGGCTCTGTGTTCATTCTGTTGGGCTAGAACAGCGGTTCTCAAACTGGGGTCCGCAGTCCTTAGCGGTCCGCCATGCGATTTCAAAGGGATCGCGCGGAGCTTAAAATACGTGCACAATAATATATTTAGCTTGGACCGCGTGTGTTCAAAAAATGCGAGGGAACCGTTATGACAAAACAATAAGAAAGTTTGAGAACCGCTGGACTAGAATACATGATCTTGTTTGATTAATTTTGGTTTTTACAGTCAGCAAAATGAAACAGAATTCTCAAAGTGTAAAGTAGCTTTTTATAAGTTCATGCAACATAAGTTGTGTTATTGTTTACCTGTGTTTTACTGCAGAAAACATAATAGAAATCATTGACAGAATTTGAAACAACAAATCGTATAAACTCGCCAGGTACGATTTCAATAAGAATTGCATTTGCGGCAGTTGATGTTTTGTAACTTGCCGCTGCGGCGGCGTCCACCAGATTCTCAAAGTAGACAAACGCACACACGGTGGCAGCCTTGAGCGTGGGAAAGTATCTCTTGTAACGGATGTAATCTTTCTGTTGGTTGTCATGTGGAAAAATGAAATGAGTTTGGAGACAACCTACAAAGAAAGGGAAAAAATGTCTTAATATTTTGGGTTGATTTAAATTAGTTGTATCCTCACTTATATTTGACAGTTGTACAAAATGTATGGAGATGCGTATAGAACTAAATTTACTAATAAAAATTCCATCATATACAATACCATTGATATTATCGTTTCTACTCACTTTCATTCGGTGTTTGTGGTGGTATTTGCATCGCCCTCACTTGCATTTGAAGATTTTCAAACTTTTTCTCAATTCGTTGAAGTTTATCTGTTTGCATACAAATTGTTGTAAACTTAAATTTGCTGTTTCAATAAACAGTATAAATATTTGTGATACCTGCATAACATGAATTGACTTCGCATGTCGTGTTGTCCGTAATCTTTGGCACACTTGTGTTTCTTCCCGTTACATCATCTGAATTAGCCAAAGCCACCAAAATCAGGAATATTTGATACGTTTCAAATACCATTTCGAGATAATATTTGTAGCCAGTATTTGCCTGATATCTGGTATACATCAATACAAGAATTAAAGGAGTAGCTAACTGTGGCGAAATGTGCATATCTGAACTGTGCGAAAACTCCCATGTGCACTAGTGTCAACGTTCGTTACAAAAACATATTTTAAAATGATATCGTGCTTTATCAAAAACAAGCGCTTCATTGCTTGAAGATAAAACTTCATATGAGAGTGATGTCAGTGTTTTTCAGTCTTGTCGGTAAAGGACACACATATTACGAATGCCAGGACAATACTACTTTTAACAACGTTGAATAAAAAAGATACACCAGATAACGATTGTCTTTATACACTCAACCTATACATCATGTGTTAAAGCGAGGACTGTACTGCCTTGTTAATTACACAACAGTGACAAATTTACAAAATAAAGTTGTCAATTAAAAAAATAATCTGAAAAAAAATATCACCGTGGCTTTTTCTAGCTAAAAATCAAACTTCACAACTTTTCCGTATTTAACCTGGCGGTTCCCGATCGTAATGAAGTCGTGATGATAGGCTGTGTTAGTTTTAAAACAATGCGAGCAAACATCTTCTGATTGCGAACGCTCCAGTTCAAGTGATCCATTCCACATTTGACGCTTTACAAAGCATTATGATGTTTGTAATGTCGAATTGTGAGATGGGGTGGGTCATTAAAAGACAAACATAAGAAAAGGTTAAGTGGGCCATTGACACACATGTTTTTTGGATCAAAATAGAAAAATAAATATACAGTATTTGTTCCATTGAATGGATAAACGTTGTGCGACCCATGACCTTTTCATGGACCGGTAAAGATTATGACAAGGTAACACAATACCTAACCTTAACCAAAATATTTTATTTGGTAGGTTTGTGTTAGAAACGGTTTTGTTCAATAAATTATTCCTCGTTTCCTACACCGTTGTGGTATATAGCATACCAAATTCTAGTGTTTGTTCTGAGTAAACATCATGTTGAAATGATCTCTAAAAACTGACGTCTAAAAAGTGATAAGCACTTGAAGTGACACAAAGCAGAAAGTTGTTATTGTGTCCAGTGATGACGAAAATTCAACAAGTTTGAGTTTCTCGTTGGCAAATCAGTGACGTCGCCTGGAACGTAAAAAAGTATTAAACCATGAAAACACTGTTTACTTTTCCCCATAAATGGTTTTGTAGCATTTAGTGGGTTTTTGTAGCCAGGGAGTCTATCTCGTTTACAAGTAGCAAGAAACCATAACTTCAGTTTTTCCTCCCCATCTGCACAAAATGTTCTTCATAATTTTTGTTAAAATGTGGTTTGTCCTATTTGTTATTCAGTAACAGACATTATTCCTTTTTATGTTTGTTTGTAGGTTTTTGATTGCCACCGGATCATAGGTCTTGTAACAAATCGCTGAACTGTTTAGTTACTAAAGAGCCTGTGATCTTAATCCCAAATCTATGTGAACTTCTCGAACACATTTATTTTATAAACGAAAAAAGTTATTGGAGTTGACAAAATATTTGTAAACCACAGTTAAAGTCAGATGTCAACGTGTTTGACTATTTTAAGTATGGCTTAACCGGAGTATGACACATTTCGACAGTGTACAAAGCCACTACGCTTCATAGCTCGAAGCCGGAACGTCTGATTTCCTCAGGCAAGAAGCAACATTTGAAGATGTAGCGTGCACAGAAACATGTTAAGGCCGTTGCATCTTTATCTTTTTCGCAGACTTTTTACGAGCATAAAATGAGGTAAAGTTTCCAACCGTAAGTTTTATAACCTCTGATCTTTGTCGCAAAGCCTTTAAAAGTTTATGAAACCATTAAACCTTGTTTACCTTCTGTCACACAATTGATTTTGCTGCTAAAACCGGGGTATTTCGGCCGAGGAGTCCTTACCGTTTACAAGTAGCACGAAACAACAATGTCAGTTCTTCCTCCCATACACAAAAATATTTAAATAGTTTTCCGTCTGTTTGGTTTCTTACGTTTTATTGGCGATTACATTTGATCAAGCAAAGCTTTTCCGTGTTTTTTATGTTTTCGATTTGCTATAAAAGCATGAAATGTCGTTCGGATAAGCGGAAGTCTTCACTCTAGTCGAGGTATTGGAAGTTTTGATCTAAACATATTCTGTTCTTTATCGAAAATGCATTTCACTTGCATTGTGGTTTTGTTTATGAGTTTGTCTTCATTTCGTTTTGTCATATCGGATTGCATAAGTTAGTACGATACGTGTTTGTTTGACGAAATGTGCATTTCATTCTTCTTTTAACAAATTTCTGATGGATTTCATTTACAGAGGAAAATTTGCAACTAAAGCAAAAAATTACTCAGTTGAACAAGCAAGTTGCTTTGCGAAATTTCAAACCAACTGTACCAACAACAAGTGAGTTAGATAGATAGGCATGGGTTTAAAGTAAACTGTTGCTTCCAGGCATAATGTAATGATAATTATAAGGCAGTTATTGTTATTGGATCAAACGAATATCAAAGAAAATTAGCATTTTTAAGGGTATCATCGTGGTACCTCCACGTAAATCACAAAAATACTTTTATAATTGAACTGTGCAAAACTTTAGCCAATATCGTCAGTATGCTATTGTATGTACTACCGTCTTTCTCTTTTTTATGCTAACTCGTTTCAGATTGTTCGTTGACTCATTTTGAGTTTCCACGTTATGGTCAAGCAGAAGATTTCGTCTGGTATCGGGGGTACTTTCCCAGGCTTACCAGCGCCACCATGTGTGGATGGTTTAAAATAACTCATAATAATATGACAAACATTTTTATGGGTTATGCGAGCAAATTTTACCAAAATCAGTTTAACATTGGCATCACAAAACCATCAAGACTAGAAATTCATATTCAGCATTATTTGGACGAGTTTGAGTTGCCTGATCCCGAAAAGTTGGTGGGTTACAAATATTTTTGTATGAATCAAGTTTTTGTTTTGTTTGGTTCCTATAGTAAGCTATAGCTGCCACAAAACAGGAATAAAAATACGTTGCATCAAACCAAATGTTATTTAGAATCATGTTTGCATCTGGTTTGACTCCGAAAACGGTATGATTGGAGCTTACATTAATGGTGAAGAAATGGGACCCAAAAGTTATCCTGGATATGTTGTCCATGGAGGGGGAAGTTTGATTCTTGGAATGGACCAGGACAGAATTAATGCTGGAGGTTTAAATCCGAATGAATGTTATAGGTAACAAAATATATATTTTTCTCTCTAAATAAGTTATATAAGTTATGTATATTTGTTTTGTCTTTGTCAGTGGAACAATCGACAACTTTATGATCTGGCCTCGTGTTCTTACCCACGTGGAAGTACTGAGGATCGGAGCGTTTTGTGAGTGTCCGGTCGACCACGCTGTTGTCATGACAACCGACCGCGTCGAGATGTGGGGGAAGAGCAGCTACTCTGTTCCGACCGAGTGTCCTCTGATGGTCGTTTAATCATGCTGTCGCATTTTTAACTATAATACTATCCATGATGAATGAATCATTATATCCCTAATTGTCGATTGTAATAAATGTAATGTGATGTAACGTGATGTAATCTTCTTTACGCTGCAATAATTTAATTCAGAGAAACGCATTTTTTCTAAGATTTTGACAAACTTCTCAAAACACACAAACAGTCTCCAGCACTGGCCGGCAACATTTTAAACACGGCGTTACTTGATGTGATAATCACTCACCGTGCCATAATTTTTAAGTGCTAATAGTGGTTTGTGTCGGCTGTGGAAACAGTATGCGAAGGATTCGTATTTATAGAGCGCGTTTTAGTGTCATTGAATCATAACAAAGTGAAAACAAACGGTAATAGTGTTATTTTATCTAATTGTACTTAAATATGAGGTAAAAAATTACGCAAAGTGCCATGATAAACAACTTCGACTGCAATTTTGTCACTTGTACAAGGGTTGCCGATTCCTGCTCTTTGTTTGCTTCATAACAATTTTGTAGTTATTTAGACAAAATAAGTAAAAAATCCATTGCAAATAAGGCTATGGATTGTTTTGCTTGACATTTGGAGATACGTCTTTGCATGGAATTAGGTTTGGTATAAATATTGCTGTATTTAAATTACACCATAAAACATTGAAAAAAACTTGAGATATGTCCTTATCGTCGTTGTGTCGTTTCCAGCTATATTTTTTCAAAATCCGTAAAGAACTTTTATTTTATTTTTTATTTTTACGCACAGTATCTCATACAGAAAGTGACACAAGAGACATTGTTGGAATCATTATATCAAAAGTCTTGGAAATAGGACTGTCTGGCGCATTAATAACCATCATGACATAAATGACAACAAAGCGTAAAACCGCTGTTTTTTTTATTTGAACTAGAGAAAAACAAACAAAGATTTTTATTATATTGTAAACCCCCAATTAGGTCATTTTAGTACAGGTCGCTTCATTTAGTCTCGTTTTCACGTGTAAAAATGTCTGTTTTTTTATCGTTATGTCAGAATCTTTACAAGCATGGCATGAAGCCAATAGAGCTTTATGATATTCTAGCAAAAAAAAAACAACTTCCTGGGATGAACAAAAGTGTGTTTTGCGTTATTTAACGCTAATATTCGTATTACAAAGCAGTATAAAAATCTAATGCATTGTTGTGCAAGTTCTTGAAAAATGTGACGGTCCTTTATCACGCTCTTCTACAAACTACACCATGTTCTGTTTACAAACTGCACATGCTTATCAAGGCACTGTAGGAACCATTCAGCCAAATATAACTGATTCGTGACACTGCGCGTGAACAAATTCACAATATATCTTTTGTCTTTTTTCAATGGCAAACAAGGAAATTTGACACATCAAAGTATGATGCATCAAACTTTGATAATTGCTTAATGAAAACAGTACGTGCTCATGTAGGGGGAACTTTTGCAAAACAACTTCATTAAATAGTAAATTTTGACATCAGTGTATTCACGTTTAGGCAACACACTTCATTACACATAAGGTTAGGTACTTTTGCTGTGATTCCGAATTAACCAGCTCACGTAACAAATCTGTCCGATTAAGTCAGTTTCCTTGTCAACGCTGTCAATCAACCCGAATAAACTCTTGATGCGGGAACAGGATACTCTAGGGCTAACTTCCTCATAATTTCCAAAGATATTTCATGACAAAAAGTTTAACTTCTCGTGACCACGGGGCGATGCTGATTATTTTTATTATAGAAGCGGGTTAATTACCAATATGCTGCAGTTATACTTTACACTGCAGATTTTCCATTCGCTGCTTGCTTGAAACTGCAGTGAAGCTCCTTTTTCTTGATGTATTGCTTTATTTTACTGGACGTTAAAAAGTTGAGTTATAGGTGAGTTGTATTAACGGTGAGTGGTGCAGTTAAAAAGATTATGATCTAAACATAAATGTTGAGAGATTTTTTAACTTCTAGTGCTTCGCTGATACAAAGGGAAAAAACTTGTTTTTAAAACGTCACAAGAGCTGTCAAGAAGGCATAAAGCAACACCACCTAATGTATAAACGCTAACGGTTTAAGTTAAGGTAACTTGTTATCGTTGCTTTTCAGTGAAATTTACTTCAGTGCAGCGATTGACACAACCTCGAGCAGTGAGACACTTCCTTATTCCCTCACTCGTATTTGGATGACAGTGTCGGTTACGTTGTTGTAAGCTAGATCCGAATTGCAGCTTTCAAATGTTTGGTACAATAAGCAACCTTTTAGTTCACAAAAATATTATCATAACAATACAGTGGCATGCAGTGCTGGTTATTACATGGAAATGAATAGTTACGTAGATTAATAAGTAGAAATGTTTAAAATTTGTAATTGTTAGTTTATGGTTATCGTTAAAATGAGTTTGTTGGCGTTAGTTTGACGAAAAATAAAAATAGGCAAACCCAAATATTTTAAATTACGAATCCGTATACATTTCACTTTAGAAGGCTAGTTATAAGACAGACATTATTTCGCAAGCCAGCCTTAGTGTCATATTTCGTGCATGCAACAGTCATCATAACTCTATAACTATCATGGCGCTAATTTAATTTTAACATGTATAGTTGTTTTGTCGCTATTGCGCGTTTTTACCTAATGATTTATAGTTGTCAACGACGTCCATATTTTGTCACATACATTAATTAAACTGAACAAACTGTTGTTTACGCGTTGCTCACTAAGTCTGGCATTCATTTTGTCGAAGCCATGACATCAATAGGTGGGTATCCATATCCATGTCCATGTCCATGTCGATCTAAAACCATATGGAACTTTCATTAAAGTTTCCAAAAATATCACAAGCATAAATATTTTGGAAACGGATTTATCCAGATTTGCATACACATTGTCCTTGTTGTCTGTGTACCAGGTCAATAAAAATATTTTGCAGGGTAAAAATGGTCAGGTTTGTGCTGCTGTTAACTCTTATAATGTTAATCAACAATCTACAGTCAAACAGCTTCTTTACTTATGGTAAGCAAATTGTCGTTGACATGCAATTAAGCCTTTTCATTTTAAATTAGTAATTCTAGGCGTGTTCTGGAGCCGGTGGTAGCATAATGTGAAAACATATCATTTATATGTTCTAAGTTTAAAAAAATGCTCAATAATTCGCTGGTTTTACATTTAAGTCCAACGTTAATTCATTGCTGATATTTATTAACTACAACCATTATAATTATATTGTAAGAAAAACTTTAATGCAACCGATAATGATTTTGAAGAACTCTAAGCCTGTTCAAACCACCGCAACAAGCTGGTGTTAACCAAAAACATAAACACCGCAACTGCTGTTTTAATGCATTACTAAACATGGTTGCTTTCAATCTAAATATTATACATATGGTTTCGGGTTTATTTTTGGAACTGTGACGTTTAGTTACCTTCTTCAAGAACCGATATTTTTTGCAGAACAATGTCGATTTAAGCAGCAAAGTTGCAACGCTGGAGATTCCATGTGTGGATGCCCAGCATCAAGACCTGACAACAATTCAACTACATTTAATGCATCTCAATGTGCGCCAGTCGGCGGATGCGAAGACAATAACGTAACTGCGACTTGCAGTGCAAACCAATACAAATGCGGCTGTTTTCCAAGAGACAGTAATTGCATGCATGGGCTGGGATGTTATGAAAAGACACAAATGTGTGATGGCATCTACGACTGTTTAGATGGAACAGACGAAGTGAATTGTACTTGCCAAGTTGATAAGTTTCAATGTGCATGTTATGAAAGTAACACATGTGTTGGATTGCGTGGCTGTCTGACAAGCACGAAGGTATGCAATAGGATTGATGATTGTAAAGATTACAGCGATGAAGTCAACTGCCCTTGCTTGGAAGATGAATTTAAGTGCAAGTCTAAACAGTGCATCCCTTTATCTTTAAAATGCAACGGAAATTTTGACTGCGATGACAGCAGCGACGAAACGAATTGCACATGTAGTGGTGATCAAGTAATGTGCGGGTGCATCTATGGTGAAAGGATTTGCCCACCAACTGGACAATGCATACCTAACACATCAGTGGCCGATGGTACATCAAACTGCATGGACGTAAGCGATGAACCTTGCGACTATTTTTCCCGAACGTCTGAATTAAATTGTTATTACAGTTTAATAAACTGCACCAGTAAAATATCCATGAAGAGATTTATGAAGCACCATGCAAACAATTTTACACATTGCTTTCAGCATCACCGAGCGTGTGAAGGGCACAAAGACAAAATGTGTACTGATGACTACTGGATTTGCAACAAGCCTCAATGCCATTCAAAGAATTCACCATCCACACCTTCCGTATATTATCAGGATTATAACAACAACATTCAATTTGCATTGTTTGCTTTTTGTCCTTTTGTAACTCCAGCCGATTACTACATTCATGCATACCCGAGTTTTAAATGTCTTGGATATTGGTTAACATTTCCATGTAGCTTGCCTCAAATCAATCTCTACGATCAAGATGCCCAGTGCGCTGACAAATCTGATCTGTGTTTCGTCAACGGAGAATTCCGATGCTTCCTTTGCTTGGACAAGAGACTGGTGATCTCAAAGAATCAGGTGTGCGACGGCGTGATTGATTGCTACGACCTGTCAGATGAATGCTTGTGCGAGAATCAGAGCGTGTGCAAAGCTTTGCTTGGCGATTCCCAGTCAACTTGTCCACCAGGTCATCTGCACTGCTACAACCAAACAGATTGTCTTCCAATAGACTCTGTCATGTGCAACCAATCTGTGAACTGCTTGAACGCGTATAACATTAAATATTGCTATCCACAAATTAACTTGACTTTATGCACTGAGAGGGGGACATTTGTTGTAGCATGCGATGAAAGACCTGAATGTTTAAATGCCACCGATGAATGCCGTAATTGCCCAAATAAGCCAGCGTTTTGCAACGACATCCAATTTATGTCAGATGCGGCTCAGTATTGGGTGTGTGATGGAATACAGCGTGGCTCCCACAACGAATCAGTTTGTCCGAATCGCTATGTTTGCAGCAGTGGCACTTTCATGAGCATTGACGTCATGAAAGTTTGCGATGGAAACTACGACTGTGACGATAAATCGGATGAGGCAATGGTCCGTTGTAAGGACAAGAGATTTTATTGTCTCAATGGGAATCCACTGTCAGTGCCCATTGCTGACAAAGAAGACGGAATCAAAGACTGCTCGGACGGCAGTGACGAATGCCCACATGTCAGCTCTCGTAACACAGTTTTCTCCAATCAGAAAGAAATGATTGCCAACCCTATTTTAAACGCGTTTATATGGATCATGGGTATCCTTGCATTGATTGGGAATTTCATAGTAGCTACAACCGTCTTCAGAAAGTCATATATGAACCGGATAACAGATAGTTGTGTAAATAAATGCACTCAAATATTCATTGTCAATCTATCAGTTTCCGACATGTTAATGGGAATCTATTTACTTGCTGTTGCTGTCAAAAGTGTCCATTTCTCTGGGAATTATTGTTATTTCGATTCTGAGTGGCGTTCAAGCACACAATGCTCAATCCTAGGTGCACTGTGTGTCATTTCATCACAGACTTCGGCATTAACCATGGCACTAATATCAGTCTATAGACTTGTGTCTGTGTGGAAACCATTTTACACTGTGTCACTTACACCGATGTGGATTTTGTTGGCCTGTTTTGTTGCTTGGTGTGTTGCTTTTGTCTTTGCCATCATTCCCACAGTTGATTTTGCATCTGGTTACTTTGTAACAACAATCTGGTTTCCTAATTTCGTTCACAAACGTGATTTTGTTTCTTTTGAAGCTGCAATGCTTTTGGCACAACGTATATCACCCACCAACACCACCGTGCTATCTTGGCATGACGCTAAACGAGTCATCGACATTAACATGTCAGGGCAATCCATCAAAGGAGAGTTTGGTTACTACGCCAAAACAAGCGTGTGTTTGCCGAGACTCTTTGCTTCAGAAAGCCATTCAGCTTGGGGATATTCACTGTTTATTATCACAGTCGATTTTGTCTTGTTTATTTTCATGGTAGCCGCTTATGTCCTTATTTATCGAAGGAGCAATCGCATGGCCAAGTCAAGAAACAATGATACCAGCTCCAAAATGCAAAAGCGAATATCCAGATTGCTTTTGACCGACTTCTGTTGCTGGATTCCGATTTGCATGCTTAGTTTTTTGTCGCTTGGTGGTGTAGTATTGTCGGACATCGTATATGTGCTTGCAGCTGCGGTGTTGCTTCCGATCAACAGCGCCCTCAATCCCTTGCTTTATTCATCTGTGATTGACAGCGCAGTAGATAAATGTAAGAAATTACGTGTGGCTTCTGTGGGCCGAAATTCTGGTTAAGTCGTAACCATGTGACTCATCGTGAATTTTTTTTACAGTGTCCGACTAGTGTCTAAGATTTAACGATATATTAAAAATGCCTTTCTGTTTTGCCTTCAACCAACGAAGTGCTCCCTTTGTGTATACTTGTTTGTTATTTTTTTTACGTTATGTTGCTGTAACTAATTTTGTTGCTTCTAATCAATACATATTTTGAATCATAAACACCATTAGTTTTAGCAAAGAAATAACAGAACGTACCATATAGAAAATACCATAATACCAGTATTTGCTTTACGCTCCGATCTTTTGCAGTGCTCTCTGTGCTTTGCAAAAGTGGCCAGTTTGTAATTTAGTTCATCACTGAACAGAGGCACTTGCTAATTTGATTTAAGCAGCTGCTCGCCGTATTGGCTAATTAGTTCAGAATATTTGATCCTTTACTGCTGAATTAAAAAGGGCGAGCTTTTTGCCTCTACTTAAATCGCTAGAACAAAATTGCAGTAAGACAAACTTGTAAAAGTAAGTGGTGTCTTGTATTTTATTTCTATGTCGCATGTTCAATGGGCCAAAAGTTGGTATATAAGGTGATGGTCTGGATATAACGATGTGGTCCTTTATGACATACGACTGGTTGATGTGGTAGTTCATGACTTTTAGAAGTAACCAGCGTTGGTATAACGCAAATTCGACAATCATACTTTTCACATGATGATTAGTTCATCGGATTATGTATCCATCTGCACTCGCTGTGTGTGAAAATGAGACAATAGAGATAGAGAGATGAGTTTATTTCGCTTGGTGAACATAGCGGCACAGTAGCACCAAAACAATCACCAATGAAAAAGCTGCGCAACGTTAAAACGTTATTGAACGCAAAACAGTGAATGGCACAATTGCTTGATAGTGGCTGAACGCGCTGAAGCTACACCGTATTAAAAGGCGTTATGTGACTGGGGCTCTCAAGAATATAAGGTCCGCGCATTGTGGTAAACACAACTTGGTGGTAATGTTGGTGGAACAAGTCGATGGGCTCCATAAACTAAGCCCGGGGTGGGGAAATAGGGTAGAATTGGACAGGAAAAGAAACCACCCAAAGAAACCCTGTCGGATAGTTTCGAGCGCCGGAAGAAAGGACACACAAAATTGCTTACAATTTATTATTACACTTTGGAGTTATTGTGCTATCAGTTATGGTGTTATCAATGACGTTGATTAATAAGATCACCAAAATAAATGAAAATACACATTTAAATAAACAAAAATAATAATAGTAACAAATAATGCAAGTTTAAACAAGACATGGCATAGAGATTGATTAATTAGATTCTTCGCAAAGCTTGGTTGAAGGACGCTTCAATCATAAGAACGATAAAGACAAACAGCAGCAGTTTACCACTTACACGTACAATATTTATCTAGAAGCTCAAGACTATATTACAAAACAATATACGGTGTTGTTAAAAAAATTGTGTGTCGTTAATATTTTAAGTAAAAATAAACACATCAAACTTACACGTAAAAATGTTATTGTTATAGCATGTGCACTACTAATCCCACTACTAATAAAACCTTGTGATTTGCATGTCTATTTGCGTGTGTCATTGCTCAAGCGAAATATAATTTCGGAGTTTAGTCCTCGATGTAAACACACAAGACCATTGGGACACTTAGTTCCAAACAACTTAAAATTATTTAAAACCCAGTGATTTGGCCTGAACCATTCGGTGCAAACAATTACAGTCAGCGTAATTTGCGTCAAATTCTATACTCCCCATAAACTGCAAATTCCAATGCTTATGTGATGGGGAATTTTCGCTGCACAAATCAAACTTATGTTAATTTGGTGGGTGGTCGTTTATTGTTCATTGTGCAAGCAATGCGCATAACAAAACAGTCTTCAATGAAAGCCAATACAAATGCGGTTGTTTTTCAAGAAACAGTAATTTCACGTATGGGCTGGGATGTTATGAAAAGGCTGCCTAGATGGAACAGACGGAGTGCGTTGTACTTGCCCAGTAAATGAGTTTCAAGGTCAGGTACTAATACTGTAACTGTAACCTTAAATGATCCGGTTCTGGTGACAAGTGTTGAGTTTTCTTTGTCAACGTGATCAACGCGAATAAGCTGCTGTTGGGAAGAAAGGACGACCTGGTTCTGACTTCTTCAAAATTTCAGTATTTCATGACAAAAATTTAACTTCCTGCGACCACGCGGCGATGTCGATTTTGTTCTTGAGGAACCATTTACTTTACATAATTTTTACGTCGATACGTTATCACCTTGCAGACTTCGAGAACTATATTTTTTTCGGTAATTCAAATTAGATTTTAGATTACATTTAAAATTAGAGCTTCTCATTTTTTACAAATTAGATTAAAATTAGAATTACCACTTTCTCATCAACTAGAAATTAAACTAGAATTCAAACTAGAATTAGATTTAAGCCAACCACCTTTCATTTGTTTCAAGTTTGAAGATTTGCATGTTTCACACTGATTTAAACGCGTTCAAACGGAGCTGATGCGCCGTCATGACAAGTGGTTCTCAAGCAACATCAATTCGAAAATAGTTCGTTATTTTGACTCAAAAGTTTCGTAATTCTCGATTTTTTTACGTCGGCGGACAGTTGCAATTGTACTCGCCCTTTGCGATTTACGCAGCTACCTCAGTTAACGCATTCCTGTATGTTTATGGAAACTATTGGTTTTCATATCTGATGATGTTAAGTGAGTAAACTTTTACGCATTATCCTCTTGCAATCTGCCATACAAACTGAATCACCATTTTTTTACCAGGTTATATTATGCCGCAACAGCCATCGAGGTAGTGCTTATAATGTAGGGACTGTTCGAAGACTTCGTCGGGTATCGGGTGTACTTTCCAAGTCTTACCAGCGCCACCTTGTGTATATATTTTAAAATAACGGATCTAGAAATTAGCTACCAATGTTAACGTCCGATTTTACACCGAAAGTGCTATAACTCGAGCTTTGACAATGGTGAAGAAATATCTGCACAAGGTTATTCTGGATATATTGTCTCTGGAGGAGGAAGTTAATACTAAAACAGGATCAGGACGCTAGAAATCTGGATCCAAAACACGGACATCAGTGGTATTCATGTTTAAGTCATACACTTCAGTACACAGAAGGTTAAGTATTTTTGCTGTGACTTCGTGCGAACCGCCTCACGTAACATATAAGTCAGTTTCCTTGTGAACGTGGTCAATCAACGCAAATAAACTCTTGATGCGGGGACAGGATACTTTGTACTGACTTCCTCGCAATTTCAGGGGATATTTTATGACAAAAAGTTTAACTTCTCGTGATCACGGAACGATAGAAGCGGACTAGTTACCAATATGCTGCAGTTATACCTTACACTGCACGTTTTCCATCCTCCGATTGCTTGGCAGCTGCAGTGAAGCTTCTTTTTCTTGGTGTATTTTTTTATTTTACTGGGCGTTAAAGAGTTAAGTTAAAGCAACAAATGAAACTAGTAGCAGGCGAGTTGCATTAACAGTGAGTGCGGCACTTGAGTAGATGCGCCTCGCTAATGAAAACTTTTTGTTTTGATACGTCACAAGAGCTGTCAATCAATTCAAATGTGACGCAAGTATAGAAAGTTTTTGTGTTGTGATCAATGGGAGTAGAGAAAAGCATCAAGCAACAGCAACAAATGCAAAAAGTGCAAACACTAACGACTTAAGTTAAGGTAATTTGTTGTCGTCGCATTTTAGGAAGCAGTACAGCGATTACCGTAATTTACAGTAGAAACACATTTCCAGGATGGCTGTCCTGACACGTCCTTAATTGCTCACTGGTATTTAGCTGACAGTGTCGGTTATGTTGTTGTGAGCTAGAAATTGCTGCTTAAAATGAGTGGTTCAATAAGGAGCCTCTTTGTTCACAAAAATATAATTATAACAAGGGTGTGAAGTCGTTAATACATCGAAATACATAGTTACTTGGACTAATATGTAAGAATGTTTAAAATTGGCAACTGTGAGTTTATTTGTTATCGTTAAAATGAGTTATTTTGGCATTTGTTGGGCAAACATAAAATAGTACCTTAGTTTAAAGAGAAATAAGCAAAAGTCTGTATTCAATCTGTAAACGCTTCACCCCCAGAAGGATAGTTGAAATTCAGACATTATTTCGTATGCCATTCCTAATATAGATGTAGTGCTTGCAAACGTCATCATAATTCTATAAGTGTCATTGCGCTAAGTAGGTTGCAAAAATGCAGTTGTTTGATCGCTATTGTGAGTTTCCCTCCAATGAGTTATAGTTGTCAACCTCGCACATATATTGCCACACACGTCAAATTGACAAATGCTCGCTTAGTCTGGTATTCATTTTGTCGAGCCTCAGTATCATTAGGTTGCCATATGGATTCAAACCATATAGAACTAGGAAAAAACAAGTATAAAATATTTTTGGTAACGGATTTACCCAGATTTGCACATACATTGTCCTATTTAGAAAAGCGTTTTTGTATGTATACTAAATCTATGTAACCATTTAGAAGAGTAAAAATGGTTAGGTTTGTGCTGATGTTATCTGTAATAGTGTCAATCCACAATCTACAGTCAGAGGGACTCGAATTTGAGTGCAAGTCAAAACAGAACGAATTTGAGTGCAAGTCAAAACAATGCATCCCTTTATCTTCAAAGTGCAATGGGAAGTTCGACTGCGATGACACCAGCGACGAAACCAACTGCACATGTAGTGGTGATAAAGTAATGTGCGGATGCATCTATGCCGATCAGATCTGTCCGACTACTGGGCAATGCATACCTAACACAACAGTGGCCGATGGTAAGCCGAACTGCATTGATCAAAGCGATGAACCATGTCAGACGTTGAGCCAACAATACAGCATATACTGCCAACATCGTTTATTTAACTGCACCAGTAAAAAATCGATGGAGAGATTTCTGAAGTATCAAGGACACAATTCTGCGAACTGTGTTCAGCATCACAGCCCGTGTAAAGGGCACAAGGATAAAATGTGCACAGATGATTACTGGATTTGCAACATTCCAAAATGCCAAACACAGAATAAATCACCATCGAAACAGAATACACCGCCGGTTTACTATCAAGATCTTTACAACAACATGAAGTTTGCTTTGTTTTCTTTTTGTCCTTTTATAACACCAGCTGATTACCACATCAACACATACCCGAGTTTCAAATGTCTTGGATACTGGTTAACATTTCCATGTAGCTTGCCTCAGATTAATCTCTATCGACCAAGACGCCCAGTGCGCTGACAAATCCGATCTGTGTTTCGTCAACCGAGAATTTCGATGCTTCCTTTGCCTGGACAAGAGACTGGTTATCTCAAAGAATCAGGTGTGCGATGGTGTGATTGATTGCTACGACCTGTCAGATGAATGCTTGTGCGAGAATCAGACGGTGTGCAAAGCCGTGCTTGGCGATTCTCAGTCAACTTGTCCACCAGGTCATATGCACTGCTACAACCAAACAGATTGCCTTCCAATAGATTCTGTCATGTGCAACCAATCTGTGAACTGCTTGCACGCGCATAACATTAACTATTGCTACCCGCAAATTAACTTGACCTTATGCAGCAGAAGCCCTATATATGGTGTAGCATGCGATGGAAGACCTGAATGTTCCGATGTCAGTGATGAGTGTTCTAACTGCCCAAATCCACCAGCGTTTTGCTATGACAGCCAATTTATGTCAGATGCCACAAGTATTGGATGTGTGATGGAATAAAGCGTGGCAGTTCCTACAACGAATCACTTTGTCCCAAACGCTATATTTGTAACAGTGGCACTTTTACAAGCATTGACGTCAGGAAAGTTTGCGATGGAAACTACGACTGTGACGATAAATCGGATGAGGCAAAGGATCGTTGTAAGAACAAGAGATTTTATTGTCTAAGTGGTAATCCACTCTCAGTGCCCATTGCAGAAAAGGAAGACGGAATCAAAGACTGCTCGGACGGCAGTGACGAATGTCCACCAGTGAGCTCACGTAACACTGTTTTCTCCAATCAGAAGGAAATGATCGCCAACCCGATTTTGAATGCGTTGATATGGATAATGGGTATCGTTGCATTGATTGGGAATTTCATAGTTGCTGCAACCACTGTTAAAAAGACATATCTAAACTGGAATACCAACAATCGTGTAAATACATGCACTCAAATATTCATTGTTAACCTATCAGTTTCCGACATGTTAATGGGAATCTATTTACTTGCTGTTGCAGTCAAAAGTGCTCAGTATTCAGGAAGGTATTGTTATTTTGATTCTGAATGGCGATCGAGCACACAATGCTCGATCCTAGGCGCACTATGTGTCATTTCATCGCAGACTTCAGCTTTAACCATGGCACTGATATCTGCTTATAGACTTGTGTCTGTCTACAAACCATTTCTCACTATATCACTAGGGCCTAAGTGGATTGTTTTGGGGTGTTTCGTTACTTGGTGTGTTTCTTTGTTCATTGCCATCATTCCCACAATTGATTTTGCATCCGGTTACTTTGTAACAACAATCTGGTTTCCCAATTTCGTTTACAAACGCGATTTTTTTTCTTTTGGGGCTGCAATGCTTTTGGCACAACGCATGTCACCTACCAACAGCACCGTGTTATCATGGCACGACGCTAAACGAGTCATCGACATTAACATGTCTGGTCAATTAGTCAAAGAAGAGTTTGGTTACTACGCCAAAACAAGCGTGTGTTTGCCAAGACTATTTGCTTCGGAAAGTCATACAGCCTGGGGATACTCACTGTTTATAATCACAGTCGATTTTGTCTTTTTTATTTTCATGGTAATCGCTTATGTCCTCATTTATCGACGCAGCAATCACATGGCTGAGGCAAGAAACAATGATATCTGCGCCAAAATGCAGAAGCGAATATTAAGATTGCTTCTGACCGATTTCTGTTGCTGGATTCCGATTTGCATACTTGGTTATCTGTCGCTGGGTGGCGTACCGTTGTCTGATATCGTTTATGTGCTTGCAGCTGCGGTTTTGCTTCCGATCAACAGCGCCCTCAACCCGTTGCTTTATTCAACTGTGATTGACAACGCACTAGACAAATGTAAGAAATGTCGCGTGGCATCTGCTGAACTCATTATTATGTGACTCATCATGATTTCTTTGACAGTGTCGTATGTTTACCGATGCATTGAAAATACCCTTTCTGTTTGCACCCAACCAAACAAATCTCCCACTTCTGTATATTAGTTTCTGATGAATTTTTGCGCCTAAAACTGATGTTTTTGCAACTGTTCAATATATATTTAAATCATTCCCACCATACGTTAGCAAACATATTACATAACGTACTTTGGGGGTTTCTGCAAGACGGTTTTGCGTTAATTGAAACCAAATTTTTAAAACTGGGGCTGTACCACATACAAAGTATCCTAATACTGCTATTTGCCTTATTGCGTTTCGATCTGCGCTTTTCAAATTTCGAAATGTTGTAATTTATCACTGCACAATGGTACATGATAATATAATTTAAGTATCTGCTCGCAGCTTCGGCTAATTAGGTCAACATATTTGATCCTTTGTTGTTAAATTGAAATAGGACGTCTTTGCTATGCCTCTACCTAAATCGCTACATCAAAATTCCAGCAGCAAATATACCACTTGTGAAGGTAATTGGTGTCTTGTACTATATTTCTATGCATGTTGACTTAGCTGAATGATTGCTAGATAAGGTTAAGGTGTGGTTCCCTTTGAAATGCGTCTGGTTGATGTGGGCGTTCATGATTTTAAGAAGTTTAAGAAACTGGCGATGGTTGGACGCCTAGTCGACAACCATGCTTTTGCCTGATGATTAGTCTCACCGGTTGATGTATCCATCCACACTCGCTGTACATGAAAAGGAGACGACAGAAAGAAAAAGAATTAAGTTTATTTCGTTTGGTGAACATAGAGACACAATAGCACTAAAACAATTACCAGGCCGAAAAATGATGCACGAGGTTAAAACGTTATGGAGCGCGAAACAGTAAAGGGCACAATTGGTGGATAACGGTTGAACGCTCTCCAGCTACACCATATTAAAAGCTGTTTTGTGACCGGGGCTCTCAAGAAAATGAGGTTGGCGAATTGTTGGTAAACACGACTGGGAGGTAACGGTCGTGGCCCCAGTCGAGGGGTCTTATAAACTGTGTTAGGTAAAAAGAGGGTTCGACAGGAAAGGAAACCACCACCGATAGAAACCTGTCAGATAGTTTTGAGCTCCGGAAGAAAGGACACACAAAATTGCTTACAGTTTAACATTACGCTTTGGATGGTGTTTCAAGTTATTTGAGTAATGAAATCATTCACTTTGAATGACGTTGAATTTGATATAGGGTCAGGAATAAATAGATAACTAGAACACCAATATAAATTAAAATACACAAATTAATAAACAAAAAATAATAATAACAAACAATGCAAGAAAAAAAACAAGGCATGTTACAGAGATTGAATGATTTGATTCTTCACAAAGCTTGGTTGAAGGACGCTTTAATCATAAGAACGATAAAGACAAATAGCAGCAGTTGACCACTTCCACGATATTTACAATATTTACCTAGGAGCTCAAGACAATGTTACAAAACAATATACGGTGTTGGAAAAATAAATGTGTGTCGTTAATATTTTAAGTAAAAATAAACACAGCAAACTTACACGTGAAAATGTTAGTGTTATAGTTAATACTAAAAAAACGTTGTGATTTGCATGTTATTTTGCGTGTGTCATTGCTCTTCGTGCGAAATACACTTTCGGACTTTAGTTATCGATGTAAACACACGACACCGTTGGGACACTTAATTCCAAACAACTTAAAATTATTTAAATCCCAGTGATTTGGCCTGAACCAATCGGTGTAAACAATTCCAGTAAGCGAACTATTTGTCAAATTCTATACTCCCCATAAACTGCAAATTACAATGCTTATGTGATGGGGAATTTTTGCAGCACAAATCAAACTTACGTTAATTTCGTAGGCGGTCGTTTATTGTGCAAGCAATACACATAACAAAACAGTCTTCAATGAAAGCCAATACCTTTGCGGTTGTTTTTCAAACGACAGTAATTGCACGTATGGTCTGGAATGTTATTAAAAGACTGCTTAAAAGGAACAGACGAAGTGCGTTGTATTTGCCCAGTAAATAAATTTCAAGATAAATTGCTAATACTGTAACTATAACCTTCAATGATCCGGTTCTGGTAACAAGTGTTGAGTTTTCTTTGTCAACGTGATCAACGCGAATAAGCTGTTGTTGGGAAGAAAGGACGACCTGGTTTCTAAATTCCTCACAATTTCAAGAAATATTTCATAAGTTATAAAAAGTTTACATTCCTGTGCCACGAGGCGGTGTCGATTTTGTTCTTTAGAAGTCATTTACATGGCAGAGTTGGTTACCAATATTCTGCTGTTATACTTTACACTGCTGGTCGAAATTATTGCTTCACAAACTTATCAAACCCGACAAGCAAGTAAAAGTGTGATTGTACTTTGTGATGTTATAAGGTTAACATTTTCCACCTGCTTTCCATCTGCTTGGCAACAGCAGTTAAGCTTCTTTTTCTAGATGCCATTTTATTTTGTACTGGGCTATAAAATAGTTACACTGTTAACTGTTAGTTGTGATAAACACAAAACGTTACTACATGAAAGAATGGTGCGTATGGCAGATTCTGATATAAAAATACATATTTTGTTTTTTTTACAGCACGTGCTCTGTTGATAAAACTAAAAGAACGTATTCTTGGTACATCACAAGAGCCTTCAATCAATTTGTATGCGTCGGAAGCATAGAAAGTCTTGTGAACCACTGTGGTAAACCGATAAAGAATGGGAAAGCATCAATCAACAAAATGCAAATTAATTCAGATTAAAACTTACACAAAGTGCAACGTTGCTTTTCAATGAACGTGTTAGTTTAGTGCAGCGATTGACGTAAATGCAAAACGGGAGACACAGATCGGATGTGCTGACACTTCCGTATTTCGTCACTCATATTTAGCTGACAGTGGTGATTATGTTGTTGTGTGGAAGATCCGAAATGCTGGTTTAGGAATGAGTTGTGTAAGTGGAAACGTACTTTGCAATATTATTATCATGGCATGTAGTGGTTATTATTAAGAAATAAATAGTAACGTAGAATAAAAAGTAAAGCGAGTTTATTGGTTGTCATTAAAATGAGTTATGTTGTAGCTTAATTTGTTGGGACAACGTAAAATATAGGTTGACGAGAAATAGGAAAAACAGAAAAAACATTTAATTTCAAATTATCCGTAAAAGTTTTACCTAAGAGGGATTTAGTAGAAAGAAGACATTATTTCGCAAGCTTAGTGTGGAACTCGTTTTCTGTCGAGTCCTTATAGCATCAATAGGTGAGCATTTATCCATACCCGTAACACAAAGAACCTACATTTAAGTTGATAAAAATATCAGAATTATAAAATATGTTTGGAAACGGATTGATCCAGGTTTGCACATACGTTTTACTATTTAACAAAGTGTTTTTGTCTCTGTACTAGATCAAAACATATTTTAGCAGGTTAAAAATGGTTAGGTTTGTGGTTCTGTCATCTCTTATAATGTTAATCAACAGTCTACTGACAGACGGGCTCTTCACTTATGGTAAGCAAACCGTTTCTTTAAATTAGTAGTCCTAAGTCTTTGTCAGTGCCTTTGTAGAAACTTAGTTTGGGCTTTAATAGGTGTGAAAGCATTAAGTAAAACTTGTCATTGGTTAAATTCCTATTTAATGCTCAAAACTCAATATTGTTTTATTTAAAGACTAAAGCTAATTAATTACTGCTATATAATAACTAATTTATCATTAGTGTCACAGCGAAATTTAGGATACATTGCAAAAAAAAACGATAATGAATTATGAAAAAGTTTAAGCCTGTTCAAAGCACCTCAAAATGCTGATGTAAACAAAAACATCTTAACTGTTTTAATGCGTAACATTGCGTTTTACGTTCATTCATTCTCTGGAAGTGTAATTTTTGATCACGCTTATTGTAGTAATCGATATTTTTTACAGAACAATGTCGGTTTAAGCAGCAAAGTTGCAACGTTGGACAGTTCGTGTGTGGATGCCCAGCATCAAGGCCGGATAACAATTTAATAACATTTAGGGCTTCTCAATGTCTCCCTATCGAATTATGTACTATATACAACAAAACGGTCTGCACTGAGACCCAATACCAATGCAGTTGTTTTCCAAGAGACAGTAAATGCACATATGGGTTGGGATGTTATGAAAAGACACAAATATGTGATGGCATCTACGACTGCATAGATGGAACAGACGAAGAAAATTGTACTTGCCTATTTTATGAGTTTCAATGTGCATGTTATGAAAGTTCCTCATGTGTTGGTTTGCGTGGCTGTCTATCAATTTTCAAGTTGTGTGATAGGATTAATGATTGTAAAGAAAACAGCGATGAAAACATCTGCCCTTGCTGGGAAGATCAATTTGAGTGCAATTCTAAACAGTGCATCCCTTTATCTTGGAAATGCAACGGAAAATCTGACTGCGATGACAGCAGCGACGAAACCAATTCCACATGTAGTGGTGATCAAGTAATGTGCGGATGCATCTATGAAAAACATATCTGTCCGACTACTGGGAAATGCATACCTGACACATCTGTGGCCGATGGTAAGGCGGACTGCATTGACCATAGCGATGAACCTTGTGACTATTTTTCTAAAACTTTACGGCTATTGTGTTATTACCATCTCATAAACTGCACCAACAAAAAATCCATGAGATTTTTGAAGTACCAAGCAAATAATTCTGCAAATTGTATTCAGCATCACAGACCGTGTAAAGGGCACAAGGAAAAAATGTGTCCGGATGAATACTGGATTTGCAACAAGCCTCAATGCGAAGGAGAGAATACAACCCCATCGACACCTCCGGTTTACTATCAGGATCACAATAACAACATCAAATTTGCTTTGTTCGCTTTTTGTCCTTTTATAACTCCAGCTGATTACCACATACACGTATACCCGAGTTTCAAATGTCTTGGATATTGGTTAACATTTCCATGCAGCTTGCCTCAGATCAATCTTTACGACCATTCTCGACAGTGCGCTGACAAATCCGATCTGTGTTTCGTCAACGGAGAATTCCGATGCTTCCTTTGCTTGGACAAGAGACTGGTTATCTCAAGGAAGCAGGTGTGCGATGGCGTGATTGATTGCTACGACCTGTCAGATGAATGCTTGTGCGAGAATCAGACGGTGTGCAAAGCCGTCCTTGGCGATTCTCAATCAACTTGTCCACCAGGTCATATGCACTGCTACAACCAAACAGATTGCCTTCCAATAGATTTTGTGTTGTGCAATGGCTTTGTAAAATGCATGAACGCGAGTAACACCCAATATTGCTATCAACAAATTGACTTGATTTTATGCACCGAAAGGAATGCATATGGTGTAGCGTGCGATGGAAGACCTGAATGTCTAAATTCCACTGATGAGTGTCGTAACTGCCCAAATCCACAAGCGTTTTGCAACGACATCCAATTTATGGCAAATGCCATAGAACTTTGGGTGTGCGATGGAATACAGCCTGGATCCCATAACGAATCACTTTGTCCCAAACGCTATATATGCAGCAGTGGCACTTTTATCAGCATTGACGTCAAGAAACTTTGCGATGGAAACTACGACTGTGACGATAAATCGGATCAGTCAATGGTCTGTTGTAAGGACAAGCGGTTTTATTGTCTTGATGGGAATCCATTATCAGTCCCCATTTCTGACAAGGAAGACGGAATCAACGACTGCTCGGACGGCAGTGACGAATGCCCACCTGTCAGCTCTCGTAACACTGTTTTCTCCAATCAGAAACAAATGATTGCCAACCCTATTTTGAACGCGTTTGTATGGATAATGGGTATCATTGCATTGATCGGGAATTTCATTGTAGCTGCAACCACTGGTAAAAAGACATATCTAAAGTGGAATACTGACAATTGTGTAAACAAATGCACTTAAATATTCATTGTTAACCTGTCAGTTTCCGACATGTTAATGGGAATCTATTTACTTGCTGTTGCAGCTAACCTTGCCCAGTTTTCAGGAAGTTATTGTTACTTTGATTCTGAATGGCGTTCAAGCACACAATGCCCGATCCTAGGTGCACTGTGTGTCATTTTATCTCAATCTTCGGCTTTAACCATGACATTGATATCTGCTTATAGACTTGTATCTGTCTACAAACTATTTCTCACTATATTACTGGGACCTAAATGGACTATTTTGGGGTGTTTTGTTACTTGGTGTGTTTCTTTGTTCATTGCCATTATTCCAACCCTTAATTTTTCCTCTGGTTAGTTTGTGACGACAATCTGGTTTCCTAATTTCGTTCACAAACGTGATTTTGTTTCTTTTGAAGCTGCAATGGTTTTGGCACAACGTATATCACCCAGCAACAGCACCGTGTTATCATGGCACGAGGCTAAACGAGTTACAGACATTAACATGTCAGGCCAATCAATCAAAGGAGAGTTTGGTTACTACGCCAAAACAAGCGTGTGTTTGCCAAGACTTTTTGCTTCAAGTGGCCATGCTGCTTGGGGATATTCACTGTTTATCATCACAGTCGATTTTGTCTTGTTTATTTTCATGGTAATCGCCTATGTTCTCATTTATCGACGCAGCAATCGCATGGCGGAGGCAAAGAGCAATGATACGAGCGCCAAAATGCAAAAGCGAATATCCAGATTGCTTCTAACCGATTTCTGTTGCTGGATTCTGATTTGCATCCTCAGTTCTTTATCGCTTAGTGGTGTAGTAATGTCAGACATCGTATATGTGCTTGCAGCTGCGGTTTTGCTTCCTATCAACAGCGCCCGCAACCCGTTGCTTTATTCAACTGTGATTGACAACGCACTAGACAAATGTAAGAAATGTCGCGTGGCTTCTGCTGAATTCGTTATTATGTGACTCATCGTGAATTTCTTTAACAGTATCCTACTGGTGTCTAAAAAACACCGATATATTGAATATACCCTTTCTATTTTGCACTTAATCAACCTGTGTTCTATTTGTGTAAACGTTTTCCTTTTGCTTTAACGTGATGCGCTTGTACCTGATGTTTGTGCTACGGTTTTGTACAGGTTTGATTTGTTCAAAATCAATACATATCTTGGATCATCAAAAAAAAGTTTACCAAAACTATTTGATCCCAGATTGTTGAATACTAATAAAACGTGATTGTTTTCCATCAGTCAGACTCAACGCTTTTCAACGATCTGTTCGCGGTTCATGGGTCAAACGCCTGCCTCGCGGGTTCATGGGTCAAAACAAATTAGAAAAATGCGCCGCAACAATCTGTTGCCTGCTTAGTGGGGTTTTAAAATGTTAAGGAACATTCTAAACTTGCCTTAAAATGTAATAAAAAATCTAAGATCTTAAGCAAACAATATGTGATTTTAAAAGATAACATTTTGTGACTGACAAGTTATTTTGGTGCAACGTTAAATGTTTGTATCACAAAAAAGAGTTTCAAGATTGTAACAAACTAGTGTCCCAAGATTTGTTACACCCTCAAAACCCCGCTGGGCCGGCAAAAATCGTTGCATCACGTTGCGCTTAATTGTGCTGGCGACAAGAAAACATGACCTGTTGTTGGCTCTCAAATTGGAACATAAACTAGATTTTGGCAGGTCCACTAGCAAAATAGAAACATGGTAATAGTGTTAGTGTTGCAGCTGCATAATACATTTAATAGGAAGCCATTGACTTCAACAAACCACCTTAACCGCAACTGAGTAAACCCGCTTTCCCTCGCCGGTAGTTATTAATCATTACTGATCAGCTGTTGATGTTGAGACAGGATGTACGTGCAATAGCTGCTTTCTCTCATGTATCAAGCTAAGGTATAAATAGTTAAAATTCTTTGGGCATACATGACTTTGATGCTGTTTAAAACACTTAGCAAGCAGCGTCACTAAAAAGTGTGCTGTCACTTACCTTCCTACTAATTCCCGGCGGCGGGCAAGTCCATATGCTAGTTTTTTTGCGCAGAAATTTATGTGATCTATGATACAATAAACGCATTTGATCTGGATTCAGGTCACATTATTCATACTTTAATTTTGTGCCGTCGCTTCTAAACCTTGCAAAATTGAAAAATAACTTTGCAAATTACTTTTGTTGACGTTTTCACACAACACAAGCGTTTGCTGCCTTACCTCGGCATCTTTGCCACGAACATCAAGAACAATATTTTGTCTGGTACTCAGTTGTGCAGGAATGTAAAAAACAAACAAAAGAGTTCTTTGTGACACAACGTATCTGCCAACTGTTCAATAACAGAAAATAAAACCGTATTGGAAGGGTGAACTATTTTGATTACTTGTCGCTTGGTTGCTCTACTTTGGACTCTTATTAACAGCTTTCTTCTAATCGAGGCAGTTATTTGTGGAAACGCGATAAGAAGGCAGGATATTTGTGATGTCTCTTCCCAACTTTCTACCCGTATTTAGTGGGAAATTGCCGAATCTGTCATTCAGAGGTAAAACCGTGGTTGCTGTGATGTATAAAGAAAAATTCTGACCAAAAGCTTTAAACCTGTCTGCTAAACTAACAGTAGAGGAATATAATTGTGATTGTAAATGCGGTATTCAATCAGGAAAAGCCCATCTTCAAGACTAATATACTTTTTACGTGATCTAGACAAAACTAGTGTTTTCTGAAAGAGCACACAAGACAGTTGGAAGTATAAGTAACTTGCGAACATACAGGAGCACTGATAAACCCGAGAAAAGATTAAACGCAAATTACGGGATTTTATCAGAGTTTTTCGACAAAAATCATTTCGTTGGCAATAATTGATCAATTAAACAACTTTACCTGCTATGTGTTGCAAATTGGTTAGAGTATTCTCCACAAGCTTGATTGATTTGACGGCAATAACATTTGGTCAGCGACTTCCTCCCGCTCGTGCCAAGCATTAGATGGTTTAGTATATTGTTGTGGCTCACAATCGGGACAGTTTGTAAAGTTTGTAAAGCGACTTCGGCTTTAACCATGACATTGATATCTGCTTATAGACTTGTATCTGTCTACAAACTATTTCTCACTATATTACTGGGGCCTAAATGGACTATTTTGGGGTGTTTTGTTACTTGGTGTGTTTCTTTGTTCATTGCCATTATTCCAATCCTTAATTTTTCCTCTGGTTAGTTTGTGACAACAATCTGGTTTCCTAATTTCGTTCACAAACGTGATTTTGTTTCTTTTGAAGCTGCAATGCTTTTGGCACAACAAATGTCACCCACCAACAGCACCGTGTTATCATGACACGACGCTAAACGAGTCATCGACATCAACATGTCCGTGCAATTAATCAAAGGAGAGTTTGGTTACTACGCCAAAACCAGCGTGTGTTTGCCAAGACTGTTTTCTTCAAGTGGCAATTCAGCTTGGGGATACTCACTGTTTGTAATCACAGTAGATTTTGTCTTGTTTATTTTATGGTTGTCGCTTATGTCCTCATTTATCGACGCAGCAATCGCATGGCTGAGGCAAGAAACAATGATACCAGTGCCAAAATGCAGAAACGAATATCCAGATTGCTTTTGACGGATTTTTGTTGCTGGATTCCGATTTGCATACTAAGTTATGTTTCGCTGGGTGGTGTAGTAATGTCAGATATCGTTTATGTGCTTGCAGCTGCGGTTTTGCTTCCGATCAACAGCGCCCTCAACCCGTTGCTTTATTCTTCTGTGATTGACAGCGCTTTGGAGAAATGTAAGAAAGCTGGTGTTGCTTCTGTGCGCCGGACGAATACCGAACTAGTTACTATGTAATCTTGTTTGCTCTATTTTTATGCGGAGAACCGTTGTTTTCGTGTATTTTGACAACAAAAAGATCTTCTGTACATAATAGGCCCATTATTTTAGGCGGATCGGAACAGTGGTATATATTAGTATCTCCCAACATTTAACAATCTATTTTTTTCTGCCTAATGCATTTTGTGTGTCTCTGATTTTTAATTTAGCGTAGGTTATGATCTTGCTCGCCGACATTTGCTTAGCTTTATTTTAATACATATCTAAATTCATAATAAACCAAAGAATGAATATATTTCCAAACAGACATGTGACAGAACCAGCTTATGATATTTGTTTTAAATACAAAACACCCCACTATTGCTATTGCCTTTTAAAACTTTCCACATTTAGATTTGGGCTTAACAGAAAGTGATGTGTTCTTTATGAAGTTTGTAAACGCAGTTGTGGGGAAAATTTGACATTGACAGTGATTTTTTGCAACAAAATGTCAGAGAGATTAACAAAAACAATGCTTAGAATGAAAACAAAACTTCCAAACATCAGATACATATGAGGTTTGTCATAAAATGTTTAAATATTGTACATAAAGTTCAAATCATGAACTGACATTTAGATGCTTTTAAGCCTTTCAGTTTTCATAAACAGTCGGTTCCACTCCGGGACGAAAGTTGCTTGAAAAGTTGATGTAACTTGTTCGTTCGCCTTCCAGCTCATATAAGTGAGGTAAAGATATTGCTGGAACAATACGACTGAGTATTTTTATATCAGTTTGATAAATTATTTTTATCTCTTATTTTGATGCAATACATTATACAAGACATAGCTTGTGTAAGTTCTTGTCAAGAGTACTTCGGTTTCCGCAATTTCGGGGCACTTTTATTAGACTGGGCTACATAAGGTTTGCAACAGTTTAAATATTACATAAAGAAACATATTTGGAAAGTCATGGAACAAAATTGTGAAAACTATTCGAGTTGTATGTTTTATTTCAGAATCGTTTTTTAATATGACTTAACCGGTAAACGACTTCGCTTACTTATACATTTATATTCAAGTTCGTAACTTTATCTACAAGACTAAGTCGTTTTATTTTCAAATGTAATGTTACACTTTTACTTTCCAAACATTACAACTTTTTCATGTGTTAATTTGTCAACTTAAATCAAGTCACCTGAAATGGTTTTTGGAAGCCCGGAAACCGTTCCATCTATTTCAACTGGTTGCTCTTTCGATCTGCCATAAATGTCGTTAAAAGACTGTTTTATTATTCGCACTACGTAGGTTGGTATAAAATGATAAACCAAAGAACAGTCGCTTGTTTTTGCCAACCTTTGTTTCGTGCAGCAGCAAACGAAAACAATCACCAGTAACGTCACAATCAAAATAAATCCTGCCGCACTTCCGGATATAATCCCAATTAAAGTTCCCATGGGAAGACTTCCTGCAAATGTACAACTGCATTAAACTTTTTTTCACATATAATGAACTACTTTTTTATCATGTTGTTTAACTTCCATAGTAGACCTTACCTGATGAGCAATTGGCAGAGGAATTCGTTAACGTTGTGAAAACTATTTTGGAAGTTGCGTTTGTAGAAAAATTGCTGTTGAGTAAAACTGTTAACTGCAATCAAAACACAATATTGATTAAATATTTTAACAGCTGGAATCCACATTCTGTTAAAGAAACTAACGTAAAAGGTTTTAGGAAGGCAAAACTGCAAAATTACTGTAATGCAGGTTTAACTTAGCGTCAAGGTACTATGGACTAACAAAATACTCTTTGAAAACTCAAATTATAAAGTGAGTCTGGTTTATAGTGTTCTGAAAATTACTACTTTTTTAGTTTGTACCTGATAACTTCGCACAAATTGAAACATATACCAGATGCAGCACACTACTTTCTTGCAACAAACCTCTGCGCTGTAGTTTGTGGAGGGTTGTAGATTTAGTATTCCGGCAGATTGTTCAGAGTACAGTGTTGTGATGCTTTTGTTGTGGGAAGTTTCAACTAAAACCTTAACAAATCACATAGGAAAATGTGAAAGAATAATTGATAAGAAAGTAGAAATAATTAATGATAATTGATGAGAGTAATTAGCAGTGCTTCCTTAATCAGAATCTGTCAATAATAGTGTTAAACGAAACATGTGCTTGACCTTATGTAATCCGTTTACTAGCAAGCAATGTTTTTTCCCCAAAAACAGTTATAAATTGTAATATCATAAAAATACGGATAAAAATAAATTAAAACCAGAATTTTGACGCTTTGCAGAACGTAATATTCTTTTAAAGTTACAAATAAAAACAAAACAATATTAGAATTAAATGTATGTCCTGTGAATAAAAAAAATAGATCAACTAGTGGATTTGCGTTTTTTTTTAAACACCACCTGTGGATTCAGAGAATGAATTCCGAGTAACTGATCCAGGCCAGACCAATGTATAGATGTCGTAGTTGGGTCGCATGGATTTGGCGTGGTCCAAGCTGTAACTGATAGTAAATAGCGCCAGTAACTCCACCGTGTCAGCACCGTAGTTTTCACAAACAAAAAAAAAAAGTAGAAAAGAAACAAAATTAATTCCCACCTGAAAAGCAACTCGCAGGGAGATTCCCCAATGACGTAAACTGGATCGATGACGTAACGTTTCTAGGTGGACAGCTGTCAATCAACACCGTAACCTGTTGGAATTAAAAACAAAGTCTAAGGAGCTTTCAGGAAACGTGCCACAATAAAGGAAGGAAGCAGTTGGCAACTTATAAACCTGAAACCGCTATGTAGGACTTAGTAGCACATGTTAAGGCGCTGCAGTGAAAATACAACTACATTTTCAGATCTTGGTTTCAGACACCCCACCTATGGTTGCTAAATTAAAGAAAAGAAGTTGCAATATTCAACTTTAAAATCAAAGTTCTACTCGATCCTTGCAAGGTTGTACTACTGTGCTAATTATACCCGGAAATAAAACACTGATTTTAGTCATCGCAAAGCCACAAACCTTTGCACTGTAGGTCACCAACGAAGTGAGGTTTAAAATATTGGCTTTGAGATCCGAATACTTTGCTTTGATGATTTGTCCGTGAGAAGTCTCTATCAAAACCTTAACAAAAACATGCTCAGCTGTGTCACATTAAATGCAATATTACGTGCTTTTACCTTCGGGTTTAGCGAGTATGCGTTGATGAGTTGAGAAAGACCAGACCACGTGATTGACGTCATGCTCGGATCACAATTGTACGACGTCACCTTTGTAGTAACTAGCTTATCAAAGAAAGAAACCATTAGCATACAAATCTGTATGCAAATTGTAATTATGAAAACAAACTTGCTTTATACTATGAGTTTGTGGAGGAAGCAGTGGCTTACACGAAGTTTACTTAATTGAAATAAGGCCACATAAAAACTTGTCATATTTTGCAGAACATTGGGTGCAACCAGGAAGTCAAACCGGAACTGAACCTGGACCCATATGGCAAGCGGTTCGACTCTCTGGGTGCAGTATCACAAAACATACAAGTTTCGTATTTCAAAACGTCGTTGTAAAGCGTTTTGTGACTATGAGCTCAAACGAAAGTGTTCATTTGTCGCATTGTGGGGAATCAATACTTTCGACGATGAATTCTAGAAATTAACCAACTGTGAAAACCTAGGCCCAAAACGAACTAAGCCCTGTCGGCTTGGCTGAATGTCGTATACATACTCACGTTTTATTTGGCAGACATAATTCGCGGCGTTTTCACTGCCAGTACAATTCCTGTTAGTTTGCTTCCAGCCATTCCCATAATGCAACGCTCTCTGTTGACACGTGGTCAAGTTAGTTGTCGGAAAATCAGCTGCTGACCCATCACTCCAAAACCATGCTTTCCGCGTTACGCTAAACCGAGCTCCAACGAATACGGTTATATCTGTAACGGTAGTAAAATTTTCTTTGCACTTTATGATTAAAGAAAAATATACGAAATTTTTGATGACTGTACAATGAATGATTTTGTAAAACACATGTGTTAGTAAGCCCAATGTAAATAATTGAATGCTTGACTTTTTAGTTTTACCCACCCATAACTAAAGTTAGCTACAAGTATGGTTGACCTACTACCCAGTTTTCAATTCGATACCAATAACAGATATTTTAAACAAAAAGTTCTTCGATCCGATCACAAATTATTAAATCATTTTTGTCAACAAATTCCTTGGAAAACATTTAAAGAATACTAGTCACTTTTAGACGTTGTGTGCAGGTTTACATTAACCATTTCGAAGCAGTGTGATGTCCGTTTGTAAATCACTATAGTGCTGGCCTAAACTTGACTTAATTGTGACCTCAGTGGAGGCTATGCTATATTTGACAAACGAATCGATTTACTTTCAGTTTTAAGCGTACAATTTTATCTGCACGCTACCAAAACACCCAAAAACTTGATCGTCGTAATACTGGTGATTTTCGGCACGTCCTATGTTTTCTCAATAACGAAAAACAAACGTTCTAACCAAGAGAATAAGTAGTGATGTACTGGCGACTAACAAAAAAGTCTGTACCAAGATTCTAGCAAAATATTGTGGCAGAAACGAGGGACCAACCCATGTTTTCCTCGTTGATATTGGCGTTTACGGCAACAGAGCCGAAGTATCGGAAGAGTACGGATACAGGGTATTGGGTATCGACGCCCGAATATCCTAATACACATTTTAGCAAGGAATATAGCTGAAAATCGTCTTTTAACCATAAGCATGCCTTACTGGGAACGTAGATCACTCCATCCTGTCGTTTATGCGGGTTTGCTGTGGTTTGTAGCGAGGAATAAATATCAAAACTTTGCTCGACGTTAATTGTCCTCCAAGTTTTTATGGGATTACGTGCAGCGTAAAGTGAAAACCTAAGTTTGAGTTCTACAACAAAAACAAATTGAAAGTGAAAGACAAAATGGTTTACACAAAAATGATCTATACAAAATTAATAATTATCTATATGTATCAAAGTCTTAGGCATTAGTTGTTTGAAAAGAACAATTTACGACAGGTATTTTTAATCACAAAATTTACAGAGAATCCAAGTTTGAAATAAACGATTCATGTTTTTCTATGAACATGTTATCGTATCATTGACTTCGTATCAAGGTAAAAAGTGCCAAACTTCGAAATCGAGTTCTGAAACTTAACAAGTGCTCGGTCTTGCCTGGATCTTTGGCATCCTCGCAATCTTTTTCAACGGTCACTTTCCATACAACAGAAGTGCCTTTTTGGCAAAAGCTAACTTTGACCAACCAACTTCCTATATCACTGCAAAAAAATGCAAATTTACTTTCAAGTGTTCTACTTATAGCAACACAACAAAAAAGGAAGCAAAAAACAGAAGGTAGCGTCGATAACGGGGACATCTAACTATGGTCGCAAAAATCAAACTGTGTCATAACTTTGACATAAAAAAGTCTCTTTGTTGCTCACATCGTTTTGATTTAACACAATACTTTTTTTCAATTTTGGCCTTTACATTACAGTTTAATGTTGATCTCGAGACGTTAGGTATTATTTTTGGAGTTTGCCAAAAATGATAGACAAATATACTAAGGTAGTTACAACAACCCATAAAGGCTTTGTGAAACGATGTCTTGCTTTAAAATTGGACAAATTATGTAACCATTACAAATTTCGTATTTCTATTTTCCATCGACATTGCGCAAAGGGTTTTATGTCTCAATTTCAGTTTCACCAAAATTATCGGCAGCATTGAAAGTGCTTGTATGTCTATAGATGACAATGAAAGAAAAAAGTTACGATAAATATCAAGAAAAACTGAACACTTCAAAATATTTTGTCACGAAAACGCTATAAAAGAGCAATACCTTCCTCGCCTGAGCTGCTGTTTTATTTAATGGTTTTGATTCATAAAACGGACGCAAAAAATCTGCATTTAAGCAAGTATATCAACGTAAACACGTAATATCCGTACCCAACTTAATCATTGTTATAAATTAGCGAAAATTAAAATACCAAACCTGTCAAAAAAGTCGAGATGCCATTTTGGTCGCGTGACGTTGTTTTTGATGAGCACTGAGTTTTTGTTAAAAGAAAACGCAGCAGTACCAAACGGAAGATCGTGAATATAAAGTCTTTTCAAATCTAAATTATAGATATAACTTAACTAAAATGAAATTTTGTTAAAAATTACCAATCACAGCTGTAACCACTAACATAGAAGTTTGCATGTGCAATTGTCAAAAAATGATTCTTTTCATATGTCTGTACGAAAATATGTGGATAAACCTAAAAAAAATTCACGCTACAAACTTTGTGTCGACAATTTCGTCAGCACGAATGTTAGAAACTGGGATGTTTGAGCATCTTTGAAATCAGCAAGTCGTCCACCCCGTGATAAGCATTCTTGTTCTGCTGTATTTGCATCAACAGTATATCTTGAAAATAAATAGACGACATCTTTCAAAGTCACCAGATTTTTGGGGCAATCTGCAAATGGCAGAAACAATTCGCCCATGTATTATTTTCGGTCAAGAATTTACACAATGTTAGTAAATAACTTACTGGCAGTTTGGCTTCTGGCGTGGTAGAAGAGTAAAAACAGTAAAATAGTTTGAAATAGTTTCATGGCAAGAATCAGTTCAAGACAAAAAAATAATCTTTTACATCAAAAAACATAGTTTAGTATTAAAAGCAAATTGTGATGGGTAAATTTTTTGTAATATACTGTTGTAACAAACGACACTTTTACAGGAAAGCAAGCATATTCCGACAGGCTGACATATTTTAGCTTTAGCACACCTGGTAAATTAACTCAGCTCAAATTATATGCAATGTACATTAGATTCGCCTTCAAGAAATGGCTATTGATTTTACCCTAAGATGTAGATGAAAACAAATACACTGCCTTATCGGAATACATGTGTTCTTAACTATCACTAAGCAATAAAACTGTAAAGACGTCATACATCTTGTTTGCTTTTTTAATTCCCTACAAACGAGTCAGATATTAGCATAACATTAGATGTTTTATTTGCTTTCAAAACGTTAAGATTAACTGCAGCAGTCTTGTTACGATTTTAATAACCAATGCCAAAAAACAACAAAAACTTAGCCTTACTTATCCGTCCTCTAAAATGTACTACATGTTTTCTCATGCTACGTGATAATTAGATGCTTATTACTTCCCGTGACGAAGTCTTAGATATCGCTTTGTTGTGCGTCATGCTTGAAAGTTCTTGCAAGACAAGAGATATGCAAATTACTTGTTCGTGCACCTTCTCATAGACTGATCACTCAACCACGGTCTGGTAGATGCGTTTATGTTATCAAACAAGCAGTGTGCTGTGTGTGATGAAACAGATGCAAGTTTTTTGAGATTGACAAAAAATTAGGGAAATAATAGCTGGTCTCATCAAGGTAGATCACCAAATACAAAACCTTTTTTCAAACAAACAGGGGATATAAAAGAGAAAAATTATTTTGGTTCGAAAGGCTGCACAATTGCGTCACTTAGTGTTTTGACTTTCCCGCACATACCCTGTGTTTAGTACTAATTAGGCCCTGTAATTGTGACTTATTTTTTATGGTTGTCTTTTAGGTTATTAAGAATGCTACTTGTTGCAGGTATGTAACCCTGTATTCGTTGCTTTAAGTCTTAGATCTATATTCCTGGACTGAGGTAAAAATGAAACATCAATCAATCGTTTGTTTGTCGCGTTTACAAGAAGAGAAGTAACACACAAAAAAGAAAGTTGTGTGACAAGTTTTAAAACGCCGAGTGTTTAATCGGCACTAACGGTGTGTTCTAAGAAACTGCAGGTGTGCTGTTACCGGGGTAATCGATGTGTATTCGCTTAACAACTTGCCACATAGGACGCACAACACGTTAGGTGTGTTGATTTAAGTCTAGGTGATCCGTTGTAAGTCTAACAGAAATACGAAAGGTTTTGTGGTGGCGCCATCTGACTCATCTAAAGCCACACACCCCTTCGTGTTGCAACTGCCTTAGTGTTGTTGTCTAGAAATATTTTTTTTAACCAACAAAAAATATCCCAACCTATCGAGATTGAAAATAAACTGCAACGTAGAAAAAAAATGAAGAAAAGAAACGTATAAAAGCAAAAAAAAGTGTGCAAAAATGAAACTTTTTTGTGTCAAAGTTTCTACCCAGCTAGATTTTTGCAACCATAAGTAGATGTTCTCGTTATGGACGAGACACTTTGTTTGTTTCTTACTCCTTTGTCGTTTTGCTATGAATGCAACACTATAGAAAGTTTGCTTTGTTTGCAGTGATACAGAGCGTTGGATGGTGAAAGTCTCGTTATGTCAGAAAGGCACTTCTTTGGTGTGGAAAGTGACCGTTGAAAAAGATTGCGACAACACAACAGATCCAGGCATGCTTTTTTGTACTTTGAAACCAAGTTTATTAACTTGGTTTTGAAATTTAGCAGCTTTTACCGCGACGCGAAATCAACGATACCATAACATGTATGTGGAAAAAACTTGCACCAATATTGGGTTATTATCTCAAATATCTTTTTTCTTATGCTGTAAATTATCTTTAAATTGTTATGTTTAAAAAATAATTAGGGAAGCAATAATTTGAAGAACTACACATCGATCATTTTTGTGTAAAACATTCTGTCTTTCACTTTCATTTTGTTGTAGAACTCAAACTTAGGTTTTCACTTTACGCCGCACGTAATCCCATAAAAACTTGGAGGACAATTAACGTTGAGCAAAGTTTTGATATTTATTCGTCGCTACAAACCACAACAAACCCGCATAAACGACAGGATGGAACTTTCTCTGTTCCCGGTAAGCAAGGATTTTACATATCTTTTTGACTTTGCTAAAAATTGTATTAGAAATTTGGAACGCATTGGGAATAATTTTGAGCCTACAAATCCCAAACAGCTGCGTGATGTAGTCTGGCGAATCTAAACATTGCCATTCGTATAACAGGCTTCACTGATGAAAACTCGTAGGCCAAAAAGAGTGTGCTACTTGTATCTAGGGTTGGCCCGATCATACTTTGTCGATATCCGCATGAAAAGAAGGTTACATGTATATTTATTGGTACATAAAATAAGGAAAATGCAAAGAAACTAACTTTAATACAATTACAGATATCAACTTATTTGTTGGAGCTCGATTTATTGAGGCACGCAAAGCATGGTTTTGGAGTGATGGGTCAGCAGCTAATTTTCCTACAAACAACTTGACCACGTGTCAACAGAGAGCGTTGAACTATGGGTCTGATAGATTAACACATGAATAAGTTGTATTGAATTATGCAAAAGTGTAACATTACATTTGAAAATAAAACGACTTAGTCTTGTAGATAAAGTTACGAACTTGAATATAAATGTATAAGTAAGCGAAGTCGTTTACCAGTTGAGTGAGATTGAAAAAGGATTCTGAAATAAAACATACAACTCGAAAAGTTAATTATAATTTTGTTCCATGACTTTCCAAATGTATTTCTCGAATTAATAAAATGTAAATTGTTACTGTCAATGAATATGCAAACCTTATTTAACGCTTTTGACAGTTCAATTTTTGCCCAGTCTATCAAATTGTGCTCCGAAATTGTAAAACTAAAGTACATTTGACAAAAACCTATACAACCTATGCTCTTTATAATGGCATTAAATCAAGAGATATAATTAATTCATAAAATTGAGATAAAAACTACTCAATCGTATTGTTTCATCAATCATTTTACCTCACTTATATGAGTTGGAAGGCGAACGAACAAGTTGTGTCAACTTTTCAAGCAACTTTCGTCCAGGAGTGGAACCGACTGTTTATGAATACTGACATGCTTAAAAGCATCTAAATGCTGGTCTATTATTTGATCTTTATGTACAATATTTAAAATTTATGACAAACCTCATATGCATAGGCGCCGAGTTTTGCAAAAATGCAAGGTGGCGGACTTGAAATATGACGTCATTTTATGTGACGTCACTAATGCGTGCACCACATGAGCTCAAACTCAAAGCCCAACAAACTTCCTATAGGATGCAACGTTTGTCAAAATCATAAAAAAGAAATTTTTGAAATAGTATTTATTCGGAACACTTTGCTGTGTAACGTTTATCATTGGTTTAGCAGCGTTTTAAAAAATGTTTGTCATGTTGTTTTTGCTTTATATCACCTACAATAACCATTTATTACAGCACAATCGAATTTTACACAATAATGGCCATACATTCACTGTCAACAATTGTGTGTTTGACCTCATAAACAAGGCACTAATCGAAACAGGTTCGTACGATACCGCTACAAACAAACCAAAATATCCACGGTGGCCGCCACTGTGCTTTACAAACCCAAGGTGGCGGCCTACTCGGCGTCTATGCTCATATGTAACTGATATTTGGAAGTTTTGTTTTCATTCTAAGCATTGTTTTTGTTAATCTCTCTGACATTTTGTTGCAAAAAATCACTGTCAATGTTTCTTTTGTCTAATTTGCCACAAAACTGCGTTCACAAACATCAAACCAACTTCTACTTAAGCATAAATCTCAATAAGGAAAGCTCAAAAAGGCAATAGCAATAGTCGGGTACAATGTATTTAAAACAAATATCAAAAGCTACTTCTGTCACGTGTCTGCTTAGAAATGTATTAATCTTTCGATTTATTATGAGTGAGATATGCATCAAAAAGAAACAAGAATATCGGCGAACAAGATCATCTATGCCAATTTACAAACGAAAGATACTTATAATGCACAATGCAGAAAGAAAATAGTATGTTAAATGTTGGGGGATTGTAATATATACCACTGTACCGATCCGCATAAAACAATGGGCCTATTATGTGCGGAATATCTTTTTGTTGTCAAAATACACAAAAAACAACGGTCTCCGCATAAAAGTAAAGCAAACGAGATTACATAGTAACGAGTTCGGTATTCGTCCGGCGCACAGAAGCAACACCAGCTTTCTTACATTTCTCCAAAGCGCGGTCAATCACAGATGAATAAAGCAACGGGTTGAGGGCGCTGTTGATTGGAAGCAAAACCGCAGCTGCAAGCACATATACGATGTCCGACAAAACTACACCACCAAGCGACAAAAAACTAAGCATGCAAATTGGAATCCAACAACAGAAATCGGTCAGAAGCAATCTAGATATTCGTTTTTGCATTTTGGCGCTCGTATCATTGCTTTTTGCCTCGGTCATGCGATTGCTGCGACGATAAATAAGAATATAAGCGACTACCATGAAAATAAACATGACAAAATCGACTGTGATGATAAACAGTGAGTATCCCCAAGCTGCATGGCTTTCTGAAGCAAAGAGCCTTGGCAAACACACGCTGGTTTTGGCGTAGTAACCAAACTCTCCCTTGATGGATTGCCCTGACATGTTAATGTCGATGACTTGTTTAGCGTCGTGCCATGATAACACGGTGCTGTTGGTGGGTGACATACGTTGTGCCAAAAGCATTGCAGCCTCAAAAGAAACAAAATCACGTTTGTGAACGAAATTGGGAAACCAGATTGTTGTTACAAAGTAACCAGATGCAAAATCAATTGTGGGAACGATGGCAATGACCAAAGCAACACACCAAGTAACGAAACACCCCAATATAATCCATTTAGGTCCCAGTGACATAGTAAAGAATGGGTTCCACACAGACACCAGTCGGTAGACTGATATCAGTGCCATGGTTAAAGCCGAAGTTTGAGATGAAACAACACACAGTGCACCTAGGATTGAACATTGTGTGCTTGAACGCCATTCTGAATCAAAATAACAATAACTCCCGGAGAACTGGACACTTTTGACTGCAACAGCAAGTAAATAGATTCCCATTAACATGTCGGAAACTGATAGGTTAACAATGAATATTTGAGTGCTTTTATTTACACGATTGTCGGTATTCCAGTTTAGATATGTCTTTTTTAGAGTGGTTGCCGCCACTATGAAATTCCCAATCAATGCAAGGATACCCATAAACCATATAAACGCGTTCAAAATCGGGTTGGCAATCATTTCCTTCTGATTGGAGAAGACAGTGTTACGAGAGCTGACATGTGGACATTCGTCACTGCCGTCTGAGCAGTCTTTGATTCCGTCTTCTTTGTCAGCAATGGGCACTGATAGCGGATTCCCAGTAAGACAATAAAACCTCGTGTCTTTACAACGATCCTTTGCCTCATCCGATTTATCGTCACAATCGTAGTTTCCATCGCAAACTTTCATGACGTCAATGCTCGACAAATCTCCATTTTTACAAATATAGCGTTTGGGACAAAGTGATTCGTTGTAGGAGTTGCCTGGAGTTCCATCACATGCCCAGTATTGTGCTGCATCTGACATAAATTTGGTGTCATTGCAGAATGTTGGTGGATATTGGCAATTATGGCACTCATCAGTAGCACTTAAACATTCAGGTCTTCCATCGCATGCTACACCTAATGTATCCCTTTTGGCGCATATTATAGCATCAATTTGTGGATAACAATAGTTCGTGTTTAGCCAGTCCAAGCAGACCACAGATTGGTTGCACAGCACAGAATCTATCGGAAGGCAATCTGTTTGGTTGTAGCAGTGCATATGACCTGGTGGACAAGTTGACTGAGAATCGCCAAGCACAGCTTTGCACACCGTCTGATTCTCGCATAAGCATTCATCTGACAGGTCGTAGCAATCAATCACGCCGTCGCACACCTGATTCTTTGAGATAACGAGTCTCTTGTCCAGGCAAAGGAAGCATCGGAATTCTCCGTTGACGAAACACAGATCAGATTTGTCAGCGCACTGGGCGTCTTGATCGTAGAGATTGATTTGTGGCAAGCTGCATGGAAATGTTAACCAATATCCAAGACATTTGAAACTCGGTTTCGCATGATTGTGGTAGCCACTTGGTGTTATAAATGGACAAAAAGAAACCAACGCGATTTGATAGTTATTGTTAAGGTCTTGATAAAAGACAGGTGATGATAAAGGAGGCCTGTCCTGTGGTCGGCATTGGGGACTGTTGCAAATCCAGTAATTATCAGTACATACTTTATCTTTGTGTCTTTCACACGGTCTGTGATGCTGAATACAACGTGAAGATTTGTTTACTTGGTACTTCAAATATCTCTCCAACGATTTTTTACTGGTGCAGTTAACAAAAAACTGTGTGCAGCTTAAACCAAAAGTATTTATATAAAAATCGCAAGGTTCATCGGTTTGATCCATGCAGTTCGGTGTACCATCGGCCACTGTTGTGTTAGGTATGCATTGCCCAGTAGTCGGACAGATCTGATCACCATAGATGCATCCGCACATTACTTGATCACCACTGTATGTGCAATTGGTTTCGTCGCTGCTGTCATCGCAGTCAAACTTCCCGTTGCATTTTAAAGATAAAGAGATGCACTGTTTAGACTTGCACTCAAATTGATCTTCCCAGCAAGGACAGTTGGCTTCATCGCTGTAATCTTTGCAATCATCTACCCTGTCACATACGTTCGAGCTTGGCAGACACCCACGCACACCAACACATGCAGAAATCTCGTAACATGCGCATTGAAACTCATTAACTGGGCAAGTGCAATTAATTTCGTCTGTTCCGTCCAAACAGTTGTAGATGCCATCACATATTTGTGTCTTTTCATAACATCCCAACCCATCCGTGCAATTACTGTCTCTTGGAAAACAACCGCATTGGTATTGGTTTGCATTGCAAGTCGCAGTTACATTATTGTCTTCGCATCTCCCGACTGGCGCACACTGAGTTGCATTAAATGTAGTTGAAATGTTGTCAGGTATTGTTGCTGGGCAACCACACACGAACTCTCCGTAGTAGCAAGTTTGCAACCAATGCCGACATTCCTCTGTAAAAACAGTTTGGCACTTAACAGTCATGGGGGTGCAAAAAACTTAAACCAGTTATTTTTTTTAAAGGGAGTCGTTAACTACACTTCTAATAAACGAACAAGTAAACCGTAGTGGTGTAAAATTGAACTGCAATAAACAAAATCATATTTCGTTTGGTAAAAATCTGTTACACCTGCTGTGTTGCGTTTTATGACCATACCGTATCATACTCACCGTCCTGTATTTCTTAAAAGTTTAACAGGAACAATCAAAATTTACTTACCATAAGTGACAAGCCCGTCCGATGGAAAGTTGTTGATCAACAGAACAAAAGATAACAATAGCACAATCCTTACCATATTTAACCTGCTAAATTATTCATTAATCTAAACAAAAAAGAAGGCACATATTGTCTGCTCAAGCTACCTATCGATTCACACCGTTTACAAAACCTTTTACACTGTTTTGGGGATAATTGCAAAGTATCGCTGTTGATGGTGAACAATAACTAAAGTTCTCAGTTAATTAACAATTTTGTTACTTTTTACCTTGTGTGATTGCTATTTACAACAAAAGAAAAACAACATGAATAGATTGATACGGTAACAAACTTTAGACTTTTTTTATTTTATGTTATTCAACAAAAACTTCACTCTAGCTCTAAAATGTTAACGTTGTACAAACTGCCGCAATCGCGAGTCACAAAAATATACTAAACCATCTAATGCTTGACATAAGCGGAGGGAAGTCGTTGATCAAACGTCATTGCCCTCACATCAATCAAGCTTTACTGGTTTCAAATTATTCAGGCATAACCTGGGGAGAATACTTTAACTAATCTGCAACGCATAGCAAGTAAGGTTACTTATATGATTAAATAATGCCCACAAAATAATTTTTATCGAAAATACAGAATAGCGTAATTCGCGTTTAATTTTTTCTCGGGTTCATAAGTGCTCATAACTGTTCACAAATAAGTTATACTTCCAACTGTCTTGTCTGACGTTTTCCGAAACGCTAGTTTTGTCCAGATCTAAAATAATTAAATCAGCATTCAAATTGTGCTGTCCCAGATTAAAAACCGCATTTGCAATTACAATTATTTTTGACTACTGTTAGTTTTCTACTGATTTAAAGATGACACCTTAAACAAGCTTCCACAAATAGGACACCTAAATTATATTAGTCTAAATTTCCTTTCTACATCACAGCAACCGCAGTTGGCTCAAAATGACAGATTAGACGATTTCCTGCCCCATATGGGTGCTAAGTGCGGAAGGGATATTACACTCTTCCTGCCCTATCTTTTTGACCAGTTGATTTGCTCCCATTGGTTAAGTGAAACTTGTTTATACGAGACCACCATTGGGCAACCAATTGACAATTAATGATAATAATTCACCCTTACATTATATTGTTTTTGTGTAACTGAATTGTTTGCCGATACGTCAGGCGTCCAAAACAAATCTTTTGTTATCCTGCACAACTGAGTGACCAGACAAATCATCGTTGTTTTTGTTTGTTGCGAAGGTGTCAAGGTAAGGCTTTTCTGCCACAACCAAGACAAATCCGTACAAAGGTTAACATCAGCGCACCTTGTGAGTGACACTGCAATGCAAAGTGCTTTTAAACCATTTATTTCAAGAAGCGTTTGACACATAAGAGGAAGCCATTACACATGCCTTTACATCAACAGCTGATCAGCAATGATAAATCATCATCGGTGAGAAAGTCGGGTTTAGGTGGTGTATTAAGATAATATGACTTCCTATTTAAGTAGTGTGTATGGCTGCAATCTTAAAAAGGAATCCTGAATGTTTTTTTATACTAAGAGTGTTTGAACTGAACAGTATCTGATCTTTCAACAGGCAGCATGGTCATCGACGATCACCGTTTATTTACAAGTTTTACAAATTTAAAAATTGTTTTCTACGTGTTTATCCGTTGATACTGATATGCCTAAAACTGTTCACGGAATTTTTAGACATGAACAACTGCCACCATAAAGGGCCAGTGACCGGCTAAAACGTAAAGTATACTTATTTGTGACAAACCCATTCTTATATAACCAACAACAGTGTCGACTTTCTACTTTTCTAAACTAACAAATTATCGTAGAAGGTAATTTGCAAATCGTAATTGTGTTCAGGGTTATGAACCTAATCAATAACATGCCAAACACCTTCTGCATTATATAGCTTTTTTATACAACAAAAGCACAGCTGTGTACAACAGCTTCCAGTACGTCATATAATTCACACCGCTCTTGCTCAATCTGCGTCAAGTTCATCGTGACCAAACCATCAACCACTTTACCGACCAAACCGTTGGGAATTTCCCTTCGCTGGTTGGAATTGTTTCTCAAGGTTATGGCCAAATTACTCGGGTTGGAACATTTTGGCACATAGTCTCTACTGCATGGTGTCTTCATATCGAGGACTAAACGCCGTAAGTTTGCTTAAGAACTATGACATATCAACATACGCGAGTAAATTTACATCTGAATTCTTTGGAAATCTCAACGTATCAACGTCTACCTAATCAGGTACAAGAGCGCGAATCGCGTTTCAGCAAACTTAGGGTTTTTCTTTACATTTCAGGCCAAGTTTGGAATGTTCCTTTACATTTTTAAATCCCACTGAGCAGACAACAGCTCGTTGCGCACATTCTTTTTCTTTATTTTAACCCATGACCCCGCGGGGCAGGCAACGGATCAGTGGTTCCCAACCAGGGCCCATGGCCCCCCAGGGGGTCCACGAGCTATGTTCCGGGGGGCCACGGGTGTAGATTTACAAGAAACACCCACTAAAAGTCATTTTCACTTATTCCCGAATTTATTCGACTATTTCACACACTATTTGTTGATAGTGAGGTTATCACGCTCATTACTCTATTAGACCTGTTTAAGGCCAAAATTAATACTTTAAGGGGGCCATCGTCCACGAAAGGTTGGGAACCACTGCAACAGATCATTGCAAAGCGTTGAGTCTAACTCATGGAAAAATATCACGTTCTATTAGTGTTCAACAATTTGGGATCAAATAGTTTTAATTAGTGATTCAACAGTGTCGAGCCGATGCTAAACCCATTCAATTTTCCTTTGTGTATTTTAAAATGAATTTTCCTTTAAAATACTTGCGTTTCCGGTAACAAACTGAATTACAACCATATCACTTGCTGCAAAAGCACACATCAAAAGGCAATAAGGCAAACAGTAGGCTAAGATAGTCAGTTACTCTGAGTTTAAATTGCTAAGACTGGTTTTAAATTTATATGTTTGTTTCCTGGCAAACCCTTTATTAGTAATATTCTTTTAGAAACCTAAAAAAGTAGGTTTTGTTGTTCCTTGGCAAACTTTTGTTTTGATTATCCAAGGTATGTATTGATTTTGAACAAATCAAACCTGTACAAAAATGTAGCAAGAACATCAGTTTCAAGCACATCACCTAAAAGCAAAAAGAAAAACGTTTACACAAAAAGAATTAAGGGCAAAATAGAAAGGGTGTATTCAATATATCGGTAACCTTTTGACACTAGTACGACACAAGAAATTCACGATGGTCACATAACAACGAGTTCGGCAGAAGGCACGCGACATTTCTTACATTTGGCTAGTGCGCTGTCAATCACAGACGAATAAAGCAACGGGTTGAGGGCGCTGTTGATTGGAAGCAAAACCGCAGCTGCAAGCACATAAACGATATCTGACATTATTACACCAGCAAGTGACAAAGAACTGAGGATGCAAATCGGAATCCAGCAACAGAAATCCGTCAGAAGCAATCTGGATATACGCTTTTGCATTTTGGCGCTCGTATCATTGTTTCTTGCCGCAGCCATGCGATTGCTGCGTCGATAGATAAGGACATAAGCGGCAACCATGAAAATAAACAAGACAAAATCGACTGTGATAATAAACAGTGAATATTCCCAAGCTGCATGGCCACTTGAAGCAAAAAGTCTTGGCAAACACACGCTTGTTTTGGCGTAGTAACCAAACTCTCCTTTGATTGATTGGCCAGACATGTTACTGGCGATGACTCGTTTAGCTTCATGCCATGATAGCACGGTGCTGTTAGTGAGTGACATGCGTTGTGCCAAACTCATTGCAGCTTCAAAAGAAACAAAATCACGTTTGTGAACGAAATTGGGAAACCAGATTGTTGTTACAAAGTAACCAGATACAAAATCAATTGTGGGAATGATGGCAATGACCATAGCAACACACCAAGTAACGAAACACGCCAAAATAATCCACTTAGGCCCAAGTGACATAGTGAGAAATGGTTTGTAGACAGATACAAGTCGATAAGCAGATATCAATGTCATGGTTAAAGCCGAAGTCTGAGATGAAATGACACACAGTGCGCCTAGGATTGAGCATTGTGTGCATGATCGCCATTGAGAATCAAAATAACAATAACTCCCAGAGAATTGGACACTTTTGACAGCCACAGCAAGTAAATAGATTCCCATTAACATGTCGGAAACTGATAGGTTGACAATGAATATTTGAGTGCATTCATTTACACAACTGTCGGTATTCCAGTTTAGATATGTCTTTTTAACTGTGGTTGCAGCCACTATGAAATTCCCAATCAATGCAAGTATGCCCATGATCCATATAAACGCGTTCAAAATAGGGTTGGCGATCATTTCCTTCTGATTGGAGAAGACAGTGTCACGAGAACTGACAGGTGGACATTCGTCACTGCCATCCGAGCAGTCTTTGATTCCGTCTTCTTTGTCACGAATTGGCACTGAGATTGGATTCCCATTAAGACAATAAAATCTCCTGTCCTTACAACGAATCTTTGCCTCATCCGATTTATCATCACAGTCGTAGTTTCCATCGCAAACTTTCATGACGTCAATACTCAACAAATCTCCACTGTTACAAATATAGCGTTTGGGACAAATTGATTCGTTATAGGAACTGTCTGATGTTCCATCGCACGTCCAGAGCTTTGCGGCAACTGACATAAATGCGGTATCGTTACAGAAAGCTGGTTGGTTGAGGCAGTTATGGCACTCATCAGTAGCACTTAAACATTCAGGTCTTCCGTCGCATGCTACACCTAATGTTTTTCTCTCGGCACATATTATAGTGTCAATTTGTGGATAGCAATAGTTCGTGTTGAGATAGTTCAGGCAGACCACAGATTGGTTGCACAACACAGAATCTATTGGATGGCAATCTGTTTGGTTGTAGCAGTGCATATGACCTGGTGGACAAGTTGACTGGGAATCGCCAAGCACAGCTTTGCACACCGTCTGATTCTCGCACAAGCATTCATCTGACAGGTCGTAGCAGTCAATCACGCCATCGCACACCTGATTCCTTGAGATAACCAGTCGCCTGTCCAAGCAAAGGAAGCATCGAAATTCTCCGTTGACGAAACAGAGATCGGATTTGTCAGCGCACTGGGCATCTTGGTCGTAAATATTTATTTGTGGCAAGCTACATGGCAATGTTAACCAATAACCAAGACATTTGAAACTGGGGTATGCGTGAATGCTATCACCTGGTGTTATAAATGGACAAAAAGCACCCAAAGCAAATTGAATGATGTTGTTAAAATCCTGATATAAGACAGGAAATTGAGATGTGGGAACGTTGTCCGGTTGGCATCGAGGAATATTGCAAATCCAGTAATCATCAATACAAACTTGATCTTTGTGTCCTTCACACGGTCTGTGATGCTGAATGCAATGTAAAGAATTGGTGGGTTGGTACCTCACAAATCTCTCCATCGATTTTTTATTGGTGCAGTTTAACAAGGTGTGCTCGCATTTTAAACTATACGAACGTGCATAGTAGTCACAAGGTTCATCGCTTTGATCAATGCATTGCGGTACACCATCTCCAACTGATGTGTTAGTTATACATTGCCCAGTTGGTGGGCAAATCTGTTCTTCATAGATGCATCCGCACATAACTTGATCACCGCTACACGTGCAATTGGTTTCGTCGCTGCCGTCTTTGCAGTCAAAATTTCCGTTGCACTTCAAAGATAATGGGATGCATTGTTTGGACTTGCACTCAAATTGATCTTCCCAGCAAGGACAGTTGACTTCATCGCTGTAATCTTCACAATCATCAATCCTATCACATACCTCCGAGCTTGGCAGACAGCCACGCAAACCAACACATGAGGAACTTTCGTAACATACGCATTGAAACTTATCAACTGGGCAAGTACAATTTACTTCGTCTGTTCCATCTAAACAGTCGTAGATGCCATCACATATTTGTGTCTTTTCATAACAACCTATCCCTTTCGTGCAATTACTGTCTCTTGGAAAACAGCCGCATTGGTATTGGTTTGCATTGCACTCCGCAGTCAAATTGTAGTCTTCGCATCCGCCAACTGGCGCACATTGAGTCGCATTAAATGTAGTGGCCGTGTTGTTCGGTCTTGTTGCTGGGCAACCACACACAAACTCTCCCTTGTTGCACGTTTGCAGCGAATATCGACATTCTTCTGTAAAAAAGCTGTCGCATTTAATATTTTTAGAACCACTGTATTTTTTGAGGGAATCGTTATCTACCCTTATAATAAGCGAACAAGTAAATTACAGTGCTGTAAAATTAAACTGCGTTTAAAATAATAATATTTTGCCTGGTTAAGTTGTATTCTCATGTTTTATGACTATGGTTGTTTACTCTATACTATTCACAACACTGTTTATTTTATTTTAGCATGTTAATCCAGGAAGAAACACGATTTGCTTACCAAAAGTGACAAGCCCGTACGATGGTAAGCTGTTGATCAACAGAACGAAAGATAACAAAAGCACTCTCCTAACCATATTTACCCTGCTATATTATTTATTAATCTAAACTCAAAAGAAGACACGTATTGGCGACACAAGCAACGTATCAATCCGACGATAACAAAACGTTTTCAAAATTGTAAGCTATACTGTTTTTGAAAACAATTAAATCACTATTTGTTGTGTACAATAACTAAGCTGTTCATTTTTTGACCACCTTGTTACGTTTTTACTTCTGTCAGAATTTCACATAAAACAATTATTTCATTCAAGCCCTAAGATGTTACCCTCCTTTACAAACTGACCCGATCGTGAGCCACAACAATCTACTAAACGATCTAATGCTTGGCATGAGCAGGGGGAAGTCGCTGACCGTACGTTATTGCCCACACATCAATCAAGAGTTACTCGATTCAGATTATCCAGGCGAAACCCGGAAGAATGCTTTATCCAATTTGCAACACATAGCAAGTAAAGTTGTTTATTTGATAAAATACTGTCAACGAATTGATTTTTGTCGAAAAGCTCAGCCGATAGGAGCGTTTAATCTTTTCTCGGGTTCATGGGTGCTCAGTTTGGTCCAGATCACGTAAAGTATTTAAGTTGTGCTGTTTCAAATTGAAAACCTTTATTCTATCTTTCACAAATATGTCACTTTGGTGCAAATCCCTTCACATTTCATAGCAACCACGGTTTTTGCTCATAATAACAAATTTGACGACTTCCTGTCCAATACGAGTGAAAAGTGCAGATGGGATATCACAAGCTTCCTGCCTATACCCTTGTTGTACCCTTTTGACCAGATTTGGCCGCATTGGTTAAGTAAAACTTGTTTATATGAGACCACCATTGATCAACCAAGTGACAAATAATGAGAATAGTTCATCCTTCTGATATCGTATTTTTTTCTGTTACTGAACAGTTTGCCGATACAATAGGTGTCCAAAACAAATCTCTTTTTGTGAATCTCTTTTACTATCTTGCACAAATGAGTGACCACATAAATTATCGCTGTTTGAAATCGGCAACACAAGAAAATGCGTTAAATTGTTTGCTACAACCAAGACGAATCTGTACAAAGGTGAACAGCAGCAGACCTTGCAAGTGATACTGCCATGAAAAGTCCTTTTTAACTATTGATTTCAAGTATCGTTCAAAATATAAGAGAAAGCCGTAGACATGTATCCGGTCTTCACATCAACAACTGATCGGCAATGATTATAATCATCTGTAAGCGAAGCCGGGTTTAGTACTTGCGGTTAAACTGGTGTATTAAGATTATATGACTTCCTTTTAAGAAGAGTATATGGCTGCATCAGTAATAGTTTAATATGCTTCCATTTAGTGACTGTGCTCCGGCCAAATCTCTTTTTGTCTACGTTTCAAATTTGGCACCAAAACGGGTCATGTTTCAACGTCGCTAAAGAACTCAGGCGCAACGTGTTGCAACTATTTGTTGCCGGGCTAGCGGGGTTCGAGCTTGTAACAAAACAGATAAACTAGCCTTGAAGTGTAATAAAAAATAAAAAAATTCCGGCAACTTAACTTCCTACATTTAAAACTGAATGAAGCAAAACTTTCCGCAATTCTGATAGCATTACAAATTGAAAATTATTTTTTACGTGTTTAAGCATCATAATTATCAGTTGCAAGAACTAAACTGTACTTGGAATTTTTGGACATGAACAACCGCGGCAATAAAGGACCAGTTATCTTGCTGAAACGTAAACTTTCCTTCTTTGTGACAGATCCACTCTCATATAACCAACAACAGTGTCAACTTTCTATCTTTTTAAACTGACAAACTGTCGTAGAAGATGATTAGGAAATAAAATACTTTTGGTACTGATTGGTAGCGGTAACATGCCAAATACCTGCGTTACTATGGCTTATTAGTAATAAGCCTTATTAGTAATAAGTAATAAGTAATAGGTTATTACACAACGAAAGCAAAGCCATTAAAAACAGCTTCAAGTAAGGTTATATCGCGACCCGAAAACTAGATCAAATTCCGGGACTGTCAAACCAATTCGATAACATTCGTCTCGCTCCTGCATCTACAACATAAATGATATTTGTAGTTCTTGGGGAGTCTAGAATTTGGCAAAAGGTTTGCTAGCTGGAATTGTTTCTAAAGGTTTACTCGGGTTTGAATAATTAAAAAAAAGTATTTTTGGACATAGTCTCTACTGGGCGGTGCCTTTATTTTAAGGACTAAATGCCGTAAGTTTGCTTAAGAAATATGACACACGAATATACACGAGATCAAATCCCACCCAACAAGAAACAGAATGTCGCAGAGCATTTTTGCATTCCATAGCTATTTACCTGTTTTGCTTTTGCCCATGAACGCGCGAGGAAGGCAACAGATACTTGTAAAGCGTTGAGTCTGACTGATAGCGACATGGAATCACTACCTTTTCTTAAAGCAACATTTGAAACGTGGAGAAAAAGTTGTGGGATACGCCCAAATGTTGCATGCAAACATGGTATAAGCCACCACTTAGTTTGAAACTTTCAAGTTTCAAATTTAATTCTGCAATTTTGTTGTAGTGATTTATAGGAAAACAAGCAAGTTCTATTCGTATTCAAAAACTGGGATTAAATATTTTAATTAATTATGCAACAGTTTCGAGCAGATGCTAAACCCATTCAATATTCCTTTGTTTGTTTTAAACTGTACTTTCCTTCAAAATACACCACTCCACGGTAATAAATTGAACTACAAACTTTCCACTTGTTTCAACGACAACGATTAAATATAAATTATAAAGTTTAAATTCTAAGACTGGTTTCAAATTTCAATATTTGTTTGCTGTCAAACTATTTGTTAGTAACCGTCTTGTAGAACAGGCCTGTCAAACTCGCGGCCCGCGGGCCGCATGCGGCCCACGAAGCCCTCCAATGCGGCCCATGAACAGTCAACAGCAATTGTAATATTTTGTCCGATTTTTATCTAATTATACTAAATTTTTCTTACTTTTCAAAGTGAAACCTATTATTCAAACAGACATTTACCGAAATTGAATTTATAGATACAAATCCATATGTTATGAATAGAAACGATAGTAATTAAAACTCCTTTGCCAAACCTTTGATTTTCAAACTGCCCTAAACAGATTTTGTGTTACTGAAAAGAGTATTACCAGGCTAGCAGCCATATGCGTCTGACTTTTGTAGGCCTATTATGTGAAAACAATGCGAAAAACAGGTATGAAATGCGTCACAATAAAGATTATGACGTAATAAACAGTTAAAACTGATCTTCACACTGTGCAGTTCAATCTGTGCATCAAGTTGGAAATTAATCTGGGTTTTGGGGGGGTCAATGGTATATATATATGATATAAACCTTTTTCTTTACCAATTTCAAAAACAAAAACCAGCAGATAATTGGCGGCTGTTGGTGAAATAAGGATTTGCAATGCGGCCGTCGTAGCGAAAAGGTTGTTTAAGTGTATAAAACTAGATTAAAAATCACATGCGGCCCTCGGCATAATTTCCAAACTGCAATATGGCCCCCGAACCCCACGAGTTTGACACCCCTGTTGTAGAACATCCAAAAAGTAGGCTGTGTTGTTTTTCAGCACAAATATTTCGTGGTGATATTTCCAGATATGTATTGATTTTGAACAAACCAAACTTGTACAAATGTGTAGCAAGAACATCAGTTACAAGCGCATAGGGAAACAGAAAGGAACTTGGTTGGTTTGGAACAAAATCGAAAAGGTATATTTCAAATATTGGTAACATTTGACATAATAAGAGAAAATCACAAAGAGTTACATGGCAACGATTTCAGCAGTATTTCGGCGAGCAGAAGCAGCACGAAATTTCTTACATTTATTCACTGCACTGTCAATCACAGTTGAATAAAGCAACGGGTTTAGTGCGCTGTTGATTGGAAGCAAAACCGCAGCTACAAGCACATAAACGATATCTGACAACGGTACGCCACCCATCGACAAATAACTGAGGATGCAAATCGGAATCCAGCAACAGAAATCGGTAAGAAGCAATCTGGATATTCGCTTCTGCATTTTGGCACTGATATCGTTGTTTCTTTCTTCAGCCATGCGATTGCTGCGTCGATAAATAAGGACATAAGCGGCAAACATGAAAATAAACATGACGAAATTCAATGTGATGATAAAAAGTGAGTATCCCAAAGCTGAATGGCTTTCTGAAGCAAAGAGTCTTGGCAAACACACGCTGGTTTTGGCGTAGTAACCAAACTCTCCTTTGATGGATTGCCCTGACATGTTAATATCGATGACTCGTTTAGCGTCATGCCATGATAGCACGGTGCTGTTGGTGGGTGACATGCGTTGTGCCAAAATCATTGCAGCTTCAAAAGAAACAAAATCACGTTTGTGAACGAAATTAGGAAACCAGATTGTTGTTACAAAGTAACCAGATGCAAAATCAACTGTAGGAATGATGGCAATGACCAAAGCAACACACCAAGTAAAGAAACAGGCCAACAAAATCCACATAGGTGTGAGTGACATTGTAAGGAATGGTTTGTACACAGACACGAGTCGATAGACTGATATCAATGCCATAGTTATAGCCGAAGTCTGAGATGAAATGACGCACAATGCACCTAGAATGGAGCATTGTGTGCTCGATCGCCACTCAGAATCGAAATAACAATAATTCCCAGAGAATTGGACACTTTTAACTGCAACAGCAAATAGATAAATTCCCATTAACACGTCGGAAACTGAGAGATTGATAATGAATATTTCAGTACACTTTTTTACACAATCGTCCGATTTCCAGTTTGAGTATGTCTTTTTACCAGTGGTTGCAGCTACAATGAAATTCCCAATCAATGCAAGGATACCCATAAACCATATAAACGCGTTCAAAATAGGGTTGGCAATCATTTCTTTCTGATTGGAGAAAATAGTGTAACGAGAGCTGACAGGTGGGCATTCGTCACTGCCGTCTGAGCAGTCTTTGATTCCGTCTTCCTTTTCTGCAATGGGCACTGAGAGTGGATTCCCATTAAAACAATAAAATCTTTTGTTCTTACAGCGATCCTTTGCCTCATCCGATTTATCGTCACAGTCGTAGTTTCCATCGCAAACTTTCATGACGTCAATGCTCATAAAGTTACCACTGCTACAAATATAACGTTTGGGACAAAGTGATTCGTTGTGGGAGCCACGCTGTAGTCCATCACACATCCAAAGATCTGTGGCATCTGCCACGAATTGGCTGTCGTTGCAAAACGCCGGTGGATGTGGACAGTTAGGACACTCATCAGTGGAATTTAGACATTCAGGTCTTCCATCGCATGCTACACCAAATGTATTCCTTTCGGTGCATAAAATCAAGTCAATTTGTTGATAGCAATATTTGATATTTCTCGAGTCAATGCATTTTACATTGCCGTTGCACAACACAGAATCTATTGGAAGGCAATCTGTTTGGTTGTAGCAGTGCATATAACCTGGTGGACAAGTTGACCGGGAATCGCCAAACACAGCTTTGCACACGCTCTGATTCTCGCATAAACATTCATCTGACAGGTCGTAGCAGTCAATCACGCCATCGCACACCTGATTCCTTGAGATAACTAGTCTCTTGTCCAAGCAAAGGAAACATCGAAATTCTCCGTTCACAAAACACAGATCAGATTTGTCAGCGCACTGGGCATCTTGGTCGTAAAGATTGATTTGAGGCAAGCTACATGGAAATGTTAACCAGTATCCAAGACATTTGAAACTCGGGTGTGCGTGGATGTGGTAATCAGCTGGATTTATGAATGGACAAAAAGCGTACAAAGCCAAATTGATGTTTTTATTGTGATCCTGATAGTAAACCGGAGGTGTCGATGGTGGTGTATGCTCTCCTTCGCATTGAGGCTTGTTGCAAATCCAGTATTCATCAGTGCACATTTTATCCTTGTGCTCTTTACACGGTCTGTGATGCTGAATGCAATGTGCAGAATTGTTTACTTGGTACTTCAAAAATCTCTGCATTGCTGTTTTACTGGTGCAGTTTATTAAACTGTAATAACACGATAGCTCATAACTTTTAGAAAAATAGTCACAAGGTTCATCGCTATGGTCCATGCAGTTCGGAGTACCATCGGCCACCGATGTGTTAGGTATGCATTTCCCGATGGTCGGACAAATCTGTTCTTCATAGATGCATCCGCACATAACTTGATCACCGCTACACGTGCAATTGGTTTCGTCGCTGCCGTCTTTGCAGTCAAAATTTCCGTTGCACATCAAAGTTAATGGGATGCATTGTTTAGACTTGCACTCAAATTGATCTTCCCAGCAAGGACAGTTGACTTCATCGCTGTAATCTTTACAATCATCAATCCTATTGCAAACCTCCGAGCTTGGCAGACAGCCACGCAAACCAACACATGAGGAACTTTCGTAACATGCACATTGAAACTTATCAACTGGGCAAGTACAATTTACTTCGTCTGTTCCATCTAAACAGTCGAAGATGCCATCACATATTTGTGTCTTGTCATAACAACCTATCCCTTTCGTGCAATTACTGTCTCTTGGAAAACAGCCGCATTGGTATTGGTTTGCATTGCACTCCGCAGTCAAATTGTAGTCTTCGCAACCGCCAACTGACGCACATTGAGTCGCATTAAATGTAGTTGCCGTGTTGTTCGGTCTTGTTGCTGGGCAACCACACACAAACTCTCCCTTGTTGCACGTTTGCAGCGAATATCGACATTCTTCTGTAAAAAAAGCTGTCGCATTTAATATTTTTAGAACCACTGTATTTTTTTGAGGGAATCGTTATCTACCCTTATAATAAGCGAACAAGTAAATTACAGTGCTGTAAAATTAAACTGCGTTTAAAATAATAATATTTTGCCTGGTTAAGTTGTATTCTCATGTTTTATGACTATGGTTGTTTACTCTATACTATTCACAACACTGTTTATTTTATTTTAGCATGTTAATCCAGGAAGAAACACGATTTGCTTACCAAAAGTGACAAGCCCGTACGATGGTAAGCTGTTGATCAACAGAACGAAAGATAACAAAAGCACTCTCCTAACCATATTTACCCTGCTATATTATTTGTTAATCTAAACTCAAAAGAAGACACGTATTTGCGACACAAGCAACGTATCAATCCGACGATAACAAAACGTTTTCAAAATTGTAGGCTATACTGTTTTTGAAAACAATTAAATCACTATTTGTTGTGTACAATAACTAAGCTGTTCATTTTTTGACCACCTTGTTACGTTTTTACTTCTGTCAGAATTTCACATGAAACAAATATTTCATTCAAGCCCTAAGATGTTACCCTCCTTTACAAACTGACCCGATCGTGAGCCACAACAATCTACTAAACGATCTAATGCTTGGCATGAGCAGGGGGAAGTCGCTGACCGTACGTTATTGCCCACACATCAATCAAGAGTTACTCGATTCAGATTATCCAGGCGAAACCCGGAAGAATGCTTTATCCAATTTGCAACACATAGCAAGTAAAGTTGTTTATTTGATAAAATCTCAGCCGATAGTAGCGTTTAATCTTTCTCGGGTTCATGGGTGCTCAGTTTGGTCCAGATCACGTAAAGTATTTCAGTTGTGCTGTTTCAAATTGAAAACCTTTTTTCTATCTTTAACAAATATGTCACTTTGGTGCAAATCCCTTCACATTTCATAGCAACCACGGTTTTTGCTCATAATAACAAATTTGACGACTTCCTGTCCAATACGAGTGAAAAGTGCAGATGGGATATCACAAGCTTCCTGCCTATACCCTTGTTATACCCTTTTGACCAGATTTGGCCGCATTGGTTAAGTAAAACTTGTTTATATGAGACCACCATTGATCAACCAAGTGACAAATAATGAGAAAAAAAAATTTCTGTTACTGAACAGTTTGCCGATACAATAGGTGTCCAAAACAAATCTCTTTTTGTGAATCTCTTTTACTATCTTGCACAAATGAGTGACCACATAAATTATCGCTGTTTGAAATCGGCAACACAAGAAAATGCGTTAAATTGTTTGCTACAACCAAGACGAATCTGTACAAAGTTGAACAGCAGCAGACCTTGCAAGTGATACTGCCATGAAAAGTCCTTTTTAACTATTGATTTCAAGTATCGTTCAAAATATAAGAGAAAGCCGTAGACATGTATCCGGTCTTCACATCAACAACTGATCGGCAATGATTATAATCATCTGTAAGCGAAGCCGGGTTTAGTACTTGCGGTTAAACTGGTGTATTAAGATTATATGACTTCCTTTTAAGAAGAGTATATGGCTGCATCAGTAATAGTTTAATATGCTTCCATTTAGTGACTGTGCTCCGGCCAAATCTCTTTTTGTCTACGTTTCAAATTTGGCACCAAAACGGGTCATGTTTCAACGTCGCTAAAGAACTCAGGCGCAACGTGTTGCAACTATTTGTTGCCGGGCTAGCGGGGTTCGAGCTTGTAACAAAACAGATAAACTAGCCTTGAAGTGTAATAAAAAATAAAAAAATTCCGGCAACTTAACTTCCTACATTTAAAACTGAATGAAGCAAAACTTTCCGCAATTCTGATAGCATTACAAATTGAAAATTATTTTTTACGTGTTTAAGCATCATAATTATCAGTTGCAAGAACTAAACTGTACTTGGAATTTTTGGACATGAACAACCGCGGCAATAAAGGACCAGTTATCTTGCTGAAACGTAAACTTTCCTTCTTTGTGACAGATCCACTCTCATATAACCAACAACAGTGTCAACTTTCTATCTTTTTAAACTGACAAACTGTCGTAGAAGATGATTAGGAAATAAAATACTTTTGGTACTGATTGGTAGCGGTAACATGCCAAATACCTGCGTTACTATGGCTTATTAGTAATAAGCCTTATTAGTAATAAGTAATAAGTAATAGGTTATTACACAACGAAAGCAAAGCCATTAAAAACAGTTTCAAGTAAGGTTATATCACGACCCGAAAACTAGATCAAATTCCGGGACTGTCAAACCAATTCGATAACATTCGTCTCGCTCCTGCATCTACAACATAAATGATATTTGTAGTTCTTGGGGAGTCTAGAATTTGGCAAAAGGTTTGCTAGCTGGAATTGTTTCTAAAGGTTATAGCCGATTTACTCGGGCTTGAATAATCAAAAAAAAGTATTTTTGGACATAGTCTCTACTGGGCGGTGCCTTTATTTTAAGGACTAAATGCCGTAAGTTTGCTTAAGACATATGACACACATCTAAAATAAAATAAAAATAATTACATTTCAAGGCAATTTAAGCGTGTCCCTTCACATCCCTAAATCCCACCCAACAAGAAACAGAATGTCGCAGAGCATTTTTGCATTCCATAGCTATTTACCTGTTCTGCTTTTGCCAATGAACGCGCGAGGAAGGCAACAGATACTTGTAAAGCGTTGAGTCTGACTGATAGCGACATGGAATCACTACCTTTTCTTAAAGCAACATTTGAAACGTGGAGAAAAAGTTGTGGGATACGCCCAAACGTTGCATGCAAACATGGTATAAGCCACCACTTAGTTTGAAACTTTCAAGTTTCAAATTTAATTCTGCAATTTTGTTGTAGTGATTTATAGGAAAACAAGCAAGTTCTATTCGTATTCAAAATCTGGGATTAAATATTTTAATTAATTATGCAACAGTTTCGAGCAGATGCTAAACCCATTCAATTTTCCTTTGTTTGTTTTAAACTGTACTTTCCTTCAAAATACGCCACTCCACGGTAATAAATTGAACTACAAACTTTCCACTTGTTTCAACGACAACGATTAAATATAAATTATAATGTTTAAATTCTAAGACTGGTTTCAAATTTCAATATTTGTTTGCTGTCAAACTATTTGTTAGTAACCGTCTTGTAGAACAGGCCTGTCAAACTCGCGGCCCACGAACAGTCAACAGCAATTGTAATATTTTGTCCGATTTTTATTTAATTATACTAAATTTGTCTTACTTTTCAAAGTGAAACCTATTATTCAAACAGACATTTACCGAAATTGAATTTATAGATACAAATCCATATGTTATGAATAGAAACGATAGTAATTAAAACTCCTTTGCCAAAACTTTTGATTTTCAAACTGCCCTAAACAGATTTTGTGTTACTGAAAAGAGTATTACCAGGCTAACAGCCATATGCGTCTGACTTTTGTAGGCCTATTGTGTGCAAACAATGCGAAAAACAGGTATGAAATGCGTCACAATAAAGATTATGACGTAATAAACAGTTAAAACTGATCTTCACACTGTGCAGTTCAATCTGTGCATCAAGTTGGAAATTAATCTGGGTTTTGGGGGGGTCAATGGTATATATATATGATATAAACCTTTTTCTTTACCAATTTCAAAAACAAAAACCAGCAGATAATTGGCGGCTGTTGGTGAAATAAGGATTTGCAATGCGGCCGTCGTTGCGAAAAGGTTGTTTAAGTGTATAAAACTAGATTAAAAATCACATGCGGCCCTCGGCATAATTTCCAAACTGCAATGTGGCCCCCGAACCCCACGAGTTTGACACCCCTGTTGTAGAACATCCAAAAAGTAGGCTGTGTTGTTTTTCAGCACAAATATTTCGTGGTGATATTTCCAGATATGTATTGATTTTGAACAAACCAAACTTGTACAAATGTGTAGCAAGAACATCAGTTACAAGCGCATAGGGAAACAGAAAGGAACTTGGTTGGTTTGGAACAAAATCGAAAAGGTATATTTCAAATATTGGTAACATTTGACATAATAAGAGAAAATCACAAAGAGTTACATGGCAACGATTTCAGCAGTATTTCGGCGAGCAGAAGCAGCACGAAATTTCTTACATTTATTCACTGCACTGTCAATCACAGTTGAATAAAGCAACGGGTTTAGTGCGCTGTTGATTGGAAGCAAAACCGCAGCTACAAGCACATAAACGATATCTGACAACGGTACGCCACCCATCGACAAATAACTGAGGATGCAAATCGGAATCCAGCAACAGAAATCGGTCAGAAGCAATCTGGATATTCGCTTCTGCATTTTGGCACTGATATCGTTGTTTCTTTCTTCAGCCATGCGATTGCTGCGTCGATAAATAAGGACATAAGCGGCAAACATGAAAATAAACATGACGAAATTCAATGTGATGATAAAAAGTGAGTATCCCAAAGCTGAATGGCTTTCTGAAGCAAAGAGTCTTGGCAAACACACGCTGGTTTTGGCGTAGTAACCAAACTCTCCTTTGATGGATTGCCCTGACATGTTAATATCGATGACTCGTTTAGCGTCATGCCATGATAGCACGGTGCTGTTGGTAGGTGACATACGTTGTGCCAAAATCATTGCAGCTTCAAAAGAAACAAAATCACGTTTGTGAACGAAATTAGGAAACCAGATTGTTGTTACAAAGTAACCAGATGCAAAATCAATTGTAGGAATGATGGCAATGAACAAAGCAACACACCAAGTAACGAAACACGCCAAAATAATCCACTTAGGCCCAAGTGACATAGTGAGAAATGGTTTGTAGACAGATACAAGTCGATAAGCAGATATCAATGCCATAGTTATAGCCGAAGTCTGAGATGAAATGACGCACAATGCACCTAGAATGGAGCATTGTGTGCTCGATCGCCACTCAGAATCGAAATAACAATAATTCCCAGAGAATTGGACACTTTTAACTGCAACAGCAAATAGATAAATTCCCATTAACACGTCGGAAACTGAGAGATTGATAATGAATATTTCAGTACACTTTTTTACACAATCGTCCGATTTCCAGTTTGAGTATGTCTTTTTACCAGTGGTTGCAGCTACAATGAAATTCCCAATCAATGCAAGGATACCCATAAACCATATAAACGCGTTCAAAATAGGGTTGGCAATCATTTCTTTCTGATTGGAGAAAATAGTGTAACGAGAGCTGACAGGTGGGCATTCGTCACTGCTGTCTGAGCAGTCTTTGATTCCGTCTTCCTTTTCTGCAATGGGCACTGAGAGTGGATTCCCATTAAAACAATAAAATCTTTTGTTCTTACAGCGATCCTTTGCCTCATCCGATTTATCGTCACAGTCGTAGTTTCCATCGCAAACTTTCATGACGTCAATGCTCATAAAGTTACCACTGCTACAAATATAACGTTTGGGACAAAGTGATTCGTTGTGGGAGCCACGCTGTAGTCCATCACACATCCAAAGATCTGTGGCATCTGCCACGAATTGGCTGTCGTTGCAAAACGCCGGTGGATGTGGACAGTTAGGACACTCATCAGTGGAATTTAGACATTCAGGTCTTCCATCGCATGCTACACCAAATGTATTCCTTTCGGTGCATAAAATCAAGTCAATTTGTTGATAGCAATATTTGATATTTCTCGAGTCAATGCATTTTACATTGCCGTTGCACAACACAGAATCTATTGGAAGGCAATCTGTTTGGTTGTAGCAGTGCATATAACCTGGTGGACAAGTTGACCGGGAATCGCCAAACACAGCTTTGCACACGCTCTGATTCTCGCATAAACATTCATCTGACAGGTCGTAGCAGTCAATCACGCCATCGCACACCTGATTCCTTGAGATAACTAGTCTCTTGTCCAAGCAAAGGAAACATCGAAATTCTCCGTTCACAAAACACAGATCAGATTTGTCAGCGCACTGGGCATCTTGGTCGTAAAGATTGATTTGAGGCAAGCTACATGGAAATGTTAACCAGTATCCAAGACATTTGAAACTCGGGTGTGCGTGGATGTGGTAATCAGCTGGATTTATGAATGGACAAAAAGCGTACAAAGCCAAATTGATGTTTTTATTGTGATCCTGATAGTAAACCGGAGGTGTCGATGGTGGTGTATGCTCTCCTTCGCATTGAGGCTTGTTGCAAATCCAGTATTCATCAGTGCACATTTTATCCTTGTGCTCTTTACACGGTCTGTGATGCTGAATGCAATGTGCAGAATTGTTTACTTGGTACTTCAAAAATCTCTGCATTGCTGTTTTACTGGTGCAGTTTATTAAACTGTAATAACACGATAGCTCATAACTTTTAGAAAAATAGTCACAAGGTTCATCGCTATGGTCCATGCAGTTCGGAGTACCATCGGCCACCGATGTGTTAGGTATGCATTTCCCGATGGTCGGACAAATCTGTTCTTCATAGATGCATCCGCACATAACTTGATCACCGCTACACGTGCAATTGGTTTCGTCGCTGCCGTCTTTGCAGTCAAAATTTCCGTTGCACATCAAAGTTAATGGGATGCATTGTTTAGACTTGCACTCAAATTGATCTTCCCAGCAAGGACAGTTGACTTCATCGCTGTAATCTTTACAATCATCAATCCTATTGCAAACCTCCGAGCTTGGCAGACAGCCACGCAAACCAACACATGAGGAACTTTCGTAACATGCACATTGAAACTTATCAACTGGGCAAGTACAATTTACTTCGTCTGTTCCATCTAAACAGTCGAAGATGCCATCACATATTTGTGTCTTGTCATAACAACCTATCCCTTTCGTGCAATTACTGTCTCTTGGAAAACAGCCGCATTGGTATTGGTTTGCATTGCACTCCGCAGTCAAATTGTAGTCTTCGCATCCGCCAACTGGCGCACACTGAGTCGCATTAAATGTAGTTGCCGTGTTGTTCGGTCTTGTTGCTGGGCAACCACACACAAACTCTCCCTTGTTGCACGTTTGCAGCGAATATCGACATTCTTCTGTAAAAAAGCTGTCGCATTTAATATTTTTAGAACCACTGTATTTTTTGAGGGAATCGTTATCTACCCTTATAATAAGCGAACAAGTAAATTGCAGTGCTGTAAAATTAAACTGCGTTTAAAATAATAATATTTTGCCTGGTTAAGTTATATTCTCATGTTTTATTACTATGGTTGTTTACTCTATACTATTCACAACACTGTTTATTTTATTTTAGCATGTTAATCCAGGAAGAAACACGATTTGCTTACCAAAAGTGACAAGCCCGTACGATGGTAAGCTGTTGATCAACAGAACGGAAGATAACAAAAGCACTCTCCTAACCATATTTACCCTGCTATATTATTTATTAATCTAAACTCAAAAGAAGACACGTATTGGCGACACAAGCAACGTATCAATCCGACGATAACAAAACGTTTTCAAAATTGTAGGCTATACTGTTTTTGAAAACAATTAAATCACTATTTGTTGTGTACAATAACTAAGCTGTTCATTTTTTGACCACCTTGTTACGTTTTTACTTCTGTCAGAATTTCACATAAAACAATTATTTCATTCAAGCCCTAAGATGTTACCCTCCTTTACAAACTGACCCGATCGTGAGCCACAACAATCTACTAAACGATCTAATGCTTGGCATGAGCAGGGGGAAGTCGCTGACCGTACGTTATTGCCCACACATCAATCAAGAGTTACTCGATTCAGATTTTCCAGGCGAAACCCGGAAGAATGCTTTATCCAATTTGCAACACATAGCAAGTAAAGTTGTTTATTTGATAAAATACTGTCAACGAATTGATTTTTGTCGAAAAGCTCAGCCGATAGGAGCGTTTAATCTTTTCTCGTGTTCATGGGTGCTCAGTTTGGTCCAGATCACGTAAAGTATTTAAGTTGTGCTGTTTCAAATTGAAAAACTTTTTTCTATCTTTCACAAATATGTCACTTTGGTGCAAATCCCTTCACATTTCATAGCAACCACGGTTTTTGCTCATAATAACAAATTTGACGACTTCCTGTCCAATACGAGTGAAAAGTGCAGATGGGATATCACAAGCTTCCTGCCTATACCCTTGTTATACCCTTTTTGACCAGATTTGGCCGCATTGGTTAAGTAAAACTTGTTTATATGAGACCACCATTGATCGGGCTAGCGGGGTTCGAGCTTGTAACAAAACAGATAAACTAGCCTTGAAGTGTAATAAAAAATAAAAAAATTCCGGCAACTTAACTTCCTACATTTAAAACTGAATGAAGCAAAACTTTCCGCAATTCTGATAGCATTACAAATTGAAAATTATTTTTTACGTGTTTAAGCATGATAATTATCAGTTGCAAGAACTAAACTGTACTTGGAATTTTTGGACATGAACAACCGCGGCAATAAAGGACCAGTTATCTTGCTGAAACGTAAACTTTCCTTCTTTGTGACAGATCCACTCTCATATAACCAACAACAGTGTCAACCTTCTATCTTTTTAAACTGACAAACTGTCGTAGAAGATGATTAGGAAATAAAATACTTTTGGTACTGATTGGTAGCGGTAACATGCCAAATACCTGCGTTACTATGGCTTATTAGTAATAAGCCTTATTAGTAATAAGTAATAAGTAATAGGTTATTACACAACGAAAGCAAAGCCATTAAAAACAGTTTCAAGTAAGGTTATATCACGACCCGAAAACTAGATCAAATTCCGGGACTGTCAAACCAATTCGATAACATTCGTCTCGCTCCTGCATCTACAACATAAATGATATTTGTAGTTCTTATGGAGTCTAGAATTTGGCAAAAGGTTTGCTAGCTGGAATTGTTTCTAAAGGTTATAGCCGATTTACTCGGGTTTGAATAATCAAAAAAAAGTATTTTTGAACATAGTCTCTACTGGGCGGTGCCTTTATTTTAAGGACTAAATGCCGTAAGTTTGCTTAAGAAATATGACACACGAATATACACGAGATCATCTAAAATAAAATAAAAATAATTACATTTCAAGGCAATTTAAGCGTGTCCCTTCACATCCCTAAATCCCACCCAACAAGAAACAGAATGTCGCAGAGCATTTTTGCATTCCATAGCTATTTACCTGTTTTGCTTTTGCCCATGAACGCGCGAGGAAGGCAACAGATACTTGTAAAGCGTTGAGTCTGACTGATAGCGACATGGAATCACTACAAGTTTCAAATTTAATTCTGCAATTTTGTTGTAGTGATTTATAGGAAAACAAGCAAGTTCTATTCGTATTCAAAATTCAAAAAAAAAATATTCAAAAAAAATGGTTGCCTTTTGTGTTCCTTAGTATATGCTTAAATCAAGATACAACACAACCTACGCTTGGTCTGCACAGCCCATTTCTTTAGTTTTCCAATTTCTCCACCACATTAGGAACCACACAACATTGCAGATCACAAACAAACAGGCCAGCAATATAGCTGCCACTGTTGAAGATGAGTCTGTTAAAAGCAAAACGTTCTGTTGTTAAACAAAATAATCTAATTGTGAATGTTTGTTTTGATCATGTTTATCTTTAGTGGGTGGACAATGCCTGAATGTGTTATGCACACAATGAGTCAGCCATTGAGCTGCCTGCCTCATTAAAGAAGTTAAACCTAGGAAATGCTACTACTACCAAACCACATGACAGACATACATTAAGCTAATTTTTAATGGTTGGCACCAAGGGCATTTCACCCATTTAAAAGACATATCTCCTAAAATGCCCACGGTTAGGACTATTAGGGTCAGAATTAGCATTCAAAATTTAATAAGACTAGAAATATAACTTAGTTTCTGATGTAAATGTTCCAAATACAGATATTATACCTACCCCTTTTCAGCTGCTAAATAAATAATTTAGCTCTTTGCGCCACCTTTCGAAAATTAGCCAAATGTGCGTCTGGCAAATGTGGTATGCTGTTAGTAGCTCTACCACGAAACTAACGCCCGTGAACACAAGGCGGTTACAAAACCTACCTAGTGGTTAGGATAAAACAAGGACACTGTAATCGTTTTCATAACTCTTCAAACGATTAATGCTATTGTTTGTTTTTTATCTGATAATAATGACTTATACTGTCCACAAAACTAGTTTGTTAAATCACCAAGTTCTTCATAAGGTCTTAAATCTAATCTATTTTGGCTGGTATGAGTTTATACAAGATACGTACCGTTGGCGGCACATTCAAAGAATCCGTGGGAGATTGTAGCGTTACATTCAGAGCAGTTTAATTTAACCGTAGGAGTTTTAGTAGCTATGTAATGAGATTTGCAAGGGCTTGGCAGTTTGCAACTTGAGTCCATTCGGAACGCGAAACAAGTGCAATGTTCAGTTTTGTTAACTGTGTTCGAAATCCATTCTATAAGAAATTAATCCATTGTAAGTCCGGGTATACGTATAATGTTCCTGGTTGTTATTTGTGTTGGCAAATTACATTTTGTTTCAAACAAAAGTAGCAATGTTTACCACAAAATGTTGTTCTATTGAGTGACTTAATTCGTGTAAAGTTTGCAGCCTCATTTCGTTCTTTATATTGAACCTATCAAACGTCTTGTTTTTGGTGCTAGTAGCCTACATGCCTTTTTTTTGAAAATTCTTTAATGTTTAAAAATCAAAGACAAACATACGCATTAAACACACACACAAACATAAATATACCACGCATATATTGCCAAGCTGACAGAAATAAAATGTTATTCGTTGCAACCAATCATTTGCGACATTAAGGACAATCATAGTGAATATTCGGTTGTATGAATATAGCCGTATTGCAATCGTCAGTGTTTATTGCATTTGCAAGTGTTGTTCATTCATTTCCGCATTGGAACCGCGACCAAGCTCTTTTCACAGCTTCTCTAACTTCTTCTTGCATCACACAGTAGATGATGAAGATAAATAAACCTTGCAATCCGTTCACCGTCACATTGATGTACATGAAGAACTCGTTGCTCGCAGTTGAACCTATCCCTGCAACAAGAATAAGATGATACTTAAAACAAAATTAGAAGTCAACAGGCACATTGCTAAAAGTAGCGTGTTTGTGGTTTTCAATTACTGCACCACTGCTATTATAATATTGTCATGTACGCAAGGTATCTGTGTTCGTTGAAAACAATTGTAAGCAATGTTTCATTAACACGCTGTGGCCACACACCAGCCTATGCGTAGCATACATTTTCATGCCTGGGCATACACAAAAGCTTCCTCAAGGCACTGAGGAACACTGCAGGCATTATTACATTTACTCGACGTGGCCACACACTAGTTTATGCGCAGCATAGATTTCCTCATATTTGGGAAGAAAAGCTCCCTGAGTAAATCTTAGATGTGCTGGCTATGGACTAAGCGTCTTTCATTGTTAAGCACACAGTGTTTGTGGACTACAATACGTGAGCAGTTCACAACACTGCAAGCGATATGCTTATGGAGATCAATTGTTGTTACCTACAAATATTCCCAGCACAAGTGGGATTCCCATGACAGGAGTCAGCAGCAGCAACTTCTTTGCGATGTCGCCCACCACAAGAATCTTGATCTTTTTTGTGATTTTATCATTCGCGTTTGGACGACATACGCGGCCTCGACGTGGTTGGTTGGCGTTTAGGCGGGAAATGAAGACGACCACGTGGCCGAGAATGAGAAGGTTGATGAGGATGCAGAGAGAGATTGGACCAATCACCGACCAGTAGAAGAGATGGGACTGATGGTAGAGGAAACAACGCAGGGTATTGTCGTTCGTGGAGGCGTTCAACGCTGTTTGATTCACCGCACTTGGAGTGAGGTAATTCTCTGTGAAGACGAAACCAACAACTGCAGCTGCTGCTGTAATGATTAAGGGGATTCCCCAGCCGACGAGAGCTCTGATGACGTTTAGCTTGGTCGGGTTGATCGCGTTGAATTGAAGAGACTTGGACGAAGTTTTCATGGCCAGTGTGATTCCCTCCACCAACATCCAGAACACTGTTAAACAATATTCAATGTAAGCTTATTTGAATACACAAATTAAGGAGACAAAACTTCCGTGAACATGTTAATTAATAAGTTATATAATGCTGAAGGTGGTTTTGCGTCATGTTTGGCTCCTTAAACTGGTGAGAAAATTATTGAAGGATTTACAGTTAAAACAAATTATTGTATCAGGAGAGCAAGGTGGGTTGTTGGACATTGATTGCCTATAGCCTGTATCGCGCCGTAAAAAAAACAATTGTATGACAATGCCATTTTGCGTAGGAAATATAAATTTACATGTGCATGTGTGTTTTAAAAGATTCATATCATTATAAGCTAGTCTAATCTATTGTGGTTAGATTGCCTTGTCACGTCAATTACCTGAAGACAGCAGGAAGTAGTGCATGGCAACCGCCAGAGCCTCGCACAGTTGTGGATACGTCATAGCGACGTCATGGATTAAATTGATTGCGTGGAAGATCATGAGAGCCAGTGACAAGTTGATTTGAACAAAGAGTCGGTCGTTCACGATCGCGTGGCGGACGTTGACGATTGTAATGACAGTAATGATGAGAAACAAAACCGTTGTGCTTTCGGTGATGTAAGACAGGATCTGGAACAACACAAAATTCTATTGGGTTTCGCGAAATACTAACGTCATTTTGCTAAAATCATCACTTGCGAAATAACTACCATTTTAAAAGAGATTTTTGTCATTAAAACCTGGGAACAAGAAGAAACAAGTAAAGCCTGATTATTTCAGATTCTAAATTAGGGAGCATAAACCCTGATTTTAGTTTGTAAACAGTAGGTTTTTGATGCACAATTTTTTGTTTTTATTATTGCACTTACGTACAGTAGCATTGGACACGTAACTCACGTTGTACGATGAGAAATATTAAATTTTTCTTACCTTGACTGAAGCGACCTGGACAACTGGGCCGACTGCCAGGAGCACTGCAAACACTGTCGTGTGATCACATACACAAGAAACCTTCGACTGATTAGTTGTTGTCTCAGTTTCGCAGCCTTTAGTCGAAAACAGGTGTGTATTTGGATCAACAAACGCGCAAATCCATTTGGTTTTGCGATCTTGTTTTGCTGCGTTGTCACGTTGAATGCTCGCACTGACTGGAATCGGTAGAGCAAAGCTTACTTTGGCTTGAGCGGGCTTCCTGGCGGACAGGTTACCGGCGATTATGGATAGTAGCGGTTGATCGTCAAACGTTTGCACCTCGTCATAGCCAACGGGTGCCACTTCTTCTGGGTCGTTGACAAAATGTTGTTTCGTACTTGAATTAAAGTCTATTACGGTTATAACGACTGCGAAAGCCGACTTGGAAACACGCTCTACGCTGTTAACGTCGGCTTGGTCTATGCTTAGCTGGCTTTCGCTGGATTCAGAAAATCTTTGCAATCTTGTTACATTATCCGCATAAATTGCGACTAGACCAGATAAACTTAGAATAAAACGATCAATGTGTTCGACGATCTCCAATTGGGTGATGTAAGGTGGACCTAGGTAAAAAAAACACTCATTTCTGTTTTATAGAAAACCTTTTCTGGAAAGAAAAATCTTCTACATAGAAAATTTAAAAACGAAATTAAAAGGAAATTTAAGCACCGACACGACGTAATATCTGATATATTTTAGTTTTATCAGACATTTCCACATGGTTCTGGCAACAAATTCTGTTTAGACCGAAAACTATCAGGTCCATGTATAGTTGTCTTACAGAAAGTAGTCAATAAATAAGTTCTTTGGATATAAAAACTTGAAAGTAACCGAAACGGTTCGAAAATTATTGAATCTAGGTAAAAAAACGTTTTCAAAATTGATCTATAGATCGAAAAACACCCTTTTCCGCTTACTCTAGAATTTTTATAAAAAGTAAAACTCTAAAAACAGTTGTTCAACTTGGTAAGTTGACGATTTTTTAATTGCCACTATCCGACAGCAAAGTTACGGCTGTTCGTTCAGAAACATAAAGAGCTATCAAAAAAACATAATGCATGGCAAAGAAGATTTTTTTGAGTAAATAGGATTACGATTTTTGACAAACTTCTCATTAAGCTTGAATTTATAGTTCAAATCTGAACTAACAGTGAGCATTATAATCGCCTTTTCTCTACTCACCGTCGAAAGGAGAGCAATTATAGCTTATATTAATGAAAGAATATGGAGGAATAAATACTCCAAGGCCACCTGGCAGAAGTCCAAGGTCACATGTCGGACACACATCCGAGTCTAAGCTGCAGGAACTTTGACCGTGGCAGTGTTTCATGATTACGATCTGGTCAATAGGATATTGATGAGAATCTGGACCAATGTTACCGCATCTGTTTGTAAGATATAAACACAAAAGTTGTACATTTCCAACAACGTCCTGTTATTTTTTGTTTCTTTGCTTTACGTTAGTTTTTTTTTGAAGATGACTTAGTTATACTTATCAAACATCTGATTTTCTTGCAATTTAGATTGTAACAAAGACCATGTAAAGTTGAGTTATGTCATTTTCTAAAAGAAAACATTTAGCCACTAATCGCACTGGCTGGTAGTCGTACCTCATATTGAGAACCAAAAACAGTCGAAAATGCTCTTATAAAAATTAACGTTACAGTCGAAAACAGATGTTGTGTGTGGCATTGAGCAGTGTTACTTTACTAGAGTTACTTTATGGCCAGCATTGTGCCAACCTCGCTTTCTGGTGAGCCTCTTTGGCATAACGCTTAATAATACGTTCTAGCTAGGGCGGTTCAGCCATGATTTACGAATTGTGCCCCTCCTCTGTTTCGCTCCTTATAACATTTATACGTTGCGTAGCTATTTATTTGAAATTTAACCCAGTCGATTTATCGTTTTTTCTAAACTACGTTCATACATGCGATTCCAACCGACCGTCTATTATCAGTTTAACAGCTTTGTTGGTTTTACTTGATCGCTTGGTTTGAACCTGTATTTAAAAATAAATAAAGTGCTTGTTTTTTAATCATACTGGCTGATGCTTCTTATTAATCAGAGATAAACTAGCTTTATAAAATGATTTGACTCACCCAGAAGCATCCCACCCTCTTGTGACATTCATCCTTTTCACAAAGATTTTTGTTTTGTTTTCGCAGGATATTTCTTTATAGCCACAAACTAATAACAAATAAATGTATGGATTAATCTTTACTTTAAAGAAAGCATCTATAGGTCAAAATGTAACTTACTAATGCATGTACGGTCAGTTCCATTGGTACAAACCGATGTATTTTGTTGTTGTGCAACAGATGCGGTGTCAGGCATTAAAAAACCTAACCATATCAAAACATTATTTTCATCCTTTGTTGCATGATAAAAAAATCTAATCAAGGGAGAATAAGCAATTTCGTAGAACCCGACGAGAATAATCAAAACTGATGCAAAATAAACTAGACGTTATAAGCACTAACTTGTATTTGCACAAGATTATTAACTTGTATTTGCAAAAGATAGACGTTTTTACAAATCCAACATTACTTTGGTTATGCAGTTTGACATCTTTTCATTTTTATCTCACGGAGAAGAATTGGCAAATTTCAACTAAGTTAAGCTGTATATTTGTTAATGTTTACTCACCAAAAGCAGGGACGTATACATGCCACAGGAACAAAAGCAAAACAAGTCGTTTAGCGCCAATCATTTTTCCTACTATTTGCAACATACCGAACTAAAATTTAATAACTTACATGTACCTTTGGATTAATTAGCAGTTACACTAAATTTTTATCTATTTTTTGAACCTACTATAGTATACATTTTATGTAATCTAAATCTGTTGCAACTGCTTAGTGGGGATTTTAAATTACATCATAATTAGAAAACTCCAGAAAATAACTTTCCCCTCGTTTATTACCTTTGTCGCCATAATTTCTTTCAACGTCCAATACTGATATGTGATATGGAATAATGCTAACACAAACTGTCAACAGTTAATGATTAAAATTCTCCAGCCAACGGTTGTACCAGGAGAGAACATGTTTCGTGTCACTGTATTTGCAGGAAATTTTTTACAAACCACCTAGAGGAACTGCGTCATACAAGACGTATTATGTTGTCATGGCGATTCGTTGTGCAATGTACATGAACAGTTTGAAGATAATGGAAATATATTTTAATTAAATTAAAACTGCCAGATTCGGTGAATCGTTGAGTTGATTTTATTTCGCTTGGTGAAACAACACATTGCGATAAAACAATCACCAAACCGAAATGGCTCCGCACCACAAAATCGGTGGATCATGATTAAACACGCTACAGCTACATCTTTTCACAAAGTTTCCCAAAGTTAGTTTTTAAAAGCGAATATTTTTCCAAAAAGGTATTGACCATCAATAGGTTATTCGAAACCAAATTGCTTTCGTCAAATTTGCTGACGAGTTGCCGGCGTTGTTCGCAAGTAACTACAGGGCTATTTAAAAACGTGTAGATAAAATTAACGGCTCAACGCATACTTTCATAGTAAAATGTTGAAATCAGGCAAGGTATTTACCATTTATTGGAACAAACAAGCAACATAACTAGGAATGCAATGACAAACATTCCAACTACAAAATTATTTCTCAGTTCCTTTTTCATTTGCAGAAACACAGAATCGTCCTTCATGTATTGATCAAACAAAGTAGCACCGACATTTCTTCTCGGAAAATTAATGGACGGGACTTTAAGCTTTAAAAACTCACACAAGGGTTCCCAGCCTTCTTCAGCTTTGAATATCAAAAGCTTCTCTTGCGGGCAGTTCTGTGTACAAGACAGGATGGATGTGTCAAAAAAGGTTAAAGGTAATTTTGTCTAGATCACTTATTAGGTTGCTGGATGTAAGTTTTACCATGTGCTTGAATTTGCTTAAGATTATGAGTTTATGTTTCTGATCAGCCCAACTTACACAAGTAATCATTATTTGTGAATTTATAAATCACTCGTTTAAGCGAAAAACTATCGTTGCATTGCTGCCACAAAAACTAAGTTACGGTTTAAAATTGATGACTTAGCTGGCGAAAACGCAAAATTAATAAGCTTTGTCGTGATTAGTGAAGGTATCATGGTACCCCATGCCAGTTATGTTGCAAAAACATGCGCTAACGTTCCTACCGTCATAACATCGGTGTTGTGGCGTCGAAATCTGTTCAGTTGGACAACTTCACTGGCCTTCCAACTTCCAAAAGGAACCATCGGGTGAATGGAATGCACGGGTAAGTCTAAAACGTAAACAAGTAGAGCTGTAGGAATTCTAATGCTTTAACGACAAAGTCTTTGTCTTGGAAGTGTCTTTTTCTGTATGTTTATGGATCAAACTCCGAGACATTAGGCCCTGTTGACGCAGTGTTGTTTTGGCCATGTGTACAGCTCTACACATAACAATGATGCCAACTAAGGCTGATATAAACGTACTGACAAGCTATTGTTTCGAAACCCGGGATACTGGCATTGGAATATTTAACAATGTGCAGAGTATCAGGTTTTACCCAACCACTCTCTTTCGACCGGTTTACCACCGAGCCTGTGTAGCTAGTGGGCAGAGCTCAAATATGCAAGAGTTTTTGCCCTCTGATTTGCCATGCGAGGATGCTTGGGAAGTCGGCGTGATTCGATGTAACCCTTTTAATAGGTCAGGTTTAATGAAACATTTTGTGAGTTTTGTTTCACATTACGTCAGATCTATCCATTTTAACAAATCAATCTGGTTTCCCAAGCACATGCTGGGAGCTGAACTGTTTATTATTTGGGTTCAGGTTTCGGTTAGAGTTCGCCCGGTATAGCTCCTTTCTCGCGTTTATTATTCACTGCGCTGTTTTGTCTAAAACATAAATATAATACAGGCTGCATTTTATACTGGTTGGGTTTCGGTTCGGGTCCAGCGCCGAACAAAATCTTAGGGTTCAATTCCGGTTCGAGTTTTTAGAAAATCGTACTTGGCGGTTCGAGTTCGATTTCGGTGAAATGCAATAAATCGTTCAAACCGGTTCGCACATTCGGGTTCAGTTCCGGTTTGACTCCCTGCTTTATTTGTCAAGACACAGAATAGAACGATTAATAATCCCATTCAATTACCTCAACAAACTTTTAGTAATAGATTACCACAACTCACAAAATCGTCTGTGAAATCGAAAGTAGCTCCATCCGGTTTGTGTAAATGTCATGAAACAAATGAGGAGATAGTTCGTTTCCCAAACATCAAGTTGACGAAGCCAACTCTTTACCCAACTCTCTGCCACTCGCATTGACAACACTACCTGTTGGAATGAAACCATCAAAAAGTGAAAAGAGGTTTTTAGTAAACAAATCATAGTACACCAAGCCCATCGAAAGGCTTTATACCGAGCCGGTTACTAAACATTGCCGCACATGCCACACAGCCAAAAATAATCGCATTGACTATTTAGTTTCACGTTAATTGTGGCGATGTACCTGTTGCACACCAGAGCTTTCGTGTGCTTAAGCGTTCGTTAGTTTTATTTAACAAATTTGTCGTTCAACTGGTGTTAAAGTAAACAAAATACTAGTTGTTGTTTCAAGAACTTGTATTTGCTGTTTACTTTAACACCAGTTGAACGACAAATTTGTTAAATATGCAACCTGGTGGACGAAACACCTGTTCAGTATTTTCGTTAGTTTTATGCCGGTATTATTCAGTTTTTTTCTGTTTTTTCTTCATCATTTATCTTTTCCTGTTGTTCTGTCATTATCTTTATTGATGATTTGTTTAGAACTTAAAAAGCCATACTGTGTACAGCGAAATTGACACAAGAGTTAAGATATACACAGGCTGATTAAAGTGCTGTTAGTTACAGCTGTGACAGCCTGCGCTGGGATTCGAACCCTCCAAGCACACCTTTGCTACTAATATGATATTGTCAGTTTGATGTAGAAAATGTCGTGGGTTGGCAATATCTGAACCTCCAACAGCCGCCATGCATACGGAAGATAACTGTACAAATTGTTGAAAGACTCGAAATTTAAGAGAACTGTCTTAATTGCTAACAGAATCAGTCAGTAAATTAAAAAGTGGGAATATATATTTCGCCTAATAATGGAATCATCAGTTCCTTATTCAAAAAGAATCTTATTCAATACATGTTTTTATTTGAATAAGGAACAGATGATACCATTATTAGGGGAAATATATATTCCTACTTTCTAAATTACTGACTGATCCTATTAGCAATTGAGACAGTTCTCTCAAATTTCGAGTCAGTTTCATTTTCAATTTTTGTACCCAAGCAATAAATGAAAAAGCTCGTTTTTAATGAAGTTATGTTTACCATGAATGGGCGGTTAAAGGACTTTTAGCTTGAAATACCTGTGATACCAATACTAAAACATAGTGTTTTCGTTATTCTGGACAATCCTACAAACTCCCCGACTATCGTCAGGCTTATCTCTTTTAAAGTTGTTAATTATAAATTATTCGCAAAATCTTCAATATCTGTAGCCAACTTTATTTCACTTTTTATTTCAATACAACCTTTGCCTCGGGGAAGGCATCGCACAATTGCTTCCAGAAGAAGTACACAGGTAGCCCAATAACAACGTCAACCCCTTCATACGATCTTCGTATATCATCAACCGTGGCTTTTCCATCCATCAAGTCATACCAGACCTACATGCAAATTTCGTAAATATTGTTAGTGTAACTGTGTTTGAAAATGAATCTTCAAATTTAGGTACAGCATTCACGATTTTAGATATTCTCAGCAAATATACACATTAATGGGAAAGCCAACACATTAATGGGAACCTACAAACGCGCCTGTATCCACTGTTCTTTTATGACCGACTGGTTGCTTTTTGTCTGCAAATTCGCGTCGCCCCATTTTTTTATTGTATGGCACAAAGTTGCGATCAGTTTGTGGCGTTCATTTTAAATTTTATCTTACAATAGCAATAGAATCTGTGGGAACGTAGTAACGTTTGCACTAATATACAGGCTTGTATTTTTTTGCTAAGATTCTTTGTATGTTTAGAATTTAACGAATAGTTTTTGAATTGGTTGTCAAACTACTGCTTTTCTATGGTGCAACGTTCCGTTTGTGGTATTGTCGTATGTTACTGTGTAGTCAGTGTGAATGGTCAGCAATGCTATAAACCAGCGGTTCTCAAACTTTTTTGACCGCGACCCAATTTGAGTTTTATGAACAGCTCACGACCCAAGCCTCAAACATAAAATAATTTCGAGGCCACGTCGTCGCCGCATAGGAGTCTGCCCACTTCAAAATGGCTGCAGGTTTAACGAGTTCGATTCGACAATACTACATAACACAATACACATTGTGGCTTTGCAGCACCATTGATAGAAGTGAATACCAAATCTAAAAACGTTTCCTCATCCTCAACCGCTAACTGTTACATCTCCACGTTCACTTTCGCATGATTAACTTGTCCTTTTATTTGCCGTGCTATGACGTAACAATCGCCAAGTGCGTAACAGTAAAATTGAAAGGCTATTGTCAGTATTTTGCAATGATTAGTTCATTTTTCTGTACAACGTGGTCGAGTGAGGGAGTTTTCTACTACTACACTAAGTAAATTCGTTTGTGTTTACTTAATGCAGTAATAGTTCGCTTGGGCAGAATTGAACCACCATTACGCGACCCATTTTTTGACCCTGCGCGACCCATGTTTGGGTCGCGACCCATACTTTGAGAACCACTGCTATAAACCGACCAAATTTTGGCGCTTTAGCCTGTGGACACAGCTCATATACTCTGGACATGCCCTGTTGTCCTTGCTTAGTGCATACAATGCTGCAAATATTACAATTAAACCTACATTATCAGCGAATTCCCAAAACTTCTGTAGGAAACTTCTTAAAATAGTTGTAAAGGTAAGCATAACTGTTGCTTTCAGAACTTCATTCAAATTTGGTAAGCATACGAAATCGACAAACAACATTTGATGAGCGGTGTCATAATGCACGAAAATGTCATCATGGTTGGTAAACAAAACAGAACTTACGGTTTGCAGTTTACCTGTCGATGATAGAGGAAGTGCTGTTTCGTGTCATGGACCACAAAGCCTAGGATCTTAAAAGCCTCTGCCAATGATTTAGTGCCGGTTTTCGATACACCAGCCATTATAACCTTCATATTTCCAAACTTTGTAGCAAAGCAACATCAACTGACTAACAACATACACCAACAACTGAACGGGCAATACTTGCATTGCTTCCTCACTGCATTTCACTTAGAAATGTATTAATCTTTCGATTTATTATGAGTGAGATATGCATCAAAAAGAAACAAGCTAAATATCGGCGAGAAAGATCATCTATGCCAATTTACAAACGAAAGATACTTATAATGCACAATGCAGAAAGAAAATAGTATGTTAAATGTTGGGGGATTGTAATATATACCACTGTACCGATTCGCTTAAAACAATGGGCCTATTATGTGCGGAATATCTTTTAATTGTCAAAATACACGAAAACAACGGTCTCCGCATAAAAATAAAGCAAACAAGATTACATAGTAACGAGTTCGGTATTCGTCCGGCGCACAGAAGCAACACCAGCTTTCTTACATTTCTCCAAAGCGCGGTCAATCACAGATGAATAAAGCAACGGGTTGAGGGCGCTGTTGATCGGAAGCAAAACCGCAGCTGCAAGCACATATACGATGTCCGACAAAACTACACCACCAAGCGACAAAAAACTAAGCATGCAAATTGGAATCCAACAACAGAAATCGGTCAGAAGCAATCTAGATATTCGTTTTTGCATTTTGGCGCTCGTATCATTGCTTTTTGCCTCGGTCATGCGATTGCTGCGACGATAAATAAGAATATAAGCGACTACCATGAAAATAAACATGACAAAATCTAATGTGATGATAAACAGTGAGTATCCCCAAGCTGCATGGCTTTCTGAAGCAAAGAGCCTTGGCAAACACACGCTGGTTTTGGCGTAGTAACCAAAGTCTCGCTTGATGGATCGCCCTGACATGTTAATGTCGATGACTTGTTTAGCTTCATGCCATGATAGCACTGTGCTGTTGGTGGGTGACATTTGTTGTGCCAAAAGCATTGCAGCTTCAAAAGAAACAAAATCACGTTTGTGAACGAAATTAGGAAACCAGATTGTTGTTACAAAGTAACCAGATGCAAAATCAATTGTGGGAACGATGGCAATGACCAAAGCAACACACCAAGTGAAGAAACACCCCAATAAAATCCATTTAGGTCCCAGTGACATAGTAAAAATGGGTTCCACACAGACACCAGTCGGTAGACTGATATCAGTGCCATGGTTAAAGCCGAAGTCTGAGATGAAATGACACACAGTGCACCTAGGATCGAGCATTGTGTGCTTGAACGCCATTCTGAATCAAAATAACAATAACTCCCAGAGAACTGGGCACTTTTGGCTGCAACAGCAAGTAAATAGATTCCCATTAACATGTCGGAAACTGATAGGTTAACAATGAATATTTGATTGCTTTTATTTACACGATTGTCGGTATTCCAGTTTAGATATGTCTTTTTTAGAGTGGTTGCCGCCACTATAAAATTCCCAATCAATCCAAGGATACCCATAAACCATATAAACGCGTTCAAAATAGGGTTGGCGATCATTTCCTTCTGATTGGAGAAGACAGTGTTACGAGAGCTGACATGTGGACATTCGTCACTGCCGTCTGAGCAGTCTTTGATTCCGTCTTCCTTGTCAGCAATGGGCACTGATAGCGGATTCCCAGTAAGACAATAAAACCTCGTGTCCTTAAAACGATCCTTTGCCTCATCCGATTTATCGTCACAATCGTAGTTTCCATCGCAAACTTTCATGACGTCAATGCTCGACAAATCTCCATTTTTACAAATATAGCGTTTGGGACAAAGTGATTCGTTGTAGGAGTTGCCTGGAGTTCCATCACATGCCCAGTATTGTGCTGCATCTGACATAAATTGGGTGTCATTGCAGAATGTTGGTGGATATTGGCAATTATGGCACTCATCAGTAGCACTTAAACATTCAGGTCTTCCATCGCATGCTACACCTAATGTATCCCTCTTGGCGCATATTATAGCATCAATTTGTGGATAACAATAGTTCGTGTTTAGCCAGTCCAAGCAGACCACAGATTGGTTGCACAGCACATAATCTATCGGAAGGCAATCTGTTTGGTTGTAGCAGTGCATAAGACCTGGTGGACAAGTTGACTGGGAATCGCCAAGCACAGCTTTGCACACCGTCTGATTCTCGCATAAGCATTCATCTGACAGGTCGTAGCAATCAATCACGCCATCGCACACCTGATTCCTTGAGATAACGAGTCTCTTGTCCAGGCAAAGGAAGCATCGGAATTCTCCGTTGACGAAACACAGATCAGATTTGTCAGTGCACTGGGCGTCTTGATCGTAGAGATTGATTTGTGGCAAGCTGCATGGAAATGTTAACCAATATCCAAGACATTTGAAACTCGGTTTCGCATGATTGTGGTAGCCACTTGGTGTTATAAATGGACAAAAAGAAACCAAAGCGATTTGATAGTTATTGTTAAGGTTTTGATAAAAGACAGGTGATGATAAAGGAGGCCTGTCCTGTGGTCGGCATTGGGGACTGTTGCAAATCCAGTAATTATCAGTACACACTTTATCTTTGTGTCTTTCACACGGTCTGTGATGCTGAATACAACGTGAAGATTTGTTTACTTGGTACTTCAAATATCTCTCCAACGATTTTTTACTGGTGCAGTTAACAAAAAACTGTGTGCAGCTTAAACCAAAAGTCTTTATATAATAGTCGCAAGGTTCATCGGTTTGATCAATGCAGTTCGGTGTACCATCGGCCACTGTTGTGTTAGGTATGCATTGCCCAGTAGTCGGACAGATCTGATCACCATAGATGCATCCGCACATTACTTGATCACCACTGCATGTGCAATTGGTTTCGTCGCTGCTGTCATCGCAGTCAAACTTCCCGTTGCATTTTAAAGATAATGAGATGCACTGTTTAGACTTGCACTCAAATTGATCTTCCCAGCAAGGACAGTTGGCTTCATCGCTGTAATCTTTGCAATCATCTACCCTGTCACATACGTTCGAACTTGGAAGACAGCCACGCAAACCAACACATGCGGAAATCTCGTAACATACGCATTGAAACTCATTAACTGGGCAAGTGCAATTAATTTCGTCTGTTCCGTCTAAACAGTCGTAGATGCCATCACATATTTGTGTCTTTTCATAACATCCCAGCCCATACGTGCAATTACGGTCTCTTGGAAAACAACCGCATTGGTATTGGTTTGCATTGCAAGTCGCAGTTACATTATTGTCTTCGCATCTCCCGACTGGCGCACATTGAGTCGCATCAAATGTAGTTGAAATGTTGTCAGGTCTTGTTGCTGGGCAACCACACACGAACTCTCCGTAGTAGCAAGTTTGCAACCAATGCCGACATTCCTCTGTAAAAACAGTTTTGGCACTTAACAGTCATGGGGGTGCAAAAAACTTAAACTAGTTTTTTTTTTTCAAAGGGAGTCGTCAACTACACTTTCTTTTAAACGAACAAGTAAACCGTAGTGGTGTAAAATTGAACTGCAATAAACAAAATCATATTTCGTTTGGTAAAAATCTGTTACACCAGCTGTGTTGCGTTTTATGACCATACCGTATCATACTCACCGTCCTGTATTTCTTAAAAGTTTAACAGGAACAATCAAAATTTACTTACCATAAGTGACAAGCCCGTACGATGGAAAGTTGTTGATCAACAGAACAAAAGATAACAATAGCACAATCCTTACCATATTTAACCTGCTAAATTATTCATTAATCTAAACAAAAAAGAAGGCACATATTGTCTGCTCAAGCTACCTATCGATTCACACCGTTTACAAAACCTTTTACACTGTTTTGGGGATAATTGCAAAGTATCGCTGTTGATGGTGAACAATAACTAAAGTTCTCAGTTATTTAACAATTTTGTTACTTTTTACCTTGTGTGATTGCTATTTACAACAAACGAAAAACAACATGAATAGATTGATACGGTAACAAACTTTAGACTTTTTTTTATTTTATGTTATTCAACAAAAGCTTCACTCTAGCTCTAAAATGTTAACGTTGTACAAACTGCCGCAATCGCGAGTCACAAAAATATACTAAACCATCTAATGCTTGACATAAGCGAAGGGAAGTCGTTGATCAAACGTCATTGCCCTCACATCAATCAAGCTTTACTAGTTTCAAATTATTCAGGCATAACCTGGGGAGAATACTTTAACTAATCTGCAACGCATAGCAAGTAAGGTTACTTATATGATTAAATAATGCCCACAAAATAATTTTTATCGAAAATACAGAATAGCGTAATTCGCGTTTAATTTTTTCTCGGGTTCATAAGTGCTCATAACTGTTCACAAATAAGTTATACTTCCAACTGTCTTGTCTGACGTTTTCCGAAACGCTAGTTTTGTCCAGATCTAAAATAATTAAATCAGCATTCAAATTGTGCTGTCCCAGATTAAAAACCGCATTTGCAATTACAATTATTTTTGACTACTGTTAGTTTTCTACTGATTTAAAGATGACACCTTAAACAAGCTTCCACATTTAGGACACCTAAATTATATTAGTCTAAATTTCCTTTCTACATCACAACAACCGCAGTTGGCTCAAAATGACAGATTAGACGATTTCCTGCCCCATATGGGTGCTAAGTGCGGAAGGGATATTACACTCTTCCTGCCCTATCTTTTTGACCAGTTGATTTGCTCCCATTGGTTAAGTGAAACTTGTTTATACGAGACCACCATTGGGCAACCAATTGACAATTAATGATAATAATTCACCCTTACATTATATTGTTTTTGTGTAACTGAATAGTTTGCCGATACGTCAGGCGTCCAAAATAAATCTTTTGTTATCCTGCACAACTGAGTGACCAGACAAATCATCGTTGTTTTTGTTTGTTGCGAAGGTGTCAAGGTAAGGCTTTTCTGCCACAACCAAGACAAATCCGTACAAAGGTTAACATCAGCGCACCTTGTGAGTGACACTGCAATGCAAAGTGCTTTTAAACCATTTATTTCAAGAAGCGTTTGACACATAAGAGGAAGCCATTACACATGCCTTTACATCAACAGCTGATCAGCAATGATAAATCATCATCGGTGAGAAAGTCGGGTTTAGGTGGTGTATTAAGATAATATGACTTCCTATTTAAGTAGTGTGTATGGCTGCAATCTTAAAAAGGAATCCTGAATGTTTTTTATACTAAGAGTGTTTGAACTGAACAGTATCTGATCTTTCAACAGGCAGCATGGTCATCGACGATCACCGTTTATTTACAAGTTTTACAAATTTAAAAATTGTTTTCTACGTGTTTATCCGTTGATACTGATATGCCTAAAACTGTTCACGGATTTTTTAGACATGAACAACTGCCACCATAAAGGGCCAGTGACCGGCTAAAACGTAAAGTATACTTATTTGTGACAAACCCATTCTTATATAACCAACAACAGTGTCGACTTTCTACTTTTCTAAACTAACAAATTATCGTAGAAGGTAATTTGCAAATCGTAATTGTGTTCAGGGTTATGAACCTAATCAATAACATGCCAAACACCTTCTGCATTATATAGCTTTTTTATACAACAAAAGCACAGCTGTGTACAACAGCTTCCAGTACGTCATATAATTCACACCGCTCTTGCTCAATCTGCGTCAAGTTCATCGTGACCAAACCATCAACCACTTTACCGACCAAACCGTTGGGAATTTCCCTTCGCTGGTTGGAATTGTTTCTCAAGGTTATGGCCAAATTACTCGGGTTGGAACATTTTGACACATAGTCTCTACTGCATGGTGTCTTCATATCGAGGACTAAACGCCGTAAGTTTGCTTAAGAACTATGACATATCAACATACGCGAGTAAATTTACATCTGAATTCTTTGGAAATCTCAACGTATCAACGTCTACCTATTCAGGTACAAGAGCGCGAATCGCGTTTCAGCAAACTTAGGGTTTTTCTTTACATTTCAGGCCAAGTTTGGAATGTTCCTTTACATTTTTAAATCCCACTGAGCAGACAACAGCTCGTTGCGCACATTCTTTTTCTTTATTTTAACCCATGACCCCGCGGGGCAGGCAACGGATCAGTGGTTCCCAACCAGGGCCCATGGCCCCCCAGGGGGTCCACGAGCTATGTTCCGGGGGGCCACGGGTGTAGATTTACAAGAAACACCCACTAAAAGTCATTTTCACTTATTCCCGAATTTATTCGACTATTTCACACACTATTTGTTGATAGTGAGGTTATCACGTCATTACTCTATTAGACCTGTTTAAGGCCAAAATTAATACTTTAAGGGGGCCATCGTCCACGAAAGGTTGGGAACCACTGCAACAGATCATTGCAAAGCGTTGAGTCTAACTCATGGAAAAATATCACGTTCTATTAGTGTTCAACAATTTGGGATCAAATAGTTTTAATTAGTGATTCAACAGTGTCGAGCCGATGCTAAACCCATTCATTTTTCCTTTGTGTGTTTTTAAAATGAATTTTCCTTTAAAATACTTGCGTTTCCGGTAACAAACTGAACTACAACCATATTACTTGCTGCAAAAGCACACATCAAAAGGCAATAAGGCAAACAGTAGGCTAAGATAGTCAGTTACTCTGAGTTTAAATTGCTAAGACTGGTTTTAAATTTATATGTTTGTTTCCTGGCAAACCCTTTATTAGTAATATTCTTTTAGAAACCTAAAAAAGTAGGTTTTGTTGTTCCTTGGCAAACTTTTGTTTTGATTATCCAAGGTATGTATTGATTTTGAACAAATCAAACCTGTACAAAAATGTAGCAAGAACATCAGTTTCAAGCACATCACCTAAAAGCAAAAAGAAAAACGTTTACACAAAAAGAATTAAGGGCAAAATAGAAAGGGTATATTCAATATATCGGTAACCTTTTGACACTAGTACGACACAAGAAATTCACGATGGTCACATAATAACGAGTTCGGCAGAAGGCACGCGACATTTCTTACATTTGGCTAGTGCGCTGTCAATCACAGACGAATAAAGCAACGGGTTGAGGGCGCTGTTGATTGGAAGCAAAACCGCAGCTGCAAGCACATAAACGATATCTGACATTATTACACCAGCAAGTGACAAAGAACTGAGGATGCAAATCGGAATCCAGCAACAGAAATCCGTCAGAAGCAATCTGGATATACGCTTTTGCATTTTGGCGCTCGTATCATTGTTTCTTGCCGCAGCCATGCGATTGCTGCGTCGATAGATAAGGACATAAGCGGCAACCATGAAAATAAACAAGACAAAATCGACTGTGATAATAAACAGTGAATATTCCCAAGCTGCATGGCCACTTGAAGCAAAAAGTCTTGGCAAACACACGCTGGTTTTGGCGTAGTAACCAAACTCTCCTTTGATTGATTGGCCAGACATGTTACTGGCGATGACTCGTTTAGCTTCATGCCATGATAGCACGGTGCTGTTAGTGGGTGACATGCGTTGTGCCAAACTCATTGCAGCTTCAAAAGAAACAAAATCACGTTTGTGAACGAAATTAGGAAACCAGATTTTTGTTACAAAGTAACCAGATACAAAATCAATTGTGGGAATGATGGCAATGACCATAGCAACACACCAAGTAACGAAACACGCCAAAATAATCCACTTAGGCCCAAGTGACATAGTGAGAAATGGTTTGTAGACAGATACAAGTCGATAAGCAGATATCAATGTCATGGTTAAAGCCGAAGTCTGAGATGAAATGACGCACAGTGCGCCTAGGATTGAGCATTGTGTGCTTGAACGCCATTCTGAATCAAAATAACAATAACTCCCAGAGAACTGGACACTTTTGACTGCAACAGCAAGTAAATATATTCCCATTAACATGTCGGAAACTGATAGGTTGACAATGAATATTTGAGTGCATTTATTTACACAACTGTCGGTATTCCAGTTTAGATATGTCTTTTTAACTGTGGTTGCAGCCACTATGAAATTCCCAATCAATGCAAGTATGCCCATGATCCATATAAACGCGTTCAAAATAGGGTTGGCGATCATTTCCTTCTGATTGGAGAAGACAGTGTCACGAGAACTGACAGGTGGACATTCGTCACTGCCATCCGAGCAGTCTTTGATTCCGTCTTCCTTGTCACGAATTGGCACTGAGATTGGATTACCACTTAGACAATAAAATCTCCTGTCCTTACAACGAATCTTTGCCTCATCCGATTTATCATCACAGTCGTAGTTTCCATCGCAAACTTTCATGACGTCAATACTCAACAAATCTCCATTGTTACAAATATAGCGTTTGGGACAAATTGATTCGTTATAGGATCTGTCTGATGTTCCATCGCACGTCCAGAGCTTTGCGGCAACTGACATAAATGCGGTATCGTTACAGAAAGCTGGTTGGTTGAGGCAGTTATGGCACTCATCAGTAGCACTTAAACATTCAGGTCTTCCGTCGCATGCTACACCTAATGTTTTTCTCTCGGCACATATTATAGTGTCAATTTGTGGATAGCAATAGTTCGTGTTGAGATAGTTCAAGCAGACCACAGATTGGTTGCACAACACAGAATCTATTGGATGGCAATCTGTTTGGTTGTAGCAGTGCATATGACCTGGTGGACAAGTTGACTGGGAATCGCCAAGCACAGCTTTGCACACCGTCTGATTCTCGCACAAGCATTCATCTGACAGGTCGTAGCAGTCAATCACGCCATCGCACACCTGATTCCTTGAGATAACCAGTCGCCTGTCCAAGCAAAGGAAGCATCGAAATTCTCCGTTGACGAAACAGAGATCGGATTTGTCAGCGCACTGGGCATCTTGGTCGTAAATATTTATTTGTGGCAAGCTACATGGCAATGTTAACCAATACCCAAGACATTTGAAACTGGGGTATGCGTGAATGCTATCACCTGGTGTTATAAATGGACAAAAAGCACCCAAAGCAAATTGAATGATGTTGTTATAATCCTGATATAAGACAGGAAATTGAGATGTGGGAACGTTGTCCGGTTGGCATCGAGGAATGTTGCAAATCCAGTAGTCATCAATACAAACTTGATCTTTGTGTCCTTCACACGGTCGGTGATGCTGAATGCAATGTAAAGAATTGTTGGGTTGGTATCTCACAAATCTCTCCATCGATTTTTTATTGGTGCAGTTTAACAAGGTGTGCTCGCATTTTAAACTATACGAACGTGCATAGTAGTCACAAGGTTCATCGCTTTGATCAATGCATTGCGGTACACCATCTCCAACTGATGTGTTAGTTATACATTGCCCAGTTGGTGGGCAAATCTGTTCTTCATAGATGCATCCGCACATAACTTGATCACCGCTACACGTGCAATTGGTTTCGTCGCTGCCGTCTTTGCAGTCAAAATTTCCGTTGCACTTCAAAGATAATGGGATGCATTGTTTGGACTTGCACTCAAATTGATCTTCCCAGCAAGGACAGTTGACTTCATCGCTGTAATCTTTACAATCATCAATCCTATCACATACCTCCGAGCTTGGCAGACAGCCACGGAAACCAACACATGAGGAACTTTCGTAACATGCACATTGAAACTTATCAACTGGGCAAGTACAATTTACTTCGTCTGTTCCATCTAAACAGTCGAAGATGCCATCACATATTTGTGTCTTTTCATAACAACCTATCCCTTTCGTGCAATTACTGTCTCTTGGAAAACAGCCGCATTGGTATTGGTTTGCATTGCACTCCGCAGTCAAATTGTAGTCTTCGCATCCGCCAACTGGCGCACACTGAGTCGCATTAAATGTAGTTGCCGTGTTGTTCGGTCTTGTTGCTGGGCAACCACACACAAACTCTCCCTTGTTGCACGTTTGCAGCGAATATCGACATTCTTCTGTAAAAAAGCTGTCGCATTTAATATTTTTAGAACCACTGTATTTTTTGAGGGAATCGTTATCTACCCTTATAATAAGCGAACAAGTAAATTACAGTGCTGTAAAATTAAACTGCGTTTAAAATAATAATATTTTGCCTGGTTAAGTTGTATTCTCATGTTTTATGACTATGGTTGTTTACTCTATACTATTCACAACACTGTTTATTTTATTTTAGCATGTTAATCCAGGAAGAAACACGATTTGCTTACCAAAAGTGACAAGCCCGTACGATGGTAAGCTGTTGATCAACAGAACGAAAGATAACAAAAGCACTCTCCTAACCATATTTACCCTGCTATATTATTTATTAATCTAAACTCAAAAGAAGACACGTATTGGCGACACAAGCAACGTATCAATCCGACGATAACAAAACGTTTTCAAAATTGTAGGCTATACTGTTTTTGAAAACAATTAAATCACTATTTGTTGTGTACAATAACTAAGCTGTTCATTTTTTGACCACCTTGTTACGTTTTTACTTCTGTCAGAATTTCACATAAAACAATTATTTCATTCAAGCCCTAAGATGTTACCCTCCTTTACAAACTGACCCGATCGTGAGCCACAACAATCTACTAAACGATCTAATGCTTGGCATGAGCAGGGGAAGTCGCTGACCGTACGTTATTGCCCACACATCAATCAAGAGTTACTCGATTCAGATTATCCAGGCGAAACCCGGAAGAATGCTTTATCCAATTTGCAACACATAGCAAGTAAAGTTGTTTATTTGATAAAATACTGTCAACGAATTGATTTTTGTCGAAAAGCTCAGCCGATAGGAGCGTTTAATCTTTTCTCGGGTTCATGGGTGCTCAGTTTGGTCCAGATCACGTAAAGTATTTAAGTTGTGCTGTTTCAAATTGAAAACCTTTTTTCTATCTTTCACAAATATGTCACTTTGGTGCAAATCCCTTCACATTTCATAGCAACCACGGTTTTTGCTGATAATAACAAATTTGACGACTTCCTGTCCAATACGAGTGAAAAGTGCAGATGGGATATCACAAGCTTCCTGCCTATACCCTTGTTGTACCCTTTTGACCAGATTTGGCCGCATTGGTTAAGTAAAACTTGTTTATATGAGACCACCATTGATCAACCAAGTGACAAATAATGTGAATAGTTCATCCTTCTGATATCGTATTTTTTTCTGTTACTGAACAGTTTGCCGATACAATAGGTGTCCAAAACAAATCTCTTTTTGTGAATCTCTTTTACTATCTTGCACAAATGAGTGACCACATAAATTATCGCTGTTTGAAATCGGCAACACAAGAAAATGCGTTAAATTGTTTGCTACAACCAAGACGAATCTGTACAAAGGTGAACAGCAGCAGACCTTGCAAGTGATACTGCCATGAAAAGTCCTTTTTAACTATTGATTTCAAGTATCGTTCAAAATATAAGAGAAAGCCGTAGACATGTATCCGGTCTTCACATCAACAACTGATCGGCAATGATTATAATCATCTGTAAGCGAAGCCGGGTTTAGTACTTGCGGTTAAACTGGTGTATTAAGATTATATGACTTCCTTTTAAGAAGAGTATATGGCTGCATCAGTAATAGTTTAATATGCTTCCATTTAGTGACTGTGCTCCGGCCAAATCTCTTTTTGTCTACGTTTCAAATTTGGCACCAAAACGGGTCATGTTTCAACGTCGCTAAAGAACTCAGGCGCAACGTGTTGCAACTATTTGTTGCCGGGCTAGCGGGGTTCGAGCTTGTAACAAAACAGATAAACTAGCCTTGAAGTGTAATAAAAAATAAAAAATTTCCGGCAACTTAACTTCCTACATTTAAAACTGAATGAAGCAAAACTTTCCGCAATTCTGATAGCATTACAAATTGAAAATTATTTTTTACGTGTTTAAGCATGATAATTATCAGTTGCAAGAACTAAACTGTACTTGGAATTTTTGGACATGAACAACCGCGGCAATAAAGGACCAGTTATCTTGCTGAAACGTAAACTTTCCTTCTTTGTGACAGATCCACTCTCATATAACCAACAACAGTGTCAACTTTCTATCTTTTTAAACTGACAAACTGTCGTAGAAGATGATTAGGAAATAAAATACTTTTGGTACTGATTGGTAGCGGTAACATGCCAAATATCTGCGTTACTATGGCTTATTAGTAATAAGCCTTATTAGTAATAAGTAATAAGTAATAGGTTATTACACAACGAAAGCAAAGCCATTAAAAACAGCTTCAAGTAAGGTTATATCGCGACCCGAAAACTAGATCAAATTCCGGGACTGTCAAACCAATTCGATAACATTCGTCTCGCTCCTGCATCTACAACATAAATGATATTTGTAGTTCTTGGGGAGTCTAGAATTTGGCAAAAGGTTTGCTAGCTGGAATTGTTTCTAAAGGTTTACTCGGGTTTGAATAATTAAAAAAAAGTATTTTTGGACATAGTCTCTACTGGGCGGTGCCTTTATTTTAAGGACTAAATGCCGTAAGTTTGCTTAAGAAATATGACACACGAATATACACGAGATCAAATCCCACCCAACAAGAAACAGAATGTCGCAGAGCATTTTTGCATTCCATAGCTATTTACCTGTTTTGCTTTTGCCCATGAACGCGCGAGGAAGGCAACAGATACTTGTAAAGCGTTGAGTCTGACTGATAGCGACATGGAATCACTAGCTTTTCTTAAAGCAACATTTGAAACGTGGAGAAAAAGTTGTGGGATACGCCCAAACGTTGCATGCAAACATGGTATAAGCCACCACTTAGTTTGAAACTTTCAAGTTTCAAATTTAATTCTGCAATTTTGTTGTAGTGATTTATAGGAAAACAAGCAAGTTCTATTCGTATTCAAAAACTGGGAATAAATATTTTAATTAATTATGCAACAGTTTCGAGCAGATGCTAAACCCATTCAATTTTCCTTTGTTTGTTTTAAACTGTACTTTCCTTCAAAATACACCACTCCACGGTAATAAATTGAACTACAAACTTTCCACTTGTTTCAACGACAACGATTAAATATAAATTATAAAGTTTAAATTCTAAGACTGGTTTCAAATTTCAATATTTGTTTGCTGTCAAACTATTTGTTAGTAACCGTCTTGTAGAACAGGCCTGTCAAACTCGCGGCCCACGAAGCCCTCCAATGCGGCCCATGAACAGTCAACAGCAATTGTAATATTTTGTCCGATTTTTATCTAATTATACTAAATTTTTCTTACTTTTCAAAGTGAAACCTATTATTCAAACAGACATTTACCGAAATTGAATTTATAGATACAAATCCATATGTTATGAATAGAAACGATAGTAATTAGAATTCCTTTGCCAAAACATTTGATTTTCAAACTGCCCTAAACAGATTTTGTGTTACTGAAAAGAGTATTACCAGGCTAGCAGCCATATGCGTCTGACTTTTGTAGGCCTATTATGTGCAAACAATGCGAAAAACAGGTATGAAATGCGTCACAATATAGATTATGACGTAATAAACAGTTAAAACTGATCTTCACACTGTGCAGTTCAATCTGTGCATCAAGTTGGAAATTAATCTGGGTTTTGGGGGGGTCAATGGTATATATATATGATATAAACCTTTTTCTTTACCAATTTCAAAAACAAAAACCAGCAGATAATTGGCGGCTGTTGGTGAAATAAGGATTTGCAATGCGGCCGTCGTAGCGAAAAGGTTGTTTAAGAGTATAAAACTAGATTAAAAATCACATGCGGCCCTCGGCATAATTTCCAAACTGCAATATGGCCCCCGAACCCCACGAGTTTGACACCCCTGTTGTAGAACATCCAAAAAGTAGGCTGTGTTGTTTTTCAGCACAAATATTTCGTGGTGATATTTCCAGATATGTATTGATTTTGAACAAACCAAACTTGTACAAATGTGTAGCAAGAACATCAGTTACAAGCGCATAGGGAAACAGAAAGGAACTTGGTTGGTTTGGAACAAAATCGAAAAGGTATATTTCAAATATTGGTAACATTTGACATAATAAGAGAAAATCACAAAGAGTTGCATGGCAACGATTTCAGCAGTATTTCGGCGAGCAGAAGCAGCACGAAATTTCTTACATTTATTCACTGCACTGTCAATCACAGTTGAATAAAGCAACGGGTTTAGTGCGCTGTTGATTGGAAGCAAAACCGCAGCTACAAGCACATAAACGATATCTGACAACGGTACGCCACCCATCGACAAATAACTGAGGATGCAAATCGGAATCCAGCAACAGAAATCGGTCAGAAGCAATCTGGATATTCGCTTCTGCATTTTGGCACTGATATCGTTGTTTCTTTCTTCAGCCATGCGATTGCTGCGTCGATAAATAAGGACATAAGCGGCAAACATGAAAATAAACATGACGAAATTCAATGTGATGATAAAAAGTGAGTATCCCAAAGCTGAATGGCTTTCTGAAGCAAAGAGTCCTGGCAAACACACGCTGGTTTTGGCGTAGTAACCAAACTCTCCTTTGATGGATTGCCCTGACATGTTAATATCGATGACTCGTTTAGCGTCATGCCATGATAGCACGGTGCTGTTGGTAGGTGACATACGTTGTGCCAAAATCATTGCAGCTTCAAAAGAAACAAAATCACGTTTGTGAACGAAATTAGGAAACCAGATTGTTGATACAAAGTAACCAGATGCAAAATCAATTGTAGGAATGATGGCAATGAACAAAGAAACACACCAAGTAACGAAACACCCCAAAACAATCCACTTAGGCCCTAGTGATATAGTGAGAAATGGTTTGTAGACAGACACAAGTCGATAAGCAGATATCAATGCCATAGTTATAGCCGAAGTCTGAGATGAAATGACGCACAATGCACCTAGAATGGAGCATTGTGTGCTCGATCGCCACTCAGAATCGAAATAACAATAATTCCCAGAGAATTGGACACTTTTAACTGCAACAGCAAATAGATAAATTCCCATTAACACGTCGGAAACTGAGAGATTGATAATGAATATTTCAGTACACTTTTTTACACAATCGTCCGATTTCCAGTTTGAGTATGTCTTTTTACCAGTGGTTGCAGCTACAATGAAATTCCCAATCAATGCAAGGATACCCATAAACCATATAAACGCGTTCAAAATAGGGTTGGCAATCATTTCTTTCTGATTGGAGAAAATAGTGTAACGAGAGCTGACAGGTGGGCATTCGTCACTGCTGTCTGAGCAGTCTTTGATTCCGTCTTCCTTTTCTGCAATGGGCACTGAGAGTGGATTCCCATTAAAACAATAAAATCTTTTGTTCTTACAGCGATCCTTTGCCTCATCCGATTTATCGTCACAGTCGTAGTTTCCATCGCAAACTTTCATGACGTCAATGCTCATAAAGTTACCACTGCTACAAATATAACGTTTGGGACAAAGTGATTCGTTGTGGGAGCCACGCTGTAGTCCATCACACATCCAAAGATCTGTGGCATCTGCCACGAATTGGCTGTCGTTGCAAAACGCCGGTGGATGTGGACAGTTACGACACTCATCAGTGGAATTTAGACATTCAGGTCTTCCATCGCATGCTACACCAAATGTATTCCTTTCGGTGCATAAAATCAAGTCAATTTGTTGATAGCAATATTTGATATTTCTCGAGTCAATGCATTTTACATTGCCGTTGCACAACACAGAATCTATTGGAAGGCAATCTGTTTGGTTGTAGCAGTGCATATAACCTGGTGGACAAGTTGACCGGGAATCGCCAAACACAGCTTTGCACACGCTCTGATTCTCGCATAAACATTCATCTGACAGGTCGTAGCAGTCAATCACGCCATCGCACACCTGATTCCTTGAGATAACTAGTCTCTTGTCCAAGCAAAGGAAACATCGAAATTCTCCGTTCACAAAACACAGATCAGATTTGTCAGCGCACTGGGCATCTTGGTCGTAAAGATTGATTTGAGGCAAGCTACATGGAAATGTTAACCAGTATCCAAGACATTTGAAACTCGGGTATACGTGTATGTGGTAATCAGCTCGCTTTATGAATGGACAAAAAGCGTACAAAGCCAAATTGATGTTGTTATTGTGATCCTGATAGTAAACCGGAGGTGTCGATGGGGGTGTATTCTCTCCTTCGCATTGAGGCTTGTTGCAAATCCAGTATTCATCAGTGCACATTTTATCCTTGTGCTCTTTACACGGTCTGTGATGCTGAATGCAATGTGCAGAATTGTTTACTTGGTACTTCAAAAATCTTTGCATTGATTTTTTACTGGTGCAGTTTATTAAACTGTAATAACACGATAGCTCATAACTTTTGGAAAAATAGTCACAAGGTTCATCGCTATGGTCAATGCAGTTCGGTGTGCCATCGGCCACTGATGTGTTAGGTATGCATTTCCCGATGGTCGGACAGATCTGTTCTTCAAAGATGCATCCGCACATTACTCGATCACCACTACACGTGCAATTGATTTCGTCGCTGCTGTCATCGCAGTCAAAATTCCCGTTGCATTTTAAGGATGAAGAGATGCACTGTTTAGACTTGCACTCAAATTGATCTTCCCAGCAAGGGCAAATGTTTTCATCGCTGTTATCTTTGCAATCATTAATCCTATCACAAAACTTAAAAATTGATAGACAGCCACGCAAACCAATACATGTGTTACTTTCATAACATGCACATGGAAACTCATAAAATGGACAAGTACAATTCAATTCGTCTGTTCCATCTAAGCAGTCGTAGATGCCATCACATATTTGTGTCTTTTCATAACATCCCAATCCATATGAGCATTTACTGTGTCTTGGAAAACAGCCGCATTGGTATTGGCTGTCATCGCAGACCGTTGTGTTGTATATAGTACACAAATCCATAGGAAAACATTGAGAAGCTCTAAATGTATTCAAACTGTTGTTCGGTCTTGTTGCTGGGCATCCACACACGAACTCCCCAACGTCGCAACTTTGTTGCTTAAACCGACATTGTTCTGTAAAAAATATCGGTTACTACAATAAGGGTAATCAAAAATACACTTCCAGAAAATGAATGAACGTAAAACGCAATGTTACGCAGTAAAACTACAAGATGTTCATGTGTTTGTTTACACCAGCTTTTTAAAGTGCTTTGAACAGGCTTAAACTTTTTCACAAATCATTATAGTTTTTTTTTTTGCGCGGTATCCTAAATTTCGCTATTGAGTATTGAGCATTTAGTAGAAATTAGAAAAAAAATATTTAAGTTTCACTTGATGCTTTCACACCTATTTTTGCGTAAACTAAGTTTCTACAGAGCACTGACGGAAACTTAGAATTACTAATTTAATGAAACGATTGTAAATTTGCTTACCATATGTGAAGAGCCCGTCTGACAGTAGACTGTTGATTAACATTATAAGAGATGACAGAACCACAAACCTAACCATTTTTATCTTGCTAATTTTTTTTTTGATCTAGTACACAGACAAAAACACTTTGTTAAATAGGACAACGTATATGTAAACCTGGACCAATACGTTTCTAAAAATAGTTTATAATTTTGATTTGTTTGTAAACTTAAACGTAGGTTCCTTATGTTATGGATATAGGTAAATGCTCACCTATTGAAGCTAAGGATCGACATAAAACGAGTACACTAAACTTGCAAACTAATGTCTTCGTTTTACTAAACCCCTTACATGTTTATGGACTCATGATTTAAATTAAGATGTTTTGTGTTTTGATAAAAACATTAAGTAAACTTCTTGTCATACTAAGGTTATATTTTACGTTTTCTCAACAAACGACTACATAACTCTTTTTCGTTTAACGATTACAAATAAACTCACAATTGCAAATTGCAAATATTACTTACTTAATATTCTACATAACCATTCATCTCTCTGTAGTAACCACTGCATAAAACTAATATGATAATAATATTTTAAGGTATGTGTCCACTTACATAACTTATTACCAAATCAGCATTTCGAGTCTTCCACACAACAACATAATCGCCACTGTCAGCTAAATACGGGTGTCGAAATACGGTGTCGTGTCAGCACATCCGGTCTGTGTCTCTCGTTTTGAATCTACGTCAATCGCTGTACTTAACTAACACGTTCATTAAAAAGCAACGTTGTACTTTGTAAAAGTTCTGTTTTGAATTATTTTGCATTTTGTTGCTTGATGCTTTCCTCTTCTTTACTATAGGTTTCCACAGTGGTCCATAAAACTTTCTGTGTTTGCGACCCATGTAAATTGATTGACAGCTCTTGTGATTTACCAAGAAGTTTTTTCAGTTCGTTTTAGCAGAGCACGTGAGAGAGAAAACACGTAACTTATTTTTGCATCATAATTTTCCACACGCACTTTTCTTGTTTTGATCTTTTATGTGGCTTTTTGTTTTTATCGCAACACACCCAATACTAATTAGTGTTTGTTGCTTTTGTTTATTTATTTTTTGTCTTTTACTTGTTCAGTTAATACACACAGTAAAATCAGGACGACGCACAAAAAGAAGCTTTAGGGCAGTTGGCAAGCAAGCAGCGGATGCAAAATGTTAACCTTATGAGATTACAACGTTGTGGCGCCTAATTTAATGGTTGTCAAAAGCCTTCGAATACTGTACTAGCCACGAAAAACCCTAGTTTAGACGCTTTCGAGCACTCCTGGTTTGAATAAAAACACTGGATAAAACTGTACGATATTGGCAAGGTCACTGCGAGGCACCAAACTCAATACAAGTTAGCAGTACGAGAGCCGAAGAAGAACTCCCCGCAACAGCACGTGGATCGCAAATGGACTTGAAACGCACGAAAAAAGGCACGCGACAAAACTAATAAAGAAGCAAGGAAACTCACGAGTCATGTGGTCTAAACCCACTTTTCAATTATCATCGCCCTAACGGCTTTCTTTAATTGGGTGCACCTAAAATTGTAGCTGGAATGCTGCGAAAGACAACGATAGGCGAGAGTTAAAAAAGGTGTAGTGAGCGCAAAGTGTGGCGGAGTTTTATTTCCGTATAGTGGAAAACAATGTACCAAGAAGCAATTAAACCGGTAAAAAGTTAAACGTGAACATAACAAATAGATGTTACGAGGAATTAAAGTAAAAAACATGAAACACATCGTCAATTTAAGATAAACACGTTTTGGGCAATAAACACACACACACACACACACACACACACACACACACACACACACACACACACACACACACACACACACACACACACACACACACACACACACACACACACACACCTACCCACACACACACTGAAAAAACAACTCATGATAAACAAACTTAGTCAAATAAAGACAATGTAAGGACTACAAGACACAGGAGACTAATGTAAAACAAGGTGATCACGTATCGACGTAAAATTATGGTAACAACGTACAATTGCACTATCATTTGCTGTGTTTAAAATGTTTGTGAAGCAATAAGGTTGTCAAGCAGTGTAAAGTAACAAAGCAGAATATTGTTAACTAGCCGTGTCATGTAAATGGTTTCTGAAGAACAAAATCGCCACCGCCGCGTGGTCAGAGGAAGTTAATTTTTTGTCATGAATTATAATTGTGAGGAAGTTAGAACCAGGTCGTTCTTTTTCCCCAACAACAGCTTATTCGCGTTATGACGTTGACAAAGAAAACTCAACACTCGTTACCAGAGTCGGATCATTTAAGGTTACAATTACAGTATTAGTAATTTATCTTGAAATTCATTTTCTGAGCAAGAAGAACGCACTCCGTCTGTTCCATCTAAGAAGTCTTTTCATAACATCCCAGCCCATACGTGCAACTACCGTCACTTGAAAAACAACCGCATTGGTATTGGCTTTCATTGAACATTGTTTTGTTATGTGTATTGCTTACACAATAAACGACCACCCACCAAATTAACGTAAGTTTGATTTGTGCTGCGAAAATTTCCAATCAAGCATTGCAATTTGCAGTTGATAGGGAAGATAGAATTTGACGAATATTGTGCTGACTGGAATTGTTTGCACCGAATGGTTCAGGCCAAATCACTGGGGTTTGAATAATTTAAAGTTGTTTGGAACTAAGTGTCCCAACGGTGTCGTGTCTTTACATCGAGGACTAAAGTCCGAAATTGTATTTCGCACGAAGAGCAATGGCACACGCAAATATACATGCAAATCACAACGTTTTATTAGTGTTAGCTATAACACTAACATTTTCACGTGTAACTTTGCCGTGTTTATTTTTACTTAAAATATTAACGACACACATTTATTTTTATCAACCCCGTATATTGTTTTGTAATATTGTCCTAAGCTTCTAGGTACATATTGTATATATCGTGGAAGTGGTAAACTGCTACTGTTTGTCTTTATCGTTCTTACACCATAACTCCAAAGTGTAATAATAAACTGTGAGCAATTTTGTGTGTCCTTTCTTCAGGCCCTCGAAACTATCCGACAGGATTTCTTTCGGTGGTTTGTTTTCCTATCCAATCCCACCTTCTTTCCCAAACACGGGTGGTTAGTTTGTAGGTCCCCTCGACTGGTCGTACCAACGTCCCATCCCCAGTCGTGTTTCCCCACAATGCGCCAACCTCACTTTCTTGTGAGCCCCGGTCACCTAACGCCTTTTAATACGGTGTAGCTGCAGCGCGTTTAACCGTTATCCACCAATGGTGTCCGTCATTGTTTTGTGCTGCGTAACGTTTTACCGTTGCGCAGCTATTTCCGCCTTTGTGATTTTTAGTCCTACTGTGTTGTTCACCGAGCGAAATAAACTCAACTCATCTTAACTCTCTCAACCCGACTTATGAGTGCCACCAAGTGGTAAGGCATAACTGTTCATTTGTCTCACCAAGTGATACGACTGCAACATAAAGTACAACAAGTTTTAATTCACCACAATTGAAATCACATCACAATTACGTATATATTTGTAGGCATTTAGCTTTTTGAATTTGATTTAAGCAAGCAACCACAAGATTAAACGTCCATCAGAGGACACTCGGTCGAAACAGAGTAGAGGCTCTTCCCCCACATCTCGACGCGGTCGGTTGTCATGACAACAGCGGCCGGACATTCACACAATGCACCGATCCTCAGCACTTCCACTTGGGAGAGAACTCGAGGCCAGATCATAAGTTGAAGTTGTGGATTGTTCCACCGATGAAGGATAAAACAAATCTTTTTAAGCCGAGCGCAAACAAACAAACCAAGTACTTCTCCTAGCATGATTTCTATGTTTGCAGACCCCACACACCAAAAGTTGTTTATATAAATTTATCCAAAAAACTACAGTAGTGGACTGTTCTTAGCAGCAAATGTGTCAAAAAAAGATTCTACGACAACTTGATCTCCACCCACACACATATTGCCAAAAAGCTCTCAAAATGTAAAGCGCGAGTTGCACGATATTTTGCGGCGCACTGTTTGGGTTTCTCTGTTTTAAAGGATCTTTGAGTTCGAATTGTAATAATATTAATATTTTTGTACCTGAAGCATTGGTTTGGATCCAGATTTCTAGCGTTAACCGAATCTTGATCCTGTCCAAGTATCAAACTTCCTCCCCCATTTACAACATATCCAGGATAACCTTGCGAAGGCAATTCTTCACCATTGATGAAAGCTCCAATCACAGCTCGTTTGGAGTCGAACCAGACGCATACATGATTCTGCAGGACAGTTAAATCTTAAGGCACTAACTAGCAAAGTGCTCTAGTTTTTTATTATTCGACAGCAGTATACATATGATACAAAATTAATAATTAAAAAATCTAACATACTGTGTCTTATTTTTAAACTCACCTTTTTCCTGGATAATTTAGTTCAAATTTGACAATAAAACCCTGCATACTAATGTGCAGAATGGACGGTTTTTTATACAAAACAAGAAACTGATTGTTGTGTACGTTTGTCGCGTAACTCATGAAAAAATTGCCGTGGGATAGATCAGTTACTTTGATCCATGTACACATGGTGGCGCTCGTAAGCCTAGGGAAATGCATGCGACACCAGACGAAATCTTCTTTTTGTAGTTGACGTGGAAAATCAAAATGAGTCAAGGTACAATCTAAAACAAATAAGCATGAGAAAGACTGTTGTACATGAAATATGCTTGAAGTGATACACTGGTCATTAAAAAAATGTTTGTCGATGTAGACCAGGGGTCGCCAACCTTTACTACTCAAAGAGCCACTCGGACCAGTTTCACGTAGTAAAAAAACACTGGGAGCCACAAAGTCGTTTTAAAATAAAACGCAAAACGTTTTTAGTCTTATGACATTCGACTTTTTGTTGTTAGCTAGTGTTTCATTGCATATTAGACACACTGGTATACTAGTCTCGTCAGCAGAGAAAACAACTTTACGTAGCGTTGCATATTCTGTTTTTGCAGATTTGTATTCCTTTGTTAACGCGCTTGTTACGTAACAATTAACAAACAGCTATTGTTACGCGCGCACACACACACTGCAAACAAAAACAGTATTGTCTCATATTGCGTATTAACCTGCGCGCCGCCAGCTTGCCTCTTTCAGACTTCACGTTTGATGGTATAGAGATGGTGTTGCAGGTAACTACAACAAGCGAGTACAGTCATGCTACTGCACTTCTATTTTCGTGTTCGACTTTTGTGTTCGGCATAATCGTCACATAATTTTTATTCAAATGTACAACATTTGGTAAATTTAAAAACTGAGCCGCATCAGAGGGATCAAAGAGCCGCATGCGGCTCCGGAGCCGCGGGTTGACGACCCCTGATGTAGACGGATGTGCCATTATAACACCCTTAAAAGTACTAATTTTCTTTGAAATTCGTTTGCTCCAATAACAACAACTGCATTTTGATTAACGTATTGTGCCTAGAAGCAACAGTTCACTTATAAACCCATGCCTATCTATCTAACTCAACTGTTGTTGGTACAGCTGGTTTGAAATTCCGCAAAGCAACTTGTTTTGTAAGTTGAGTAAGTTTTTGCTTTAGTTGTAAGTTTTCACCTGTAAATAGAAGAATGAAATGCACGTTTCGTAAAACAAACTCGTTTCGTACTTACTTGTGCAAATCCGCTCTGACATGACAAAGTGAATACAAACTGATAAACAAAACCACAGTGCAAGTGAAATGCATTTTCGATAAAGAACAGAATACGTTAAAACAAAATTTCCAATACTTCCAATGCAAACTTCCAAATACGAAAGTAAAGACTTCTGCTTATCCGAACGACGCTTTATGCTTAATATCTTAGATCTACATACTTGCTTTCAGCTCATTTTGTGTTAAATGTTTCAATATATGTATATTACAGGACCCAGTTTTAAACTGATTTTTGTTTCATCATGTGAATAAGCAAAGACCAGCTGCATGCAAATCTTGGTAGAGCACACAATATGTTTCCAGTTCGGCTTAAAACATTTGTAACACAAAGTAAGTGAATTGTTTCTTTTTGTTTTTACCTACAATAATGAAGCATATGATTATTATGCACAAAAGTTTAATTCACCAAGTTCAAATTGTTGGAATGCATTCCAAGATTGCTTCTCTATCTTAAATGTAGTGTTTCGCACCAATATGCTCAAGCCTTTAAGTTTAAACAACTATAACTTTTCTTATAATGTGGAACCAAAGTTTTCTAGTTTATACCAGTCACATAATTGGGAACTTATGGCCATTGACTTATTTGTGATGAAACACAATGAAAAACAAATGTATATCACTATTTTATTTAGACCAATATGACACTAGATTTTTGTTTGTTTACAAAAATGAAAACTAATGTAAATGTATATCACCATTTTATTTAGACCAATATGACACTAGATTTTTGTTTGTTTACAAAAATGAAAACTAATGTAAATGTATATCACCATTTTATTTAGACCAATATGACACTAGATTTTTGTTTGTTTACAAAAATGAAAACTAATGTAAATGTATATCACCATTTTATTTAGACCAATATGACACTAGATTTTTGTTTGTTTACAAAAATGAAAACTAATGTAAATGTATATCACCATTTTATTTAGACCAATATGACACTAGATTTTTGTTTGTTTACAAAAATGAAAACTAATGTAAATGTATATCACCATTTTATTTAGACCAATATGACACTAGATTTTTGTTTGTTTACAAAAATGAAAACTAATGTAAATGTATATCACCATTTTATTTAGACCAATATGACACTAGATTTTTGTTTGTTTACAAAAATGAAAACTAATGTAAATGTATATCGCCATTTTATTTAGACCAATATGACACTAGATTTTTGTTTGTTTACAAAAATGAAAACTAATGTAAATGTATATCGCCATTTTATTTAGACCAATATGACACTAGATTTTTGTTTGTTTACAAAAATGAAAACTAATGTAAATGTATATCGCCATTTTATTTAGACCAATATGACACTAGATTTTTGTTTGTTTAAAAAAATGATTAAAATTCGATCACTAGAAAATATTTTGTGCCTTGACAAAGAAAAAGAACCACACAGAAGTTTGTGGTATAATTGTTTTGATAAGAATCATACACACATGAAATGTCACAATTAAATCATACAGTAAAGAGGTACAAAACTAATTGGACTTTATGACACTGTATGATATGGATTCTCATCTTCATTACTTTGTTTGTTGTCACATCCTTTCTTGGTTTTCCTGACAGTAGCATAAAGGTCACCAGATGTAGGTGCAGGGACACTTTCTGGTGAAGTTTTCTTTTGTGGTCTGAGATAACTTATAATCCTTGACAGTAGGGAAGACCTGTTTCACAATACCAACCAATGTTGCTGCTAAAAGTGGTTATGTTTATATTTTATGGTGGTGAAATCCACATAACGTTTTTGTGACAAGCTATTATATTTTTGACATCAAATTGTGGTAACATTACCTGTATTTTTTGTTTTATGTTAGACAGAATTTGTTGTATTAAATATGTTGTTGTGGTAAAAAACTTATGGTTGTCCTTTGCATTGCTTAGCACATGTAGACATAACAATACAACACAACCTACGCTTGGTTTGCACAGCCAATATCTTTAGTTTTCCAATTTCTCCACCACATTAGGAACCACACAACGTTGCAGATAATAAATAAACAGGCCAGCAATATAGCTGCCACCATTGAAGACAAGTCTGTTGTAGACAATTCTGTTAAACAAAATAATTTAATTGTGGTTGTTTGTTTTGATCACGTTTATCTTTTGTAGGCGGACAATGTCTGAATGTGTTCATAATGAGTCAGCTGATGAGCTGCCTGTTTGCCTCATTAAAGGTGTTGAACATAGGAAAATCTACAAACACCATACCTCACCACAGAACCACAAATAGCTTATTTTTGATAGGTGGCGCAATGAGCACTTTCCTCATTTGAAATATACATCTATAAATATTATGTTTAGGGCTATTAGGGTCGGGGTTAGGTATTAGTTTTCAAAATGAAATAAAACTAGCAATATAACTAAGTTTCTATTACAAAATTTCCAAAAACTTACATCTTAACCCTACCCCTAAGTTAAATATATCTGCGCTTTGCGTCACCTATCGAAAACTAGTTAAACGTGCGTCTGCCGTGAGGTATGCTGTTGGTAGATGTTGACTCCACCTCGAACCTAAACCCATGTAAGCACAAAACGCTTGCAAAAACCTACCTAGTGGTTAGAATAGAAACTGGGTACAAGGACACGGGAATGTTTTCACATACCTCTTCAAACGATTACTGCTATTGGTTAGTTTTTGTCTGATGAAAACGTCTCAAACACGACTTACACTTTTCCAAAAATTAGTTTGGTAAATCACGAAGCTGTTTAAGGGCGGTATAGTAAAATAGTAGACAAAATAACGTTGTAAATCTAACCGATAACCGTGCACAGTTAATTTGACTGCATTTTGTCTAGTTTATAGTAGGCACGTACCGTTGGCGGCACACTCAAAGAATCCGTGGGTAATTGTAGCGTTACATGCAGTGCAGTTTACTTCAACCGTAGGAGTTGTAGTATTTATGAAATGAGGTGTACAGGAGGTCGGCCGTTTACAACTTGAGTCCATTGCAAACGCGAAACAAATGCAACCGTTATTCTTCCTAACTGTTTCCGAAATCCCTCCTACAAGGAATTAAAACATTGTAAGCACAAAAAGTGTGCTTCTAACATGGTACAGATTACAGAAGGTTGGTACTTGGAAACATAACGAAATACACTGATGCAGTTTAAATAGAACCGAACGTGGAATTAAATCCACTCTAAAACAATTGATGAAGTATGAAATATTAGAAAAATGCATCTTTGTCGCTCCAAACACGTTTATACCTTTCATCGTAAAGGTAAGATTACTGCTATTGACGCACACACCGAGAAAGAAGTAGTGGTTGGAACGATTTTGTGCCCACTGAAAAGTCGTGGAAACATTTTCTTCATTTTCGATTTCGTTTGATCCAAAGCGTTCTGCTATATTTTCGCATGAGCATAAATGAACGAGTAAACCTGTGGAATTGAGATAAATCTTTTAAAGCAATTGTAAACTAGAAAAAAATATATTTAGGTTGAAAGATTCACAATTTACCAATTCAACTTGAAGATAAATGAATCGCTTATACGAATATAAAACTTATATATCTGTGATATTATCTGTGATAAGAACTTATAATATATTAGCTGTTCCTGCCAGGCATAATATCAACTTTATTGAGCTCTACTGGCAAGTATTTTTATTCCGACGTTTCGACTTTCTATGCAGGTCGTATTCATCAGGGTAAATAACAATGAATGCTCGTAGTACAGTGCACGATAAACCAAGGAATTCGTTGTCAATCAATGTTATTTACCCTGATAAACGCGACCTGTGTAGGACTTCGTTGGTGCAGAAAATAGAATTGCCAGAAGTGCTCTATAAAGTTAACTTATGATATAGTAATGTTGCAACAGTAGGTTTATCAGCGATCACTGATCTATATTACAGCTTACAGCCTACTGTCAAATAATTTTAACATTTATCCAAAACCTTGTGCACTTACCCATTACAAATATATTGATGATGAAGAACAACATATTTCAATATACTTTGCGAGCTACAACCTGCTCGATATGAACAACTGTTGAGTTACGTATAGATGCATAACAAACTATTCCACCCACTAAGCAATTTGTAGCGCAGCATCCAAACAGAGATACGGTGCATTCCACGTTTCCTCGTATAGCGTCGCTAGCCTATATTGTCCCAATAACCTTGTAGGCGTATGGATGGCGTCATGCATGTTTTGCCCATGCGGGCGTTTGTGTCGTGCGAGCAAATATGTCTGAGCTTGCACGTATGATTGAAATGAGAAGTAATGCATCAACAGCTATACTTACGTGGTTATTATATAATCACAAACATAACTGAGTACTTGTGTATGTAGAATACATCATGCAGACGTTTCAACAATCGCTGTTGTCATTATCAGCGCAGGTTCTATTCTATATACACAAGTATTCTGACAGTTATGTTTTTGATTAAATTCCTTTTCATGTCAGTGTATTGTATAATGTTTCTGGTTGTTATTTGTGTTGACAAATTACATTTTGTTTCGAACAAAAGTTGTAATGTTTACCACAAAACTTTGTTCTATTGAGTGACTTAATTCGTGTAAAGTTTGCAGCCTCATTTCGTTCTTTATGTTGTACCTATCAAACGTCTTGTTTTTGATGCTAGTACATGCCTTTTGCGGAAAATCCCTAATGTTTAACAATCGAACACAAACATACGCATTAAACACACACACAAAAATAAATATACCACGGATATATCACTAAGCTGACCGAAATATAATGTTATTCGTTGCAACCAATCATTTGCGGCATTAAGGATAACCATAGATCAGTGGTGTCCAATTCGAACACACTGCCGTGCCAAAAAATATATACTCGCGTTCCAACGTTTGATACTTTTTCCAATCCATTTCTTAAACATCTTAACGGTACGGGCTCAATTTATGCTACTCCAAAAACCTTTTGTTATGTTTATCCGACACACGAAACAAATAGTTTGCAACGGGGTTAAGTTTTGTTAAAAAAAGAAATTTATAAAAGAGAAATAACAATTTAATTAGTGGGTTGCGTAACTTTACTACTGATAGGTTTTACTCAAGTTAGAATAAAGGCCAAGAAGAACCAATAGAAACAAATTTCATTGCGTGACAAATCCTAACGTTTTCAATCTGAATGTGCTAAAGCTTGTGTGCCATTTTCAAATGCTCTGCGTGCCACTTTTCGCACGCGTGCCACAGGTTGGACACCCCTACCATAGATAATATGGGCTATGAAATATAGCCGTATTGCAATCATCAGTTTTTATCGCAGATGTAGTTCATTCATTTCCGCACTGGAACCGCGACCAAGCTCTCTTCACAGCTTCTCTCACTTCTTCTTGCATCACACAGTAGATGATGAAGATGAATAAACCTTGCAATCCGTTCACCGTCACATTGATGTACATGAAGAACTCGTTGGTCGCAGTTGAACCTATACCTGCAACAGTAATAAGCTGATACTTAGAACAAAATTAGAAGTCAACAGGCACATTGCTAAAAGTAGCGTGTTTGTTGTCTTTAATAACTGCACCGCTGGTAATATAGTATTGTCATATACGCAAGGTCTCTGTGTTCGTTGGGGACAATTGTAATCAATGTTACACTAACACGCTGTGGCCACACACCAGCTTATGTGTAGCATACATTGTGATGTATATCTGGGCATACCCAAAAGCTTCTTGAATGCACTGAGGACCACTGTAAGCATCGTTACATTTTTTGCTGTGCCCACGCTGTAGCTGATACGCAACATAGATTTCCTTATGTCTGAGCATACACACAAGCTTCCTGAGTGCACTGAGAAACACTGTGAGCAACATTAGATGTGTACGCTGTTGCCACACACCAGATTATGTGGAGCATACATTTTCATGTGCCTGGGCATACAGAAAAGATTCCTCAGGGCACTGAGGACCACTGTAAGCATCGTTACATTTACTCGCCGTGGCCACACACTAGTTTATGCGCAGCATAGATTTCCTTATATTTGGGCATACACAAAAGCTCCCTGAGTAAACCTTAAATGTGCTCGCTATGGACTCATATAGTGTTTGTGGACTAGATTGCGTGAAAAGTGCACAACAACGTAAGCGAGCAGCTAAAAGAGAACATTGGTCCTCACCTACAAATATTCCTAGCACAAGTGGGATTCCCATCACAGGAGTGAGCAGCAGCAACTTCTTTGCGATGTCGCCCACCACAAGAATCTGGATCTTTTTTGTGATTTTCTCATGCGCGTTTGGGCGACGGATGTGGCCTCGACGGGGTTGGTTGGCGTTTAGGCGGGAAATGAAGACGACCACGTGGCCGAGAATGAGGAGGTTGATGAGAATGCAGAGACAAATCGGACCAATCACCGACCAGTAGAAGAGATGGGATTGATGGTCGAGGAAACAACGCAGATTTTGCTCGTTCGTAGGGGCGTTCAATGCTGTTTGATTCACCGCATTTGGAGTGAGGTAATTTTCTGTAAAGACGAAACCAACAACTGCTGCTGCTGCGGTTATGATTGAGGGGATTCCCCAACCGACGAGAGCTCTGATGACGTTCAGCTTGGTCGGGTTGATCGCGTTGAATTGAAGAGACTTGGACGAAGTTTTCATGGCAAGTGTGATTCCCTCCACCAACATCCAGAACACTGTTAAACAACATTCAATGTAAGTTTATTTAAATACATAAATTAGGGAGACAAATCATGTGGCTGATTCAGCCGTTTATATGTTAATGAATATATACTGCTCAATGTGGTTTTGCACGATGTTTGGCTCCAAAAACTCGTGGAAAAATTATTCAGAGATTGAAGGAAAAATGATTTACAGTTTAAAGAAATCATTGCATCAGGATAGAAACCCGTTTGGGCTGTTGGACAATCATTGCCAAAACCTGTATTGCGCCGTGAAAAGAATAATTGTATGGCAATGCCATTTTGTACAGAGAATATCAATTTACCTGTGCGTGTATCTTTTAAAAGATTCATATCATCATAAGCTAGTCTAATCTATTGTGGATAGATTGCCTTGTCATTTAATTTACCTGAAGACAGCAGGAAGTAGTGCATGGCAACCGCCAGAGGCTCGCACAGCTGTGGATACGTCATAGCGACGTCATGGATTAAATTGAGTGCGTGGAAGATCATGAGAGCCAGTGACAAGTTGATTTGAACAAAGATTCGGTCGTTTACGATCGCATGGCGGACGTTCAAGATTGTAATGACAGTAATGATGAGAAATGAAACCGTTGTGCCTTCGGTGATGTAAGACAGGATCTGGAACAACACAAAATTCCATTAGGTCTCGCGAAATACCGCCATTCTGCCAAAAATATCACTGGCGAAATAACTACCCTATTAAAAGTGTTTTTGTTATTAGAATTACAACAGCTTCGGAACAAAACGAAACAAATCAAGTCTGATTATTTAAGTTTCTGAAGTCCTCAGCATAAACCCTGATTTAAGTTTGTAAACATTAGGTTTGTGATGCCACAATTTTTGTTTTTATTATCGCACTTACGTACAGTAGCATTGGTCACGTGACTCACCTTGTACGATTAGAAATATTCAATTTTTCTTACCTTGACTGAAGCGAGCTGGACAACTGGGCCGACTGCCAGAAGCACTGCAAACACTGTTGTGTGGTCACAAACACAAGAAACCTTCGACTGATTAGTTGTTGTCTCAGTTTCGCAACCTTCACGCGAAAACTGATATGTATTTGGATCAACAAACGCGCAAATCCATTTGGTTTTGCGATCTTGGTTTGCTGCGTTGTCACGTTGGATGCTCGCAGTGACTGGTATCGGTAGAGCAAAGCTTACTTTGGCTTGAGTCGGCTTACTAGCGGACAGGTTACCGGCGATTATGGATAGTAGTGGTTGATCGTCAAACGTAACTACCTCGACGTAGCCAGCGGGTGCCACTTCGTTTGGGTTGTTGATAAAATGTTGTTTCGTAATTGAATTAAACTCTATTGCAGTCATGACAACTGCGAAAGTTGACTTGGAAACTGACTCCACCCTGTTAAGTTCGGCTTGGCCTATGCTTAGCCGGGTTCCACCGGTTTCGGTAAAAATTTGCGCTATTGTTTCGTGATCCATGTAGTTTGAGAATTGACCAGATAAACTCAAAATGAAACGATCAATGTAGTCAACGATGGTCAAGTTCACGTAATGTGGTTCTAGATAAAATAAAATAAATACGTTCTTTTCGGGCATACGCAAAATCTTCTACGAAGACAATGTATGGGAACTACAATGTTCCAACTCGACGCAACTACAATGGTACTTGTGGTTTCGCGTCAGACATTTACCCATGCTTCTGGCAACAAATTCTGTTTATTTAGACCATTAACTAACACAGCGGTTCTCAAACTGGGGTCCGCGGTGTTTTAGAGGTCCTTCACGCGATTTGAAAAAGAATTAACAAACTTTTATTAGGTCAATCCACAGGTTTATTTTGCCAATGTATTTTCGGTTTTACAAATATGTTTAGCTTGAACCGCAAGTGCTGAAAAAAACTGCGAAGAGGACGTTATGACACAAAATCTAAAAGTTTGAGAACCGCTAAACTAACAGGTCTATATACAGTTGTCTGACAGAAAGTGGTTAATAAGTAGGCTCTTTATTATTAAATCCAGATAAAAACGTCTTCAAAACTGATTATTAGATCGAAAGATGCTGTTTTTGCTTGTTCTTAAATTTCCCTTTGAGTTGTACAACTTGCTATTTTTATAGAATTTTTAATTGTCACTCTCCGACAGCAATGTTTCGGCTGTTCGATCATAAACATGAAGAGCTATCAGAAAATCATAATACATGACAAAAAAGTTTGTTTTTTGCAATAAATAGGATTTAGGATTTTTTGACCAACTTTTCATTAATACTGAATTTTCTTGTTCAAATCTGAAATCTGATTGTTTTCAATTGATATTTTTTATCTCCGAAATATAATTGAGCATTATAGTAGCCTTTTCGCAACTCACCGCCAAAAACAGAGCAGTTGTAGCTTATATTAATAAAAGAATATGGCAGGAATCCAAGTTGACATTCATTGGATAGACATAAACTAGAGTCTAAGACACAGGAAGTTTGACCGTGGCACCGTTTCATTATTTTGATCTCTTCAATTGGAAATAGATGACGATTTGGATCAATGTTTCCGCATTCATAAGTCCTGTTTGTACGAAATAAACACAAAAGTTGTAAATTTCGGACAGCGTGCTGTTTTTTTTGTTGCCTACTTTACGTTGATTTAGTTCAAAGGATGAGTTACTTATCACATATCTGGATTTCTTGCAATTTAGGTTGTAATAAAGACCATGCAAGGTAAGTTCTGTCATTTTGTTAAAGAAAACATGTAGCCACCAATCGCTATTGAACAGTGGTTCTCAACCTGACACTGATTGCGCCTTTTGAATGGGTAGGGCAAGAGATTAACCTACTTGACTAGGCTGGTAGGCTAGTATATCTTTGAAACCAACAAGGTTGGCAATTCTGAACAAGACAATAGTTTTGCCAAAAATCAGCAATGGTAATGTCCATCAGTTGAGTTGTACATCATAAAATGACGTGGAATTAATATAGCAAGCCATCATTAAATTTTCGCGTATCACATATTGAGAACCACGCTAGAACAGTCGAAAGTGCTCTTATTAAAAATAACATTGCAGTCGAAATCTATAGATGTTGTTTGCGACATATGGCATTGAGCAGTGTTACTTTACTCGCGTAAGTTTACGGCCAACATTGCGCCAGCCTCGCTTTCTTGTGAGCTCTTGTTGCATAACGCTTTATAGTACGTTCTGGCTGCAGCGCGTTCAGACATGATTTACAAATTGTGCCCCTCCTCTGTTTCGCGCACTACAACATTTATTCGTTGCGTAGCTATTTATTTGACATTTAACCCCATTTCTTTATCGTTTTTTCATCAACATCAACACATGCAATTTTAACCGTCCGTCTATTAACCGTTCAACTGCTTTATTGGTTTTACTTGACCGCTTGGTTTAAACCTGTATTTAAAATTGAATAAAGATATTGTTGAAACGTTATTATGTTTTTTATTATACTGGCTTGTGTTTCTTATTAATCAGATATAAATGAGCTTTATAAATTTTGACTCACCCAAAAACTCGCCCTCTTGTGATGGTTATATTTTTCACAAAGATTTTTGTTTTGTTTCCGCAGGATATTTCTTTATAGCCACAAACTAATAACAAATAAATGTAACTTATGAATTAATGTTTATTTTAAGGAAAGCATCTATAATTCAAAATGTAACTTACTAATGCATGTACGGTCAGTCCCATTGGTACAAACCGATGTATTTTGTTCAACAGGTGAGATATCAGGCATTACAAAGCCTAACAAAAATTAAAACATAATTTCCGTCTTTTTTTGCATAATTTGAAAACCGAATTGGGGCAGAAAAATAACGATCTCGTAGGCTTCTAAACCAGACGAGGATGATCAAAACTCATGCAAAATAAACGTAGACGTCATACGCATTAACTTGTGTTTGCAAAAGATGCTTAACATCCAAACTATAAATCCAACACTTCAAGTTATGCAGTTTGGCATTAACTTTATTTTCCTTAACACAAGAAATGGCAATTTCATTAAGTTAAGTTTTATATTTATTAATATTTACTCACCAAAAGCGGGGACGTATACACGCCACAGGAACAAAAGCAAAACGAGTCGTTTAGTGCCAATCATTTTTCCTAAGTTTTTGCAACACACATTACTACAATTCAAAACATATAGCATTAGATTATTGAGCGGTAACAACAAATTTATATCTAATTTTTTCGAATCATGTATAATATAACTTATATTTAGTGTAATCTGACTCTGTTGCAACTGCTCAATGGAGATTTCGAGTTGCATCACAGAAAACTCCTGAAAATAACTTTCCCTCCTCGTTTATTACCTTTGTTGCCATAATTTCTTTCAATGTTTAATAGTGATATGTGATATGGAATATTGCGAACACATACTGTCAACAACCAATGAATAAAATTCTCGAGCCATTGGTTGTATCAGGAGAAAGCATGTCTCGTGTCACTGTATTTGCGGGAAAATTTTTCACAAACCAACTGAGGAACTGCGTCATCCGAGACGTATTATGTTGTCATGGCGATTCGTTCTACTGTACAATGTACATGAACAGCCTAAAGACAATGAAAAAATATTTTAATTAAATGAAATTAAAACGCCCAGATTCGGTGAATGGTTGAGTTGAGTTTATTTCGCTTGTTGAAAGAACACATAGCGACAAAACAATATTGACCATAAAATGGTTATTCGAAACCAGTTTGCTTTCGTTAAATTTGCTGACGAGTTGCCGGTGTTGTTCGCAAGTAACTTCAGGGCTATTTAAAAACGTGTAGATAAAACTAGCGACTTAACGCATACTTTCATAGTAAAATGTTGAAATCAGGCAATGTATTTACCATTTATTGGAACAAACAAGCCACAAAACTAGGAATGCAATGACAAACATTCCAACTACAAAATGATTTCTCAGTTCCTTTTTCATTTGCAGAAACAAAGAATCGTCTTTCATGTATTGATCAAACAAAGTAGCACCAACATTTCTTCTCGGAAAGTCAAAGGACGGGATTTCATGCTTTAAAAACTCACACAAGGGTTTCCAGCCTTTTTCGGCTTTGAATATTAGAAGCTTCTCTTCTGGGCAATTCTATGTACAAAACAACATGGATGTTCCAAAGAGGTTAAAGTTAATTTTGTCCAGATCTCTTATTTAGGTTGCTGGATGTAAGTTTTACCATGTCCTATAATTTGTGTAAAGTTGTAAATTTCTAATGAGCCCAACCTACACAAGTAATCGTTATTCGTGAATTTATAAATCACTCGTTGAAGCGAAAAACTATCGTTGCATTGCTGCCACAAAAACTATGTTACGGTTTAAAATTGATGACTTAGCTGACGAAAACGCAAAACTGTTGGCGTATTTAATTAGCTTTGTCGTGATTAGTGAAGGTATCATGGTACCCTATGCCAGTTATGTAGCGAAAACATGCGTTAACGTTCCTACCGTCATAACATCGGTGTTGTGGCGTCGAAATCTGTTCAGTTGGATAACTTTACTGGCCTTCCAACTTCCAAAAGGAACCATCGGGTGAATGGAATGCACTGGTAGGTCTAAAACGTAAACAAGTGGAGCTGTAGGAATTCTAATGCTTTAAATACAAAGTCTTTGTCTTGGAAGTGTCTTTTTCTGTATGTTTATGGATCAAACTCCCAGACATTATGCCATGTTGACGCCGTGTTGTTTTGGCCATGTGTACAGCATCTACACATAACAATGATGACTATAAGGCTGATATAAACGTACTGACAAGCTATTGTTTCGAAACCTGGGATGAAAAAACCTTCGACTCATTACTACAATCAAAATACTGGCTTTGGAATATTTAACAATGTGCAGAGTATCAGGTTTTGCCCAACCACTCTCTTTCGACCGGTTTACCACCGAGCCTGTGTAGCTAGTGGGCAGAGCTCAAATATGCAAGATTTTTTTGCCCTCTGATTTGCCATGCGAGGATGCTTGGGAAATCGGCTTGATTCGATGTAACCCTTTTAATAGGTCAGGTTTAATTAAACATTTTATGAGTTTTGTTTCACAGTACGCCAGATCTATTGATTTTAACCAATCAATCTGGTTTCCCAAGCACATGCTGGGAGCCGAACTGTTTATTATTTGGGTTCAGGTTCGGTTTGAGTTCGCCCGGTATAGCTCTTTTCTTGCGTTTATCATTAAGTGCGCTGATTTGTCTAAAACATAAATATATTACAGGCTGCATTTTATACTGGTTGGGTTTCGGTTCGGGTCCAACGCCGAACAAAATCTTAGGGTTCAATTCCGGTTCGAGTTTTTAGAAAATCGTATTTGGCGGTTCGAGTTCGATTTCGGTGAAATGCAATAAATCGTTCAAACCGGTTCGCACATTCGGGTTCAGTTCCGGTTTGACTCCCTGCTTTATTCGTCAAGACACAGACTAGAACGATTACCACACCCATTCAATTACCCTAACAAAACTTTTAGTAATATATTACCACAACTTACAAAATCGTCGGTGAAACTGAAAGTAGTTCCATCCGGTTTGCGTAAATGTCATGAGACAAATGAGAAGATAGTTCGTTTCCCAAACATCAAGTTGACGAAACCAACTCTTTACCCAACTCTCTGCCTCTCGCATTGACAACACTACCTGTTGGAATCGAACCATCAAAAGGTGAAAAAAGGTTTTTCATTAAACAAATCATAGTACACCAAGCCCATCGAAAGGCTTTATACCGAGTCAGCCGGTTACTAAACATTGCCGCACATACCACACAACCAAAAATAATCGCATTGACTATTTAGTTTCACGTTAATTGTAGCGATGTAGTTGTTGCACATCAGAGCTTTCGTGTGCTTAACCGTTCGTTAGTTTTATGCCGGTTTTATTCAGTTTTTTCTGTTTTTTCTTCTATCATTTTTCTTTTCCTGTTGTTCTGTCATTATCTTTATTTATGTTTTGTTTAGAACTGAAAAAGTCATATTGTGTACAGCGAAATCGACACAAGAGTTAAGATATACACAGGCTGATTAAAGTGCTGTTAGTTACAGCTGTGACAGCCTGCGCTGGGATTCGAACCCTCCAACTGGAGTTTTTTCCAGGACGGGCGCTTCTTTGTTTAAAGCACACCTTTGCTACTAATATGATATTGTCAGTTTGATTTAGAAAATGTTGTGGGTTGGCAATATCTGAACCTCCAACAGCCGCCATGCATACCGACGATAACTGTGCAAATTGTTGAAAGACTGGAAATTTGAGAGAACTGTCTCAATTGCTTACAGAATCAGTCAGTAAATTAAAAAGTAGGAATATATATTTCCCCTAATAATGGCATCATCAGTTGCTTATTCAAATAGAATCTTATTCAATAGATGTTTTAATTTGAATAAGGAACTGATGATGCCATTATTAGGGGAAATATATATTCCTACTTTCTAAATTACTGACTGATCCTATTAGCAATTGAGACAATTCTCTCAAATTTCGAGTCAGTTTGATTTACATTTTTTGTACCCAAGCAATAAATGAAAAAGCTCGTTTTTAATGAAGTTATGTTTACTATGAATGGGCGGTTAAAGGACTTTTAGCTTAAAATTCCTGTGATACCAACGCTAAAACTTTAGTGTTTTCGTTTTTCTAGACCGTCCTAAAAACTCCCCGACTATAGTCAGGCTTATCTCTTTTAAAGTTGTTAATTATTAATTATTCGCAAAATCTTCTATATCTGTAGCCAACTTTATTTCACTTTTTATTTCAATACAACCTTTGCCTCGGGGAAGGTATCGCACAATTGCTTCCAGAAGAAGTACACAGGTAGCCCAGTAACAACGTCAACCCCTTCATACGATCTTCGTATATCATCAACCGTGGCTTTTCCATCCATCAAGTCATACCAGACCTACATGCAAATTTCGTAAATACTGTTAGTGTAACTGTGTTTGAAAATCAATCTTCAAATTTAGGTACAGCATTCACGATTTTAAATATTCTCAGCAAATATACACATTAATGGGAAAGCCAACACATTAATGGGAACCTACAAACGCGCCTGTATCCACTGTTCTTTTATGACCAACTGATTGCTTTTTGTCTGCAAATTCGCGTCGCCCCATTTTTTTTGTTGTATGGCACCAAGTTGCCATCATTTTGTGGCTTTCATTTCATATTTTACCTTACAATAGCAATAGAATCTGTGGGAACGTAGTAACGTTTGCACTAATATATAGGCTTGTATCTTTTTGCTAAGATTCTTTGTATGTTCAGAATTTAACGAATAGTTTTTGAATTGGTTGTCAAACTACTGCTTTGCTATGGTGCAACGTTCCGTTTGTGGTATTGTCGTATGTTACTGTGTAGTCAGTGTGAATGGTCAGTAATGCTATAAACCGACCAAATTTTGGCGCTTTAGCCTGTGGACACAGCTCATATACTCTGTACATGCCCTGTTGTCCTTGCTTAGTGCATACAATGCTGCAAATATTACAATTAAACCTACATTATCAGAGAATTCCCAAAACTTCTGTAGGAAACTTCTTAAAATAGTTGTAAAGGTAAACATAACTGTTGCTTTCAGAACTTCATTCAAATTTGGTAAGCATACGAAATCGACAAACAGCATTTGATAAGCGGTGTCAAAATGCACGAAAATGTTGTCATTGTTGGTAAACAAAACAGAACTTACGGTATGCAGTTTACCTGTCGATGATAGAGGAAGTGCTGTTTCGTGTCATGAACCACAAAGCCTAGGATCTTAAAAGCCTCTGCCAATGATTTAGTGCCGGTTTTCGATAAACCAGCCATTATAACCTTCATATTTCCAAACTTTGTAACAAAGCAACATCAACTGACTCACAACACACACCAACAACTGAACGGGCAATACTTGCATTGCTTCCTCACTGCATTTCAGTGGACCACTGAACCGTGGACGCTGTGCCCTGTAGTTAAAGATTGATCGTCGGCGCCCCGACGGTGTTTGCTTTTGTCGCGAGTCAAAATGTCAAGTACTGATCTAACGTACCTTGTTTATGTACATAACCGTTGCAGGTGCACAGTACTGTAAATAACTGTTCTGCTTATAGCTTAAATTGAAGCAATAAATTAAACGCCGAAATTTTCGAAGCAATAAATTACAATGTAACATGAGACATCCGAGCAATAACATCGGATAAGATTTAGTTGCGTGCGGTGTAAGTGTTGATTAGACCTAATTCGAGAAAGCCTAATTTTTGTTCAAGTAGTGTGTGTGATTCGAACTAGACACATCCGTATCTGTATAGAGCTTTTCTGGCAAATGTAATTTTATTTCGACGCTTCGACGTTCTATGCAGGTCGCCTTCATCAGGGTAAATAACACCGAATGCGACTAGTACAGTGCAAGACAAACAATGGAAAAAAGAATGAAACGCAAGCACGCAACGAAATCAACGCGCGATAAGGAACGATTAGGCCTCTAAGCTTTGAGCAGGTGCCTGTAGCACGCTGAAAGCATCACTTCTGTTTTGATGTTCATTGTGTTGCCCCATGGATGAATATTCCATGACTCAAGAAGTGGAGCAATCCTTTCAATCATTCAGGAAAGGGCTTCTATCAGCAGGTTCAAGGCACAACGGTGGGTTTCCCCGGTCTCTGTGGTTGTCACAAACATGACAATGGAAGCGCTCGAGGAAAAAGCCTTTTCAACATTTGCCAACCCACCAAGATTCTGGCGGCGATATGTTGACGACATTTTTGTGTCATTGCTAAGAACCAGGTTGAGGCATTTTTTCGGCACCTCAACGAGGCGCAGCCAGGCATTCGGTTAACCATGGAACTCCAATCGGTAAACTGTCTCCATTTTTAGATGTTCAAGTCACAAGAACCGATAAACAAGAGTGTACCACAAGCCAACGAGTACCGGCAGGCATCTCAATTTTCGATCTCATCACCCCACACACCAGAAAAAAGGGTGATTCGTTGCCTAAAAGATCAGGTACGAAGCTTGTTGATTTCAGTGCGGCGTCTGTTGGGCCCGGGAGCCTGACTGCTGGAAAAGACTATTCATTAACGGGGCAACACAATGAACATCTAACAGACGTGATGCTTTTTGTAACATCAAGGTGGGAAACGTGACTACGTTTGAGAAGACTATGAAGCACAATTTGGTTGAAATAATTCCAAATCAAAGCAAGAAACAAATGATATTTCTGATACATTTACTAATAAAACGAATGTTTGTCAGCCATTTTTTTGACTATTTTCCTCAGAAAATGGCATTCATAAAATTGATGAACGTATAAAAGGAAAACAATATGAAAAATATATTATCATCATTGTGCGTACGTGCAACTATCCTAGTCATGCCCTTTCAAGTTCAAATACAACACGCTAACTGATTGAGATTATTGAAGTGGTTATTCGCATTTCGACCACTTGACTATTCTCCAAATGTTTTGTCATGGCCGAAAACAAACTCATTTGCATCTTTTAATGAAATGGCAACAAATATGAATAAATTGAATTGGTAGAATTATTCAGTTAAACCCATAAGAGCAAAAACAAAATATGTTTTTCCTGCAAAAGCAATTTTACTTTTCCAGTCAATTATAATGCGTATACATTCAACTACGCCTGGTAATACCTAACCCTCAAGTTTAAACACAACACATTAACTTATTGAGATCGTTGAAGTGGTTGTTTTACATTTTTGCCACTTGACGTTGACAGTGTTGAAATCGTCAAGGGCATCTCTGTGTCAGTAGAACTAGCACTCTGCACCACCAGCACTTTTCGCGATTTACAAGCGAAAGTTCACGGCAAAAGCGTTACCATTTGTTTTCCTGTAATTTTTAAAATAAAGTTTATCAGGTATGAAGATCATTATGGCTGGAATGTCGAGAACCGGAACTAAGTCAATGACTGAAGCTTTTAGGATTCTAGGCTATGCAGTTCATGATACAGTTGAACACTTTGTTTACCATCGCCAGGTGATTATTGCGAGAACAGACTGATCTTCGGAACTGACGAGTATAACGGCTCAAATAGGAACGTTTGAATAATAAAACCTATCGCCTTTTCACATATGTTTGGACCGTTATATTCGCAATTATACTTATGAACAGATCTACGTATAGCGTTCCTGACGAATATATTTTATTAACCTATAAACTGTGTGTAGTATTTCAGATAATTACCAGTCACCAGAGACTTAGATGGAGACAACTGTCGCGTACGTTAACTGACTGCAAGTCAAGTCTGAATTCAACCACTTATTTTGAGATTTATGTGTTAAGTATTATACATGTTATAACTTTACTCAAATAGAATTTATCCTGCTACAACTTCGACCAATAAGTCCAGCTGATGACAAGAAATCGGCCGTATTGGCTAGTGTAGCCACCCAACGGCACTCCAGTTTTTTGGGTATTTATCCAGTTTTTGCCATACAGGTATGGTATGACTTTATGGATGGGAAAGCCACGATCGATGACATACGACGATCGTATGAAGGAGTTGACGTCGTGGTTGGATTGCCGGTGTTTTTGTTCTGGAAAGAAATGTGCGAGGCTTTTCCCGAGGCAAAAGTAATAGAAACGTTTAAGAATGTTGCAAGAGCCCCTGTCGTGTGTCCGAACCCCATCACATGATATATTTTTCCACCGATTCCTTGCCTTTTAAAAATGTTTAAGAGACCGGTTCGTTTCTGCACTACGTCTTTAATGTGCCTGGCATGTTATCATTTGTAAATAAATATGCCGCGGTCGCTGGTATGCATTAACGCTTCAAGGCTGATCTCAGTTATGAATGCTTTGTTCACCTTAGTTTTGTTTTTTGGGGGTAAAATTTAAAAAAAAATCTTAAGTAAACTGTTGCTCACAGGAAAAATATAAACTAATACTCTGTTCTGCCAATCGAACTTATTTTTCCACCATGCACTATCTCCAGAAAATCTGCGTAAAGTACAGAGATAGTTAGATAAACACTGACTACTGTTAAAGCTGGAGACCCTTGTGGGCATATAATGTAATGAATTGGCTTGGGATAGACGACATTTTGGGGTTTATGTTGCAGGTGGTGCTTACCTTACGAAACGCTGAAAGATGGGTAAACAGTTGGTTCAATCTGATGAATGTTTTTGAGTCGAACCTACATCTGATGTGCCTCATGACTTTCACACAAACTGGATGGAAATATTTTCGTTTTCTAAAATTAATGTGTAAGTGAAGTTAAGTTGGTTTGCAAATACATTTAATTTAATTGTAAAGGGCAAGAGTGGCATAATTTTCAAACTAAAAGTTGATTACCATACAAGCTAAAATTAAAGAGCCCCTTGTTCTGTTGCTTCAGGTTTTTATGCGCATAGCATTAATCCCGGTGTGCCCTTCGGAAAGTGGAAAAACGGCAAGCCATTGCAACTATTGAGATATCGACAACACAATAGCGACGTGATGATGGTAACTAATGCATTTATGATATTGTTCATTATTTTGCGAAAGGAAAATATTTCAATACTTATCCTGTTTAATCCTTTCGTTTTGCGTCATTTATGTATGTAAAAGGTTATTTATTTGAGGTTGGATGCTTTTCCACTGAAATGGTACTGACAGCCAAGTTATTACGACTCTCTAGCATTATATTTATAAGCGTGTCACCCGCTTAGCGGTTAGACGTTGTCACATATTTCTTTTCAGCTCTGTCGGTTCGAGCAGCATCGAATTAGCTCCACAAGTGATGTGGCATTCACTGCATGTTTAATTCGCTCTATATATTGCAGTCTTTGCTTTTCCTTTGATCTCTTGCCGTGGGGTCGTCCATGTGAGCACAAATATCCCAAAGTTTCGGGGTGTCGACCTTATGTGTCCATAATGTTTAGCTTTTGTACAAGTCTAATGAATTGCTGTTGTACTTTTGGTTCTTTTAATATGGAGTTGTTAGTCTTATGTTCTTTCCTTGAAATTCTTAGCAAGCGACCATAGCAGTACATTTCAAAACTTTCAAGCTTTAGTTGCTCATAAGTGCCACGATTTGCATACCTAAAAAGTATAGTTGTCTGCTAAAATACAATACGTCGGTGCAAAAAATGCAACTAATGTCAGGCAATTTGATTACAAATAAGGTTAGGCGATTGATGCATTACATTTTAAGGCAGTTTTTTTTTCAAGTCAGGTTAGTAGTGTATAGTAGTATTTCGACAGATATTAAATTTTACTTGTTCCGTAGAACTGTACTCCAGAAAAGCTTTTGACTTATTCCGTGGATCAGGGCTGGACACCTTTATGCAACTTTTTGAATCTACCAATTCCATCAACCTCATTTCCCCGGAAAAATATTGGCAGTGTTGTTTACGATAATTACATTAACGAAAAGGCGTGTTTTCGGCAAATGAAAAGAGAGCTACAACTTGAAGTTGCTCTGTGCTTTTGCCTACTGTTATTTCTTATCTTTCAAATCGTTGAATGTGGTATATAAACAACAATATTTTGTTGCGTAAAGGAGAAAGTGCTTTTGTTGCGTTCTTTGGGGTTTTACCTAATGCATGGTTTGAGGTTTGTAGTACTTGGTTGATATAAAAACTAAATTTATATTTGCAACGCTTGGTGTTCGTGTGTGTAACTTGAGGTGGTTTTCGGTAGTTTGTCTTCTTTTTCCTATTGGTGAGATTTAATGACCACGAGTGAACATTTTGGGCAAATGTAAAAAAAAAACTCTATAGACTGATCTTGAGAAGTAACAGCAGTTTGTTTCTCACAAAAATCACGCCGATCGATTTTTACACAGTGGAGAAAAATAAAACAGAAGTCCAAAGACATATCAAATTGTGATTTATTTGTAAAGTAGAAGTCTCAAGGAAATATCAAAATGTGATTTATTTGTGATGTGTGAAACTGCACAACCTACTGCCCAAAATCACGAACAACGAAGAGACTGATTTGGACTAACGGGAATGCTGAAAAACTGTCACAAAAATAATCTTTAATCAATTTTGTAAACCTAGAAACCGCAAGAAAAGGGAAATAGAATTTTTTGTAGCTTTTGGGTTTTATCAAAAATCGGATGAAAATTTATTTTGAAACTGGTTAGGAGGTTCGGTAGTAGGCAGAAACCGGCCGAAACCAGTTTAAAGCTGGAGTATTCCGGCCAAAGGCCGCCGAAAAACGACTTTCTTTAATTTTTTGAGCTCTAAACACCGAAAAATGAAACGTCTATAGTCTTTGGATTTTTTCAAAAATCAGATGAAAATTTCTTGTCTCCGATTTAAACCGCTTTGGAGCTTCGCTAGGAGGCACAAACCAACTAAAACCAGTTTGAACCTTTGAGATCCATTTTTTTCACGACATGCCTCACAGGGATCCATTTTTTGGCTTTTGCAAACACCCCATACGCATTAAGGTCTTGTAGGTTTCATCCCTTAGTTCAAATGATTTCTTATTTTATTGACATTACAAATATGTTTTTTTTCTGTGTAGCGAATTCCAATACAGATATATTTTTTACCAAACCAAGCTTGTTGCAGTTATGATCAATTCTAAAATAAACAAAAAGCATTCACTCAAAAAACATAAAGTTGTTCAGTCAACAAACGTAAATTATATATTGCATATAAAAAGTCACAGTTTGTAATTTTGAAGCGTATGGTTCCGCTTAAACAATCCCCAGGATGAAGCCCAGGCTTTCTTTCGTATGTTTTGAATTCTTCTGTATATTTTCTGTTAAAATAGTCTGTCACTGACCTCTTTTCAATCAGTCCCATTTTCAAAACAACCCCGAGATAAGCTTTGAATACAAGCAGTGTTATATCCTGCCACTTGTGCCAAATTGATTTATTGGTGACTGTTTTGCCTCGAAGCTGAAGTTTCGCATGAATATTTGTTGCTGTTATTATTTCATTCAAGAGATGATCATGAAGGAATTTTTGGAAACACTCCAGTTCAGTTAGTAATATACATTTTGCTACTTGCAACCATTGTTGGCAGTAATTGTATATTTTGGCAAATCCGGGTCAGTTGACTACCATGTCTTCCAACCTTGTGCATCAGTGGCAGTGGTATCACTTTCATTGTCACCATTACTACATCCATCTGTAGAATACCTTTCATCACTCTCTCAACCATCAGAGATGACAACAATACTCATCAGAAATGTCGCTAGCAGGATGTGAATAATGCTTTGTCTATGTTGTGAATTCAATTGTGTCACATCCTGGGAGCAACTGGCGTTTCATTTTTTCGCCTTGTTTACCATGTTGTAGCAGGATGGGCGTTTGTTCGTTTCGTCTAATTCATTTTACTGCTTTAGGCGGATACATTTTAATTAAAACATACATTTTAATTAAGGGCCGTTTAATTAAAAACTACGCTTTGACCTGTTTAGACCGGGTAGTGGGGTTCAGTCTTTAGTCATAAACTGTATGTATTTTTGCAAAATTTGGCTAAAAGCGCGATTTTATTCTTTCGTTAGAAACAGTATGCAAGGATCTGAAAAAGTTCTAATCCAAAGCATTAATGCCAGAGAGCATGTGTATACAATCTACATCTTAGCACAAACGTTTCAATAATCGCTGTTTTGATCAACAATGCAGATTGTCAACCGCGTTTGAAAATTTTAAGCTTAAAAACGCCGCAGAATATAACCTCAATCGGTAAGTCAACTCAACGCGTCCCCGCAGGGTATTTTCCTTAATCACGATCAGAACTTCTTTTGCAACATGTTGCACAAGTGCTAGACTAAATTGTTAAGAGGTTTATCATTTAAACTTCAATTTTCTTGATCATTCAATTGCTCATATTTAGCAAAGAGTCGCCTGTCATATTTGAAAGCCATAGCGATGTTAAAAGACAGAAGTAGACAGTACAAAACAAAAATGCCAACCGACCAGACTAGTTTTTGAAAAATCAGCAAAGCAGAAAGACAAAATTGTTACTGGGCTTTGAAGCGGTGCAGTTACCTTTTTTCCGAAACGATGTAGACCGCTGTGGCCGCACGCCGTTCATATACATCTGTACGCAAATAATATAGTTTCAAACGTCTTGACCAGCAATTACTTTTGACACTTGAGTTTATAAAAGTTTTCAATACGTTAAAGACGGTTGGTGGAAAGGTTGGTCAAAACCCGGCAAATCTTGTACTCGTGTGAAAGCATCAAGCAAATAGATAATAAGTTGCAGACAGTGTATGCTATTTCGACCTGCAAGGTCTCGTCAGTGCAGCTGATGAGAAGAAATAACCCGTCTAAGTGCACTCCAGTTTGTTGGGAGCAACATGCTAGAAAACAAGCCACCTGTTCTGTTCGATGCCACAACTTGTGTATTCGAACAAAACAGTAAAACCTACTTACATATAATGTTGCACTTCAGGGAGAACAAATAATTCTTTATTTTGTAGAGCGGTAGAAACGTTTCCCTGGGAACGCAATGGGCAATTCGGATATGTTAGAGGAAAATACTTTGGCTAAAAGTTCCAAAACCAAAAGAGAGAGCTGGAATAAATCATGGGATTTTGTACTTGCTCTTCTCGGTGGTTCAATAGGACTCGGTAATGTGTGGAGATTTCCATATCTCTGCTTCAAGAATGGCGGGGGTAAGTGGGAAAATTTGTACAATATACATTGATAGTGGGAGAGCGATCGCTGCCAGGCATAATATTAAATTTATAGAGCTCTTCTGGCAATTGTATTTTTATACCGACGTTCGACGTCCTATACGGATCGCCTAAATCAGGGTAAATAACACAGACTGCGCAGTACAGTGCTCGATAAACAACAGAAAAATAATTAAACGCAAGCACGTCACAACGCATCGAAAACACTGTGTGCGATAACGAATAATTCGGCCGGATGTATAGGATGTCGAAATGTCGGTATGAAATACAATTGCTAGAAGAGCTCTGTGAGTTTAATAGATGGTAGGTCTAACGAAAGATCTCGGTATGCTTTCGGAAAAAGTCGAAAATGCTTTTCGAAGAAAGTAGAACTAACAAACGCATATAACGTTTCAACAAATGCTACTTTAAACATTGTACCGAACCACAGGCATTGAATACTGATATGTTCAATTTTCCTGCAAAGGTTACAACTGTAAATAAATGCATGCTTGATTTAATCTATGTTTGTAATTTTAATGTCAGATATTCTTCATGAAAACAATGTACCATGCTTGTAGTTTGATTTTGGTCATGATTCACCATGGAGCTATAGCAACGAGCTTACAACAGCTAGCTTCGTATGACACATATTTGCATGCTTGATAAGTAAGAGTGTAAGAATTTGAGGGAAAAAAATCAAAGTCTGTATATTTGTGTAAAACGTAACGACGTTTCGACAAGTGCTATTGTCATCATCAGTCGTTATGTTTTACACAAATATACTGGCTCTGATTTTTTGCTCAGATTATTCAAAACCGTGAACAGTGTACCTAAGTGTAAGAATCGTTTTGATCAATATAGGGGCTTTTCTGTTCCCTTACCTTTTCTTCGTCATGGTCCTGGCAATTCCTATGGTGATGCTGGAGACTTCAATGGGACAAAGAGTAAGGCAGGGAGTTGTACAGAGCTGGGAGATAGTTCCTGTGTTTAAAGGTACAACATAAATCAAAATAAATTCTAAGGCTTGTTGTTTGCTGCGGACATGTAGCATGGGAACACAGTTTTTGAAAATAAATTTAAAATAATTTTAAGTGATTTTATTAGTTCGTTTAAATCTGAAACTTTTTTTGAAACAAAAATGAATTGCTTTTGATTGCAACTTTGTTCAAAACTAAATTGTTTATGGTTGAAATTGAATCACTAACTTTTTACGTCATTCCATGTCTTTAATAATAAAACGATTTATCAAATAACAAAGAGCAGGATATGATTCTAAAACATGAGCGCTTTGTGGTCGTCCAATCGACAAAAATGTTTGTATGCAGAGCATTTTGACCTGAATGGACTAAATAATCGGCGCAAGAGTTGCACTAAGTTGAAAATTTGTCATTTTCTAAAACAAACAAAAAAATCCACGACACCGAACCAACGCCGAAGCCACAAATCAGAAATAAAAGTTACTTAAAAACAACCACAAACCAGATACAAGTTCAAGTCGTTTTCGAAGTTTTAGGAGACGCGGAGTTTAGGAATTAACACTGGGTGGCAAAAAAAATAGAGGAAATAAAAATTATTTTACAAGAACTTTAAAAAGAAACTTGAGTGAAGAAAACCAACATGGTAACTCAGAAGCAAAAATAATCGAATCGATAAATTCGGTACACATTTCACGGTTCCTAAAAGGAAACAAACAAGTCGATATATTTATTTTGAGAATGACACAGGCTGCTGTCAAAACGTTATGTTATCGGCTTGTTTGTTTCTGGTTATAAATTTGCTAGAATTTCTAAATACACGAAAAGCAACAACACTTTAAGAACAAAATGACAACGTTTTTAGAAAAGACGAAACAACAAAGTTAGCTGGTCCAACAAATTTAAATCGAACCCGAATTGACAACGTTGCAAATTCTCAAAACGCACAAGATGCCGTTGCAAAAGGTTACGTTGACACCAACGGTATAGATTGGGTTGGAAAACCGACTGACAATCGATCTCGTCCTGGGTCGTCACACACACACACACACACACACACACACACACACACACACACACACACACACACACACACACACACACACACACACACACACACACACACACACACACACACACACACACACACACACACACACACACACACACACACACACACACACATAGGTTATGCCGAATGTTTCGCTTTCACACACACACAAACTACAGTTGTACAAACAAATTGAGTCAAAAATAAAGGTTTACGTCGAATACGGAGTGGTTCCGCGTGATACATTTTCGGTTGAAACTTAAACAAACAAAACCATGCTTCGTATGAAGTCTATTTTGCTTGTTGGACATTATTGGTGCGTTATTGATGTTGAATCTTATTGCAACAAAACAGATATGAAACCCACGTAGTTAAAGCTACAAAGGGTTTAAAGAACATTTCTCTCTTTATAGGTCTGGCCGTCGCCCAAATAATGGTCAACTTCTATAGCATTGTTAGCTATGCGGTTATTATGGCATGGTGCTTCAAGTATTTCCAAGTCAGTTTTATGTCTCCCCTGCCCTGGTCGACTTGTGGAAACCCGTGGAACACAGATCGTTGTGTGACGGCCAAGCAGAACATTGAATCGTTGATCAATATTACAACATTCGGAAATTCATCCGATACCGATAAGATTCCACACGCGATAAACGGTTCCCACAACGCAACAACCACAATAGGAGTTACCTCATCAGCAACGGAGTATTGGTTGTAAGTATAGCATAAGTAAGCAGAACAGTCGAAACCTAAGACAATTAAGAACAAGTCAAACACTTTTAATTTGTGGTATGTCATGTATTTGTAAAACAACATTTCCGATTGATTTTCATAACCGCTTGAAATATTTCATTTAACTGGTGCGATGCTAAACAAAAATCTAGTTGTTTTTCAAGAACTTGTAATTGTGCTGACGTTTCGTCCACTAGAACGGTATGATTACTTCAGAGTAATGTACATTTTCGCTTGCGTCCTCGCAATATTTCATTCATTGCTCCGAAGAAGCCCTGCCGTTCTGGTGGGCGAAACGTCAGCAAAATCACAAGTTCTAAAAATGTACTAGTATTTTGTTTCGCATCACACCAGTTGAATGACAAACTTGTTAAATATGCAACCTTCTGCTGGACGAAACGCTTGTTTCGTATTGCCTTAATTAAGGTTGCTTAATATTTTCTCCCTTGGTGAAACATTACAATCGTGTCAATTCAACATAAAACATTGAAGTCCTTGTTACAAAATATATTTGTTGAATCGTGTTAGCTTAGTTGTGCGTTCAAACTTAGTTATGGATTGCCCCCACGTAACTAATTTAAATACCCACACAAATAGAATTATTGTCGTATAAGTTACTGCCTGCGAATACCTTAACTGCTTTATTTACCCACACTATTATAGACGAATGTGATTACTGGAATTGCCAATCTTTTTGATGCGTTCATCAGAAATCTGTTTGAGTAAAGCAACTTGGAATGCAACAAATATTGCCACATCTTTAAGCGTAATTGTCTTGGAATAATATACATAGTAACGAAAACAAAAAGCCCGGGTTTAAAATCAGTTTTACCACATAGTGTCAGGACAAAACAACAAATTGAAGTTAAATAACAGAAGGGTCGCAACAGACGTTTGAATATTGCTTGATACCTTTCCACAGCCTTATGTGTGATTATTTCCAGCCGTGGAATATTGGACGTGTCCCCAGCAATCGAGGTTTCTGGCAGTTTGCGTCCGGATCTCGTAATTTGCCTCATAGCGGTTTGGATCCTAGCTTATTTGGCCACGTTCAAGGGCATCAAGTGGACGGCTAAGGTGCTTCACTTATCTTATAATTGGTACTCTGTGGCGCCTTAATAAATGTAAAGATAAAACTGAATTGAAACAGCACATGCTGAAATGTGTGTATGAAACCGTAAGCCTGGTTTGGTTCTGATCCTTTCATAGATCGTGGCCTCCTTTAAGTAACATTCGGGGCCTGTTTTGAAGTAAGGTCACTTATGAAGTGCGTTTGTTAACTTACACATAAATCACTGAAATTTACACAATCCTATTCGTGAACCCTCATGTAACCCTATTACTGCTGTGGCATACCCCAGGTTTAAAGAGAATTAATGGCATGACACGATTTTCAGCCAATAAAATCAGTTTAACAAACACAAAACTGACTCGATCTTATAAACAAAGATCATAGTACGTCAGGTCTTTTGAAGGCGTTATACCGCATCTGTGATTAATATATGAGTGTGCCGTGATCGCTAGTCTGCATAGACGCTTTAGGGCTGATTTCAGTTATGAATTTATGTTCATCTCAATTTAACGTGTTTTTTTTTGTTAGATTGTATACGTAACAGCCACATTTCCTTTCTTACTGATCATCGTGATTTTGATTCGCGGTTTGACACTGGAGGGCGCAACACTCGGCCTAAGGTACTACGTCATTCCTAACATTACAAAGATTGCTACTCCGGAGGTGAGGTTTTCTGTTTTCGTTTGTTCAGGCAAAAATATTAAATGGTCAATGTTTAGATTTGACCGAAGATATCAAATTTTATTTCTCGTATTTATGTTTAATAGTTTTATGATAAGCGTTTTTCAAACATTGAAGGAATTTCAAAACGTTTTTTTGCAATTATAGCGGCCCAAACAGACGTAAAAAGAGCCGTGCTTTGTTAAGGTTTTGGCAAATCTCCATGTCACAACAATAATACGCCCGATAATATCCACTTGAGTTACACAGAGTCCAACAAAACTACACTGGATTCTAATAAAGTCAAAATATAAACTGCAATTTTTATCCTTAACTAATATTTCACGTAACAGGTATGGGTTGCGGCTGCCACCCAGGTAATCTATTCCTTTTCCGTCGGATCGGGAGTCCTAACAACGCTAGGAAGCTATAACAAATACCACCATAATTTCTGGAGGTAAGTCCTTCTTTTAAAGTAAAGTGCAACTTTCATTTTTTAGATTACGCTTTGTCATATGAGTGTGCTTAGGAGACGGTTTGATTCGGTATATGCCCTCAATAGGCGTGGCGTTCTGTAAGTTATGATTTTTCATTTTAAATTCATTTTGCATTATTATTTAAAATAGACAGTGGCGATGCTTTAGTAGCAGAGTACATTTGTCTTAGCCAAAAAGCTAGCAATCTTTTCATCTAGGGAACGAACGCTTTCACGCTAGTGGTACAGAAAGAGGATTCGTAAGTCAGACCGCGCTTTTCGTGCCTAGGTTCAACTAAAACGACCTGATTTTGCATTCAACATCACTCGTCGCATTTGCACCAACTTTCGGGCCTAATGTGGGCCCGTCTGCAACTCTGGTACATAAGCCAATATATTACTTTATTCCTGCTAATTTTTACCAGCGACTGTTTTTTTTTACTCTATATTTCATGACACCGAAAATTTCAACGTTTACAATTACAGGGACGCAGCTATATTCTCCATATTTAACGCTATGACAAGCTTTGTGAGTGGACTGGCAATCTTCTCCACACTTGGGTTTATGGCAACATACCAGGTATCCTAGCAGCTTACCAAATGTACACTTAGCAGAAACACTAACACTCAAATGCTATTTAAGTACATCAACCAAACAATAAACAAGACCAACCACTGTTTTGTTATTTGATTAAACTTACAAGTTTAAACGAGAAACAAACAAGCCAGTATATTTGAATATAAAAGCAGAAGACGTTGACAAAAACTCGACGCCTCCTGCCCCCTTTGTACCTATTCAACGCCTGATCTTTCGATTTTTTTTTCGTTTTTATCTGCGCATGGTTTTATGTGCTGCTTGGTTTTTACATTCATTTCTTTTGAAAATGACACAACGTCATGTTCTATACAAATGCATTGGCTCGTTTGTTTCTCGTCAGAAACTTTGAAACCGTGAATTGTGTATCTACGTTACAAGTTAAGATTTAGGTAAAATAGGCCTTGCGCTTCTTTATGGACAGAATGCTACGCCTTATTGCCAAAATTGTTTTTCCAATTTTCCGCTACAGAACACTACAGTGGAGAAAGTTGCAAGCTCCGGTCCAGGGCTTGCGTTTATCGCCTACCCAGAAGCATTGTCGCTTTTGCCATTACCTCAACTGTGGAGCGTCGTGTTCTTTCTCATGATTATTTTCATCGGCTTTGACTCGATGGTAAGGACAGGGTCAAAACATACACCTGCCCACTATTAGGCCACAGTAGTAAAAATGTATGAAATCAAAATGCCACACTGGACACAAAATTGAAAATTATCCTTACCGAAAATAACACTCAGAGACCTTTTTGTTTTTTTGAACATCCCACGAAGGAACAAGTTTAAACCCAGCTCGAAGGCCCAAAAGTTGAGAAAATTTTGACACAAATGAGAGGGTGGAAAGTCAGGCCCGAATCAGACCCGTTCTGTTCAAGTTTGAGCCCGAACTCAATCCAAAAAGCGCAGCCTCACACACAATTGTTTTAGCAAAAACGTTCAAGCCCAAATCCATAAAGCCCGGCCCGATTTGTAACAGAAGGTTTTGTGGGATTATAATCCTAGAACAAATGTATTCACAATCCGATTTTTTTACATATTTTTATTTGGTTTTAAAGCGATACTTGTAGATAAACCATTGCCCTGAAACGCATTAAATCGACCATTTATACAGTTTATTGCACAAGAGGCGATTATGGCAATTTTGTTTGACAACATCCCAGTATTGCGCAAGAGAAAGGAACTCTACCATGCTATTGTGTGCTTCTTAATGGGATGCGCCGGACTTTCAATGGTTACGCAGGTAAGACGCATAGCTAACAGACGTTTTATCGTCAGCAAACTTTACAAGACTAAAATGTCTCGGTAGCAACACCTAGTGTTTGTGGTGTTGAGTTTATTTCGCTTAGTGAAAGAAGACATAGCGACACAATTGCACTAAAATAATCAACAAGCCGGAAATAGCTGCGCTACGAGCGAGACCTAACAACTAAGAGTTCTTTATGGAAAATTTTGATAAACCAGAATCGAACACGAATTACATTTGATACTTTAAGACACTTCACCTAACAACAGACACATGGCTTCTTTTTAAGCTCGATCACTTTTTGAAAGAGTCTGCATGATCATTTGCTTATTGATTTAAATTTAATGAAACATCAAGTCATTCATCCTTATGAATTCAAGATATATAACGATATATATTCCGTCGTTGCAGCATCGTCTGTATCTCTAAGCAAGCACAAAGACATATATCTTGAATGCATACGTATAAAGGACTTGTTTTTGATAAATATGAATCAATAAGAAACCATAAGGTTCATTGTTTTCTTCATATCCAACAAGAAACGATCTGGGAGATTATAGTTTTAAAGTTTGAAATATACGGTTAATAAATTTGAATCTATAAGCAACCATAGGGTTCGTTTTAGTCTTCATCCACCAAGCAACAAGCTGAGAGATTCTAGTTTAAAGTTTGAAATATACAGTATTGATCATTTGCTGAAACAAATTGTTATTTATCAATTAACACAGGGTGGAGTTTATGCGTTCGAGATCTTCAACAACTACGGTGCTTCAGGCTGGTGTATGTTCCTTATTGCTGGAACCGAATGTGTGGCAATTGCTTGGGTGTTCGACTTCGAACGTTACTGGGTGGAAATCAAGAGTATGATCGGGAAACAAAGAGGAAAATATTGGCTGCTCATATCTTGGAAATTTGTGGCACCTATCATATGTATTGTAAGTACCCGATGCCAAATTTTACTTGCAGTTGGGGCGACTTTGTTTGACGTGCACTTGGTATCATTTCTTGGCCTACAAGTGGCGTCTTGCAAGTATGACGGCATGTTACAGAACTTTTTCAAGTTTATAGAGCTCTTCTGGCAAATGTGATTTTATTCCGACGTTTCGACATCCTATACAGGTCGTCTTCATCAGGGTGAATAACACTGAATGCGACTAGTACAGTACACGACAAACAAAGGAAAAAAGAATTCAACGCAAGCACGTCACAACGCAACGAAAACACCGTGCGGGAACGAATAAATTGGGCCTCAGACAAAGATGATTTAAAATAAGTTTTTTAAAAAACTACACAGGTCATATTCTCAGAGCGTCAGTGTCTTTTTACAAACCAAGAGGACAAATTGAATTAAATCCTTGTTGCGAAACACTGTTTTGTAGGGTCGATTGGTTATATCTCTAAAAATGCTCAAGGTTAGGGCTATTAGGGTCGGGGTAAGGTATTTTTAAAAACTTATTTCCCAACCCAACCCATTAATAGCCGCTAAATAAAAATTCAGCTCTTTACGCTCCCTTGTGAAAGCGAAGTTGTTATTCTCGTTATGGTGTTAGTATGGTGCAGTGATGTTAGTACCGTTGAGTACCTGAAACGTGGCTTTCATCAAACTCCAGCTATTTAGGTTTAGGCCAGGGGCGGGCAACTTCTCCAGTCGGCGGGCCTGATATGGGAAAATGAAGTACTTGGCGGGCCGGATTCCTGAAACGATACATTAATCGCGTATTTATCCAGTGATTTAAAACGGATTTTTGACCACCTAAACCAGGGGTGGGGAACCTTTATGTTATAAAGGCTACCAAACGATTTATCGACACTCGTGTAGGCCGCATAGACTATTTCCCAGGCCAGGCGCAGTGGGGCTTACGGTCCCAGCTAATTGAAATTCCTCACTACATTTTCATCTTCACTACAACATTCAGGATTTATTTAACCTAGAAATTGCTGAACCTGGAGTTTTTGGTAGTCCTAACTATGGAAATCGCTTTATGTACCACTATGGGACCACATGGGTCTTGTTTGAAAACCGCTGCCCTGGAACTAATCAAAAAATAATCTGCAATAAAGTCAAAAATACGTTTCTGTCTATTTTTTTCAGCGCCTGGTGCAGTCGGTTATATCAACATATTAAAAATGTATTTTACCATCGAAGGCCGCACTTAGTGCCCTAAAAGGCCGCATGTGGCCTTTAGGCCGCAGGTTCCCCACCCCTGAACTAGGCTATACGTGTGGAAACAAAGAAAACCGTTAAAGTAGGACACACACAAGGTTGGTAGTTATGTCGTAACAATGGACATATGGTGCAATGGTAACAACGGCGGGAATTGTTTTTGCTATTTGAGAGCGTTACTGTGCGTTACAACTGTAATTTGATGTAGTAAGCAAGTAATGGGGGATTGCGGCAGACTGTGGCCGCGGGCCACATTATCATATAAGACCGGAAACTGTCCGCGGGCCGCTCAAAATCCCGTCTCGGGCCGGATCCGGCCCGCGGGCCGTATGTTGCCCACCCCTGGTTTAGGCTGTCATTTGTTTTACAGATTATAGCTGGTTACTACGTGACAATGCATAAACCACTACGTTATCGGGATTACGTATATCCACCATGGGCACAAGCTATCGCCCATCTAATGAGCTTCAGTTCCGTTATAATGATTCCTGCATATGCGATCTACAGCACCTATACCACATGGAAGAACGGAGGAAGCTTTCGAAAGGTATGACAAAGTTAAGCAACTTGACCAATCCACTATATACAGTTTATCTGAAATTTGTTTCTATAAATCATAGCACGCCAGGCTTATTAAAGGCGTTGTGCGGAATCTTGTCGGTCTCCCAAGCATTTCTGTATGACAAGGCATAGACGAAACCTGATCGCAGGTCTGCTAGGACGCTTTAAAGATGATCTTAATTGTTTCTAGACTATAAGGATTAACAGTCAGACTTGAAAACCACAAAATAGAAAAAATACGGCATATAGTCACTTTGTATACAAACTATTAAAAAAACACGCTACTATATACAACACTCACGGTCGCCATTGAGTAGTGCAGACAAAACTAATACGATTTTTATGTTACAGTTGCTTGGACAACCACCGAACGAAATTGTGAAGGAGGCGGAACCACTTGCAACCTCAACATCAATTTAAATATTCCAAGAGAATATAAAATCTTTTGTGCATTTTTTAACCCGTTACTTTCTCTCAACAATTTAATTGTACAGAGAATAGGTAATTGTAAACGCCACCAAAAGACAAGACCATGACGTATATGAACGAAGGGTTACATATATTACCTATAATCAGGGATGCCATATCGTCCCTATTTCTATACCTCGTCCTTATTTTAAAGGGCTACGTCTTAGAAAAATGTATTTTTTTATTTCTAAGAAATGTCTTTCTTTTTGACTTTCGGCTTATTTTGTCTTATTTTCGACAATTACAAGTCAAATCGCTGCTGCAAGTAAAAGTAAACTTAAACCTGAGCTATCGTGAGATGCACGCAGCTTTTTCTACGACCAATGAGTTGCTGCAACAGATTGATTCGGACAAAAAACATGACATATAATATGTCATGACTCGTATAAATGCAAAGATTTATTTGAAAACGTTGGCTTTGTGTTGTATGAAAATTTAGTTTTTCGGTTGTCCTTATTTTCGGCTCTGTGTCGATGTCAACCCTGGCTACAGCCTATCTTGTCTCCAGGTTAGTTTGGAGGCCGAAAGAGGCTTAAACCAGTTTGAAACTGGAATATTCCTGCGAAAAGCCACCAAAAACCGGATTTATCTTCAATGCCTTTGAGTTTTTTCAAAAATCGGATCAAAATATTTTTACTTTGATTCCAGTTAAAACCGGTTTGGAGGTTCGGTAGGAGGCTGAAACCGGCTAAGACCAGTTTGAAACTGGAATACTCAGGCGAAAACCCACCGAAAACAGATTTTCTTCAATTTTTTGACACCCCAAAAAGGGAAAGGCTATATTCTTAGGGTTTGATCGAAAATCGGGTCGAAATTTTCGATTGTGAAAACCGGTTTGAACCGGTTTGGAGGTTCGGTAGGAGGCAAAAACGTTTCTAACCGGTTTCAAACTGCAATATTTCTGTACAAACCCAACGAAAACCGGATATTTTTTCGATATTTTGACCCCCAAACATCGAAAAAACGGAAAGGCTAATAGCCTTAGGGTTTTTTCTAAAATCTGGTTAAAATTTCACGTTTTCGATTCCGGTTGAAACCGGTTTGGAGGTTCGGTAGGAGGCAGAAACCGGTCCTAACCGATTTGAAACTGGAATATTCCCGCAAAACCCACCGAAAACCGGACTTTTCTTCGATTTATCGAGCTTCCCCAATCGCGTAAAACGAAAACGGCTTTGATTTTTGCTTGATGAAGAAGTCGCTTATTTTATTTTTTAATTTATTGTTTGGAATCGATTTCTTTGCTAACAACGTTTGAAAGTTTCTTCTTGTATATTGCAAAAAAACTGATACATACATTCTTTAAGGTAAACTATGGCAAGTTTGCATTGTCATGGAAGTTTGATATAATGATTCCACTTAATTACAAATACTGCAGTATGGTGTTTCGTTGAGTTAGATGTTTATTTGCAAAGAATTTTATATTTTTTACCAACACGAGACGCATAATCATAATAGAAGTTCGGGTGCTGCTGTGGTGTTGTCAGGTTGAGCCCACTCAGGAAACACGCTTAATCCAAACATGCTCATCCCGTAGGTATTGATGAACACCGAAATCACTGCGATCCCAGCCACGTTCAGAAACCAACCAGCTTTGATCTGAATAAAGACAAGAAAACGTATTTAACATGTGATAAAACGTTTTGATTAATGTTTTAAACAATGTAAGCCTAACGCTTTAAACTACGTGGAACATACATGACCACTACACAGTAGAGTTGGAATACATAAATTTAAGCAAATTTCAAACGTAAGACTTAGTGAGAACTAGGATTGACCCGATACTCAGTTTTTAATCCAATACCAGTACCCGATACTTTATTGACTGCAGTCGAAGAAACGACACGCTAAACCGCGGTTTACTTGTCTATATGGGTATTTGGTATTATACACGCTAAACCGCGGTTTACTTGGTATGGGTATTTGGTACTATACCTCCAAAGTATCGGACATCATGGCGATAAATTATCATGCCACCTCTCCTAGTTAGAACCTAGTTAGAAATCTAATTTATATGGAACAGAATTGGAAGCATGATCACCTTGTTTCCGTTGAAAACCTTGTTTAATCCGGAGCATGATTTATTGGAATTAGACTCACAAACAAACATCTAAGAATATAATTGGAAACAGGATCACTTACCAAATCGATAACCTTGATGTGGCCATATGAGAAAGCGATGGCGTTGGGAGGGGTTGCTACGGGCAACATGAATGCAAGTGATGACGCAATTACTGGAGGGAGCATGAGATATAAGGGGTGCACTTTAATGCTTACAGCCTGTAGAGGAAAAAGTTAAATGTTATGAGAAAGGCTTTGAGCAACTCCAAGAATAAGTTAACTGCAGACAATTTACTTTGTTTGTAGGTATTGTAAGAAATAGATTAATTTCCGTCTTATTAAAAAGCTTATATTTGTCGTTTAATTTATAATTAGATAACCATCCCGTGGAGACTTTATACTTCACGGTATGTTTACTTTTTATCTACACAACCATCTGACGGGGCTTGCAAAGTTTTTAAGCAGTTGATCAAACCGAAGAAGGAAAACTACAATGTGTTTCAGCCTTACCACAACATAAAAATATATTTAGACTTTTCGCTGCTATATCCTCAAGTTACTCCTGATGTTTGTTAAGTGATAATTTTATCCTAACAATGGTGCTTTTACCGTTACACGTGCACATTGGTGCATGTGTTCAACACAAATATTACACAAAAATGCTTTGTTATAAAAACAAATCTTTTAGAAAAACACTGAATAAACACTGTAAGTCCTGTTCCTACCAGGTCAGCAAGGATCGGAACAAACAGAGCGGATGTCGCAGTGTTGCTGGAACATTCGGTGAACAGACAAACGATGATGGTGCAAACCAGGCAAATTGCCCACGTCTCGATTCCGTCCAAAAACGAAAGTAGTTCTCCCATCCACTCCGAAAAACCTGATTGCTAAAAAACATAAAACAGAAATCATTAGCAGGAATCAATATTTTCTCTTTGGTTGGATGATAATCTTCAAAGTAATAAAATAAGTAAAACAAAACAATACTGACAAACATTGCTGTAAACAGATACTTCCAAGAAAAAGTTTTTCCGAATGCCAAAAATACTGGTTTAATGGAAACTTACGGTAGCACCACAATAGGTAGATACCTACTTGCATAATTTAAACTTCACATAACGTGACAGGACAAAGAATAGTAAGAGAGACTATTCATTTGGAATCATCACTGCAAACTGATTGTTCAAAAAATCAGCTTATAAAAGTCACTCACGTTTAATTGTTTTAGTTAATGCCTTTTTTAATTAAATGTACAAAGTTTCTATTCTGCAGGCAAAAACGCAGTTATTTAAGTTTGGTAAATAACTTTTGGTCGTAGTGGACTTTATGAACTTTATTTCTATGTTTTATTCACCACAGCTCCATCAGCCAGAGCGAATCCTCCCGTCAACAAGAAGAGAATATCCCAGGGAAACATCTTGTGCACAGTAGCCCAGTTAAGCACGGGTGGAACCGGTTTCTTGATGACTAAACATGACAAAGTCCGACAGATAAAACGACATCCAAAAATACCATCGTGGTTTGTGATAAAAATAGTGATAAAAGGTCGGCAACACAATTATTGTTTTTTTTGCATTTATGTTTCAAATGAAGTACGACACATTTAGGTTCAAACAAGTTTCACAACCCAAGACATTGAGTAACGCTATCACTGTTTCAAATTTTTCTGATAATTTTATAAAAAATATTTTGGTTTTGTAAAAAAATTCATGTAATATCAGTAACTATAAATTAAATAAAACCGCACCCATTGAAATATTATTTATTGAACCAATAATAAAAGTTCTCAGTCGTCAAGCACAAACTTTCAGAAACACTTAAACGCTGTTTACCTTTTGCTACAGAAATTTAAGCTTGAAAATTAAATTACCAGTGTTGTCGTCACGCTTGAGCAACGACGGTCGTTCCCCGGGTAACACAAAGAGGAACAGGGCCATCGTCATGGCAACAGTGCCGTCGGTGGGATGGTCCTCCGGGAAGATGATCGCCCAACCCGGGATGAAGCCGGGATCACGGAAGAACCATAAGAGGGCGGTGCAGATGAAAAGTACGAGCACTGTCACTTCGCCCCATCTACAAAAGGAATGAAATATATTAATGAAAAACCAAAACTGCAAGAAAGTACTTATATTATACATTGCTCGGGATGTACAAAAGAAAATATTGACTTTTAACTTTGTTCACCATACAACTTTATTTATTTTGTGTTTATTTTATGATTGTATGATTAGTTTCAATGCTCGGGTGATTTTTTATGTATGGAAACTAACTTGCCCCTCATCATGTTTAGTTCAGTAGTTGTTGGGTTGACTCATGTGATTAAAAATTGACCTCTTTGGCTAAAATTTGAATGTTGAAAAATATTCAAGACCAGGCTTTAAAATTTCAACTCACTTGATGTCGCCAAGTGCATCGAATTCTTTGCGAACAACCCGCTTGGCATCTTTTTCTCCCTGAGATTCTTCCCCTTTGCCAAAACACGATGTAACTTCACTGAAACTAAAAGACTCGAGAACTTATTTACCAGAAAGATATAAACAAGTAGTTTTTACTTTAGTATATTTTCCATTTTAATATTGTCCTATTTTTTATTTTCATTTTTCTACAAATCATCACTTTAAGAATCGGAGTCACCCACAGAGTCACTCACACGAACAATCAGAGTCACATACTCAAATAATCAGAGTAACTTGCACAAAATTTAGAGTCACTTACTAAAACCATAAGAGTCACTTACTCGAATCCGAGCCAGAAGAAACTGAGCCACAAATAAGCGATGACAACGAGCACACAGGCACCGGGTAGAGAGTAAATCATCCAGTTGGCAAAAGTCAGTTGAATATTAGCGTCAGGAAATATTCTGAACATAACAGAAGTCATTGTGAGATCATAGTAATCATGTTATTCATTAAAATAAAAACGGTTAGTCGAAACATTGTTTAGAAAGCTCAGCGTAACTATGACATACTATTAAACAACGCAACAAGAATTTGTTAAGGTGCAGAAAGATTTTAAGTTTTTTGGACATATTTTATTGAAAGTTTTTTTAGCGGTTTTGCCGTCAAACAAAGTTCCAGGCAAATACGTAGAATTTAACACAATTATCTTAAAATTACTGTCGGCTTACCTCCAAACAAGGCTATAATCTAACAACGACTACCGTATATAACTTACTCGCGGATAGGTCGCAACTTTTTTCCTATTTAAAAAAAATATAGGTGCGACCTATCCGCTCGACATAAGTGCAAATCGCCACCAAGTCGGAACAAAATTGAAAGTTTTCGGCTATTGCAAGTACCGTATTTTCCGGTCGGCTTATTGGGCGGATATAACGTATTTATTCGAGTATAACGCGCAAAATTTTATACTAATTTTCAATAAAAAATAAAGGGTGCGCGTTATAGACTCGAATTGTAGTGGAAATGTGCTATCGAATACGGGTGCATGCGCTCGTGCACGCACATACCAATGCGAGACAGTTTCATGAGCGCACACGCACATGCGACGGCTCAGCGTGCGTTGGATTTTCCCGCTTTGTTGAGAAAACATAGTTTTGCGGTTTCAATGCAATGCAGTTCAATGCTAAAAAACAACCAATTGCACCCGTTATTTATGCAAAAAAACTAGGGAAAGCGCCTTTCAAATCCCTAGATTTTCAGTGCGACTTATGCGCGAGTCAACTCATAAATTACACTTTTTTAACACACAACTAATAGTGCGACCTATACGGTGGCGCGACCTATCGGCGAGTATATACGGCAATTTACGTTGTTTACTATGTTAGAACATGTTTTTTTATCTATTTTGTTTAGCATTTGTATTTATGATAAGAAAGCTAATCATATTAGGAGTTGGTTTCAGAGTAGTAGAGCATCAGGGGAGCAGGGCATCAGAATAAAAAAGAGCTCAGTAACGTCAATCTAAAAACTTACATCTCATTTCAACCTACATTTCATATTGACCAGATAATATCAAGTTAGGGGTTGTCCCCGTCAACGTAGCTGTTCCACCGATGCTTGCCGCGTAAGGAATACACAAGGTGACGCCCTTGATCAAGTTTTCCATCCTGTCGCTTCGTTTTTTGTCTTCTTTATCCAACCACTATATAAAGTGAAATAGGTTGTTGAGGTAAAAATGGTGAAAAATAACTATAGAAGGGCAAGAACTTGGCTGAACGGTCCGGCGCGCATGACTTTCCTACAAACATAGAAAGCCTTGATCGGGATTCGAACCCCGTAAAAAAAAGTTAAATGGATTAAAAATGTGTTAAACAACTGCAGTTTAAAATCTAAAACAAAAACCAAAGAGATTCCAAAAACCTTCGGTGAAAAAAAACTCTGTGCCAATATTGTGTATATCGTTTGATTTGTTTCGGCCCAGGGTTTTATACACTGTGTTTGGATTATGTTGATGCAAATCACCGAAAAGTTACAAAATGCTTACACAATAACATTTTTAAATATGTATACTCAGTTGTGGTTGTTTTGTACCTTATTTATCTGAGCAATGTTCATGGAATTAATTCTCTATTTTTAACTGTTTATTTGAATATGGCAAACGTTGAAGCTTTCAGCTTGCTGAACAATGTGCCTCAAAAGCAAACACCCAATATTTGTTTAACCCTTTCCTTATCTTAGCGCGAGTGCTTCAGGGGCGCAACGTTTGTCAGAAACTCCACCGCTACAAGCATACCTTATCTTCTTATGTAAGTTTATCTTAAACACACAGTATCTAGGGTCGCGAAATAATTAAACATTGTCAGATTCCTGAGTACTTTGTTAAAGTGGTTAGAGGGAAGCCTTGCATTTATTTTGAACTCGTGTATTCTTTTCAGTAGTAGTAAAATTCCTTGTTTTGCAAAACCTAAATGCGTTGTTTTTGTATTTTATACATTTCTCACCTCAATTCTATTATTTCTATGTGTCAGCTCGGGGAATGGTAAAAAGTTTTTGCAATTGCAATTATAGTATGAAGCAAATCGTTTTTGTCTTTTACCGCAGATTTTAACGAAAAAACTCACTCCCTCAATTTAATTTAATAAACACAGCAATTTCCTTGTCCCAAAACATTTATTCTTCCTATATTTCCCTTACTATGTGTTAGTTTTTTTTAATGAAGGTATATTTTCCATTTGAGAACTATTAACTTAATCGTTTGATTACCTTTTCAATCTCGGCCTTTTCGGGGTCAGTCGAGTCGTAGGACGGCGGGCTTGCTTCGGTAATTGTGTCACCCTCCTCCTAATGAACAAATACAACATTTCGACAAATGGTTTTGCGTAAGAACGAAGGCCAGTTCCACGAAATTGATAATGTCAATATTTGAATTCTGTATGTGAGCATTACTTGTCACGCAAACATGAATCACAAGTAAACCTACAAGTTAGGGCATGGAAAAGTACTGTCATTCTGTTGACTTCTAGTTGTACTGCCGTAGTAATTAGATGACTCACTTACAAATATTGTATTGGGGCTTAGATGTAAAGGATTCAATTCTAGTCTTGTATAAGTCACAACACAGCTGCTGGGACTACTTGGTGTTGTACTTATACTGCATATCATGTATGCAAATCGAACCTTTCCTGCTCCACAAACACTGGCCCCTAATTACGCTAATTTAAAAATATAACAATTGCTTTGACGTAGTGAATGGTGTTAATGGTTACAATCATACGAGATACTTGTTTTTAGACATCTGTTTTAATATCAACCGAAAAAATGCAACAGTTTCTCACGCCAAGTGTGAGCGCTAGGAGGAATATTTATTGATTTATGAGTTGCCTCTTGGCCGGGAAAAATCTTCGTCAAAATTGCCCTAGTCTTCCCACATACATGCATATTAAGAATATAATGTGCGACAATTAACATGGCTTCGTGAGAAAACTTAATTACTGATTTTGCGTGCATCAAACTTTATTTGACAACAAATGTGGTTACATTATCTACTATTCACATTTGATTTTGCTAAGGGTAAACTTTCATGTGATACGAAAATACAAAGTAGACCCCATGTAACTTGTTAACAACATCACATGGTTATATGTCTTATAGGCATACCTACTGCACTTACAATGATATTGTCTCACCTCTTTCTCGAACGCTGCATTATCGGTAAACGATGTCACTTGCATTTCACTGTCGGATTCGTGCGTAATGATGCTCTTGTTGCCGTCGGTTTTGAATCGTGAGAGTTTCTCTTCTCTGATCTACGTCAAAACAAGTAACTTATATTGAAATGACTTAAGTATCTCATAGCAGTTACTTAAAATTTGTTGGACTTCAATATTGCATGAGGTGGAGTTTAAACGGTTAAATATTCAGCTAAATTTAGATATGCAACAAGATTCGAAAAGCAACATAAAACTACAATGATTTTGCTGAACTTACTTCACAAGAAACAATTGTACCGTTTATCACACCATGGTAAACTTATGAAAATGGAAATTGTAAAAGTTGCACATTTTCAGTTGCATTACAACCAGATTTACAGACATCAGTTAATTTAAAAACATCACGTCGTTCGTTCTCTAGATTTTTAGACATGTATTTTTTGGCCTTAACGGTAACTGCAGTATTTGTAAGCAGGCATAACGGGAGATTGCCATCACACTTACTCTTTCAAATCCTCTCTCAGAGTCAGCTTTCAATTCTCGGAAAACAGCCTCCACTATAGGAAGCATCATAGCAGTGGAAGCCGTGTTGCTGATCCACATGGAGAGTAGAAATGTTGTGAGCATGAAGCCCAACATCAAGCTGTGGAAATGAGAAGCCTTAATTGAAGATAAAAATTCAAGCATATCAAAATTTAAAAAAAATCAGAGAGGTTGCACGCTGACATCTTGTTGATGGTTCTATTACTAAATAAGACAAATACAATTTTAATAAATAGACCAAATGTGGTAAATTTATATGTTGGACCATGGATAAAAATGAAATGAGTTTAAACAGAAACATATTAACGAACACAAAAACTGATGTATTTACCTTCCAGGTTATTGTTAGGACTTAAAGTCAACATAAAAAAGGTTTACTGTCCGCGTGTAATATGGCTACATGCTACACCTATATAACACACTTGTAGGCAAAAGTCAAGACCTTGCTTAAGCCTGCGTGCAACACCATACCCCCACCCTGACAAGTGAAACCGAAAGCTTCAACGACCAAAAAGTTGTAAATTTTATCATCTGTCTCAAATCTGTGTGCCTTTGTAAATTCCAAAGTTCGCCTTTAACGCACATTGGGCAGCAATTATCTTTTCGTGTTACGACCTTTTAATCACAAGGCAAACACAACAGCTGATAGGAAGTAGCTTGTTTGTCCAGCCTCATCAGGACGTCATACTACGCGTGATATGTGACAAGCCGAGGGTTTCTTGCCCACAACACATTTGGCCTGGTGTGCTTTACAAATCTGCATCACAAGTCTAAATAGGCGAAGGCATATTGGACCCAAAATGTTTACAAAATACAAGCTTTTTTCTCAACACATTTTTTTTTTCTCGTAGCAGCAAAGTCAGTAAATCGTTACAAAAATCGTTGTCTATTCAGCACTTAAAGTTTACTACATAGAAACCTTTAAAGCGAAGTTGTAGGTTGTATAGTGATTTGAAAGCAGTGTTGAAAAACTTGAACAATGCTTTTAAGTGATAGAGTTTCGTCATGTCATTTAAAAGTTAAAAAAAAACGTGTAAAACTTAACTTCTCGAGTTAGTTATAACGCCTTTAGACTTTTTAGCCTTGCTTTTAAAATCCTTAAGTTGGTTACAACCCAACTTCAAGTTGAACCAGGCTCAAAAGAGTAAGCAAAGTGTTATTCATTGTCTGAATATGTTTGTTCAAGTTTGGTGTGCATAAAGTTCGTTTCTATTGTAACTGCAAACAGGGCGAGGCCTCTACATTATTCTTTTCATCCGAAAATTAAAGCCGCACAATCCAAATATAGCTGAGCATTCAACCAATGTTTACGTTTCACGCTCGACTGTCGTAACGTTTAGTCATTGTGACTCATTTGTCATACCCTGTGACTTTTCCCTTTAAGCGGCTGTCAATCAACGCTTCATTAGCCGTGTGTCAATCAACGAAATAAAACCTGGATATTTGGTTTGGTTTGTTTACTCAACAGATCAAGCGAGGAAAAAGCTAATCCAACAAAATTCGCAATGAATGCAGCACATAACAAAAAAAATCTACAACATAATAATGTTTTGTTTCGGGCAGATGTAGATACTTTTTAATTTAGTTCTAATAACGTTTTTCCGATTGTTTTACGGTTTTCGAAATATTTTGCCATTCACATTAGCGAAATATTGCAAAGGTAAATTAATGAAAACTACATGGTGTTGAGTTACATATTTGAAAGTCGTGAGTTGGTAACAAAATTACAAAAAAACTCGACTGGATTTATATTTTCCCGTATTTATATGAGCTAGAGGAATCTAACTTATATAACACGGTATAAAACCACTGAACCAATGAATACGACCTCAACAAACATTATTCAAAGCTATAATGCGCATTGTAAAATATCCAACAATGGTACCTGTTTATTTTATGGCGGAGTTTTATTGTCAAGTGCGTAGAAGGCTTTTTGGCACTTGTGAGATAGACCAATAAATTAACACCAGACAATACCGTTGTAAAACAGAAGTCACACTTTGAAGCATGCAACTAAAAATTTCCTGACAATCGTTTACTACAAAACATTGCTGAACACACCATTGTGCTCAAAAGGCTGCACAATGAGCCAAATTTGCTGTTTTAATTGCATTATAAGTCAACGTTCCACTTGATCTACTTTTAATATATTTTGATTCGGCAGAAATATACAAATTTTATAAAACCTTTAGTTATAATGTCTGGGTGGCAATCGGGTGTTCAGAATATACCACACTTAACAGAATATGAAAGTTCTACGTGATTGTTCGTTCTTATTAATATCACTACTAACAAATTTTGCGTCTTAGATTATTCGACACATACCGGGCCGCAAAACAATGCATTCAGAAACACGACAAAACAACTCTAATACCTCTAAACAAGTAACACCTTGCTTAAATCGGCCCGCTGTATATATATGTCAACCTCTGCCCTAATCACTTCTCGAGGATTTTTAGCTAACAACATTTTATATTGTTGTTACAACCTTAACCTGTATTTTTGCATGTTTGTAATGTTATGTAAAAAATTCTAAACATACTGATTTTCCACCACCATCAGTCAAAAAATAAACATAAAATTTCCATACTGTAAATGTTATGGGTAAATCACAAAACGTCTCACCATCTCGGCTTAACTCCGATGAGAAGGAGAACTTTGAGAGCAATCCTCTTGTGAAGTCCAGTGACCTCCACGGAGATAGCGATGAGCATTCCTCCAATGAAAAGAAAGCTGGTATCCTTGAAATATGATTGGCTCACTTCATCTCCAGTCATGATCCCACTGAGAGGAAAGATCGTAAGAGGGAGGAAAGCTGTGACCGCAAGAGGAATCGCCTCCGTGATCCAGAAAATGGCCATGAGAAGAATCGTATATCCACATGCTGCTTCCTGTTGGAACAAAAGATAAGATCTTGACGAATATAGTATGGTGTAAAACCCGGCGTTTTCAAAGCAATTAAAATGAGATTCTAGTTTTTCGGTAAGGTCAAATAAGTAACAATGCTGAGCTTGAACTGTTTAATTTAACATTCACCCGAAATTCCATTCTTTAGAAATAGCAACTTACTGCCACTATTTTTAATTGTTTGATTCCAAAAAAGATAAAAAATTAAGGAAGCACAGAACAATCAAAAGCAACAGTACTTAAACTCGATGCGCACTTTTAAAGGCCTGTTCAAAAGTTGTTACTTTTTGATTGGAATTTACTGAGTGACATTTATGTCCGGACATTTATAAATGAAGTGTAGAGACGTGACCCTAAAGTAAGTTAGTCTCTGGTTATTAGAGTATTACCCCATTGCTTATTGAAACAGCTTCTTGCAGTCAACTAACATAGACAAACTACAATGTTTGATCAACAAATACCGACTGTTCGAAAAAACCCTGTTTGCAAGTTGTTACTTTTTTTGAACTTAGTAGAGAGGCCCGGACATTTATAAATGAAGAATAGAAAAGTGAAAAACGAATCATTAGAGTTATTCTCTTGCAGTGTTAGATCAACAAACACTTACTGTTCCCGGGATAGCAAGCGGAATAGGCAGAAGGATGAGTGGAGTCAGGAAAATAATCAGGGTATTCCGAAACGCCCAAATCTTTCGAAGCCACAACGGAGCAGCCATAATATAGTTGCACTGGTGTTAAACTGATTAAAGATATTCTTCAAAAAGCGGCAAACATTTATCTAAAAATCCAAAAATATTTCAAAAGTTGCAAAGAGTTTCGCAAAAAAAACTATTAATGCTTAATACTCAGTATTAGTAGCAATGACTGCCCTTGCAGACCGACCGCCACAAATGTTGCAAGCTGCAAAGGTAAAGTCACGTACGCAAACAATTTTATTTCAGGGCCAAAACTCGATGTCATTAAAAAGGAAATTATCACACACATTAAATTTTTGGAATGCCAAGTCTCAATTCCAAATGGATAAGCTAGCAAAATTGGGAATAAGCATTTGTAATTTTTACTAATATTTAACACAGTCTTAGAAAAACAAAACAAAAAACTATTAACTTAAAGATTTTTGAATAAATATTTGCATCCATGTGTCTGAATCACTTTCTCCAACAAAGTTAATGGCTTTTATGATACAGTGCAATAAAATAATAAAATACCGGTACGGTACAATAAATACTGGGCTTCGTAATTAAACTTTAACACATGCAACCTGACCCAAATGCGGCTCAAACACGGTACTTTATACAATGCTGCATTGCACAAAGACTGCAACTCTGTAATGGAAACGGCAAACATACGAAGTTTGAAAGGCAACAAACCTGAACGCTCCTTTGCTCCGCAAACACCACCAAGCACACAAGCTTTATCCAAACCTCATTAACTAAAGGATGGAATCGTTCAAAGGATTGAGCGAGCGGATGTTGAAGATGGCAAGAGTTGCAAGCACACAGCACTGCATCGGTGCTGTTTGGCGATTGCGACGATTCAAGGAACAAATATTTGTCCTCGCCGAGTTTGCATTACAAACATTAATACGCTGAACCAGTTTGTTTGCGGTATGATGACTTCAAACCAAAGTATACTCAACAGTACATAAAGTTTTATGACTGTGAAGGGAGATTAATTAAGCCGGTACGAAAAACCCTTTCTTCTTCTAATTATCGTAAAACTTAAACAACTTTTAAAAAAATCCGTAAAAAGTATAATTTTTAGTGTTGTACAAAGGTCCAACATAAGTAGTGTTACTTTTTCACATATTAAGAACTACACCTGTTATCACTGATGATGGCATGAGCATTTGCCGAAACGTTAGAACAATAAAGCATGTCGCTTTTAACGTCTATTTAAGCGGTTATTTTTATGATTAAACCTGTTCTTTTACTTCAGCTTGTGTTAACGTGATACCAAGGTCACAAATCCTGATCCGACGAAAAAGTCTGCTGGCCGTTGGTGCATCTGAGTGTATCAAATTTTTGGTTGGATTTGCGTGAAGCTTGCGCTTCTGACTATCGTCAAAATATTAATGCTTAAAAAGAAGTTTGTAAGAAGTATGACTTTAGTGCTGTGTCTGACGCAACAACACCAAGGGTCAATTGAAACTTAATGTTGTTTTGACGAGATTGGAGCTTACGACGCTTCCGACTACAAATTTCCATATTTAAAAAAAGTCCGAATGTGGCCTTCAATTCTTTGTTTAAAAGCTTTCAAAGTTAAAAACAGAAGTTGAAAGTATATCTAATGCAAGATGTCGCATACACGTTAAATACTACACTGTACAACACCAGCTAGCGGAAGAAATAGTACAATATAAATTGCCTAAAAGTGTCGCCCGAGAGCATGTTTAAATGCAGTCCAACTTACGTACCACAGTTTAGTTTAGTACTTACCAGTCACCACAGAATAGTGCAAAACAGAACAATAAACCTAAAATTCAATTACAATGTAATATCATGTTAAACACCTTTATTTAAAAGTTATACTTCCGAAAGCATGATCTTAGTGGATTCATGTTTCTTAACGTATTAAACTGCAAGTTGATGCACATGCCAAACGTTTCGTTTTCACCTCTGTAGACAATCCAAAGACTAAATACTTCTGTAAAAATTCCATTCAAACATGAATAAAAACATCTAAAGAAAAACTTAAACTTTCTTACTCATAATTACAAATAAACTGTACTTCTGTTTCTAGAGAGACCACAATGCCGTTTAGAGATCATGTTAGAAAGCAAGCGGTCCATTCGGATGTTATCTGCCTGAAGCACCAGCGTGATTACAAATGCCGCGTGTTTTGTCAGATTTGTCACATAGTGACGTATGGATTGAGTGACGTTTCGTTGAAGGATCAGTAAGTAATACTTACTATTGACCACCAAAACACGTTTGAGGAATTATCGTCACCATTAAAAGCTTTTTTTGTTACTTCGTTTCCTATTTCCCCATAAGTTTTATTTGTTTAACTTTATTCGTAGGGTTGGCATGACATGGCCTTGAAAAGAAGCTTGCCTAACACGATAGTCAACTTTGGCTTTCAGTACACTTAAACCCGTCTGTGTTTGTTTTTTCTTTTGCAATACTGAAAAATACTGAAGGGTTCAGTTTATCATGATTATCCGTAACTTGAATCATCTGCATTGAGCGCACGTTGGGTCAGGACGATTTCGCGAAGTTAGAAAAGTTAGAAACATGTCAGAAATCCACAATCAAGTACACAAAACCGACAAAGCGATTAAACTAATTAGTGGTTGTAAATTTTGATCTTTCCGCTCCAGCCCATGGATTGATTTCTTCTCAAATTGATTTAGATCTCCTGACCGATTCATAATCCGGGAATAGCAAATAATATATATTTCACTGTTTTCTGCAACGCATAATGCATGAGAGGAAATGAAAGAAAATAATGAAAAAATTAACAAACTGCCGCAAATTATAATAGCACACAATTTATCACCTGGAAGGGAAGCAACAACCGCTGAAAAAATATTAACAATCTTTCGGTACGAATAGACATGATATGTTAGTGTTGCATAAGCTTTAAATCTATAAGCTTTAAGCAATTGTGTATTATCAAATTCGTTTGCAACATAATTTCGACTTTTTGCAAGCGGAGAAGCAGAATCGCAGGAGTTGTATCTGCGCCTTCAAACAGCGGAAATAATTACAGTGTTGTTCTGTGGACACACACAATCCAGTTGGCTCAAGTCGACAAATGTCAAAAATTTTCCACGAAAATAAGCAGAAATCCACATGATATGACATGACCTCTCAACATTGCAGGTCATGTTGTCCAAAAATAAATTGTACGTGGATTTTTATATGCCTGAGTTTTAATGCCCGTACAGTTATTGGCAAGACTATTTTGCTAAAGTGTGCTAAAGGCAACTAAGTTGTTTATAATTTGCGTCACACTGCTGATCTGTAGCTACAAACGCTGCATTGTTGGTTTTAGGCCACGCAGTTTGACACAACTTACACAAGAGTGTTATTTGAATTGATTTTGCAAACACTTCACCCAACTAAAAAGAAATATATACACTTGGGCTGGGACTAATTTTAGTACCCAAAGATTTCTGATGAATTAATATGTGGTTGGAAACTTATATTGTTCTCAGTTGCGCCAATACTTAGTAGCAAGTTTCCAAAATTTGTTACTCCCCCCAAAAAATTTTTTTGCCACAACTGCTGATATCATCATAGGCCCGCTGCTTTCTTTATGTTTAGGGTCGAATATCTACTGTCGCCAGGTTGTCGTATTTCTCACGACCGCAACACAAGGTTCATGATCGCATTAAATGTAATGTTAATGATTGAAGTTTGAAATTAAAATCAGGTTAATTGCCAAATACGATCAGGTATTGACATGACAAGCATGACCTCAATTTGAAATTCGTGGAGCTGACTAAGAATATAAGAGTTTTTGTGCTAGGCCAGGGGTGGGGGCCACATACGGCACTTTGACTAAAGTTGTGCGGCCCGCAGAGACACTTGGATTTAAAATGTACTGGCAATCGAGTCAAATAATTGTATTTTCTTGAGCAGATAAGTGCGCCCTGTGCTATTTTCCTGCGTCCTGACAATATGCTGCTAGAATCAAATGCGAATTTACTTGTAGTATGGCATTTTTGGCATGCAACGAAGTAAAATCACCTTGTGTTATTGTATTTGGCCCCACAGTGACACAGGTTGCCCACCCCTGTGCTAGGCAGTTGCTTGGTACATAAGTTTGACGAAACATTTACACAAAAATTAGCTGACATAATAAATATTCCTCACTTTTCTTTAGCACACAAACACATATTGCTCTATTATTTGGTCATGAAATATATATTTGTTGTGAAAGTGTAACAAGTAGATTCATAAAAATATAACTCAGTTAATGCAAATGTACAAACGACCTCTCGATAACTAACGTCATAATGACATTTAACAACGTTATAACTGGGTCAATCGCGGCAAAAAGGACCGATGACGTCCATTAGGCGGTGGACTTACGGCAGTGTAATGCAATGATAGAAAAATAAAGCAATTCTGTTCATAGATTTACATCGCAAAATTTCATTGAGTGCAAAACATAAAACAATTCATTTAAAAAACTTCAATATTTTTGTGACATTTTAAATCGTGAGACAAGCACAAATTTTAGGGTAAAAACGAACAGTTGGCACGAAGTGTTTGCTTGAAATCGCTTGACAAAATCCTCACGAGAGTTTCCTAAAGCTGGCGAGTGTTAGGGGGAAGTAGTATTAACATTACATCAATTAGTTTCTCTGTCAAAAAGTAAAACAAAAGTTTTCGTAGGGCAAAATCGGTTTCATCCACTTTATTTCAAGTAGAGTTTAATTAGGTGCGTTAAGTGTTATTGGCAGTTCCATAACAAGGCCAATTGCAAGCGAGTTCGACGTATATATTAAGTCACCTTTCATGAGAAAGTAAAAATCTCAATGGCTTTGGTAAAACGCAGCGAAATTAATCATACGCAAATGCGGCTTTTTATGCTGTTACAGGGATAGCTTGATTTGATGTAAAATGTTTTTTTTTAAGATTATAAACAAAAATTTCAATGTTGCTTTTAGTAATCGGGTTGCGGTTACACAAATGATCAACACTATGCGTATTCATATTACTGCATTAGATTGTTTATTTAATCAGTTATAAAAAGTCAATACCTTTGTAGATCTAATACCAATATTGCATACATCTTCCATGCAGTTCCTGTTTAGACAAATTATATTTCAGATATGTATTTGAAAGTTTGTTAGGAAGACTTTTTGGTGACTTAATATTGTGGCAGTGCTAGCGGATGGGGTAGCCGTGATACACAGCTATGTAAATGTGATTCTTCTCACTTCTCAGCCATGTTGTGCAAAAATCGACCCCAGGATCGCCCCGTATCCAAGAAGAAGTGATACAACTTTAGTAATGCGTTGCCCGTGACCTTCAAATTCAGCCACCAACACTTCGAAGAAGGTGATGTAGAGAAAGGTCCCAGTGGCTATGGCCTGCAACACCACATTTATAAGCGTGGTAACGTAGCCATTTCCGCCAGCAACCTCAATGATGAGACTGGTTAAAATCCCAACTGGTGACATCATTGAGAAGATCAGAGCTGCTACAACAACCTTCTTGATGGCTTGCTTGCTTTGAACAAGATTTGTTCCCATGCTGAACGCCATAAGCATTTTATGGAAGAGTACAGCAATAAAAATAGACATAACACTACCTAAGTCCTTCTGCAGGCCCATAGCTATGCCTTCTAATAATGAATGAACAGACAGACTAGCTACAAGCATGAGCGACCGAATGGAAGCGTGCTCGTGAGCTTGCTTGACTTCGTCATCCGTATCTGAGTTGTTGGTTTGAGAGTTGCCATCCGGTTGAGTCATTTCCATCGCTGTAATCTCACCGGCCTCAACTTGAAGTGTTTTCTTGTCTCCACGTTTTTGTTTCTTGCTCTTGTTTTTGTGATACCAGTGATTGACGCCGTGTGCAGTCTGTTCTGTGTGCAAAATATAATACAATACGGTGTATGGTTTTATAGCTTCATTATATCACTGCTATGCCTTGAGCAGTTTTTGACACTTTGGATAAAAAAGCTTGTCACTTTTTGAATAACGTCATAAAACAAGCAAGTTTTGTTGCGTAACAATTACTATGCCCGGTATATACTACGTCTTCTACAAAGACACCGATGCATATTTAAAGAAAAATCGCGACGCCCGTAGGCTTTCCTCAACACCATCGGCAATTTAACTTGATTATTATCAAACATATTTTGTTTCTTGACTAAAAACATAAAACTTCCCGCAACCTTTAACGTATGAATAAAGTCAATAATTAATGTGCACCACATATACAAGCGCTCTGACAGTTTGGTTTCTGGTCAAGGTAATTTTTTGGTGGGCGTATAGTTTCCCAAAAATTTGCAAAGTCGACAAACAAGTCTATCTTTGTGAGAGAAATTCTAAAAAAACTTCCAAAAAGATCAATAACAATGGCAGGTTGATTGGAATCCGCAGTTTACATGCAGAACAAATCACAAAAAGTGTTTTGCACAACGCCGCTTTCAAAATCTAGCCCAGTATCCACCTTTATACAAACTAATGAACAGAAGAAAAAATGGGCGAAAGACGAGAACAACGACACGGTAAGCGCTATATAATAAACGCCAAGACTTCTAATCGGATATAGCAAGTGCCTGTAACAAGCAGAGGACAACACGTCCATTTGGTCGCAACAGTTCTTGTATTTTGTTGTTACTCACCGACGATAAGAATTAGGAAGAGGCCGCAAGTTATAACAATCTCCGCAATGGGCATCAAGGCTGCTTCCGACTCTTCAACCACTTTGGTACCGTTTGCCAGCATCGCTCTGCACGAAAAAAAACGGTTATGTTTTGTTTTATTCGTTAGGCCATGTGAGCAGTTGGGAGTTTTCTTTTACTTTTTACCATACCGACATAAACACTGTTTACACAAATATTTGATAACTTGTGCCACATTTTCTTAAACAAATGCTTAAACATTTTTTTTAACAAATGTTAACGTTAAGTTTCTGTTCGCCGATCCAACGTCATTACACAGCATTTTAGATTCTTGATATTGGATAAAAAGTTCGGTTTAAACAGACGGTTGTAATCTTCACAACTCAATGTAAGGCATAGGTACGTCAACTACTATTGTTGACAGCGTGTAGAATACGCATACGGCATGTGGCTCATTGATTAGCAGAGTAAGAATAAAGTTTTATTGCTTTAATGATTTGTGAATAAAACTGCCTCAATATTTAAGTGGTCCTGAAATTGATGTAAATAAGCTATTGCTACCAGGCATAGTATCAAGTTTATAGAGCTCTTCTGGCAATTGTATTTTTATTCCGACGTTTCGACGTCCTATGCATGACGTTTCGACGTCCGTTTCGACGTCCTATAGTCTTCATCAGGGTAAATAACACTGAATGCCAATTCGCATTCGTCCAAAACGTCGGAGTAAGAATACATTTGCCAGAAGAGCTCTATAAACTTGACACAATGTGAAGTTGCTTAAACAGTTAGAGAATTGTCTAACTGACTTACTTTGGTCCACCGAGTTGAGGCCACTTAATTTCAAACGTTTCAAAACCGTGCCGGATTTCCGGCAGCAAACCGATGAAACTCGTTCCAAGGAAGATTCCTCCGGAGAAGCAATTGAGAGCGCTCATCAATCTCTTGCTCCGGGATTTCCTTTTCTTAAAAGAAGAAGACGTGGACTTCGTCATCTTGGAGGTGTCATCCGGAACAGGTGAATCACCGTTTTCGGAACCGGTTCCGGTGTTGCAACACCAAAAAAACTTTGACCAGAATCCATCGATTGATCGACGTTGCCGGCGTCGCTTTATAGAGGAGTACTGGACGAAGAAAAAGGGAAGAAGAGCTGCAATCAGCGTGAGGATAAGAAGTCCAAAAATGATGAGTATTTTTGTGGTGGTAACATCCATTCTGTCAGGTGTGTAGGATTTTATAAAACTAAATTTCTGGGGCAAGCAGCTAATAGGAAACTTACATTGCTATCAAACCTCCTACGCTAAAACACCTAAACGTGAATTAAAGTACTGATTAAACGTAGAATATTTTAAGAACATCAATGAGTAAATCAAACCTGGGATTTTGTTCGTCTGTTACAAATCATTAAAGTTCCGTAGCAAAGTGGCAATGATATTCAATTTTGCCTCTGAGTTTTTTCCTTTTAACGATAAAAACTCAATTTCACATCACATAACTATGATAATTGATAGTCGTTGCAGTTAGTTTGCTAATTTGTAGTTTCAACTCTATGCCACAAATGTTTATGAGCAAATATTTCTTTTCTATTTTTGCCAACATAGCAAACCTGTTAATTAGCTTTTACTCCAACAACAATTTTAATCATAACGCGATTCTATGTATGTAACTTCTGCCTTACAATAAAGTTTAAATAATCGCTGTACATTTTCACAGTGTAATGCGTCTCTTGAAATATATATATGAAAACTAACTGCAGCAAACCACTCACAGCTTAATCAATCTGTCTGTCTACAAATGCTTTCAGAAAACCTTTTAGTTGAAGCTCCTGTCTAGTAAACAAGTCAATAACGTATGAGTCAACATAACACTTGATTTGCCAACGAACCGATGTGAATGACAAAAATCTTCCACATTCAACCATAAGCAATGGTGTGATATCGTGCACGCTAAGGATACATGTTTGGGTTTGGAATTAGTGAGAGGAAACAAGTGTGTAAGGTTTGTATCGCAAAGCCTGGCAGGGTCTCAAAGCTAATTATTAAAGCTCAGAGATTTGTGTGATATCTTGTGAATTTATTTGCGAAAAAGGACTAACACGTTTCGGACAACAAACATAAACTGTGTTATACCCAACACGGACTTGGAAATGATGCTAATCAAAAAATAAAATGTCAAAGATTAAGCGATGTTTAGTGCTGTAGTTAAACTATCAACCAATCAAACTTATGTTATAGTCGAGACAGCAAGACAACGCTTAACCCGCTTTTGTAATCTAATTGTAATCTAACTCTCCTGTCCATTATTCGGGTATATCGAGATTAAAATATCTCCGAAGCTCTGGTCATGCAATTGCATTCAAAACTTATAACTGCAACAAATACAACAACAACAACACCACTTTCCTACGCTTTGAAAAACGGCACGCACTCGTGCCATGAAAAAACAAATATTATGTTAGTTGTTTGTGACAAATCGCAAAAGTTTCAAGAAAAGCTCAAATTTCGTGAGCTTTAATTTCCTGCCTGGTATCAACTCACAACACAAAACGCCGCTCAAGGAAACCACTGCAACCCCAATAGTTCATGTTTTTCAAATCTAGCTGTAGTTATGCAAAATAGCAACCAAGTCAACTTTATTCATTACTTCGAACGATGTTTTTAACTGACGGATTGGAGTTCGGCAATCAGTGCTGGATTAACCATTAGGCAATGTAGGCACGTGCCTGCAGGCCAGTCAAAAATCCAGGCCACTTTAAAATCAGTAGAAATTTGGTCATGTTTTCAAAGACGTTAAACGATCAACAATGTGTCAACAACGTCTTGATGCACTTTCGTGTATTGAAAGCGATCTACTCCGTAAGATTAACCTCCAAAAACTAGTTGACGCGTTTTCAATCGCAAAAACGCGCAAAGTTGTTATTTATTTAGGCATATGACCACATTTTTGCACGGTACCCTGTGTTATAGTTGCAACAACGATCTTTGTGACAATGATTTGGCAACACTGATAATTCTAATTTTTTAGTTGGCAACCCTGATTTTCAGGCCACTTATAAAATGTGCCTACAGGCCAGCAGACCCTTAATCCGCCACTGTCGGCAATTACTGTCGAGAATACTCGCTTTCTGCATCAAGCTTTAGTTGACGACAAATGTGGTTACATTATCTACTATTCACATTTGATTTTGCTAAGGGTAAACTTTCATGTAATACAAAAATAATTTGACCTCCTGCAACTTTTTAGAAACGCCAATTTCTTACGAGTTCTGTAGGAATGCCTGTTGATTAGCAAGGATTTTGTCTCACCTCTTTCTCGAACGCTGGGTTATCGGTAAAAAATCTCACTTGCATTCCACTGTCGGATTCGTGCGTTATGATGCTCTTGTTGCCGTTGGTTTAGAATCGTGAGAGTTTCTCTTCCCGGATCTACATCAAAACAACAAGTAGATTGAAATTACTGTATTTTACAGCAGTTACTTAAAATTTGTTATTTGGCTGTGTTAAAGTTTAAACGGTTAAAACAATCATCCAAATTTAGTTCGATGCAACAAGGCCAAAAAGGCAACAAAAGACTACAATGCTTGTGCTCAGAACACTAACACCGTTCGGTTTGTCACACAAGCTAAACTCGTGGCAAGCAATCCCAAAAAAGTCATTTGTCCTTTTTAGATACGTGTTTTTTCGCTTTAACAGCATCATCAGTATATGTAAGCGGGCATAGCTTGCCATCAGACTTACTCTTTCAGATCCTCTTTCAGAATCAGCTTTCAATTCTCGGAAAACAGCTATAGGAAGCATCATAGCAAGCCGTGTTGCTGATCCACATGGAGAGTAGAAATGTTGTGAGCATTAAGACCAACATGAGGATGTTGAAAAAATAGGTAAAATATTCAAACATATTAAAATAACCAAAGTTCTACGCCAGAACCCTATCATAAGTTTTATTACTGAACAAGCCAAACACAGCAATAATAAAAGAGACATAACGCGATTAAATTTATACGTTAGTCCATGGAAAAAACTAAAATGAGTTTGAACAGAAAAACATTAACGAGCTTGATAAAAACTGATGCATCGATGTTGTAGTTGGGACATGGTAAAGTCAACAAACAAGGGTTGCTATATGTGTGTAATGTGGCCACATGCAACACTTAGATAACACACTTGTGGGCACAAGCAAAGACCTTGCTTACAATTGAGTGCAAGACCATACTCCCCCTCCCTCAGTATAGTGAACCTAAAAGGTTCAACGACCAAAAAGTTGTAATTTTTTTTTATCTGCCGCAAATCTGTGTACATTTGTAATTTCCCTTTGACGCACATTGCTCAGCATTTATCTTGTGTTACGACATTGTTTTAATGACAAGACAAATACAGCAGCTGATTAGAAGTAGCTTGCTTGTCTAGTCTAATCAGGACGTCCTACTACGCGTGGAATATGACAAGCCGAGGTTTTTTTTTCGACAAAACGTGTGACTTGTTTTGTTTTTCAAATCTGCATCACAAGTCAAAATCTGCGAATACATAGTGGATTTGAAAGTTTAACGAAAATACGTGTCAGTCTCATTGGTCGATTCGATGAACTCAACTCTATAGTTATACAACTTCTAAATATTTTAGCCTCACTCCTATGATCCTTAGGTTTGTTACAACCCAGCTTCAAGTTAAACCAGGTTTACTGTAAAAGAGTAAGCAAAGTGTTATTCATTATCTGAATGTGTTTCTTCAAGTTTGGTGTGCATAAAGTTCGTTTATTGTAACTGCAAACAGGAGACAAGGCCTCGTTATCCTTTTTATCTGGGAATTAAAGCCGCATAAGTTTAATACGGCTGAGCATTCAACCAACGTTTACGTTTCATGTTCGACTGTCGTAACGTTTAGTCATCATTTGTCATCCCCCTGCGTTCCATCCTTTTTTCCTTTGTTTATCGTACACTGTACTAGTCGCATTCAATGTTATTTACCCTGATGAAGGTGACCTGTATAAGACGTCGAAAAGACGGAATAAAATTACATTTGCCAGAAGAGCTCTACAAAATTGATATTATGCATGACGGCAATAGCTTATATATAAAAGTAGTCTTTTTTACAAATTAAGAACTAAACCTGTTATCACTAATGATGACATGAGCATTTGCTAAAACATTAAAACAACTGAGCATGTCGCTTTTTACGTCTATTTGGGCCGTTAATTTAATGATTAAACCTGTTCTTTTACCTCGACTTGTGTCTACTTGATACGAAGGTCACGAATCCTGATCCGACGAAAACGTAAATCGTCTGCTGGTCGTTGGTGCATCAGAGTGCATTATATTTTGGTTGGATTTTCGTAAGATATACCTAAGTCATATATGGCTTTATTGTAATTAGTATGACTTTAGTGTTGTATCTAACGCAACAAGACCAAGCATCACCTGAAACGTAATGTTGTTTATGACGGGGTTAGACCCTACGGCATTTCCAACCACAAATTTCCACATTTAAATGTCCGTATGTGGCCTTCAATCTATTTCTTTGTTTAAAAGTTTTTAAAGTTAGAAACAAAACTTGAAAGTTAAATACACCTATATGTAATGCAAGATGTTGTATGCAGGTCAAATACGTTGTTCAACACTCTACAACCCCAGCTAGCGAAAAAAATTATACAATACAAATTACCAAAATGTGTCGCCCGAGACCATGTTTATGTAGTCCAACCTATCTAACAAGACAGAAGAGTGAAAAACAGAACAATAAACTTAACATCCAATTACAATGCAAGATCATGTTAAGTACCTTTATTTAAAACGTTGTGCTTCCGAAAGCAATGCAGACCTTAGTGGATTCCTGTTTCTTAATGTATTAAACTGCGGTCAAGTTGATGCAAATGCCAAACTGTCCGCTCTCTACCTCTGATAGACAGTCTACTGACACTTCTGTACGGATTCCATTTAAACACGAATAAAAACATCCAAATAAATAAAGTTGAAATTTAACTTACTTACACACAACTACAAATAAACTGTGATTGGTCTGTTTCTACAGTGATGGACCGTAATGCCGTCTAGAGTTCGTGTTAGAAAGCAAGCGGTCCATTTGGATGTTATCTGCCTGAAGCACCAGTGTGATTGCAAAAGCCACGTGTTTCTCAGATTTGTCAGATAATGACGTTTTGAATGAGTGACGTTTTGTTCACTACGGATCACTAACTGATGTTTGACCACGTAGACACGTTTGAGAAATATCACATTACAAATAAAAACTGCATTAAAGTCATCAACAGATTACTGATAAGCCTTAAAAAGTGTGTATTTCCTTTGTTTATTACCTTATCATGGACTTTATTTAAATTGTGTAGTCGATGTTGGATACGTGACATGGCCTTAAAAACAACTTAACTGAAACTAACTTGACACGGGAACTGCATGTATAACATATATTTATTTGACTTTTTGCAACATTTCGACAAAACTGCTGTCGTCAGTATCATTGAAATAATGTTTGTTAATCGGAGAAAGTGCGTTTAAACACAACGCAGTTTTGTAATCTGGTTTTGCCTCTCGTACAAATCTACAAGCGTAAGCAGAATAGAAAATATTCAGTAAAAATCTAGGGGTATATACTACTATTAAGTTGTTTCATGAAATTTTGCCTTCAATTCAGAAATCCACAGTCAAGTACACAAAAACGACAAAGCGATTAAACTAATTAGTGGTTGTAAATTTGGACTTTTCCGTTTCACCCCATCGATTGATTTCTGCTCAAATCGATTTAGATCTCCTGACAGTTTGATAATCTGGGAATGGCAACTAATATATATATCACTATTTGCTGCAATGCATAATGCATGAGAGGAAATGAAGAGAAATAATAGAAGAGTTGACAAGTGCCGCGAATTGTAATAGCTATTGATTTTACTGATCTAAAAGGTGGATCATTAATATAAGCCTTAACTTAAAGTTAGTGTGGTGAATTTAAAGAGAGCTTTTAACATCAAAATATTAAATCTTTTGATTTGATTAGTTTACACAATGAAACCATGCTCCTTTAGACAATGAAACCGTGTGCCATTAAAATCAATTTCTGCTTTATGTTATGCAACACTATTTTTCTACAATAATGGGTGACGTATGTCGCCAAAAGTACATGAGGTAGACGTAAGTAATGGAAACAGGCTAGATTAAATGATGTAAGAAGTCCATTATCACCAAAAGCTTGTACACAACTGTCTACAACAGTGGTTCTTAACCGGTGGGTAATTACCCACTAGTGGGGAATTTGAGGATTTCAAGTGGGTAATTTGAAGTTGGGTTTGTTGTTCCATGTGTACTGAAATTATGTGAATCAGAAGTCACCAAACTCGGGCCCGTGGGTTGAAATTAACCATTGAAAGTTAATTTAATACAATATTTTCCGCAACAACATGCAAGATTAACTACATCTAGTTTTGCAAGGCGCATAAAAATCCAAACATCGTTTGTTACGTCACAGACACTACTAATAGTATCAATGACTTTGTTATTGTTCGCGAATATATGCATTTGATCTGTTGATTGTGATCCAATAAATGACCAATGCAAGCACCTGAGATTTTTCAAAATTCCACACGATTTTACTTTCTCAAGAAATCACTAATCAAGCTAAATAAAATCGCAGTATACCTTTGAGGTCCCGACCAAATCGCTTCACAAAATTATTTCGATTAAAGAATAATTTTTTTGTTAATGTTTGGCACAAAACATTATTTTCAAAATAACAGAGGTGGGAATTATAACTTGGTGATTTACTTTAATGGGAAATCGCACCAAAAAGGTTAAGAACCACTGGTCTACAAGCTAACAAGTAGAAAGCTTAAACCAGTGGTGGGATTCAAACTTTTGTCAGCCGATTTTATCACAAAAGGCATATTTTTCAGCCTGTTCTGCTATAAAACGTTAATTGACAGTAACCAGTAATGCTAGCCCGTTTGCTGATCTCATCAAAGTTCTATAGAACCGGTGCGAACCGGCTGAATCCCACCACTGGCTTTAACGCATTAAGTCATTCACAACAGACATGTATTAGCAGATCATCGATAATTTATCAGCTCGAAGGGGAGCAAAAAAACACTGCAAAAATATAAAAAAAACTTTCTATTGTTTTTCGTGAAACATTAGGCTTTGTAGCCTAGATTCGGTTTAAAATGGAATGCAAAGAATTTCAAACAAACATTGTTTTGTTGACTTTATTTTTAGCTTCAAAATGGTTCTAAACTAACTTTTGTATCGCACGCAGCTTCCATTTTGACAACTTTCAAAGAATAATGACAGCAAACACAATTAAGCGGGCGAGATGGGGTTCAAACCCTCATACCAGAGAGAGGTGTAAACATATTACATGCTCATTTTGGTTTAGTTATTGAACGCTTTATTACCATGTCGGCTTTTGCTATCCCCATCACGTTGTTCGCTGAAATGGCATAAAACCAGTGGTGGGATTCAGCCGGTTTTGCACCGGTTCTATAGAACCGCCTCACTAAATTTTATGAGATCAACGAACCGGTTAGCGTTACTGGTTACTGTCAATGGACTTTTTGTGACAGAACCGGCTGACAAAAGTTTGAATCCCACAACTGGTTAAAACTGTTGGAAGCAAATGAAGCTCATGTATAAACTCAATGGCATTACGCAATTAGGTGTTATTAAATTCGTTTGCAACATTATGTCGACTTTCTCCAAGAGGAGAAACAGAATTGCAGAAGTTACATCTGCGCCTTCAAACAGCGGAAATAATTACAGTGTTGTTCTGCGGACACACACAATCCAGTTGGCTCCAGCGGACAAATGTCAAAAGTTTTCCACGAAAATAGGCAGAAATCCGCATCAAATGTCATGACCTCTCAACATTGCAAGTCGTGCTGTCCAAAAATAAGTTGTACGCGGATTGCGTCCTAATGGCAAATAAATTACTGTTAACGATACAAGAATATTATTTCGGATAAATAGTTTACACTTAAGAGACTTTGCAAATGTGTGCAAAAGACAACTTAGTTATTTATAATATGCGCCATACTGCTAATCTGACGCTTAAAAAGTTGTATTGTTGGTTTTTGGCCACGCAGTTTGACACATACTTACACAAGCGTATTATTAAAATTGAGTTTGCAAACACTTCACCCAATTCAAAAAAAGAAACATTTTGACGCGGTCTTTTTTTGTAAAGATTTCTGATGAAATTGTTAGTTGTGTCAATAGGTATTATCGAGTTTCCAAAGTTTGTCACTGCGAGAGAAAAAAAACTGCTGAACTTTCTTTACAACAGCAGATTTAATTAAAAGCCCACTGCTTTCGTTAAAGTCGAATATATTGTGCCACAGCGTTGTCACATTTCACCCGACCGCAACGCAAGGTTAATGATGGCATAGACCAGGGGTGGCCAAACTGCGGCTCCCGAGCCGCATGCGGCTCTTTGAGCCTTTGATTGCGGCTCTTTAATGTTGCACATGCAATGACTGCAAAGTTTAGCCCAAAACACGTTGTTGAGAAATAACTGCAAAAAAGAAAGATGAACAGGAAAATATAACTTTTAAAACAGAATGGGAGGAGGAGTTTCCATTCAATGATAATGGAGGTAAACCTGTGTGTCTTATTTGTCCAGCGTCGCTCAATCTTTACAAAAATAGTAACTTGAAACGTCGTTACGAAGCTAAAAGCAAAAACTTTCCCATTATCTCAGCCTAATTTCAAATACCTTGCAGCCCAGGTGGAGACACACAGTATCACCACACAACAATAATCATTATTTGATAGCGTAGACTTCATTCCGAGTGAATAAATTCGTTTTTTGATTTTTTGCGTTACGGCTCTTTTAAAACTAAGTTTTGTGAGATGCGGCTCGAGCATGAAGCAGGTCTGGCCACCCCTGGCATAGAATGTCATGTAAATGATTGAAGTTTGAAATTAAAATTGTAAATGTAATTGCCAAATACCATCAGGTATTGACAAGACAAGCATGACCTCAATTTGTAATTCGAAGAAGTAACACAGACTAGACTACTTGAGAACAACTACCAAGCAGCTGCTTATGGAGTGAGCTTGACTAAACGTTTAAACAAAAATTAGCTGACGTAATAAATATTCCGCACATCTCCCTTGCACACAAACACACATTACTGTAATATTTGGTCATGAAATATATATTTGTTGTGAAAGTGTAACAAGCAGCTTCATAAAAATACACATCAAAATACTGCAAACGTAGAAACGACATGCCAAAACCTGACGTCATAATGACATATTTACAACGTCACAACTGGGTCAATGGCGTCAAAAAGGACCGATGACGTCACTTAGGCGGTGACTTATGGTAGCGTGATGCAATGATGGAAAAATAAAGCAATTCTGTTCGTAGATTTACATCGCAAAATTTCATTGAGTGCAAAAAATATAAAACAATTTATTCAAAAATTTTTTGTGACATTTGAAATCGTCCTCGAAGCACGAATTTTAGGTTGAAAACGAACAGTTGGCACGATGTTGTTTTGAAGTGTTTGTTTGTATTCACATACATAAAGCCCACGAGAATTTCTGGAAGCCGGCGAGTGTTAGGGGGAAAGTAGTATTAACATTACATGAATTCGTTTTCCAGCTAAAAAGTAAAACAAAAGTTTTCGTACTGTGACAAATTGCTAATGTCCGTAATCATTCCAAAAAATCTCACGCAAACGATTAATAATTGCTTCTACGTTTTAGTCCTTTCCAATGGGTTTGTAAACGACGCACGTTTTTACAAAATACGTGATGCCTGCATACATGAGACAAGGTGGGGAATTCCCTTGGTTACCAAGTTCTTTGATAAAAAAATAAACATATTTTTGAATAGAAGAGTTACTCGGAAGGAACCCTTGCCCGTGCAAAGCTTTCTGTCTGCATCCACGTGGTAATAGTTAGTAGTACACATGGTAATTCATACTGATATAGGTGAGGAACACGGTATGTGCTTTGACTGTAAGCTAAAAGCACAAAAACATTTGGGAGCTGTTATTCGTCACTTAAAGCCAAGTCACAAACCAGCTGAAGTTATTTCTACCACATTAAATATATTGTTTGCAGTAAAACTGACACTTACTACTTGCAAAATCGGCTTAATCCACTTATAGTTCAAGTTGGATTTATTGAGTGCGTTAAGTGTTGTTGACGGTTACATAACATGTCCAATTGCAAACGAGTTCAATATATATATATCAAGCCACCTTTAATGAGAAAGTACAAAACTCAATTGCTTTGTTAAGAATGCAGCGAAATCGCTATACACAAGTGTGGCTTTTTATGCTGTTTGAAAGATTGCAAGATTTTTGTAAAATTCTTTGGTAACGCGCAACATAGTTGTGTACGATTACTTTGTTGGTGATAACATAGGTTTTGTCGATACGTTTAAAATATAACAACGACAGAATTTGTAAATATAAACAAATAAGTGTAATCCAAAATCAACTTATTCCTTCATGTACAGATGATATTTACAATTGACCAGTCTGTTGAAGTATTGCACATTAACTTTCTTGGACAAACAGGGTACGAAACTAGTTCACTTTTCAGCATACGTTAGTTCATATATGTAATTGAACATTGTTTAGAATGCCTTCCTTAAGCGTGTTTGGTGACTTAATATTGTGGCAGTGCTTGTTGATGAGGTAGCCGTGATACACAGCTATGTAAACGTAGTTCTCGTCACTTTTCAGCCATGTTGTGCAAAAATCGACCCCAGGACCGCCCCGTATCCGAGAAGAAGCGATACAACTTTAGTAATGCGTTGCCCGTGACCTTCAAATTCAGCCACTAACACTTCGAAGAATGTGATGTAGAGAAAAGTCCCAGTGGCTATGGCCTGCAACACCACATTTATAAGCGTGGTAACGTAACCATCACCGCCAGCAACTTTGATGATGAGACCGGTTGAAATCCCAACTGGGGACATCAGTGAGAAGATCAGAGCTGCTGCAAGAACCTTCTTGATGGCTTGCTTGGTTTGAACAAGATTTGTTCCCATGCTGAACGCCATTAGCGATTTATGGAAGAGTACAGCAATAAAAATAGCCATAACACTGCCTAAGTCCTTCTGCAGACCCATTGCTATGCCTTCTAAGAGCGAATGAAGAGACAGAGTAGCCACAAGCATAAGCGACCGAATGGAAGCGTGTTCGTGAGCTTGCTTAACTTCGCCTTCCGTATCGGAGTTGTTGGTTTGAGAGTTGCCGTCCGGTTGAGTCATTTCCATCGCTGTAATCTCACCGGCCTCAACTTGAAGTGTTTTCTTATCTCCTCGTTTTTGTTTCTTGCTCTTGTTCTTGTGATACCAGTGATTGACGCCGTGTGCAGTTTGTTCTGTGTGCAAAAATTTCATAAATTTAGTCCGAGTGTGAGACTGGTATGGCCTCATTAAATCACTGTTATGTCTCAAACATTTGGCAACACATTAGATAAGAAAGCTCGTTGCAAAGTCAAGGCCATTTTGAAGTAGATTAGTAAAAAAACGGTTGCAGACAACAAATTGAATACCGCAATGAAAAAGAACTTTTGTGGTGTATTAATAACTATGCCCTGGATAAACCACAACATCTGCCAAAAATACATGTGATTTTTTTATGAAAACAAATCGTCGGCTATACTTTTCACAAACGGTAATTTAATTGGAGAAATGCCAAAATATTATCAAAAATATTTTGTTTCTTGATCAAAACAACTAAACTGCAGGCAACCAATGTATAAACAACGCCAATAAATTAATGTACGCCAGATATAAAAGTGCTCTAGCAGTTTGGTTTTTGGTCTAGGTAATTTTTTTTTCCTGTGTAATTTAAGAGAATAAACACGTGTATTACCGTAACGTTCCAAATAACAGAAATAAACTGCTAAAAAGGTCGATAACGATGACAAGTGGACTTTAATCCGCAGTTTACATGCAGGACAGATCACAAAATCTTTGCATTGCGCCGCTTTAAAAATCTATGGATATGCAAACTAAATAATGCTCTTATAGCAAATGTATTGTTTTAACTGACTGACGTATCAACGTTCAATTCATGTCGCTTTTATCAGGATAATAACACTCTACAGATAATCGCAATGAACAAACGGTGCGAATTGCATTTTATTTTAAGTTGCATTTATTAGGTGGGTCAAGTGTCACAACAGATCAATTGCAAAGCGAGTTCAATGCATAAATCAAGCCATCTTATATGAAGTAGAAATCGAATTTGTAAAAACACAGCGAAATTGCCATCAGCAAGCAGAGAGCAACACTTCGTTTGGTAACAACAGTTTATGTATCCTATACTGTCACTCACCCACGATGAGAATCAGGAAGAGGCCGCAAGTTATAACAATCTCCGCAATCGGCATCAAGGCTGCTTCCGACTCTTCAGCTACTTTGGTTCCGTTTACCAACATCACTCTGCACAAAAAAAACAGTTATGTTTTGTTCCATTCGCTTTTTGATTTGAGGAGTTTAACTAGCAACTGACGTTAAACAATGTTTACAAAAATATTTGATGGCGTTGAAAGTCTTCAATCTTAGGTTTTTTCTTTATGTTTCCGTGGTTCTAACGTCAGTATTTAACAAAAAATTAGGTTCTTGAAATCAGGTGTTTTACCAACAATTCTAAACCGTCAATTTAAACAGACAGTTAAAGAGGGGTAATCTTACTAATTCAAATTAAGACACGTGGCGTATAGAGTTTACACGGCACGAGGTTTATCGATTATTATCAGGGTACAAATAAAAGTTTATTGCTTTATTGATTTGTGAATAAAACTGCCACAAGATTTAAACGATCCTGAAAAATTCACAGACACACAATCTGAAGCTGCTTAAACAATTAGAGAATTCTCTAATTTACTTACTTTGGTCCACTGAGTTGGGGCCACTTGATTTCAAAAGTTTCAAAAGTGTCGCGGATTTCCGGCAACAAACCGATGAAGCTCGTTCCGAGAAAGATTCCTCCAGCGAAGCAATTAAGAGCGCTCATCAGTCGCTGGCTCCTGGATTTTCTCTTCTTAAGTGAAGAAGATGAAGACTTCGACATCTTGGATCCGGTGTCATCCGGAATAGGCGAATCCCCGTTTTTGGAGCCGCTTCCGGTGTTGCAACACCAAAACAACTTTGCCCAGAAACCCTCGCTTGATCGACGTTGTCTTCGCCGTTTCAGAGAGGAATACTGGACGCAGAAAAGTGGCAGAAGAGCGGCGAACAGTGTCAGGATAAGAAGTCCAAATATGATGAGGATCTTTGTGGTGGTAACATCCATTGTGTCCGGTGTAAATATCCGAAATTCTTCTGAAGGCAGCCAATAGGAAACTTACATTCCTATCACAACACTTAAGCTACACGAAAACACCTGATAGTGAAATTAAAGTAACGATTATTCGGAGTGTTCAAGAATATCAATGAGTAACTCAAACTCTAACTGTCGTTTGTCCGTTTTGAATCACTACAGTTCCGTAGCAAGGTTTTAATTTTACGACATTTTGGCTCTGTGTTTTTCGTTCAACGCTATTGACTCAACTTAACCTTACTAAACTTACTTATTTGACTCTCTCTGGAGTAAAGACTTTGGAGTTTCAATTCTACACCAAAATGTTCATGGGTAAATATAGCAAACCTGTTAGTTAGCTCTTGCTCCAACGAAAATTAGAATCATAGGGCGATGTGTATTGTATTAGACTTCTGCCCGAACAGCTTCCAGTTGCACTATCCTAACTCTAACTGTAAATCTAATACAACCAACCTTTACTAAGTGATCTTGTAAGTGGAAACCACATGCAATCTGCGGCCTGGGGCGGCAACGGTAATTTACCAGATCTAACTGAAGAACTTTGCTTCGGGCGGATTAGTGCGGTGAGCAAAACAATAGTGCCGTGTGAAAAGTAAAAGCTATTTGTGTTGTCGTTATTTTGTTGCATAAATGCCAATGATAGGTTTAGAACGATTCTATTGTGTAATGAGGTGTTAAATCGGCTATTGAGACGTTAATTACAATAAACACACTTAGTTCGAGACCTCGGTTTTAATTATTGTGCAAAAACTATCAAACATAAGGTAAAGTGAAATCCGCCTGTAACATTTCAATGACACATAATCTGTCAACTGATATTCCAGTGGCCCACAAGAAATTTCGTGTGTACTGTATGCACTGCAGATACAATTTTTACAATCAAATGTATGTTGTCCGAATTGGTAGCATTGAAGTGAGTTTAAACTAACTGCGTCCTACATCAAGTGCAAAATCTATGAGTTGCGACGGTGCGCAAAACGTTGCAAACAATTCACACCAAACTTAACATAACTTACATTTTTCACAGTGGAATACGTCAAATAATATATGTTTGTCTACAAAATCAATATGTTTGTCTACAAATGCTTTCAAAACCTTTCAGTTGAACCTCTTGTCAAGTAAACAAGTTCACGACGTATGAGTCAACATAGCACTTGAATGTCAAACCTCACTCAAGCAAGACTGGCCCGACAACGAACCTATCTGACTGATAAAAATCTTCAAGCAGTAGCAGAGCGAGGTATTGGTGGTCGACCACATGTCAAAATGCTCACATACATTCAGGCAGGAAGCACAAGTGCGATATCGTGCACCTTAAGGAGAAATGTTTGGGTAAGGAAGTGGTGAAAGGAAACAAGTGTGTTGGGTATGTACTGCAAAGCCAGACAAGCATCTAAAGCTTCGATATAAAATCGATATTAAAAAATAATGTCTGTGAAATTTCACACCAAGCTCAGGGATTTGTGTGATATCTTGTGAATTTATTTGCAAAAACGAACCAACACATTTTGGTCAACAAATATAAACTGTGCCATACTCAACACAGGCTTGGAAATCATCTGATCAAAAACAATCAAAGCTTTCGGAGATTAAGCGATGTTTAGTGCAGTAGTTAAACTATCAATCAATCGTACTTATGTTTCGGTCGTGCTTTGCAAGACAACGCATAGCCTGCTTTACACTTTATTTTTTTTACTCCATTATACAAAAGCCACTTCCAATAAACATTTGTGTGAACTGCCATCTAACTCTCCTATGCATCAACCGGTTATATCGGTATCAATATCTCTATCGGTATTATCGGTATTTAATATCTCTAAAGCACAGTTTATGCAATTTCATTAAAAATTTACAAAAATAACTGCAACAACTCAACATTACAACGCATTTATGAGGACTTTTGAAACTGCACGTCGTATGGAACTCGTACTTGTAAAAAAAGCAACTATATGCACCCGAGTTCAAAAACAAAATGTAATGTCAGTTGCTTGTGGCAAGTCGCAAAAGTTTCTGGAATGTCAATTTCGTGAGCTTAAATATTCTAGTATCGACTCATAGCACAAAACGCCGTACACGGAAACGACTGCGGCCCCATTAGTTCCTGCTTTTCAAGCTCTAGTTACGCAAAATAGTAACACAGTCAACTTTAAAACTTCATTCATAACTTCCAGCGATGTTTTTAACTGACTTTTTAACTGGATTGGTTGTTTTGCAACTACTGTCAAAATTTGCATTCTTAAACTTGTTCTCATGTAAAAAAAACTTTACTGGCTAAATACGGCCGTTAACCATCCCAACAACCATCTTTAGTTTCATGAGATACTACATTTCGATCACAATAAAAGTAAGATTACATTGTTTGTACGGTTGAGCTACTACAGCCGACCTCCGTTGACTGTAGACATGTTGAAAGCCGCGCACAATCGAAAAAAGCTTGTTGTGATCGTAACTCAATCTGTCTGACAATGGCCGGATCGTTTTATGGCCTGCTATTATCCACCAGACATGAGAAATCTAACCACTCATGCTTTACTATTGTGGTATTGTTACATAATATACGTACAGAGCTGTATTAAAATATCATGTCAATACACTGAACCCCCAGCGGTCCCTTACACCTGCTTCTTGTCAACTCGACTTGAAAAAGTGCCGCTTTTCCCTTTTTTCTTGCCGCATGCGTCATCCAGGGGTGTCGCGGAAAAGCAGTCATGCATGACAAAACCCTTTTCTCCCTACCCGCAGTTACTCGCGCATAGAAGAGTCAATATTTTTAAACCGATATTTTTGATAATTCAACAATCGCGTGTTTCGACAACCTCGCTTTGCGCAACATCTCAAGTTTCCAAAAAGCTTCGTGCAACTCAAAAATATATCATTTTCAAAACAGAAGACTATACGCACATTTATGTTTGTTTGGGCCATCACTGCGACTTAAGTTATCTTAAGAGAGTTTAGAAAGAGTTCACTCACATTCATCTTTAAACCTTAACGCAAGAGTAAGGTAAAACGACAAAACTGTTTCGTTTTTCAACACACAAAACATGCACAATAAATTAGAAAGTGTTTTGCACGAATATTGAAGCCCAGACGTGAGCCCAGAGGAAAAGAAGAAACAACACAATTCTTGCAAACAAGACATTTAAGATAGCCTTTTTCGGAGCTTAATAAAAGTTTCAATTCCGACCCACACACGAGTCTTAATCCACTAAGTAAATCGCATTTTGCTCGTGGCCTGATTGAATTAGAATTGATTGACAATGGAACTAGCTAATTTTCAGAACACTCAATAACTGAGCAACAGGTTTAGTCAAAACCGCACTATTATATATATTTGAGTACTCAAATTTAAAAATATTTAGAAAAGCAGACCGCATAAGAAAGATAATGACTAAAATGTACGTTTTAAACCGACATATTCCCGACATAATTAAACTTACATCACGATCTTAATAACAAACCTTAACACTAAAACTGAAAGCAAAGCGCCCTTTTTGTATGTCATATCTGATTACAAGATTTCTTAAGGAAATGCATTCACTATTTGTGTCCGTTAAATGACCTTTCATAAGGTTCAAACGAGTCGACTATTTGCTCATCCATCAGCACTACACCCCAATTGTTCTTGCCAAGAAGCTAGCACGTGTTTTTCTGTTGACAAGAAGAATAAAACAACTGCGCTGTTGTAAGACGTTACGTTAGCATAGCGGAAACTCTGTGTTGAGTAATTTGTTCGTGATAAAACATCGGTTAACTGACAAGCCACGATTCGAGACTGTAACTTAGATTTCAGTGTGTCGTATCACTAACTCATTACATAATACCGGCAACTTGGAAATGTTAATTTTGTTTATCTTCTATATCTGTTTGTTTTATGCAGCTGTTTTACAAACTGTAGCCCAACGGCTTTGACGAATGGTAGTGACGAAATTCGAATTATATTTTTCAATGCTCTACTAAACTTTCAAATAAATAAGAGTTACGTATTCGTAAACTGTTGCCTTTTTGTGTTATTTGGAGTTGTTTCACTCGGTAAATATACCAAGCGTGTTTAATAAACGATACAAAACGACACTGCCACCAAGCGAAAAATACCTTCCACTGTGTGGCGCCAAAATGTTAACTGTTTTAGTCAATCACAACTTCAAATATTTTAAACAATTTCATCTCTTCTTAACTTGCTAATTGCTCTTTCACGTTAGCTGGGTTTCGTCTCTTTAAATGCATTTGAACTAAGCAACGGAAGTGGCCAACACACGCCGACGTAAAATAATCAATAAACTTGCCGCCCATATTATCTTTTCCGGTTTATTTTATCGATTTTGCGACAGTTGAGTCATTTCCTCCAGGGGTGTACATCACCGGCCATACTTATCCGTCCTTTTGTTCAAAAAAATAACTAATCTTTGTACAAATGAATACCTTCCAAAAATATACGTTCCGTTTTGTAAACACACAACTAATTCATAGGGTTCTCTTACTTTAAGTTTAATGGATCGTTTCCACGGTGGCTGATTCTGAAGATCACAGGCAAAGTAGTTTTCAAATCTACAGACATGACAAAACTTGCTTCCTAATATTTACTCTCCAAGGATGTCTAATTTACTTCTTGAGGATAACTTTGCCCCAGTTTGAAAACTTTAGGTTGATTATTTTTTCAGCTGTCTGAATCTCTGAAACACTAATGCCTTGCCAATTTGCAAATTGGACAAAACTCACATTGTAATAAGTTTTGCATCGAACACGTTTTATATTACAGAAACAAGTCGTTTGATTCAAAAAAATCTAAAATAAAACACGGTTTATATCTTCGAACTCTTCAAAAAAATACTCTAAACTCTTTGTCCAATAACCAGTAAACCACTTTGAATATCACTGGTTTACGATTTCTTTGTACACATACAACAAAAGCTTGCACTTACACTAGCCAGCAAATGACGCTCTTGCAGTCAATGGAAATACTAAATGAAAAAAAGGCTCAATGCTATGCGTTATTGATTTCCATTGTGGAGGATTTGCTACCTTTCCATATATTACCTTCGCTGCATAACACTTGACGCTCTTCACTACATAATGAGGTACGTTAAGCCGCTAAATTTTTTCTGGTTTAATTTTTCCTTTTCTATCTTAAGTCAGTTTTAGGTTTCTTAAACCAACGAAAAGCAAGTATTTTTCACTTTTTAAACCAGCAGCTAAATGGAAACTTACACCGCTTCTGTGACAACAACGAGCCTGCATTCTGCTACAACATTTTATAACAGCCGAGTTACAAGTTCAATTATTATTGAATTGTGATCGATTTGACATAGCTTTTCATTTGACATTGTTGCAAAATCCTTAGCGTGTACTGTATAGTAGAGCATAGTTGGTAATGAATTATATTTATGGTCGTTTGTCTTTTGTTCTCCAACACCAATTTATGTGATGATGATAGTAATTTGTAATTTCTTTGCATTATTTTAGAACATAATTTAGCTTTTTGTTTTTGTTACTGATTTTTTATAGCAACAACATCTGCTACACGATTGTTGTCGTTCGGAGATATCAGCCAGTAACATTTAAAAAAATCAACGATATAATATTAACATGCATACTGCGACACCAAGTGATGGAATTAACTTTGCATTTAATTCCACTAAAGCGCACAAGAGATTTGAAAAACAAAACTGTGTGTTACGTCTCACGTTACTGGGTTTAGTGACACCAACTTATTAACAATATAGTAAAAACAAATAGTGTTTAATACACTGTTTGATCAGGGACAGATTTTGATCGTTTCATGGCCCAAGATTTTGGTTCCAAGCATTCAGTGGCGGGTCATGACAGTAGAGTGGATGGGCTTCGATTCATTAAAAACGTACGCAGCACCTTTAGTAAAATTTCGACATGTTTTCTGGCAATTGTCAGAATAGCTCTTTAAGTTTAATATTACGCCTTGCAGCAACAGCTTGTATATTGATTTGACATGGTACATCCAAAAAAATTACCAAAATATCGGTTACAAAACGTTTTTGATATGCCCCTTTTTGATGCCTTCAGCACGTGCTTACTATTCCTTATTAGGTAATTTAATCCTATCAAGTTTATATAGCTCTTCTGGCAATTGTAGTTTTATTCCGACTGATGAAGGCGATCTGTATCGAGCGTCGAAACGTCGGAATAAAACTACAATTGCCATAAGAGCTCTAAAAACTCCATATTATGCCTGGCAGCAATAGTTTATATAATTTAGTCATATGTTTGTATAATGCAGGCTTGCTTAATTTCAAAGGTAACTTATTTATTAATACAAATTGTCTGATGCCATAGGAAAATGATACATATTAAAAAAATATATAGCTTCATTTTTGACAATTCGAAACACGAATGTAACACGTTTGTCGTATAAGACTCCTTACCAAGTCGAAAGCATCCACGTACGTTTGTTTACAAAAATACGTCAACAATCGTTACCTGGCAACGTACGCTCGGTTGCGCGACACATCATCACTGCAGTAGAACATAATCAAGGCGCAGAAATAACGAAGCGTCATTAAACCTTTCATCGCGAGCTTCCGGAACGCCTCTATGACGTAGTGAAAACGCAGCAACGTGGTAAATACGCTACAGAGGTTTGCTGAAGCCGGAACCGCAGACTGTGTGTGCTGCTGCTGCTGGCTCAACGCATGTGTCAAGCTACTACTGCTGTTTGTATTGTTGTTGTTATTGTTTGTTTGCCTTGTGACGACATAGGGGATGACTATGACGTATTAGTTGCAGAACTAAAGTCAGTCAGTCATTGTATGAAATGTAAATGCAAGGCTGTGGTAAATATCAGGTAGATTATTTGCTAGTGCATTTCGAATCAGCAATAGTTTTATTTATTGTTTGTATTTAGAAGGTTGACTCTCTAAAAACTATAGCAAGATTTTGGAAAGGGTCATTTGTAGTCTGTTTGTAATCCCGTTATTTGTCTCATACGCTTCTTCACTAAAGTTATTGCCAATAAAGATGATTTAGTGCTAAAACAATGAAAGTGTTGTGCACAATGTACAGGGGTATTTTTGCAGCAAGCATATTTCTCATTCCTTCTGTGTGGGAATACTTTGATTTTCATGGCCCTTGTCAAATAAGCCAGGAAGCTTCAATCAAAAGTCTAACACAAGTATCAGTCTTCCTTGTTAAGAAGGTCGCGTACGAATTTTTAAAGTGCAACCTACATACCTTACCTACCAAAAGATGATAGCTTGTGCTTTTGACGTAACTGTTGTTTTGAAAGTTAGGGAGTATAGGTCAAAATATATTTAAAATGGTAGAAAGATTAGCATTGTCAAATAAACAAACACTTATTCTGTAAATGGTCTTGACAGATTGTATTATGCATGTAGGTTAACAACTAATTTTAGAACGAATTTGGATTTTATTTAAAAATAGACCAGGTATTTTTTGTTTGCCCTCATGATCACGATTAGCGAAAAAATAGCTCAGACTCTCAGGACCTTAGTGACCTAAGTTTTAAACAACAGGTCGCGTTAAGTAGCAGCATCGCTATAATCATAGCTATTAGCAGGTTGCCTTTACGATGAGGCAATAAAATTGGGGTTCTAAAACAGGTCTTTATCCCGTAAACCTTGTTACAATGGCGACTTGTATGTTTTCACAAACTTGCATTCACCATATAGCTGTATGCGCGTGAGGAGGCTTGGGTGAAAGGATACGTAGGTTGCAAAGAACAACAGCATCCAGACCCAACCACTCGCGGCTCTAGAGAGGAAAAATAACAGGATGCATCTTTCCTATGGAAGCTCCATCGAATTTATTGTTAAAGTTTTCAGTATATTTAATTTAGAATATAAAGGCATCATGGCAGTCAAGATTAGATGCAAAATGAGTGTACATGACATAATGTTGTTGCAGAAAAAGTAAAAACTAATTAGGCAATGTTATAATCACAAACTTCAAACCTATTTGTGCGGCAGAAAAAAAAGTGTTCTTTCATGCTAAACAGTCTTCTTGTGGCGTACAATTTTGCTGGAAATTTATTTTGGAACCAGGTTGCTAGCACTACTGTACCTGTATGCTAAACTGTTATAACGCGTAAGGTGGGTGAAACTTATTGGTAAACTTTTTCAGTAAATAATTTACCCTTATAATTTAGTAAATAATTTACCCTTATGGCTCTGAATTTTGCGTTCTGTGCAAGTATAAAACCTCCAACAAAATGTAAATTGGAGTGGTTTGAAGGGCGACGTGGCAATGACAAAGAAATTTGCAGGAAATGTAGGAATTTTAGGATTTAAAAAAGGAAAGTTTGGATAAGAGCAAATCTTCTTGCCAAACCACTAAAATAAAATGTAACCATCTCTCAGAAATTCGAAAATCGCTTTTAACATTTATTTGGGTTGATCTGTTCACCACAAGGCCCGTTACTTCCAAGTATTTCTTATTCTTTTTTCGCCATCATTAGTTCACGCGTAACAAAAACATGTTAGGTTTACTTTAGAAAAATTGTTGGTGTAACTCATCCTGGTGACGTCATGTTACCGGATTTGAGGAGGTCTATTGTTAAAACATTCAACATCCTTAAGTAAAGGTCTTCTTAAGTAACAGGTGACGTTGACTACATGACTTATGAGATACATAGTAGATAGAACGCTTCCGATAGAATACTAAGGATGATGTATAACATTAACCGATCATTGTCTTGATTTAAATATAAGTGTGCCGTGATCGTCTGCATGAACACTTCAGGGCTTATACCAGCTATGAATTTATGTTCATCTTAGCTCTGTTTTAGGATGTTTAATCAAGAAAATCCTATTGAAACTGTTTGCTGCTATAGAGCATACACGACTTCATGATAACTAAACTATCGCACGTTACACAAAAAACATTTCGCTTTAGCTTAATACACGCCAGCCTAATAACCGTGACAAAGCTGAGAAAATAAAAGTAATAACTCCATGATGTAGTCTTTGAGTTGAATTATATCAATATATCTTGAAGCACTATTATATTTTAAAACAACTTTTTCACCCCACTAAGAACTCAGTTAAAATTGTGTAACAGATGCGTACATAGTTTGTTTTTGTTCTACGAAACGGAAATAATGCATATTTGTAACAGATTAATCAAGGGCACATTTGTGTTGTTGTTAAAGTTAATATTTTCCAAACTTGTGTGGTTTATTGGTGACATGAAGTCGCACACGGACAAGCATGCTTGCAAACATGACCAACTGTCTGCGGTGGTATTGGATCAACATGTAGACATAACAAACGTGATAGAAATATGCTTACATTCAATTGACCCTCGACTTAAAAGCACATAGCATGATCCAATTTAAATTACTTAAATATCAGGACTCCCAGTTTTGTTTACTGCAAAAGCTGAACCGGTCTGGTTGTTATTTATTACATCATTCAAAACTTCCCAGCGTGCATGTGGTCACAACTAAGCAGGAGCTTTATATTTCCTGCTTATAGTGATGGAGCAAATAAGACTTACTGCAACGAGATTTAGTGCCTTTGCTTTATTGTAAAAATATAGATGCAATAGGCCAAGAGCACACAACCGTTGCTACTGTCGGTCTCATTCCGGGTTCTTTTTGCCTTAACGTCGCCAGTTTAGTCTTTATTAGAGTGGTTTCACAAGACAAATGTTACACACACAAAAATTTATATTCCTCTAGTACCGCTAGTATAGGCCGATTTTAAAACATATACTTGCGTAGCCGGACAAGTTAGTTTATGTGGCCTCGTGTTCCACCCCTGCTGTATGTAAAACAGTTTCATAGTCAATCTAATCAATTGTCTTGCCGGAAAAGTGTTTCCAAAAAGAATAGAAACTCGTTTAGTGACATATACAGTATTATATTGCTCACGCAGTGACGAATTCCATAAAGAAACAAGGCAAATATTAAGAGCAGGGTCGTGATAAGGACGCCCTTTCCCAATTCATGTGAGGAAGCTAACAACTGAATGGAGATACACATAACAATTGGGCAGGACCAGAGCCAGTTTCCACTATTCTTGCGCCTTTAGACCATTGTTTATATTCCTTGGGAAAGCCCAACGCGTATTTTGCATGAGGCGACGCTTTGTGGAGATACTAGAAGTGGGACACTGACACACACACTCGTCATGTAGTGTTTTATTTGAGATTTTGTACGCTTGGTTTCTATGTTTTACAAATAAGGCGTTGTTATGTAACTTTAGAGAAGTTAGAAGTTTCGGTTACTCGGTATTTAAATAGATGTTCTGCCATATGTCGAACTAGCGCGACTATTCAAAGCCCCTTCCGCAAGTTGGGCATTGGTGTTTCAACCAAGGTCAGCTACAAGCCCAAATACATGTTTTCAAAACAGTTAGATTATAATCCGCGTAAGTTAGTGCTACAGAAGTTAAGGGTTTCATAATAAAGATTAAATCGCCCTGGCCGTGTTTGCAGTAATTACTAGTTGACCCTACATGTCACAAACCCAAATTTTGGAAAACAATTTGTTTGTTTTTTTCTGACTGAGTTTTTTAGCTGAGAGAAGGCGTAACGCATAAAGAAACTAAAGTACAAGGATAAATTTACACCGAAAATGGGAAGGAATTAAGTATTTTTTTTAGAGCAATCTTTGGAGCAAATGTTGTCTGACTTTCTTACATTTTTGCAGACTCAGTTAAAGGCCACATATTGGTACTTCAATTGGCTGAGGCTTATTCGCAAACGTTATTGCCAGATGATGATATGTCAGATTGTAAGCATGCATGTAACGCGTGTCATACGATGGTGCGCATATTCTATTTAATTGCGCGTCAGTCTGCTGGCATCACGCTCATCTGGCACTTCTCGCAGAAAGCGCTACCGCTCTCACTCAGCCGAAATTCTGTTTCAGATGATGGTTTAGTTTTGAGATGAAATACGGAAGCGGAATGTAAAGGCGGCCGTGCTACCAGCATTAACTGTTTTATACAAGTTAAAATTTTGCCGGACTAATCTGTGTATGTTAATAAGCAATAGATGTATTCATTAGGCACTAGCAGTTATGGCGGTTGCTAGTAACAATTAAGACATAAAGTTCAGGTTCTCAGTAGTCGAAATTTACAGATTCGCTGAATGGCGGTTTGAAGTATGATGTAAGGTTGTAAAGGACAATCGATTAAGTAGAAGTTGTTAATATGGCATAAACAGAAGCGCCATAAAATGTAATAAACTATAATAAGCGTGGCGCTTCAGGTCGCAATACCCAGTATGCTTATTGTTTTAAACAGTGCAGTTAGTGTTGGCAGTAGAAACATCACGCAACTCTGGAATGCAAGGTTGAGAGTTGAAATTCCAGTGTAGGTGAATTACTTTAAATATGTATTTTTGTTGCACATTGTAACCAAGACCGTTGAAACGCAATGACCGTTTAAACAGTGTTTTATTTCTGAAAGAGTTGGGTGCTGTGTGGTTAACAAGGAAATTCCTTACTTCTATGTACATTTCTGGATTTCGAAACTGCAGCACCAGTTTTGGAAAATTCTGTATTTTCGTTTCCCGCATATTGGCAAGTTGTGCACTGACTCAATACTTCACTAGCGGTCGGTCCATTTGCCTGGTCATGAATGAGAAGCCTGTCGTGCATGTTTTGACGGATAGCAAACATCCTGTTACTGATATTAGTTGCGGCCAATTTTAGTAAATCGGTGTTCGTAAAGTCAGTTATACTAAGGTTATTCGAAGGTGTTTGTTGTATAAACGTGTAACAGTGTGCAGCGTTGAGACTATATTCAAGATTTTCGCTCACGGTCTGATCTTGTTACAGGGAGTAGTTTAAATACTTTGTGTTACGAAACTGGGAGTCATTTGTGTTCTGGTTTCGAAAGCAAGTAGCTTGTGATAATATTTTGGGTTTCACAATGTCATTGAAGCGATGACGTTTTCGGGTCAACATTTTGTTAACGGGAAGAATTGCTTGAGCATAATGACGTATTTACAAATAGCATTATTCCTCTTAATGACGTATTTACAAATAGCATTATTCCTCTTAATGACGTTATTGTTTGATTATGTAGGCCATAACAAACTCAAGCTATTAGCACTCTTTGATGTAACCGTAAATGTATTTAAGTAAGGGAAATTGTTTTACTGGCCACAAAACGCTTGTTTTAAAACCCCTAAAAGCGTCAATTCAATTGAGGTTTGTTTGTCACAAAGAGTCTACATGAGATTTGCCAAGACTTATATTTACCGAAAAATGAAAAAAGTCACTGAAACACCGAAACCATTTAGTAATACGGCTTAACACAGCTTATAAAGCATTTCAGCGTAAGATACTGACGAATCGTCGATCATTGCACGATTTCCGCTCTCTATTATTAAAATAAGTTATAAGATCCTAAAAGTACGCTGTGCAAAATATCTCACATAACTAAAAGTTCGTGTACTGCGTTTTGATGATATGTAAAATTATACATGATCTACTTGGGCTTTTTCACGACCCTTTTTACCCATATTTGGAGCGTTATTAATTGCCAATAAATTGTACGTATTTCCCGACAATTTCCATCAAACCTTTAATTGATTTTGGATTGAAAATTGTGCAAGATTCGTGTTTGTCACGTTGTCGATACACGAAGTTGGGAAATCGCATTTAATGTCGGGAATTTTGAAAGTTATATTTGAAATATTAAGGTTCAGCTAAAGTTTTCGGCAACAAAAGAATTTACGCTTGGCATATCTTTAACTTGTTGTATATTTGCGAAGACCTTTGTACGAAAAGTTTTGAACGAAAGTGGCATTGCAAAATTGGGCCTATGCGACCAAGGTAATTGAGTTTCTTGTAGATTAAACACACTGTGTAGCCGTTTCGAGTTTTGTTTTCTACCAAAGTGGACTTTTGAAACCTTTATTTGCGGAAAGCGCGCGACCCAGTTTATGGCGTCACAATGGGTGCACGCGCACCGGCAGTGGTGTGGAGAAAATAGCGCCAGACTCAAAACATCATTGTAAACTCGTCCAGAGAAACTGTGCCGGGCGCACACCAACCATCGTGTTTTCAATAACTAGCTTACACGAGTAACCCTTTCCCGTGTAAGCATCACACAGTAGCTCAAAGCACGGTGACTCACTGCCTTGCTTACGTCAGCCGTCGTAGTGTCACATGACGTCACACCGGTGTGCAGTGGAGCGTAGACGCACGTGGTGAGAGCGGCGTACAACAACAAAAGCAGGAAATAGAAGGTCAGACAGGCAACGGTTGCGTGATCTCACTCTGCAGCAAGTAAAATGACGATGTGTTTACAATTTCTAGGTTGTTTGCCAAGTGTTTCCTAATCTTTGTAAGTTGCAGCCCACTTGTTAACAACAGTTTTGTTCCTGGTACACTTTGCATGCTAAAACAAAAACATTTAAGCAAATAATTTACACTTTAGTGTCGTTTGGGGAGAGTGGCCTTGGTAGCAAATAAGATACAAACGGAAGACTTGCGTTGTCATGCACACCTATTTTCGGTCACTTAGCCCTGAAGCATGGGATGATCGATACAATGTAAAGATCAACATCTCGGGGCTAAGTCTCTTTCAGCACACTTTCATGGCTGGCAACAGTGGATAAAAAAACTGGTGAAGGGCATTTTAGACGCTCATTGGACAAAAAAGCGAAATGCCTGTGTCAGATACGTTGCTATCGTAATCATTCCAAATTGTTTTGCAATTATAGCTGTTAGAGCGTTTGTTATTTAACATATTGCAGACACGCACACTGAGAGTTTTGTTTTGATCTAGCGTTTGTAGGTGTTCGTTTTCCAACTACAACACAGCATTAAGTGCTATTCAAATCAAAACCACACAAGTTTTACGAACTATGACTCATCACCAGAAAACCCATACAACTGACCTCCACATAAATTTACATCACATTTAAACCGGGTCAGATGATAGATGATTTGTCAAAATATTTTTTCACCAATCGAGAGACCCGGTGATTTCTACGGATATCGTTGCTAGGCAACTGACTATCACGTCACACTTTCGTTAATCGGTTATTCTTGATGCTCAGCTTCGTCGGGGAGTTTTGAAGACAGCTAACTTTGCAACTGTTTTGCGCTTCGAATTCAAGGAAGGAAGACAGTTTGTTTTCAGAGGCATAGCTTAACAGTCAGCATCTTGCATTCGACCGCAGGGTTAAGGCTGGGAATAGTCGTTTTACTTGGGATATCTATGATAGTGAAATTGGAGCAACGACTAGTGCTTTACTGTATGTTTGTAACATTAGACTATATAACAAGGTAAAATATCTTTACCTTGTAGCAACAAATTTACGTTACGTTACATTTCCGAGTTCAGTTCTTTTGCAGAAATAACAGTCTCAGGGTCAATCGAGTTGTGACATCGCCTTGTCCGGCTTTGCGATTGACTTTTTTCTGTGCACGTTTAATTAGTTTATAGAAAGAAAAATACTTACACTGACACTTACACAATGCAGACAAAATCAACAAAAACATCTTTGCTATCTCAAGCCACGGCACAGATGACGTGATGTCATTGCTTGCTGACGTCATAACCCCACATCTCGAAGCTATTTTTTTATTCAAAAGACGTCTTCAAATCGATAAGAGCGATAAAACAGCCTAACTTTTGCGACATGCTTCGTTAATGGTAAACATAAAAGTCGTCTGCTTATCGTTTGTGACGTCATAGTCCCGGTTGTATTGTTTGCGCGTCAACGAACTACGACGCCAAAGTGTGGATTTCTGCCGAAGAGCGAAACATTGCCGACATTTCGTAAACAGAAATGCTCGTCGTGAGAACAATTTGTTGAAAAAATGAAACCATCGTATTTATTGCGCAGTTTTAACTCCTGTGGCACTTGTCCGTAATATAGGTAGATGATAGGAGTAAGAAAATATAATGCATACTTTAAGCTTTATAGACACTCAAAAGAGGTGTGAACAAATCTTTTTAAATGTCAGTTTAGAACGAAAAGGTTTGGTAAATAAAATGCAACTTCTAGAATATTAGTTTCTTTCTCCAAAACCAGAATGGCTCAATTAAAAAAATAGCAGTCAAGTAATCAAATCTGATAAAGAATATATAGTAGTGTCGTGTAACGTGATCTTACATCAGAATTGATTGCGCAACAAATACTGCATAACAATCGTAAGAATTAAACGTTCTATTTATACGCAGATTTAAATATTAATGAATTAGACAATCTGTTTTGCCAAGCTGCATTGTTACGTCATAACCGATGAGGGTTTTCATCGAGAACTGGTCGAGCAGTCCTGTCACGTGGTACATCGCTTCGGCGCTTGTACTTCTGTCCTTGACGAGTTTGATTCGGGCGAGAAAATCACGTGACACTCGCAAGGTCAAACGACCCCCACCTGGACCCAAGGGGTACCCTATTTTCGGGACTTTCCCGAGTTTCCTGAAAAAGCCGGCGCATCTAGTAATTAAAGGTGAGTGGGATGAGTTGTTTTTTAAAGGACAACGCGTATTGTTATTCTTTTTTGAGCTACAGGCAAACAAAGTAAAAACTCATTACTATGTACGGTAAGGGTAATTTTTGGGGGTCTTCAAAGGCAGAATAAATAATACGGACATCGTTTTCCCCAATTAACATTATACTCCGTGGCTCAAAAAGGTTAAAAAAATGCACTAAACTATAACAAAATAAACGACACGATAGTGGCTAAGTGTGAAGCCAGGCTTGAAACAAGCCCATTCTATCCAACATAATACCTGCACCTTGCCTAAGCCTAAACGCACAAAAATATAATATTATTTGTATTCGGTAGTTACGTAGCTAACACGGTGTCCGCAAAGTCTTTCGTTACGCCGCACATTTTTTCTTTTCAAATTTTTATTTTTTTGCATATTTTGTGCAAAAAAACCTACTTACTATTGCAATTTTATTCAAACAAATCTTGACTTAATCTCAGATTGGACAGAGAAATACGGCAATGTATTCCGCTACCAGTTGGGGCCTGGAGAGTGTGTTGTGTTGGGAGATCGGGAAACGATTCGAGAAGCTTTTGTGACAAACTCTCCCGATGTTGACAGCAGATGTCAGTGGAGAGATTGCTTCATAAGCATGTTCAAAGGTAACAGAGCAATATTTGTGGACAATTAAATGTTAGCTTACCAAAAAACCAATGCTACTCTTGCCAACTTGATGCGGTTTGTTGTCTTACCGTCAAAAGGTAGTTATCATTTTTTATTCTCGTTTCGTTTTAATCTCTATTTTATATTTACAACGGACAATATTTGAAACACTTTTAACCGACATGAAAAGTAGTTACATTAAAAAAATAACTACCACATAACTTGAGTATGTGAAATACATCTTAACTTGAGTATGTGAAATACATCTTAACTTGAGTATGTGAAATACATCTTAACTTGAGTATGTGAAATACATCTTAACTTGAGTATGTGAAATACATCCTATAGTGCAGACGCTTCAGCAACCGCTGTTGGCATCATCAGTGTAATTTTTTGTTGTCATTACAGTTTAGAGTTTAGACTATAAAAAGTCGTCGAATCGCCACATTGTCCCGATATACATGTGCAAAAACAAGCTATTTAATATTTGCAACAGTCAATATTTGGCAACAGTATACACGGACTTAAAAAAGTAGTTCAATTAACAACATCACTGCAAGAGAGCTTGTCTGTATAGAATACGTTTAAGGTAACCGAACAAAATGCGTGCCCTGAAACGCAGCCAACGGCCACAGTACAAAACGCAATTTATAGTATCTTATTAAAATCTCTGTGGTTCATGTTCGATAATTGTCCAATACAACTCAGAAAACAAACCGCAAATCGTCAAAAAAGGTTAACGACTCCCTTAGTTACTTCGCAGTACTGGTAGCAAATGTCCCTTAATTAGCATTCTCCCTCTTAATCATTTGCCGATTTTGCTGAACTTTCGAGGAAACGTTGCAGGGAGCAGATGTGCAAATGTCAAACACGACCACCGATATAGCCACGACACTCTGACACATATTCACCCTTTCGTATTCCTCTCTGCATGAGTTTCCCACTTGCGGTCGTCTTCCACGCATTGTGTAGGAAATGCGGTTTGAACTGAACAATAGGAAATACGCCTTTCTCATTTGCGGTTTCTTAACATATTTTTTTTAGAGGCAACAAAAACGTACAAATCTGTTTCCCATTTCGGCGAAATATTTATGATTTTAAGACGTTTAAAGTTTCACTCCATATTTTCTCTTAGCTTTAAGTTACTGTATTTTTTTTAGATTTTTTTTTATCTGAATAATTTAATGGAAACTTTACGACCCACTTTAAATTTGCAGCATAACAAACAAACAAGGCATTTAAGGCGATTCGTTGGTTACGAGCTAAAATCGTGGTATAACCTAACAAAACTTTTTAGAGCTTAATTAGCTGGGTGTTATTTATAAGAATTTATATAAAATATATTTGTATTTTAAGGTTTCTTACAAAATATTCTTCAACGCGTTTATCAATTTGTTGGGAAAACTTATTTATCTTCTGTTTACTTTAGGTTTATCTGTGCTTCCCTACTGCGAAAAATGGTCGAACACTAGACGGCGCACTCTTACCATCTTGCGCGACTTCGGCATGGGGAAGGGATACATGGAAGATAAGATATACGAAGAAAGTAAGTAACATGAATTTTACTCATGCACCAACAAATTAAGTCCGTATAGCTGATCGCCGGGAGTTCGAATCCCATCGTGGTCTTCGAAGTACATGTTGAATAACAATCCCATAACAAAGGTTCAAAATCCTTAAGCATGTAAAACTCATTTAGGGTAGCTGGTCGTGGGTTCGAATCCATCGCACGCTAGGTTTTACGTGCTTGCACCGAGCTTAGCTTTAAAACTTTGTATTAATTGATGTGAAACGCTAGATAGGCAAGTGTTATAATAATATGTGTACATGATTGCTGGACGTTACAATATTAACTCCTAATCAGCAAAGTTTGGAGAGTTTCGGTTATTAAATGCATTCCTTGCACTTTCAGATCAATACTTGATTGAATGTATTCTGGATGCGGGTGAGGATGGGAAGAAAAACTTTGACCCACGTGACATGTTAAGGAGATCGCCAATGAACACAATCTACTCGATAATGTTCGGAAAACGGTTGGTATAATTGGTTAAGTCAGAACATTTCTGTATTACAAAACGTGTGTGATAATTCCGTTCATTCTCGTGGGATTCGAACCCGCGTCAGTAACTTTTCTGTACTCTCGCTATGTCCAGTAAGCTATACAGAGATTGTGCGCTTTACGTAATTTAACAAAGCATTCATGCATTATAATACCTTGCTGTGTGTTGTTACTTAAAAATGCAAGGCAAACAATCAGTCAACTGCGCGTGCATTTGAAATCCACTTGACAGGACAAACACTGTCACCCGTGCAATATTCAAATAAAATCATACTTTATGACGTCACAGAACATGACGCAAATACCATTACATCATCACTATTCCATTATTGTTTCTTCCAGATACGATTACGATAACCCGAAGTTGCTGATGCTGATGAACACCATTGCGTATCTGGTTGACACGTGTGCCATCGCCAGCGTCTACGACATTTTACCCGCTCCCTTGCGCCCACTGGCGGGTTTCAGCATGAATCATTTCCGCCAGAAACTGGACGAGCTGTCGAGTTATATGCACGAGCAAGTGGAAAAGCATAGAAAGTATTACAAGACCAAAGCAACGCGAGATTTCGTGGACGCATGGCTAAAGGTAACACTTTGTGATCATTTTTTTGCAGTTTCTGAACTTGATCTATACACAGTGCACACTTTTACACCATAAGGTCTGGTCGGTGCAGCTGATGTAAAGACATTGGCCGTATGGTAGCTATCTAACGGCACTCCGGTTTGTTCGGAGTTGTCAAAATCAAAGCGGTTTTTTTTAATATTGGACTGACGTATTTAGGCCAACGACGAGGACCAGAAAAAGCTCCTTATGTCGTCACACAACAACAACAATAACTGTTGTAATGGTGAGGGAATCAGAGAACCGAAGCCGTACGGAAAGCTCCCGGATGTAATACAGGACGTGCTGGTGGCTGGAGCTCACTCAACCGGCCTCGTCCTAAACTGGATGGTGCTACTGATGGTGATCAACAAACATGAACAAGATTTGGTAAGAGCGTGTTGAAGAAATTAAATCTGAGGTTGAAAAAATGGTTACACTATTAGAGTGGGACAAAGAGCGGTAAAATGCAGCAGGACTTAAGATAAACGCAATTGATTTACTCCAAAAAAACTGACATATTTCTGCCTTCTATTTGATGCATTGTCAAAAGGAAAAAGTACAAACTAATTCGAATTCGTCGGATGTTTCTTAAAAGCATTAAAACCCGCATTTGACGGTACAACATGTTTATAAGCTTGTGTGGAGCGATTACAATTTGCGACAATGATAGAACAACTACTTACATACAAGCAAAAAATATTATCGGATATATTTGTTTAGTCGTTTGTATGTTCACTTTGTGTACGTGCTTTTTCCACACAGTTTACTTGTTTATACACCTCTCAGTTTTGAAAAATTAAACCTGTTCATCGATGTTTTAAAACTTAGATTTCACTAGAGAATAATAAACAAATGACATTGGGTTCGAACTGATAACCACATAAACCTAATGGATCACAGGAGTTCAAAACGGTTAAAAACATTTAACTAACATTGGCTTCCACAGGCTTACGAGGAGATAATGGAAGTGATCGGACCAGATCGTGTACCGAGCATGTCCGACCGTCCCAGACTGAGACGGGTTGATGCGATCGTCCACGAGAGTTTGCGAATATCCACAGTACTCCCTCTAGTGGCCCATGCTACCTGCAGAGACACAGTTATCGGGGGATTTGACGTAAAATCGAATACAGAAGGTAAGCGTAAGAGATAGTAGATAAGCTATTGCAGTGCCAGACATAATGTATAAACGAGTATTGCTCTTCCAGCAGTTTTTATAATTGACGTTTCGACGTCGCATACAAGACGCCTTCATCAGAATAATAGCCAATCTTGCAAGAAAAAAATCTTATAAAGCGACAATTGCAACAACACTGGCAGCATTTCTCAACTGTAACAACTTTAATAAAATATATAATGAAAGGTGGGAATCGTTGCAACAATGGTAATAGAAGCGAGAATGACTTTCAGAATCATTTTACCAGTAGGTATATCTTAAAAGCAGAAATTACTGACAAATGAATAATGGCGGACTCTTGCACATTTACACTGCAGTAACACCAACTAATGTTTTTGCAGTAATGTACAACAATTGGACGATAAACCGGGACGAAAAATATTTTCCCGAACCGGAAAAGTTTAATCCCGGAAGATGGATTGATGCGGACGGAAAACTTCGCAAAGATCTTCTGCAAAATTATTTCCCATTCGGGATAGGTAAGTGTGCTTATAGTGTTCTTGTTGCAAATCAGAACACAGTGCAATCAGATTATACAGAAGGCAATTTAGTCTCTTCTGTCGTTTATACGCTGCCCCGTTTATTTAAAACTGTTTAAAAACGTTTGACCAATATGGCTACTGAGCCGGTAACAGTAAACCCGACTTAAACCGGATTTGGTTAAATCGGATCTTTGCATAATACGGACAACTTTTTTGTTACAAACGGGTTATATTTCACACAAAAATCCTCAAAATCATTCAGACAAGTTTTTAAAGCCTAATATCCAACAAAACAATTTTATTCATTTCTCAACCTACCGACAGTACATATATTTTAATACCCATATTCACGGCCGCATAAATTTGTATCCGCAGTCGCAGGTTGTGCACCCCCAAAATACACATTGTTATGTTCATGTTTTAACTCCACGGGTATGTTGCAGGCAAACGATCGTGTGCTGGCGAAGCATTAGCGAGAATGGATTTATTTATTTCAATTGCAACACTTCTGCAGAATATCGAAATGCTGCCACCTGGTGAGCAAAAAAATCTGTCAATGTTTAGAAGTCAAGTAATATAACATTTGTGCGTCCTTCGTTATTTTCGAAAAAACAAATGTAACGTTTAAAAAATAATCTCATTTGTTGTTTTAAAACTAAAACTTGTTCAAAGCTGCAATGATGAATGCAATATGTGCCCTTTTAAAGGCTACTACATACTAATTAGCAATAAATTTTTTACAACGAAAAACAAGGAAACACTTTTTGTGCAGATGAAACTGTGCAGCCTTCCATGAAACCAGAAGTGGTTCATGTTGTTGGTTTATTGGCGGAATGCAAACCTTACATGATGAAAGTTCGAAAGCGGCCAACATACATCAAGTCCAAATAAACGCTGCAAAACATACGATCAACTGATCTCCTACGGTTGCATGCACAGTCATTGTGACGTAACACGGGAGCGCAGAACGGCTTCGCGCGCAAATTAAGAGTAGCAAAATTAGAACAAGGTGATTGTCAAAACAAACAAAAGATCTAAAGACAATTTATTAGTCAGGGACCGGAGCACAGTTGGTGTAAACGATACAATGGATACTATGCATGCTTTGTGGCTTTTCTAAGATACAAACGCGATATTTAAGAATGATAAACGTCTTATCTTCATGTTTATTTGATCCTCAAACTATATACGTACATGCAAACTCTTTTTGCACTGTTTTCAAAACTGTGCCTGAAATACCAAGTTGCGAATTTGCAATGAATTAACATCTACTTCGATCCATATTTAAGTTCGTACTGAAGACGAAGGGCTGCGGGTTTTAATCCTTTGCTTAATTTTGTCGATATTTCATGAAATCTTGGTGTTTTGCCTAATTTATTTTGTTGTTTGTTTGTGTTTTGTGCAAATTCCTCATGTTTGTCAGTAATTATTTTTGTTTTGTGTGAATACTCAATCTGAAAAAATAGCTTGATTGAACAATTTATTCCTGTCATTTAATATGCTTCTTAGGAGATTTTTTTACAGCCAGTCCAAATTCTTTATTCTGTGTAATATTTTTTTTAAATTGTTATAATTCACGTTTTCGTCTCAACTCAAATATTTTATTTACAAAGAACTCAAAAGACAATTAAACAGTAAACCTTTCAAGTCATAATGTAAAAATATCCTAAATTGTGAATTTCCGTTCGCATTGTTCAATTGTGCCACTGGTTGGCCCAGCTCTGCCTCAGAATTCGTATTCAAACTATTTCATTGTTGCATCACAACATTGTTTGTTTTGGCGCGTTCTAATCTCGTGGTTGTTTCCATTCGCCAACAAATTTACTTCGTGAATTCAAAAATTAAATCCATGTCAAAAAACGCTTGGAACATCTTTTATCATTTTTCAGGAATGAATTAGTCATTAGGCAAAGTTAGCTCGTGCTTTGTCTCCGTGGTTATGTGAATCGTCCGGTTCATTTTGCAGTTAATACCTTGACTTCTGTGAATATTTTAGGTTAGCTCACCACCCTCCTACTCGCCAGTTATGAGCCATCCAGGGTCCAGTGCTATGCTGACCAAAAAAGTCAGGACGGTGATTAAAGTATAAAAAGTAAACGTTTATCGTTCATACTACTTTTTAGCAAACGTTCATTACATTTCTGTACCAATTGCTACCACAAAACAAATTACAACGCGAAACCAATGTTTAAATAAAATTTAGAGAATCCGATTGTTGCTCTAATCCAGTGGTTCTCAAACTTTTTTGAGCGCGACCCAAATCTTAACTTTATGTGCATATTACGACCCAAGCCTCAAACAACAAAAATGTATTTTTTTCCTTGTACGAATACTAACTCATCCTTGAACGCTAACTGTTACATCTTCAAGTTCAGTTTCGCATGATTAACTTGTCCTATTATTTCCCGTGCTATGACGTTACAATCGCCATGTGCGTAACAGCAAAATTGGAAGGCTATCGTCTGTAAGCGGTAATGATTGGTTTATTTTACTGTACAACGTGGTTGATTGAGGCTGTACTTGGCTATGGCTACACTCTGCCATCAAAACTTTCAGAAGACCACTTATGATGCAATACTCCAAGTTACTTAGATGAAGCCACATAAAATGCTTATGATGCAATAATTCAGTCATGATGGAGAATTAAAAATACTTTAAAAATGAAATGAAAAAAGTTCGTTTGGGCAGAACTGAATCACCATAGGGCGACCCATTTTTTGACCCTGCGCGACCCATGTTATGGTCGCGACCCATACTTTGAGAACCACTGCTCTAATCAGTCACGTAGCTATTGCTTCAGGTTGTGTAAGCGCACGTACGCACTTCACGTTCACGTTCAAGTCAAAAAGTTACACAAGCCCATACTTTCCGTACCAATTGTAAAGGAATGTCTATGCTGACAAACAAGGAATCACACAACCCACTGCCGAATAATTTAGAATGAAAAAAAGTCAACAAAATGTTAATCATTTCGATTCAGATGTATACAAAACATTTAAAAAGAGCGAAAGAAGATCATTTAAATCCAGTAGGCTAAGTATTGGGTGGAACAAATTCCTTTTTAATGGCGTTTCCTGATAAACAGTCGGGTCTTTTTCTTGACACAAAAGTAGAAGAGAACCTCACGCCTGAGAAAGGCCAAAATACTAATCCACAAATAAAAACATATTAAAATGCATTTTTTGGTCGGTGTGTTCGAGTTCAGCAATATTAAAATCCCACCACCACGGTAATAACCCAAATGCAAAAAATTTGCGGTGTTCCTGCTTCGAACAGCCAAACAACTGATTTGGAGTAGGACGCATTCAAGCGAAACATCGCATCGTTCGGATCCTGTGTATACCACCAAACGCAGCCACATTCGGAACGTAAATTCGGTCCGTTCACGTCAGATTACGTAGCGTTTTTCGCATGCGTTTACGCACGTTGACGGAATACGCAGTCTGTGTCCAGCCACCTTAACTCAGGACCTGCCGCTTTACATTAAGTGCTTACCAAGTCGGCGAAATTGCTCAGACAGGTCACGCTTGAATGAACCAGTACACATTGGCTTCTTTACAATGGCGGGCAATGGGTGAAGAGCAGAGTGTACACGAACCGGAGCCGGAGTTTGCCAAAATTTGCCGGAGTCTATCCGGAGCCGGAGTTTACATTATTTTAAATCAGCCGGAGCCGGTTTCTATTTTACTTTCATCAACGTCTTGGTGATTTTTTAATGTTTTTATTTACCCTCATAGGATATATGTATTTGACCTTTAACCTTACTATCGCATTGCTTGCAAATACAATGCTTTCACACCAGGGTTGCCAGGTGGCCTAAAAATCGGACAAAAAACGATAAATTGGCCTAATTTCACATGCAGTGTCCGACGCCTAAAAATCATTAGGACATTTAGTTTTTTGTCCTAATATGTCCGAATTTTGCTGATTGAATAAATTTTTGTCTCCTTCCTATTTTTTTAAGGTTGCAAACCTTTTTTTACGACAAAACGTGGTTTAAATAAAAGTGCAACTTGTTTTGGTTAGTACCTTGTTTATGACATTAAACACATAATTGTCTGCCAGTGAATGTATGGCCATTGTTGTGATAAATGGGTATCTAAGGTGATATTAAGCAACAAGTTGACGAAACACTTTTAAACGCTGCGAAACCAATGATCAACCCAATTGGAACGTGTTGCATTTGTCAACTAGATATTATCAAACATATCGTTTTTTTCGAACATGGGAAGTTTGTTGGGCTTTAAGTTTGGATTTCCGTTGTTGTGGTTGCACGCATAAGTGACGTCATATTTTACGTCCCCCGCTTTGCATTTGTGTAAAACTCGGCGCTTATGAGTTTAGGGAACGTAAACGCACAAAAAATGGCAGTTGGCACCTCGATATTGATACCTTGTTAGGAATTATACGCTCTCGTTTTTTTTTGTCCTAAAATGTCCGATTTTCAGACAAATACTGTCCGAATCCAGCTGACAGTACCTGGCAACCCTGTTTCACACAATTGTTTTGACTCGACTGCAGTTTGGACATGGAATGTCAGTGTACAGTGCAGCATCACAGTTTAGAGTGAACAACCATGAATATTGATCTTGAAAATTAACGAAATGAATAAGCAAAAATAAAATGGTGGATAAAGAGAACGATGGTGCACAAAGTGAAGTTTGGATGCATTTTTGACTGTTGTTAAATAGTGAAAACATGGCTTCTCGAGTGCATCCAAGTGAACGTGATTTTAGTTTTTGTGAAAACACTGCATGCAAAAAAGAGATCAAACTTACTTTCATCCTCAAAAAATGCCACCCCAGTAAGTTTTTTCATTATCGTTTTTTTCTCTTTATGCATGTTTTTTTTCTTTCTATGAATGTCTTACAAAGCTGTGAATGCACTGTCCTGTCATTGCTACTGCCAATGTTTACTTACCATTTACACTGTTATCATATGAACCAGGATTTTTGTCAGGAATGTTTCATTTTTCTTAATTATGGAGTGGTTTTTCTACTTTCAGTTGCAAAACATTTTACAAAGAGTGTTATTCCTTCTTTCTGTTCAGTTTCTTTTAGTTTCAATGTTTATTTGTTTTCAGGTCTTATTGGTGTTAATAACTTGAAAAAAAAACAGTTTGGTTTGCTTGATACTACCACAGTGATTTATACCTTCAATTACCTTTGCAACGAGTGTTATTCCTTCTTTCTGTTCAGTTTATGTTCATTTATTTTCAGGTCTTATTGGTAATATTAACTTAAAAAGTAAGAACAAGGATTGTTAGTGACACCGGAGTATTATCAGAGTCTGATTTTAGGTCTTTCATCAGGAGCAGGATTGGAGTCGGAGTTAATTTTTACGGAGTCGGAGTCTAAAAATTTTGACTCCGTACACCTCTGGTGAAGAGTGAAAGTATTGGCAAAAAAATGCAATTTATTGTATTGAACGTCAAATAACTTTGGAATTGAAGTGATAATAAACTTGCAGGTTACGTAAGTGTCATGTATCTCGTGTATTTTATTCGTTTTTAAAAGTTTATTGTGTGTTTTAAAAGGATCACTAACCGTTTTTGTTTGATTGAATTTGTATGTTAAATATACCATGGACAAGACTAAATTCTCGTAATTGTGATTTAGTTGTATTTCTGTGTAATAGCTAGGTTAGCCACACCGTGCCAGCCAATGGCAAAAAATCTTTGTTTAAAATTTGCAATCCTGAATTTCAAAGCAACTCTGATATGAAGAAACATTACAGCAATTTACAAAAATGTGTGCTCTCATTGCGCGACCCAACTAAGGGAGACATAATACATGCTTCATAAAAAAACGTAATATTAATTTCCTTTTAACCCACTTCTGTTGTCAAAATCAAACAGTAATTCTTTTAGAGCAGTGGTTCTCAAACTTTTTTGACCGCGACCCAAATCTGAGCTTTATGAACATCTTGCGACCCAAGCCTCAAACAACAAAAATGGATTTTTTATTTTTGTATGAATAGTTGTTACTTTCCAAGTTCAGTTTCGTATGATTAACCTCCTATCATTCCTCGTGCTAACGTGTTACAATCGCCGTGTGCCTAATAGAAAATTGGAAGGCTATTGTCTGTATGTTTATAATGATTGGTTCATTTTGCTGTATAGCGTTGTCGAGCGAGGCTGTATTTGGCTACGGTGCTATCAAAACTCTCAGAAAACCACTTACTTATGCTGCAATACTCCAAGGTTACTAAGATAAAGCAACATAAAATGCCTATGATACAATAATTCAGTCATGATTGAGAATTGAAAATTGAAAAAGTTCGTTTGGGCAGAATTGAATCACCACAGCGCGACCCATTTTGTGACCCTGCGCGACCCATGTTTGGGTCGCGACCCATACTTTGAGAACCACTGTTTTAGAGCATTCATATGTGAAGATCACTTTGAAAAAAACGATCTGCTGATTATTGGTTGCAGAAAAAAGTTAAAAATTGGTGCTTGGATGCTTTTTGCCATCCAAAAAAATTCCTAAACAGCAGTACAGGACAAAATTGGTAACATTGCCCATGTTTATTATAGCTAAAATCATTTGTTGTGGCCAAGACAAGCAGAAAAGCACCATTTGACAGAAAGGTTCTTTCAGAAGTTAAACACCACAACATTAAAAGTGTTGAGAAAGCTTTTAAACAATTAGGTCCTCAGCTGAAAGTTAGTACGCACTTCTTAAGTTAACAATTCATTTTGAACAACAAGTTGTACAACATTTAGAATAGTGGTCATTTTTTAGAAAAGGCAAATACTTTATGGTAGAACAATACAAAAATAAAATTGTTAAAGCATACATAAGGTACAGTTATGTTTATTATGAATTAATCTGGGTTTCTGTATGTTATAATTTTTGTGGTAGACTTTGCATCTCAAGCAATGTTGAGGTTATGGATGGCGAGTTAAACCACTATCCTTGGGTATTACTCCATTGAGGAAATCAACTTTAAATGCATTTTTAAGTATAACACCTGCTTTTAAAACAAGAAAGTTTTTACCATCAGGCTTTTATTGTTTTTTTTTACATCATTACAGGGGAGTTGGATAACTTTAAAATTTGTACTGGAGTAAGCAGGAAAAACAAGAATATTAACAAACATGTCATACAAGCATGCAACGCCCTGACAGGCACAACCATAATTCGCTCACCTCACTGCAAAGTAGCCAGTAGATATGGCAACACATTTAAAACTAGATCAACTAACATTCAAACACAGTAACAGAAAAAGGGCCGGTAATGTGTACAATGTGTGCAAAGTATGGCAAAAAATGGAACGCAACAGAGTGCAGCAAATGAAATCCAGTGCAACTAGTGAAGAAGAATTGGTAACAGTGGATGACCAAATTCATTAGGATATCTTGGTATGCAGATTCAAATGTTTCTCATTTAATTTTGTAACAGTAATGTGTCATTTCCCATCTGCAGGATTTGGTTGAAAGTCAAAAACACTCACTAATGAGTGGCAAGCCTCATTTTTTTTTAAATGCAATGTAAAAATCCATTATTCAAAGACCATTAATCGGAGACAGTACCACCCTGATGTGGTTCATTGGGTAATTGAGTTGTTTGCTAGAGCTTCAGCAGCATATAATCATCTCAGAACCAGTGGTGTTCTTATATTGCCATCATCACGTACTTTACAGTAGTACAGGTATAAGTTGCAATTTTACACATAATTTTTTGAACTGACATATCATCACACAATCCTAAAAAACACAATTGGTATTCTAGGAAGGCCACTTAGTTGGATCTATTGACTACGGGGCCATAAATGCAGACACCATAATGGCAACCCATATACCAGATTGGAAAGTTTTATTTTTGCGCGGAGGATATTTTTTTCGTCAAAATAATTGCGCGGATTTTTGCGCGGAATTACAATTTTCTGCGCGGATCGATAGACTTTTGATTGACAGGTGGATTTGTATCGGACCTTGGACTTTTAATTCAAAATACATCGGACTTTGGACTTTTAATTTTAAAACTTGCATGTAATTGTTGTGACGTAGCATTGGCCCGGTCAAAACCGTTCATAACTCGCTTTTTTTCTACACAAAAGCTTGACCGGCTGTTAAACCTATTTAAACCTGTTTTACTTATTGCTGCCCCGGTCAATTACTGCTTAAGGCTATCGTTTTATCATCCCCTTACGTGTTAACGTGAAGCAACGTCTTAATCTGCTTCCAGCCATGTTAAACTTGACACTTCTATAAGCAATTTAAAGAATAATTACGGTTTAGAACACAGTTAATCTTCTCGGGCGTGCGTTTTTATAACTATGCCGCATAACAACTATATGACCTGAACGCTATAAAGACCGACGTGTTTCAAACTAAAAATCAGTTATCTAAAGTTACCTTAAGTTACCTTAAGCTACCTTAAGTGACTAGAGTACGCATTAGAATTGATGTCTCACAGTTGATTCGTGCGCGGTGACTTTTGTGTTGCGTGTTTAGCCGCAAGAGGCGTTTTCGTGGCATGCCTTATTGAAATATAATGGGGGAACGTTAAACCAGTTTGCGTCTTTTTTAGGTTTGTTTCGACAGTGATAGTTTGTTTGTTTATTAGAGTCAGATACACGGAGTGTTTAATTGTCTACCCACTGGGTCAGTACAGATTTAACGATTAACGCAATTTGTATGTAACGCCTGCAAAACTAACCAGCCGACGAAAAGAACAACTAAATAAAGCAATAAACACGACGAATCTTCAGTTTTGCTCTATTGCGCACGCCGCTGTTCTGCTAGATTCTACAATTTTTCATTTTCATAACGACTCAAACATTTTGTTGATTTGTTTTGTGGGGATAGTTTTTGACTGCCAAACTGCTCTTAACTGTTTTTAATCATTTGTCATACAGAAAACATTATTTTATGTAACTTGCCCAGCCGACAGTCACTTTAATAGTCAAACAACGTCCTAAAAATAAAGATAAATGTACTTTTAACGACTACGTTAGCGAAATAGAAATGTTATTTCAAGCGTGACGATCGGTAAGTTTTGATGTGCTTGACTGATTTACGTGGATTGTTCGCGAAATAAGGCTTGTGATGACATAGAACTTCATTGTAAAACGAAAATATAAAATTCTAAAGAAAGTTTATTATAGTTACCTACGAAAGCTGTGCTAAGTTGCGCGGACAACATTTTTTTGCCCAGATTACACGTAAAAAGCCTAAATTTGCGCGGATTACAAGGGGAAATCCAAAATATTGCATTCTTTCCAATCTGGCCCATATATAGCAAGGTGGTACACATAATGCAAATTGTCCAATTCAGCAAATTCAAAGTCCAAACTTGCTACATAAATAAGGTTAATTGCCATTTTTTTACGATATTATTAAGAAAATTCCAAAAACTAAAACATTTTTATCAAACTAAACGTCGCAGCTCAAAAAACTATCGACAAGAGGGCAAAATATGTGTATGTTCTTACCAATGCACACGAAATGTGTACTTGTTCATTCAAGCGTGCAACGTCTGAAGGAAGGCAAAACCAATATATTCGCGTTCGTGGTAATTAAATTAGATTTGTTAAAATAAAAATGTTTAAAAAATACATCAACAAAACACAACTACACATAAAAGTTACATCTTGTTCTATGTGTTAATTCACCCGAGAGATTCTTTTAATAATATTTGGTCGGCAGACGAGTTGCGCATCTAGTGAATTAAGTTATCTATGATAACACAGACAATCAATCATTTCCGTCATGCCTCAAATAGCAGGTAGAGCTACTAACACCATAACGAGAATCTACCCCCAAATTTGATTGGTTATATCTCCAAAAATGCTCACGGTTAGGGCTATTAGGGTCGGGGTAAGGTATTAGCACTTAAAATTCAATAAAACTAACCCAAAAAATGAGTTACTAATGTAAAAATTTTATATAAATATTTCCCAACCCAACCCATTTATAGCCGCTAAATAAAAATTCAGCTCTTTACGCCCCCTTGTGAAAGCGAAAGGTAGATTCTCGTTATGGTGTTAGCAGCTCTACCCAAATAGCAGGCGAACGGCACAAGGATGTGATATGGCTCGGTTTATTCGGATGGGACAGAAAACGTTTAGGCTTGCGTTGTTAAAAGAAACAAACCATGCATTTCAAAAACTAATAACTGACGCATTCTTTATCGCAACTCTTGCAACTTTATTCGCATGTATACTCTTTTTATTGTGTAAAGTTAGAAACGCATGACGCAAGCTAACAACCGGATATCAAGGCCGCGCCCAGTTGCGTCAGTATATAGAGGCCTCGCACAGCTGCAAATTATTATGATGATGATTATGTTTTTTCATTGCACCTGTTAAAATCAGGAGGTGGTGTGCTAAAGGTTCTATGTATTTAGGGGCATAGCCCTGCTAAATAGTTTAACTCTTAAAAAACTGAAAATAGTGCACAGGGATCCGTAAGCGTAACAGCGAATTCACGCTTGATGAAGTATAAAATTAGATTTTAGTTTGTGACGACAGTTTAGACTTGAGACAGATAATCCAGTCTCAATAGCCTAAGGCTAAAGCGTTTACAGTCAATCAATACAAGAGTGTTTGAGCGATATTGTGTTGTCACGTAAACATTATGTAGTCAGTAGGGAAAGTAAGTTCAATTTACAACATTTAGTATTTTAAGGACAGAAAGAACGTTTTAAGGACAGTAAGAACTATCATTTTGGCACTTTCATTTGACTAAGCATTAAGTAATGCAAAATTTAACTGTGTAAGCATGACTTTTCATTCGCATTGAAATTATATGTTGCTTTTGCGACATATGGTATTGAGTGGTGTAACTTTACTGTTCCATGCGTTCTCATGGTTCAGTAACTATTAGAATTACATTTACAGTGTCGTTGTTCCCACACTGTTACATGTTTCCGGTTTCCAGTTACGTTCCAACAACCTGGTGTAGCCCGACCTGCCTCGATGGCGACTTGTTAAAGGCGGCTACAGTGTAAACTATGATGTTCATTGCAAATTGTTTGGTGAGTCTGATCTTTGCATCTCAATTACAGCTGACTGATTACAGCCCCACAGAGTGTTTCTTATTTCTTTGTATTCTTGAGTAAACGTTTAAAGGCGAACGATTAAATCAGCTTCCACATCCCCAAAGGGAGAAAAATAGAAGAAAATACACTACCAGATGACTAAAAATAGTCTAAGAATAGACCCAGAATTCCCCGGCGACAAAGTCGAAAATAAGCTATATATAAGCTGCAGACAGTGCACACTGTTTCGACCTATAAGGTCTCATCAGTGCAGCTGGTGACAAGAGATCGGCCGAGATTTCGTGGGATTTATCTGAGGACGAGGAACTCTCACATCTAGAATATCTCATCCATTCCATTCACATTTCCGCCTTCGCGACATCGGATTTCATTACCCTTGATTAAGTAAGTGCGTTGCAATTCTGCACTTGTCTTCCCGCCATTTTAAAACATATGTATAGTGCATGCAATAAGCTTGTGTGATTTTTGATGACATTAGATTTCACGTTTCGCATGAGTGGCTTTGTCTAAGCCGGAAACGTTTTCTGTTTTGCTTTACTAACATTTGTTGCCCATATATATATTGGTTTATCTGGCTTCAGCCGTTTCGATAGAGACACAAAGGTTTTCCCACACTAAGTTAGATACACACCTATCACCAGGGTTGCCATACCGTCCTTATTTCTAAGATTTGTCCTTATTTTGAAGGGCTATATGTCTTAGAAAAGTTCATTGTCCTTATTTCTAAGAAATGTCCTTATTTTTCACTTGAGTCCTTCTTTTGTCTTATTTTCAACAATTATGAGTCAAATCCCTGCTACAAGTAAAAGTAAACCAAGCCCTGAGCTATGAGATGCACGAAACATTTTCTACGAACAAGGGGTTGCTGGAACAGATTGTTTCTGGGCAAAATATTGTATATGATATGTCATGGCTCGTATAAATGCAAAGATTTGTTCACAAACGCTTGCTTTGTTTCGTACGAAAATTTGATTTTTTCGGTTGTCCTTATTTTTGGTTTCAAGTCGATGGCAACCCTGCCTATCACACTGTCAAAAATAGTTCGCTCAGTCACGTTAGGTCAGGGTTCAAAGGTCAAAAACAGAGGCAAGTCAACGCCTGAACAGAAAAAGTCAGTTCACGTGTACAACACACGAAGCAAAGCTAATATGGCAACCTTCAGTACGTCTGACGAATCTATCACAACTTCTGAGTCAAGCCAACACCAACAACAGCAGCCAGTAAGCGACGCAAACAATGACGACAAAGTGCCAACACAGCCTGACCGTGCATCTCAAAATTTAAGCGGTCCGGCTTTAAGTGGATTTGCTAAGTTTGTCGTCCCAGTGACTAACGTTTCCACCAATGTTCTGCACCAAGAACTGGACACAATGCGGATGAGCGTGTTAAAAATACCACCATTATGGTCGCATAAAAAAGACATCAAAACATATTTCAAGGTTTTAGACACTTTTTTGACACCAATAAAGTCAAGGATGATAACGTTTCTCGATGTTAATAACCAGTTTCAATGAAAAACAAACAGAGAAGTTTCGCTCTGCGATTGTGCAAGCATCAGACTCCGAACGACCGTATGAATCGATGAAAGACCTAATGATTTCACAGCTACAAAGCGGTGGAAAATCCTCATGGATTCAATTGATGCAAGACATAACCTTTGACCAAACAATGAGTCAGCTTTTGAATTACTGCAGAAACTCCTATCTGTTTGTCCCAGAAAGGTAACAGATGACCCAACCATTAAGGAATTAGTGGAAAACACATTTTTAAATCTGCTTCCCACCCATGTAAGACCGCTAATAAGAGCTACGAAATTTGACACTCTAAAAGACATGGCGAAATATTATGACAGATATGTGGCAGGTAATTTTAGTGAGAAAACACCCTCACAAGATGGAAAAAACGCCGAGGTAACCCAGCTATCAGCAAAATTGGATGAGGTTTTAACGCAGATCTCCAGAGGACAACCACAATACCGCCAGCAACGCTATTCAACTCCAAGATTTCAAAAGGACCAACGACGACCTAATTTTCAACATAGCAATCAATTTCCACCGCGTTTTCAAGGGAATTATAGCCGTCAACCTTTCAATCACCAACAGCAATTCCATCGAAACCAACAGTTCAATCAACCGCGTTTTTGGGGACCTCCTAAACAGCAGCCAAGGCCAGAATACATTCAAACAGATACTCGACCGCAACATGAAAGGAACCCTCGGTTTACGGAAACGAACCAGGACCACCGCCCAGGACGTCAAAACCCTAATTCGCCAAGCATTTGCTACATACACGAACGATACAAGGACAATGCTTTCAAGTGCTATGTCCCCCCGTGTTCGAAGTACCATGAAGGATTGCAAATTGCAGTACCAAGACAAACACTAAATGCTATTCAAACTATAGACAAGAACTTACCTCATGTGAAAGACTCGCTTTCCAATACTGAGTTTTTGATTGACAGCGGCAGCGCAGGGAGCTTCATTCCAGCCAAAGCAGGCCTGAAACCACAAAAAGCTACCAGTAAATACACATCAGTGTCTGGTCAGCCTATCCAGTGTTTTGGGAAGTCATTACAGACGGTTGACATTGGATTTGGTCCTGTCGAAGTAGAATTTGAGCAAGTACAAATTGAATATGCAATTCTACATTGCCAACAGGAGACAAGCTCGTGCTCTGGCTTTCATTTCAGAATTTACATCTGATATTGAATACTTACCGGGCGCTAAAAACACGGTGGCTGATTGCTTATCCAGGGCAAGCATCAATGCCATTTACCACCATGCAAACAAGCTAGACTATGAGACGATAGCTAAGGCTCAGACAAATGACAGTGACTTACAAGCTTTTTGTAATTCTGCAGAACATTCATTAAACTTAAAGTTACACAACTTACCAAACAGCAACCTCAAGCTTATTTGTGATGAAAGTATCCCAGGCTCGCCGCGCCCTCTTCTTCCACGAGGTCACAGGAAGCTCGCCTTTGACTTAATTCATAACTTGAGCCACCCTGGAGTAAAACCAACAGTCAAATTAGTATCTAAACGGTTTGTCTGGCCTGGCATGAAACGTGATTTAGTAACGTGGTCAAGGTCATGCCAAGCTTGCCAACGAACTAAAGTCATACGACATGTAAAGACGCCTTTCCAACATTATCCACCCGTAAGTCAGAAAGGCCAGCACATTAATATCGATCTGATTGGGAAATTGAACGATTCTAATGGCCATTGTCACATATTAGTCATGGTTGACCGGTTCACAAGACATGTTGTTGCTGTACCATTAAAAGATGCCAAAACTACGACCATAATAAATGCTTTTCTATACAATTATGTGAGTGTTTTTGGGACGCCTTGTTACCTATCTTCAGACAGAGGCTCCTCGTTTACCAATGACGAATGGCGACAGGCCATGACCTACTTGAATATACAGCATTTCACAACCTGTGCTTACCGGCCCTCATCTAATGGCGCGGTTGAAAGACAAAACAGAAACTTAAAACGTGCTTTGCGCAGTCTAACTGACAAGGACGATTGGTATTTCGCCTTACCTTTGGCTGTCCTTGCCTTAAACGCAACACATAATGACGATCTCGGGGCATCCAGCTCTGAAATTATGTTGGGAAAACAAATGAGACTGCCAGGAACTTGCTTCAGTTCACCAGCTGCCTCCAGTTCTCCTGTCCCAGGAGCATTCCTACAAGCACAAAGACGATATTTCAGCCAATTCAAATATAAACCAACAAGACTACCACAAGATCAAGAAACATTCATGGACCCACGACTATACGGAGCTTTTGTAACGGTTACAATATTATTGTGCTCAATGTTTATGGTAACGGTAGCATGTTATTTAGCAATAACGTTTCACACCACGAAAGGGAAGTGTTTACCCTCTTTTCAACACGACCAAAGTGTTGGAGAAAAAGAATTCGAACACCAGCCAATGTTTTGCCCTGCTATATAAGTGTGACCTTTTATGATTTCGTCCTTCTATTTCTCAAATGCATACATATAATTGCTGCTGTTTACTCATAGCCAATCAAGGCTAACTCGAGCGTTTCGCCTACAACCTTATTCAAGAATACAGAGTATTTAATCACTCTGTGTGTGTTTAGCCTTTAAGTTTGGGTAATGCAACGAGCTCAGATCAGAGGGTTAATTCGTCGTAGGTCTGCCAGGTTTGCTCGACTTTCTAATCGTCCCAGATCTCATAGACGAGGTGAAAACCGTGAGGAAGAAGAAGACATTAACCGCCTTTCCGACCGTGTTCAAAGACGCACACCGCAGCTCTCCGCTGTTGCTAAACACGAAATTAATCGGTTGACAGTAATTCAGAACGCAGTTTCGACTTTCGTTTGGAATTCCAATTTTCAAGAGTTTAGTTTGAAGTTCAAATCGTGCGCCTTAGAAGAAGTGATCTCTCTAACCGAATTCTTAGACGATAGCGACCAAACGCTAGTAGAAGGGCTCCGACGACGTCTGCAAGAGATAAGGTCAGAGTTCTATCAAGGGACGATCATAAGCACTGATTTTAGCGAGGCTTGTCTTGGCCACAAGCCCACAACCCATCCGCACTACGTCAAGCCGTCAGATTCTATCAACGAGTCAACCGTGAGCAACTCCATTGGATCGCTCTATCTCACGCAGCGCCATCTAAGCCGTTCTGGTTACGGCCCTTGGAAGACGAATCGACTGTCATTGGCTTAACTATCCCCTTGAGACGCCAAACCAGCGACCAAACGGGACAGAGAGGTCTAGGCGCTTCACTGTTATGCAATCCGTTGCAGTGCTGCATATCTTTGCAAGCGTTTAACTTAAAACAAACTAATAACTGATGTGAGTAAAATAAGGTACTGTTTTGCAATGATCGCAAGAAAGAAGAGTATCAGTTTAAAAGTCAATGCTTTATTGTTGATCACTCTCTTTTCTAATAACAAGCTTCCGAGTAAAGAATAACATAGCCCAACAAGTCCAGCTGACGCAAGAGAACATTTCCAAACTATAAGTCAGTCCAGGGCTCTGTTATTCATTGCGGGGTACGCACGTCGCCCCCGCACCTTCAGACTCATCAGCGCAAATCCTCGCTCGAGCACGTTGCAGAAGTATTTATAAGATGTCAAGCGTTTATCGAAAACTAACTAAAAATACATTTGAGACAACATAACACAATGTGATATATTAGCGGGCCGCACAAGTTTTGTCAGCAAACAGGACAGATTGCCTTCTTTCTTTTTCTCTCGTTTTAAGCGTTGTATCGCACCAGGTGTTATGCTATTTAATTGAGCCTCAAATAAATACCGCGCTACATTTTGATGAATAAATTGAAAGGCCACACGAAATATGTTTCGTGCAAAATTTGGGCCAACCTGTAAAACTTACTTCAATTATTTATCTAAAGTAGTCAAAAGCGATTTTTTGGGGTATTTTCTCACAATATTATGTTTGTGTAGAAACCAAATGCCTACCGGGTACGTTTATTGCAAATGCCTTAGGGCTCTACTTGCCTCCACTTACAAATGTGGTCACCAGGTAGCTAAAATTACTGCAATACACAAACAGTCAGCCGTAGACCGGATCAGAACGGTTTGCGAGTGCATGGTGTTACACCACACATATAACGTATCTAACTCAGTTTATTTCTTCTCCCAAACACGTGCCCAGTATAGTGTTAGGGATTTAACTTTTAAAGAAATTTAAAGCCATGAAGTTTACAATTGCATCTGCTTGTGCTGAAGACAAATTGGTTAAAGTGACTTGGAATGACGGACACACAAGCAGGTGGGGATAATAAGTGAATTAAAAGCATAAATCCGTACAAGAAACACAATACCGTTTTTTGATGATGCAGTTTTGGTTTCAGAAACGAATTTGCAAAATAGACGACTTATCCTAAAGAAATTGCACATGGCGCCTGTTCGTTTACTTTTTCGGTTTTGTGCGATTAAAATCCGTCGTTTTTTGACAATACTTTGTGCTCAAATAGGTTTACTTTTTGTAAACAGGTTTTACAACAAATGGTTGCGATATTATTGCTGTTGCAAGACCTGCAAGCCTGGATACAAGGCAACATATGTTGCTGACCTTACAACATTGCCAGACGTTCTTACTGTGGCCAAGGTCGTTGTAGACAAAAAAGGTAAATGGCAGTGTATACTATACTATAATTTTACGCGTTACAATGTATAACTTCGATTTTTCTCTGAGACTGTGTACACATATACTTTTGCACATTTTCGCCCTCATTGTGCAAAAAACGCTCGCATCCTCGTCTCAAAATCCAGTTCTTGGCTATAATCCAGTTTCTGCAATCGCTCCAATAATATTTTTAATTTCTTTGCACCAGGAGAAGCAATAAACGTCGAAATCAACGGAGAAATCATTCCCGGTCACGTGATTCAGTACGACTCCCAGTGGTTACGTCAACATTGCTATTGTGACGCATGCCTTGATGACCTCATCGACAAGCGTGACGTCATCAGTAAGAATGGTGCTTCCGTCGGGGACTTGACGGTTCGGGAAGTGGAATATCAGAATTTACTGGATGACCCTGACCGAACGATTTTTAGGTGAGAAAATTAAGTAAAGCTTTTTGTAAAACACTTTTTGCGTGAGATATAGTTGTATGCCTGGATAACTAATTTAATCTTATAATTGGTAAAACTTTGTGACATTTAGGTCCAGGAGTTTAAGTCTATAGCATTTTTATCCTCCGTTATTTGCACAAATATCTTGTTACGAGAACATTAAATACAGTTTAGTTTATAGTTGTCCCTTTAAAAATTCTAACCAATTGCAGCTTGCAGCATTAACCTACTGGAGATTCTTCCTTGATTCAATAAATCCCGTTTTTTAGAATTTGTGAAGAAGTTATTCTTCGTGGATGTTGTTTAGTGAAAAACGTTCCGTGCGAGGACAATAAATCTCTGGAGGTTTGTGAAATAAAACGTTGTCTTTTTGTGCTAAAAAGAGCTTGATCTGTCGTTGCATACATTCCTGTGGTTTCAAATCATACCGCAAGCTAGATATGTCTCACCAAATATGGAAATGGTTGGGAAACTGTCTTGATACAATTTTTGTTATAAAATCTACAAAATCTACTCCATAAAATGATATAGGAATGCATGGAACAAATATGACTCATGTATTGTCCTGCTTGATTTTAAGATGTGATCTTGTTCCAAAATCGTATAACTCATACTTGCTTTTATTTCTAGGTTGTTCGTATGTTGGCTCCAATTACAGAAACATGTTTTGGAGTGGTAAGAGGTTTAATTGAGGCGCAAAATATAGGAGGGGTGACATTTCTTCGCAAACATATGCCGTGTATTTCCTTATGTTAGCAATAAAGTATTCTCTCCATCTAAACCAGGGGTTCTTAACCAGAGGTGCATGCACCCCCAAGGTGTGCGAGAATTGTTCCTAGGGGTGCGGGGATGCTAAATCATTGAGGTTGGTTAGATTTATTCTATATAAATACAAAAACTGGTGGGGTGGAAAAATTGCTTGGTGATTTGAAAGGGGTGCAGCAGGGGAAAAAGGTTGAGAACCACTGATCTCAACAAACACAAACATGCATTCCTCTGGTACTGTGTCACTTAAAAAAGTAGAAATTGTTTTTTTTAATGTCTTGTTTTCAATGCTGACTTGTTTTTATTCGTGCCGAACAATCATCAAACTAAAGTCTCTTATCGCCTTCAAACATAGCAAAAAGTGCAACTTTAAGCCCAAAACTATTGGAATATGTAATAGTAAATTTCTTAAAATATTAAACGTTATTTTTAGCAATTTTACGTTAACGTTAGCATCAATGAATAACTTTTTCCACGGCAACGCATATTCATTTCATGCCAATGTATAATTCTGCCACAAATATTCTTCAAAATGAACGTTGAACAATAATAATAAATAATATTTTTGTAGCGATTTGACGTGGATTTTAGTAACTCACAACATGGAAACAACAACCCAACATTGCTGCCATTCCACATGGATTGCACCGCTTACGAACAACCGGCTGGATTCTTCTTCCTGCACTGTTTAAGGTGATTTTGTGTTTCTATAACTTATATTAAAGTTATGCAGTTTTTTATTTCTCGAAGGAGACAAGTACCATTAACATATAACTTATGAGCTGTTGCTGCCAGGCATAATATCAAGTTTTTAGAGCTTTCTGACAAATATTCGTTGTGACGTGCTTGGGTTTAATTCTTTTTTCTTTGTTTATCGTGCACTGTACAAGTCGCATTTAGTGTTATTTACCCTGATAAAGGCGATCTGTGTAGGACGTCGAAACGTCGAAAAATACATTTGCCAGAAGAGCTCTACAAACTTGACAAATACCATTAACCATTTACCTTTTCCAGTGACAGATTTAAATATTTAACAATACCAGAATTAAACACTTATAGATTATCGATCATTAAAGCACGCCTCGGTGTAATCTAAACAAGCCCACATTAAAACAAAACATTTTTCTAGAATGTTAAATCCTAACTTTTGCCTTGCACCACTGACAGATGTAACAAAATATAAAATAAATAAAAACATTCTTGATTTTTTATGTGTGCTGTAAGATGGTCGTGGCATCAGAGAACAAATTCATAATAATTTTGAAATCTATATTTGAGATCTTAATGCATTCAGATAGCCTTAAGCGCAAACGGTTAGAAAACAACAATTAGTGATTTGTGGTAAAGCTTTGATTTTTCAGATTCGACGAAACAATTCGTGGTGGAGAAAGCAAACTAACTGACTTGTTTGATGCCGCTGAAACCTTACGTAAAGAATCGCCTGAACATTTCAAGACGTTGTCGGAAGTACCGGCTTCCTGGGATACTTACAGTCATCACCTTAGTCATCCGGCCCATTTGGAGCATCAGAAATGTCATATTGAACTTGATTACTTCGATAAAGTAGGTACCAGACTTGTTGATTTCTCTTTGTATCATTTTATTATTCTATTTAATCATAAACATAACTGCCAAAACAACTTGTTTATATGAATTACATAATGCAGACCTTTCAACAATCACTGTTGTCACCATCAGTGCAGATTGTCAAATGTCTCAAAATGTTAAAGTGCTTCAACAAATGTTCTGACCTATTATTTGCTCCGATTAATCAACAAAACTAACAATCTTACATCCAACCGTGAATGTTGTTAAGTTTTATCAAACAGACAAAATAATTTTTAGGTTATATTCTCAAGGGGTGGAAAGTGTATATTGTGAAAGATAGGTTACTGCTAAACGGTCTTTCAAAGTTTCATAAACTCCCCTTTGTGATTAGGTGATATTTTACTTTATTTAACCAAAGAGTAGAAACAAAAATTGCAACCAAATTGGTTGTCCAGACCAACAGAGTTGGGTTTCGGGTTCGGGCTTTGGTTTCTTCAAAAAATGGTCTTGATTCGGGTCTGACTTTACACTCTGCGGTAGTATTTGTTTGAATCAATTTAACTAGCTAAGTAGCCAGTTGCTTGTCTTGACCTTGTTTAGGACCATTTGTCTTTTATTGTCTATTGTGTTTGCTGTGTTATTGGTTGCTGAGACTTCGATCTGTAGGCCTGTCATTCAAGCTTTCGGTCCTAAAACGGGCTTCTCAAAAACGATTTGGGTTCGGGCCGGGTTTCGGGCTTGTACTTTCGGGTTCGGGCTTCATTTTCAGGCCCGTTTACAACTCTGGTTCAGACGTTTCGGCAAATGCTCATGAAATCATCTTTTTCTCACTTTTTGTTTCAAGATAGTTGCAGTTAATTGGAGCCCGGGTTTGGTAGGTCCGCTCCGGATTAAAGAGAAAGATGTGGAGAGGTTCTACAAAGCACGCACCAAATTCTCGGAGATAATAAATCGCGAAGAAAACCAGGTAATGTCTAAGTTTTGTTTACAAGCATGTTTAATTAACTTTGAATTTTGTTAAACTGGGAATCAGCCGTGCAAAAAAAGTTGAAAAAATCCTGGTATTGTTTAAAAGTTTGGTTCATAAGCGTTCAAGCCCAGTAGGTATTTGTACCAAGGAGCTCAGTTTTAACTTTTTCTTGCAGATCGTTTTTCGCTTGCAAGCGGGTGACGTCATAGTAGTCAACAATCGGCGTGTTGCGCATGCGCGAACTAAAATCGATAACAAAGACGGGGGAGAGCGACACCTACAGGTGAGAAAACATTTCGCAAGCCTTAATGCAAAACACGTCGATAAATCAACTCGTTTTTATTTCATTACGTCACAGGGTTCATACGCCAACATTGATGACGTCAGAAGCAAGTATATGCAGCTTGCTGCTAAACTGGGCATTGACGTTGTACAACCGAAGATTGGAAACAGGTGTTCGTTTTGAGAAAACAAAAACAAATTGTCGTTTATAACATCGTTGAAATGATTAATTTATTAACACATGTAAGTATACTAATTCTTGCGTTGATATACATATGTTGAAATACTAAACAAGTGGTTCTCAACCAGGGTCCATGGCGCCCCCAGGGGGGCCACAAGCTGTGTTCCGGGGGGGCACGGGTGTAGATTCACCTGAAACACCCACTAAAATTCATTTCCTTTTATTACTTTAATCCCTAATTTAATCGACCATTTCACATACTTTTTGTGTATACTCTATATCAGGGGTGGGCAAACTTTGCAGTTTCCGCATTCAAAAGTTCTAAATCTTATCGGGCCGCATAGTATTTCACCAACGGCCGCCAATTGCTTGCTTGTTTTTGTTTTAAAATAACTGGTGTAAAGAATTAGGTTTATATTATATATATACCATTTAAAGCCACCTAAAATGCTTAGATTAATAGTTTCTAACATGGTGCATAAGTTTAGCTAAACGAAGCTGATTGTTTATGACATCATAATCTGTATTGTGACGATTGCTGTGCCTGTTTTTTCGGATTCTTTGCACACAATAAGCGGATAAACAGGCACCGCATACAGTTAATAGGCTGGTAATCTTTTTTTCCAGTCACACGAAATCTGTTTTTAGCAGTTTAAAATAGTTGGCAAAATAGTTTTAGTTACGTCACGGCCTCCAGTGCATGTATTTTGATAAACATGGTCACAGCCGCACAAACCCGTCTCCGCGGCCGCATGTGGTCGTACACGACTGATTTAGCCCAAAATATTAACATAGCATATTTTCAGCTATAAACATAAATTTGTTGTCACTTGATTGGACAAACATTGGTTGAAACGCTACAATTGTAATTGTTTCAAAATAAACAAGCACGTTGTTTTGTTAATAAATTCCTTGCGCCAACATTAAACAATGCGAGCCGCATTTAGGATCCATCTTTAGGTGTTGTGCGGGTCTGTGTTAACGATTCTGAAGCTATTTTTTGTCTTTTTGCAAAGTACCGCAAAGGCGTAAACTTGATCCAAAGTAACCAAAGTTTTCGAGTCAACAGTGCAAAGTGGGCTGTATTTAAAAACGTGAATCGCTTTCACTTTTATCGAACGAAGAAATTATGTCAAGTGACGATTTGTATAAGAACGTGGCAGAAACAACAGGCTAAAGCACGAAAAAAGTATCTGTGTTTAGTTCCAAAGTATGGTACGGTTACAGATACTGCACATGGTACAGGTATCGGCAAGTCGCACCCGCGGTATTTATTTTTATTTTTTAAAACTGTACGCCTGTGCTTATAATACTATTCAGCGTTGCTCGGTAACTATCTTTTTAAAATTTACTAACATTTGGCGGGCCGCATGAACTCCTTTGCCGGGCCGCATGCGGCCCGCGGGCCGTAGTTTGCCCACCCCTGCTCTATATTGAGGTGTTTTAAGATTACGGATTCTTGTTTATTCTATTCGAACCGTTTAAAGTCTAAATTAATACCGAATTCCAACATGAGATTGCCATTTAGATTTTTTAAGGGGGCCACAGATCCTACAGGGTTACTTGAACTTGAAGGGGGCCCACGAGGTCCAAAAGTTACTTTGAGGGGGCCACGGTCCACGAAAGGTTGAGAACCACTGTACTAAACCATTACCCTAAGAAATGGCTAACACCCAAACCATTGATGTGTTTGCAAGAAGTGTAACCTGTTTTATGGTGATTTTTCAAAACCTCTTTACTAATGTCGGTTAATACAAATGTAGTGTTACCAATGTTGTGTTGTGTTATGTAGTGTTACCAATGTTGTGTAGTGTTACCAATGTTGTGTGTCATGTAATATTATATAGTCAGCAGGGCAAACTAAATATTTAATTTACATCAGTTAGCATTTAATGACAGATAGATTTACTGCAAATTTAGCTTGTTTTGACTTTGGGCTCCGAAACTATGACCAGATTAAGTGCCGGGTCATGGTTTTAAAATCCAAATAACTTATAAATCTGTTTAAACAAGTAAACAACGGTTGCGTAATAAAGCGGAACGACAATAGACATTACCATGTTTTGGGAGAATTAAACAGAACCTACAGATGTATTCCACTACAGCAAACCACGGTTAAACCGGGTTCGGTTAATCAGGATGTTTGGCTATTTCAGACAAAACTTTAGGTACAAATAATTTGTAATGTGGCAAGGCTTTAACATATGGATCTTCGCCTAATCCTGACATATTTTTGGCAAATCCGTACTTCACTTACAGTACTTGAACAGAGAAATTATATATTGTGTTTTCAGTAGAGTGCAGTTTCATTTGCCAACTGCTCGCCGTTCACAAGTTTTTATTTGGTCAGCTAAAAACACTTAGTACTCGTTTTTTTAGCCCACGCCTTTGCCATATGGTGGTGAATGCTTGGTGACCGGTTTATTCGGTATGACGCCTTCAATGGGCCTGGCGTACTGTGATCTGAAAACGTTTCTTCGACTTCTTTGTATTTTGACTTCATTTGTTGGCGAATTGAAAAAGGAATCAATGCCATTGAATGATTGACTTATTTTAGATAGAAGTTTACAGAAAGATTATGTTAACTTAGGTGAAAGAAAACACAGCAACATTATTGCAATAAATAAGCCCTGGCTGTGCAATATTGAAACGGTACAGAACGTAAAATAATGTAGCCACGTAGGTCAATGAGACTGCGGCTTTATCGCATTAAAGCTTACAGAAAAGTCACTTTGATGTTGTTTCCAATTATGCATGTCATGTTTTCTGTAGACGATTAAAGTAAGCCTGAGTGGTAAAGAACATGGCACCAACAATACAACAAGATTGCCCTTTCCATCAAGACCAGGTTTGCTACGAAACACCGCCCGGTCTGGCATTAATTCACTGTCAGAACTTAATTCAAATAGCAGCTCAACACAAGAAAGCGAAAAAATGTTGTGAGAAATTAACAGGAATTAACATGTATCACTGCAAATGACCAGTGTACGATGTGTGTGTAGTGTCGTTGTTGTTTTTTTCTCTTCAAATTTTGCGCTGGGGTCTGACCTACCTCTTAGCGATTTAAATAGGAGGTCAAAAAGTCGGTTGCATAAATTTGCCAGAAGAGCGGTAATCTGCGCAGGCTTACTAACTTTCATACTGATTTAGCTCTGGATCTTTCTATTCCAGATCCAAAAACATGCAACAGACAGCACAAGTGGAACAATTGCGAGAGAAAGACGTGGAGAGGTTTTACAAAGCACGCACCAAATTAGCGGAGACAATGAATCGCGAAGAAAACCAGGTAATGACTCAGTGTTGATGCCAGGTATATTTTAAACTTTGATTTTTGCTAAACTGGTAATCAGCTGGGCAAAGAAAAATTTTTTTTGAAATCCAAGTAATGTTTGAAGGTTTGGTTTATATGCTTTCAAGCCCGGAGTGTTTTTGTAAGAAGACGCGCATTTGTTTTACTTTTTCCTAAACTGCACGCTTAGAAATATATGTCAAATTTCTGATTGTAATTTGTGACCGCTAGGTAGCGCTACTGCTCCGTTTATGTGTCACGAGTTACGCCTCGGTCAACTCGCAGAACTTTGCTGTAAATCTCCTTCGGATGAAAATACTAATTTTTGTAAAAAGAAGGACTAGTTTTCCCATGCTGACCACTAACCCTTGTATGATAATTGATATCCCAACAGTGGCTATCGCGGCTCTTGTATTGATGGTAATTTTTGGTTGTTTTTAGTTGTTTGTTGCTTTTGATCATTAAAGCATCTTGGATTTTCTTGCAAATAAACTGTTTTTTGTATTAAGACTCAGTATTTTAATACAATTCCATACCAACACCAAGAGTTAGTATACACTTACATGTGTTAATAAATTACTCAGTTCAAACTTGTTAACCGACAATTTGTTTGCTCAAAACGAACACATGTTTCCAATCTTAGGTTGTACAACTTCAATGCCAAGTTTATGCGCCAAATACATGTACTTGCTTCTGAGATCATCAACGTTGACGTAAGAACCCTATGACGTAATATAAAGAAAGTTAAAACAATTTTAAGTTAGATACACCTGACACAGACTTCAATAGTAGCTTTAATAAAAACCAATTTGCCATCGACGTAGAATAAAACGAATTTTTTTAAAAAAAACAGACGTTTCGACAACAACAATTGTCATCATCAGTAAAATAATTTATCGAAACGTCTCTTTAATAAAATGAGTACGTTGTACATCGCTGTCAATTTGGTTTTCATTGAAACTTAAGTTAGTTTTAATCATTGGCATTTCTAAATGGTTTTTTCACCTGTAGGTGTCGCTCTCCATCTTGCATGTTTTCGATGTGAGTTCGCGCATGCGCACAACGCCGATTGTTGACTGCTATGAGGTCGCCAGGTTGAAGTCGGAAAACGATCTAAAAATGTTTTCATTTCTTGTCATCGTGGTTACAATTTATTGCAGGAACTTGTTTAGTTCGCAAAGATAAACAATCGAAATGTAGATAAGTTGTCTTTTAAAACCAAAACAACAAAAGCTAAAATAAGCATGAAAAATTGAGCCCCTTAAACAGTTCGATACAATATAAAGTGCTTTTGTGCTAGTTGGAAAGTCACGTACATAACCGACGTCGACCAGATGATGACCAAACTATACAATAATGAGCCTATCTATCAGCAACAAGAAAACAACACAGTCTCGTGGACTTTACGGCTCAACTCACAAAACCTCTGAACCACTAGATGTCGTACAACTACCGCTCTCGTGGCATTAACATGTTTACTTCTAAAATGGGGTCAAATTTCAAAATGCACGTCCTGTTGCCTTATTACAGAGGTGGCCAAACTTTTTTACCAGAGGGCCAAATTTGCAACTGTCTTGCCACTGGAGGGCCGGATTAAATGAGATTTACGTAAAATTTGTCGTAACTGGTTGCCATCTTTATTAAAATATATATTATTGAAGTAGAATAACAATAAATAACACCATCTTGTTTACACTTGTATTTAATAAAAGGTTTATATATGTTCACAGTGGTAAATATGGTGCTTGGAAAAAAACCAGGCAAGGTGTTTGGCGGGCCGGATGAAACAGGACTGGGGGCCGGATGCGGCCCGCGGACCGTAGTTTGGCCACCACTACCTTATTACAACACAGTAAAAGAAACGAAGGAGTTGGTACTCGGAGGTGTTCGAATGGTTTGAGGCAATTGGCCAATACACATACATAAATATTAATTCTTGGAATCGTGCTATTTCTTGCTCATAAAAGGAAGAATTTAGCCACCTAAAAACATCTTCACTGTAAACAGTCCTTGGTATAAAAAATACGGAATGTCGGGCCTTTAAGAATTTCAGTCAACCAGTTACATGCTTACTGCAAATATCAACCTTCAAAACACACATGGCCTGGACTCTGATAAACCAAACATTATTACCTGGGTTTCTTTGCGACCTGATATTTCAGCAAATTTGCGATGGGCTTTGTAATATCTTTCGACGTCCTTTTCCTTAATTCGAATCGGACCAGCAAGATCGGGATTCCAATTGACTGCAACTACCTTGAAACAGACGTATTAAGTATTGTAAATCTCCGATGCAACTTTGTAACGGTGCCTTTGTTTGTTATTCAACTATAAATACATATTTGTTGTTTGGATGTTCTTCTAAGCCAGGGGTGGGCAACCTGCGGCCCGCATGCGGCCCTTCATTAAAGGTTGTGCGGCCCACAGAGACACTTGGATTTCAAAAGTACTGGCAAACGAGTCCAATTATCACATATTATTGAGCTGAATAATGCGCCTGATGCTAGTTTTCTGCGATCTGGCAAAATGTGGCTAGAATCAAATACGAATTATACTTGTAGTTAAGCATATTTGGTAAGAAGCACAGCAAAATCTCTTTGTGTTATGCACATGTGCGGCCCTCGATTCAATTTTGACATTTATAATTGGCCCTACAGTAACAAAGGTTGCCCACCCCTGCTCTAAGCGTTCATGCACCAGCGTTCATATACACATCATATTACACCAGGCCTATTAATGGCGTAATACCGAATCGGCCAGTCACCAAGCTATCCTAAATACGACAAGGCACAGATTAAAAATGTATCCTGCAGTGGGATTTGGGTCAATGAAAGGCTCTTTGTAAACTTGATTTGGTGTATGTTTAAAGGGTCCTCAGGGAGCTTGTGTGTATGCCCAGTCCTGTAAAAATCTATGCTGCACGTAAACTGGCATATGGCTACAGCATGCACAATTAGTGTTGTTTACAGTGGTCCTCAGTGTACTAAGTGAGCTTGTGTGCCTGCCCAGACACATGAAAATCTATGCTGCGCATAAACTGGTGTGTGGCCACTTCTTGCACATCATATGTTGCCCACAGTGGTCACTCACGAGGCCTAGCTTAAGTATAGGCCCAGACATTTGAAAAACTGATGCGTGGTCACAGTGTGCACATTTAACGTTTAAATACAGTGTGTACCCAAGTGTACCAAAGAAACTTATGTGCATGCATAACACACATTAAAATATATTTACATTAGGAGGATCAATAATTACAATTAATTAGTTAGATCAAGTACTGGTACTCACTTTGCCAAAGTAGTCCGTAACGATGTGACATTTCTGATGCTCCTGATGTGCCGGATGCTCAGTATTATAATTGTAAGTATCCCATGAGCCAGGAACTTCCGTCAATGTTTCAAAATCTTCCGGTGATTCTTTGCGTAAGGTTTCAGCCACAAGGAAAAAATCAGTGAGTCTGCTCTTGCCCCCGCGGATTATTTCGTCAAATCTGAAATTTAAAAAAAAAAACTAGATTGGAAATACGTCTTAAGTTATTTTCTAAATGCAGTAGGAATCAAGTTTTATAATAAAAGAACACGTTTAGTACAAGCAAAGATGGAGCCGTGTCGTGGGTTTAAATCTTATGGCATGAGGCAACATGTCAAAAAAACAATTTCTAAGTTTTCTCTGTGCCAATCACTGTACTGTACATTAATTATACTGCACTTAATTTTTTTTAGGGATCTTTAGTGCATCGTTTAGGCAAAAACCGATAATTTATTTGCAATATATTTTCTGCATGTTTTTAGTCAGTTTAGTCTGCAAATCTCTGGGTTGAGGGTTGGACGTGTTTGAGATAGAACTATTAGCCTTGTATAATACTCTTTTTGTGTTGCTTTTTTGAACACAGCAAAATTTATTTGTTATGTATACGATAACTAACTAATTTAGCCTGGAAATAAGTGTTTCCTAACTTGTGACTTATATGCAGAGGTAATAATGTTGGTATAAATCAAGAATTACTTTAAGCAGTGCAGGAATACGACCCCAGGTGGTTGTTCGTATGAGCATTGATCCATATGAAAGGGAAGAAGAACCTCATTATTGTTTCCGTGTTTTTTGCCGCTGAAGTTCACGTCAAATCGCTATAAGGAAAAATATGTTTACATTTATAAAAGTTACAAAGTTCACAATACGCAGTTTGAAGGATGGTACTAAATACCGCATGTGACCGCATGTTACCGGATGCTACCGCATGTTACCGCATGTTACCGCATGTGACCGCATGTGACCGCATGTTATTCCGCTTAAAATACTGCATTGCATGTGAAATGCGGAAATACAAGCCCAACAAGGGTAAAATAAACCAGATTCTAGTGTTATTTTATTTATAAACCCTCACCCAACCCGAATAGCTCTAACCGTTAGCGCTTCCAAAAGTCCGCAAAATTATATTTTCGTAAAAGCATATTTAAGTCCTTTACAACTTCCTGTCGTGTGATAACATGCGGTCACATGTGGTCACATGTGGTCACATGCGGTAGCATCCGGTAACATGCGCTATCATGCGGTATTAAGTACCACCCCAGTTTGAGTATCATTTCCCGAAAGTATTTGCACAAAACGTAGCACCTACGATGTTTGTATCCGAGTTTGTATTTACAGTGGGCTACAAGAAGGTAAAATACACCGACTTGAAAGAACTTAGGTACTAGGCCTCAACGCTTCAGGAGTGATCTCAGTATGAATGTATTCATGTTAACAAAAGGTAACATAGTAAAAAAAGATTATAAGCTGCAGACAGTACCCACAGTTTCGACCTATGCAGCGGGTGACGAGTCACATACCGTGTTGGCTAGATTAGCCAAGTGTTGCTATTAACGGATTTTGTGAGGCATGGCCTTTCAGCCTCACACTACCAACGAACTGGAGTGTTATTGGGTGGCTGCACTAGCCAATACGGCCTATGTCTTAACACCAGCTGCACAGATGAGACCTTATAGGCCAAAACAGTGTGCAATATCTGTAGCTTATCGTTTACTGGCTTGATACTTTAAAAAAAGAGATGCCGCGTAGATAAAAAACAAGGGACACACTTACTGTTCCGTAACACGTTTCCCTGATCGGACCAAGCATACGGAGAACCTAGAAATTAGCAAAATAAGGTTTAGTTTCGTAAATATGGCTCATATCTGAATTGAGCTACTTGTAACACCATGTTAAAAAGCAGTAATGGTTCATTAAGTCGATGAAAAAGTACAAAAAAGCTTTTTTATTGTTGCTTTTCTGACACCACAAAAAAGCTTTTTGACACAAGTTTCAACTGTCATGTGTTTTATGTTTCCTGTTGACTAAAATTTTATGTTTGGAAATTCGAGATTTTTTTAAGTATTTGTTGAACTATGAGTTCAAAGCTCTAATGTTACTTTTTACAGACCTCCAAAGATTTATTGTTTTCGCAAGGGACATTCTTGACCAAGCAAAATCCATGAAGAACCATCTTCTCGCAAAAGCTAAACACACACAATTATTAAGATTAACTTTTGGGAAAACATAATTTCGTGGATCCCTAGAAGTCCGTGAGAAGCCGTCAGGGCGAAAATACTCCAAAAAGTTTTTCTGTTTTCTGTGAAAATTATAGTTGCACGTTTTGGGTCGCATACGATTTATAAATTTCGGTTGATACAATCAAAAAAGGCGATAAATACTTAAAATATATGAAAAATTTTGATATGACGCAAAACGTAAGGCAAATCCTTAAGCACAAAACGTCCCTACATTTAGAAGTGTTATTATGACAAGCTTTATTTTAAACAAACAGAAAATTTTAGCCTTATCTAAATTCAAAAGTTGATTTATCTTTTGCACAAACACTTGTTTCTCACTCAAAGACATTTCGGTCAGGATCGTCCAGCAAGTTTTGATACTCCACTTCCGGCAAAGTCATATCTCCCACAGAAACACCATTCTTACTGATGACGTCACGCTTGTCGATGAGGTTATCAAGGCATGCGTCACAATAGCAATGTTGACGTAACCACTGGGCGCCATATTGGATCACGTGACCAGCAATAAGTTCCCCATTGATTTTAACGTTTATTGTTCCTCCTTTACGTAAAAACATGAGAAAAAAGTTTTAGACTTGAAACACAAACTAAGGTTTAAATCTTGTTTAATAAAACTATACAAACATCGACTAATCATTGAAAAATAGAAGATTTATAACCAAAATGTCAAATCGTTTACAAATGTTGGCATGGATACTTTCACACGAAATTATATCAGTTTAAGAAAAGAAGTTTCCTAACAGGTAACGGGTGGAGCCGTGAGTTAAGATGAACATAAATTCATAACTGGGATCAGCCCTGAAGTGTTCGTGCAGATTCGACTTTCGACGACCGCTCAGCCTGTGTAGGTGGTAGAGCGCGAGTCCCGGAAGACTCCTTCCGTGGGTTCGAATCCCACCGCAAGCTAGATTTTTCAAGCCTTCGCCTTGTCATATGGTGGTGAATGCTTGGTGACCAGCTGATTCGGTATGACGCCTTTAATAGGCCTAAGGTACTATGATTAAGTTAACCTATTTTGAGTTTGTTTTGCTGGCGAAAGAGATCGTATAACAGCATAATTGCACCACGATAAAAGTCAAAAACAGATGCACAACTTTGGGTAGTTGTAAAGCGCTAAATATCGTAAACGGCACAGTTAGTGGACAGATCAATAATACGATGCAGGTGCACTGTACTGCAATGCGTTTTGTGGAGGGGACTCAAACTAGACATTAGAGCAGGGTGCACAACCTTTCGCTACGACGGCCGCATCCCAGATCCTTATTTCAGCAACGGTCGCCAATATCCTGCTTGTTTTTGTTTTAAAAGTACTGAAGTAAAGAAACAGATTTTTGTCATATCTAAATCATCTAAATGGCGCCTGACGAGCAGTCTTAAACTGTTTATGGCGTCATAACAAAAATTATGACGTTTGTGCTATCTGTTTTTAGCACACAAAAAGGGGTACAAAAAGTCTGACGCATATGGTTACTAGGCTGGTAATACTCTTTCCAGTCCCAACAGATCTGTTTAGAGCAGCTTAAAAATCAAAATATTTGGCAAAATATTTTGATTTTTGTCACGGCCGCCAGTACACTTCAATTTAATATATATGTTCGCGGCCGCCCAAACTTGTCTCTACGATCCCTGCATTGGAGGTATGTAAACTATGCAAAACCACAAACTGTCTTTAATCTTTATTTCCAGTGCACTTTTGTTAAATGGTTCAGACAATTTTCTTTGATATTAAAATACGATTTTGAAAGACAACTTTTAACAAACCACAGACGAACTTTAATTTAAATTTTAAAATGTAGGAAAGCAGCAAATTTTCCAAAGTTCAAACCGCTTGTTACTGCAGTCAACCTTCAGCAATATCAGTTTAACGCACGTTGTTGTTTCAGTCTTGTAACTCAATCCCTACAAAATGTTGTCTTCCACTGCAGCTCACTAATATGGCGTTTTTCTTGGACAAATACTGTTCTGGCAACGTAATTTACTTAGTAAGTTACGTTTTCAACCTCTGTAACAATGTGAATCAGATGTATTAAATTTGATAAGATTGCAACGCCTTTTAAATCACAACATTATACCAGTTCGATACGAAGGGCCGCTCCTGAAAAGTGGACCATAGTACATACCCGCTTTACGGTCATGCGATATAAAACACTATCAGTTGGCTTGAAATAAAAATTACCAAACGTATTTTAAGAGAAGTAAGCAAATACTAAAGCAAAATTAATTGTGGTGTTCGTTTAATTAAACCGCGTCAAAGTTTATTTTTCGGTCGGTACATTTGTAGGAGTTGCAAACACTGCAGTTTGGGAGTCATTCAACCGTAACCGCCCCCTAAATCTGACGTCAGAACCTTGTCAATCGCAACAATACTATACAGCAGGTGTCAGCAACCCCTGGCATGCGTGCCAAGGTTGATAGTAGAGGTGATTTTTCATGATTCTGCAAACCATGTGCGTGTTTACATTGAAGTACTAATTTAAACTGTTACATTGCTCGTTTTCGGTATTTTATCATTCAAAAGTCTCAAAATTCAGTTGCACCCACAAATATGTCTGCTTTCTGCTTATTGTTGATATTAGCTGGCACAAACCACTATTACCAGCAAAAATGTTGGCACGGGAAGTCATTACCGCATGGAAATAACATGGAAATTGACACGCGTCGATTGAAATGTAGTCGACCTCTGCTACAGAGCGTGACATTATTTTATGAACAATACAGCCCAGGAAAAATGTTACTACATTTGCTCTTTTGCAAGTTAAAACTTAATTTAGAACTAAAGTAAACCACGGTTAATCCGGACCCCTTTGGACCAAACAATTTGTGCGGATCAGGCGATAATCAAGACACAGACCAGAAAACCCGCATTCTATGGGCCTGGCGTAACATGATTTGTATACGAGTAAGTTATGTCTTATTTGTTGATGGTCTTCATAAACACTTCAGGGCTGATCGCAGATATAAATCTATGTTTATCTTAGGTACATTATATTCACGGTTTCGAATAATCTGAGCAAAAAATCTGAGTGTGTTCATCTTGGCTGGTATATAGTTAAATGCAAGTTAGTTGTAAAAATATGAAATAAGGAACGAAAACGGAAAAACGAAGTGGCTTAACAGGTCATCGTTTAATAATGTCAAATAAATATTCCCCAAATAAACCTTACCCTTTTCCTCCACATCAACTTTGGCGACTGTCAGAACATCTGGAAATGCTGGGATATCAACAAGATAAGTTCCTTTTAGCTCGGGCTGGCATTTCTTGCAACGACAGTAAAATCTCAACCATTTCGTGTGAAACCTGAAAATGAAAGTCGGTTTTAGCACGATGTTATTGTGTACAAAACATTGACAACAGGCGACACAACTAGATTGTTTTGTTACTGTTTTAAAATTGCCACGCCTCATTGATGCAAGTGCCAGTTTTTAACACTCATTTTAGTAACAAAAAGAAACAGAAACGAAATGGTAACTTGAGCATGACGCGTTTACAAGCAAATCAAACTTCACATTTAGTGACCAAATCTGCTTCTATTGAAAGAATAATGAATGTTTTTACCATTACACATCATCGCTACATATGACTGGTTCGAACAGTGTAAAGAGTAGTTGTATTAATTTAATGAAGAATATAATGGCCCAAATAGACTAAAAAAAGGACATGCTTTATTGTTCAAAAGTTTCGGCAAATGGTCATACCTTCATCAGTGATATGAGGGCTACATCAGTTACACCCGTGTATATACACTGAAGTCCCAGAAAAGATCAATAATAAAGTGCAAAACATGCGTAAAATGGTATGATTTTTACATCCTAGCAGCTTGTAGGAAAGACCACAAAAAATGCAAGCAGTTATAATTGGCATATGTTAGTTTAGGTTAATTGTTTAGATTTTTCAACCATATATAATTGACTTTGCATTATTCGTACCTGCTCTTATGTTGGTCGTTCCAAGTTACCTCCACCAATTTTTCACCAGCACTGGCACAAGCGGAAACAATCGAAAACTTCATGACTGTGAAATCGCACTACAGAAATTTGCCACACTGAGCTGCGTCTAAACGTGACAGAGCATTTGTTGCAACCCTGCGTTCGTTGGAGGGTTTGCATTTCACCCATTTGCTCACCTTCTTTGCAATTTTGCTACAACATGGCGAAGGTCGGCAAAGAATTGACGCTCAGCTACAGCATTCGTCAAATTGAACCGTCATCACCTAAAAATCATTTAGGGTTCAAAACACGAGCAAACTAACAAGGTGGACTCGTGACAATTTTGAAACCAAAGCTAGTATAATTTAAAACATATGTTTATCAAAACTCGTTTACATATAACGTAATGTTTCTTTGCAATCTTGCTTTATTTAGAAAACACAAACCGTTTTATGACATTTATATGGTAATATCTAATGTTCAAACTCAAACACGGTGAAAACGACTGTGAAAACGTATTTGGACAATTTTGAAGCGTGGCAATAAAGGTCTCATCAGTGCAGCTGTAATGATATTCGCCACTGTGGCTAGTATATAGCCAGGTTACGGAACTCTTTTTTGTTGGACGTAAAGGGTCAAAAAAACATGCCATACCAGATGCGTTGGTTTGAGTTGTTGTCAAGGTTTACCAATTGTACATGTGCCTTTTACTACCGAACAAAAATTTTAGGGTATATGTTTGAATATTATAGATTGATAAGGTTAAACACAAAGAAGGAAACAAAACCATCAATTTGTTGTTTGCTTTAATTTTGGTTTTAAGCCTTGCACGAATTCTAATTAAAACAGCAAAATCAGTTTGTAAAGTAATCCACTGAAATTTCACAACCCCAGCAGCGGGCGGCGCAAATAGCATGACCCTTGACCCGGGGTGAGTTCTGATTCTGCAACGAGCTTAAGTCATGCGTAAAAAGTGTTAGTCAGCAACAGGTGCCACTAAAGCGTGACAAAGGACACAGCGCAACCACAATGTAGAATTTAGACGGTTTAACAAAAATGTCACTTGAAAAACAATGTTTCTGTAGATGCCTGAAGTTCCTTCTGTTTTCAGCGGCGCTTGTCAAAATATTTCAACGCATTCTCAAAAGTTATAATCGTATGCAATAATCTTAAATGAGAATAAAATTGCTGTTGAAGTAAAGCATGGTGATGTTGTCATTTAAACCAAACGCTTTACCGCTTTACCAATGGCAATTTGTTTTCAGTTAATGTCCTGTGTACCTAAAACAATGCGCTCAATTTTCTTTAGCTAGCAAGATTGAAAAATAGACACGGCACTTAAGCTCGGTAAATCAATTACACTTTAAGAAACATAATAAAATTTGATACGCATTAGTGCGCATGTTTACACATTTTAAAAAGTTTCAGATGGAAATTTTTATGTAGGCTATTATTTCTTTGTCGACGTGGCTTTTTGGGCAAGGAATGTGCAGTACCTTATATTTGTAACTGCACATTAAGAGAACATTTTATTTTGTAACTCATGAGGTACGTCACAAAGTTGTGTTGTTACGCCCAACAGCGGCACTCAACGGGTATATACTGAAAATATGTATACCCGTTGGGTGCCGCTATTGGGCGTAACAACACAAACGTTACTACTTATATCACAAGTAGTAACTACATTTGGCATCCGGTTATAACATCATAATGAAACAGTTCAAAGTCAACTTACTTTGTGTTCCACAGGTTTTGACGTGGTTTCAACAGAAACATAATTTTGGCAAAAAAGCATTTATTTTGTAAGTTCGACGTATTTGAAGTTGTACGCATTCCATATTGCCTGATAACATCTCAAAGTACATTTGTTAACCTTTCATAGTCAACGCCGCAGCTAAATGCTCTGTATTAAGTTCTGACTGAATTCCATCTCTCTGTCAGTTGCCTGTACAGTCATGTTAGAAACTAACTTTTGGATGTGCCAGTAAAACAACTGGCGTTTTTTCTGCATTTCCAACTCTGCACAACCAACCACGCCCCCAGGGAATTTTATTTTTGCGCAAGGACTTGCGATGTCACCAACTGATTAGTTTACCATGCTGATTTCGTTTATTATGCTCACAGTAAAAAAGCTTTAATTAAGTTCAACTGTTCGATTAACAGTTTAGATTGCGCTTAACTTTCACAGAAAAACTCTAACTTTTAAAACATTCTTTACAGTTTTTTAAAAAAAACTGTTCCAAATTATATACTAACTTGCCTACAAAAGAGTCAGATTATGCAAATAATAAATCACAGCGAAGGTATATGGTGCATTTGGATAATGATTTAACATTCGACTTTTATTCCTCGTTCTTAGAAGGAGCAGGTATTTCCCACTTTTGGTGGAGTCAAGTTTTTGCTCAGTTTATGTCCAAGATACATGTACTTGCTTTTCACATCGTCCAGGTCGAGAAAACAAGTCTGAAAAGCAAAGATAGAATGAATATCAGTAGTAATGCAAGACGCGATTTAAAATATTAAACGAACGTTTATGTAAAAAAGCTAAATTTAATGGAATATTTAAAAACATATATATTCTATGAATCTTGTTTAAATGATAATGGCCAACGTACGTAAACAAACATTGTTTTACAAAAAAAGAAAACTGAGCAAAAGTCCTTGCAAAGCAGAAATAAAAATAACTTACATGCCTATGTGTGATTTTAAGGAAAGCATATTTAAAATAAGAAAACGTCGTCAAAGTTGAGAAAAACAAGTCTTGTAAAAGAGAATATTAATCGTCATTAGCTCATATCTTTAAAAAATCATTGTGATCGACCAAAAGCTTTTTAAGCAAATATTTGTGACCTTTGGAACACTATATACGGATCTGTTCATAAGTTTAATGGTAAAAATAACGGCCCAAATAGACGTAAAAAGCGACATGCTTTATTGTTCAAATGTTTCGGCAAATGCTTATGCCATCATCAGTGATATTTGTGACCTGTCGATGAATAAATGGAATAAAGCTTGCTAATGAAAGAAGCAAGAAATTATAGCAATATAAAAAATCTTATTTTCAAATGCATCACCTGCATATGTCGAGACCCACAATCAGCCACAATTTTTTCCCTTCCATGAACACATCGTCGATTGTTCACAACCATCACATCGCCAGCTTCCAGTCTAAATGTGATCTGAACAAAAATAAATGTAACAGAGTTTATGTAATACGGTGGGTGGCATATTGACTTTTTTCTTTTTGACATGCTTAAAACTTTCACAGTTGTTTTGATAAGGCCAAATGTGATCGGAACAACAATATTGTAACAGAGTTTAAGAAAACATAATGACCTGTCTATGGCACACTTTACACTTTCACAGTTATTTTAATAACGACGAAATTTTAAACCAAGTTTCTGCAGCTGGGTGAGTACGAATTTATTCGGTAAAATTTGGTTGGTTAATTTTCTTGCTGACAACAAGTTAATTGTTTATGGAAAACATAATGACTTGTCTAAGACACACTTTTAAAGGTATTTTGATAACGCCTGGTAGCAAAAAATATTTTTGTCAAGTGCTAAGAAAAAGTGAATCTCGTAGTGGATAAGCGCAACTTTAAACCAAACTTACTGCAATTGAATGAACATGATTTTTAGTAAAATAGGTTTGGTTAATCTCGCGCTGAGAACAAGGCAATTGTTATTTTTTATGATTTCTTATCACATGTCTCTTATTATTTATGCTTTTTTGTTGTTATTTTTGTAGTCTGTTCTATTGAAAGACAAAGAATTTTTATTATCTCTACCTGATTTTCAGGACGGTTTAGGATTTCGCTAAATTTTCTGTGTGCTTTGAAATATCTGTCTACGTCAGATTGACGTAAGCGAACCGGCGCAAATTGATCTGGATTCCACGTCACACCCACGATCTGGAAACAAAGTGAGGAAATAGAAAAAATTAAACTGGAAACGTGATTGAAGCATATTCTCTTTGAGCATTTACAGAATAATGCTTATCAGATCACGGTTGTAATCATAGAAATCGTAAATCGTAAACATCATGTTTAAATCAATAGTTAAACTTGTCGTTAAATAGTTCGTGGCTTCCGTCAAAAGTACACGTCAAAACCTTGTGGCTTTCCTGCTCAAACATCAAAACGAAGGATTATGTTCATGTACTTAAAGTAAAGGTGGGGCACAAAAGACAATGGACTTCTTACCATAACACCATAATGCCCAAAGTTGTCATTTTGACTGTTTACAAACAATTTTAATAACAAACATCCAAACCTTTCCGAAGTAATCGAGAACAATATGACATTTCTGATGTTCCATATGACAGGGGTGGGTTATGTTATAGTTGACGATATCAAACGAGGCTGGCACTTCGGTGAGAGTTTTAAAATCTCCCGGAGATTCTTTGCGGAGAATCTCAGCGGCGTAAAACGCATCAGTGATCCTGGAATTCCCGCCTGACACCGTTTTGTCAAATCTGTTGTTATTGTAAAACAAAAACACGGAACTGTTCAGGATTTGTACAAAAAATATAACAAACCAAATAATCATAAAAATATAGGTGCTTTATTTTTTAAGAATTTGACCAATTCTGTTTCGTGTTATTAGTGATGAACATTTGCAAAAAGTTTGATAATAAGACTGGCCGCTTTTTACCTACATCTGTGCCATATTATTTTTCACAAAAGTTTTGTCGACTTGTTAGTCTTGTACTAAGTGTATTTTTAAGCAAGCAAATCTCCTACTTTTCAGCAATAAGTGAGTGAAAGTTTTGCTTTCCTTCAAACGTGACAAAACAGGAACAACAGAATGGTACTCTGTTAAAAACTGTAACATGAACAAAGCATGTACTTGAGGCAATGTAGAAGAAGAACACCAGGGCAACTCTCGTATGAAGGTTGGTCCATATGTAGAGGGAGAGCTCCTTTGTTGTTTGAACCATGTTTGCCTCCCGATAAGCGAATGTCGATGTACTGAGTATAAATGCCCGGTATTTATACAACCATTTACTTAGCCAAATTAGGTTTACTTTCATATTTCGATTTAACATCACAACGTAACAACTTTGTTGCATGTCAGGCAGTAGTCAACCACTTCCATCAACTTTTACGGATATTTTATAAGCCGGATAAGCCGTAGACTTTATAAGAAATACTTACGTTGTGGTATATATGCATGCGGTTTAGATTTTGGTTGACATAATGTTTTTGCAACAAACGCTTAAAATAAACCACAGCAAAGCAAATTTTACCTTTCCATAAGTTGTTTCCAGTAGTGGTGATAGTTTTTTGGCAATCTGATATCATAACAAAACAGCAAGATTAGTTTTTAAAAATTTTTGTGTTAAAAAATTCTCTTTACCTCAACGACGATGCCGTTTTCCAACGGAACTTGTTTTATGAGACAGAATCCAACCTCCATAATTGTTTTAGCCCATCTGTGTAACGCAATAATTAAACTTTAATATGTATTTTTCCCTGGTAAAAACTAATCACTGTAATAACTGGTAAAGTGGATTGAATCTAAAGAAACGCTTCAAAGGCGATGGTCAAAAAAGCGTGCAAACAACTTAAATTACTTGTGCTAATAATGGATATTCTTCAAAGCACATTCCATTACGATTGCTATGGTCACGTGCAGTGTTTTTTAAGGTGTTTTTTTTAATAATGGATATTCTTCAAATTTCTCCAGCGGTTTCCCAAAATTAAATATGGCTATTTTTTGGTATTTAAATGAAACACTTGCGGTCTCTTAAAACTACTTAGCGGTCACCCAAACCAAACCTTAAAAAATACCCTGGTCACGTGAGTAAAATTGCGAAAAGGCGTATAACTTTCTTGTCGCTTGAAAATGTTATCGACAAAAAGAAAACCCACTTAAAAACGCCTTCGTCGTCGCCCAACTCGCTGTGCGTCATTTTCGGCATCTCTCTCACTCCAGCCGATATTCCATAGCGACTGATGACGTCACGAGCATTAATGACGTCATGGAGGCATGCGTCACAGTTGCAACGCTCGCGCAGCCATTTTGCCGGGTGCTTGATCACGTGATCTGGGTAAATCTCCCCCGAGATTTGAATTGAAAGGTTGGTACCTGGGAAGTAGAACATCATAGAAGTTGTGTCTTTATTAAATGTTCTAATTTATTTTACAATACTCGTAATTGAAACTTAACGCTGGAATCACCCAGTCCGTTGCTTGGTGGATGAAGAATAAAAAGCCTTATAGCAATAGATGTAAGTTCAAAAAAACACTTAGTCGTTCACCCTTTGGTTTTAAAGATATATATATTTCGCTAATACAGCATCGTCAGTATCTACGAATAAGCAGAAAGATTCATTAAAATAAATGAAATCAGTATGCATAAAAATCTACTAATGAAAGTGTGAAATAGAATGCTGCTTTATATCGATGTTAATCTTTAATGTTTGTGATCATTTGAATGTATACATGTGTCAGGGATTTGTAAATGATGCAAGTTTAATGTGTTAGACCGAAAAACAACTGCACATATTTTCGATTATTGCTTTGAAAGAAGGCGTGATTTATAGTCTAGCATTCTATGTTTTATACTTTAGTGATTGCCTGTAGTGAGAAGGTCAAATAACCTTACCTTTCTCTCCTACGTCTACTTCAAGAAGATTCATTTCCTCGGGAAAAGCTGGAATATCGACCAGATATAAGCCCTTGAATTCCGGCACACATTTCTTACATCGACAAAAGAAGCGAAGCCATTTCACGTTAAACCTGTAGCAATTGTAGTAATATTAATAAATGTTTAAATCAACCAATATTTAGTTGAAGGTCGGGTCAGCTAATGCGCCAGAAATTGAGGAAAAATCGATTCTTTTTTCAAGGCCTGAGTCTGGCTGGAAAATAAATTTATCACAGTAATGTAACAGCATAAATGTGGCAGAGTGTATACGTTTGGCCTAAAGCAAGCTCGTTTTATTTCAATCAAAAGCCGAACTGGATAAATGCGACGCCCTGTTTGGTCTAGATCAGGGATCGCGTGTCAAGGTTGGCACTTAATGTAATTTTTAGGCCCCGAACGATTTGCGTGCATATACAGGAGTTTCATTTAGAGTGTTTTCAGTTGTCGCTGATATAGATAAAGAATAGTGGAAACAGTTTTTTTTCAATTTACAAATCAATATAATTGACTACTTTTTTCGGCTGCACTAATTTTGATAATCAAAAGACAAATTAATGCGTATCAGAAAAGAATGATGACGTTTAAACCAGTGCTCTTCAACCGGGTATACTGTATACCCAAGTGTATACCACATTAAAATTAGGGTATACGACTGAAGAAAGGTATACGAAGGGAATATAGCTGAGGTCAGTGTTACTAAACGTCGCTATTTTTATGAAATGCAGGAAGACATAGCATGGTGACCAATGTGAGACTGACCTGCTTCTTGTAAATATTATTGCGTCAGGTTGGGATTGTTGCGTCAATAATGTGAATTTTGAAGCAATTAAGCACATACCTGGAGTATCTGTTAAGGTTGAACAATGTACTTTCTAAAATTTCACTTTTAATATTCCTGGAGTAAAGCATTGCGAATACAAAAAATTGAGAACAAGTCAACTCCACAATCCATGTCCAAATCGCTCAAAGAATGCAGCAACAAGCCAGCTATTAAATCAACTTCTTAGGTTTACACACTTTTTTATGCAAAATTTCCTGGACGTAGCACAGGGGGTGCACAACCTTTCCGCCGTGACGGTCGCATCGTAAACCCTTATTAATAGTGCCTGATAGCCAATTTAATTTCTAGCTTGTTACGTAGAACAGTCTATAGGGATCAGGCTTTACTGTTTGTAACGTCACCATCTAAATCAGGGGTTCCTAACCCGGGGTGCACGCACCCCCAAGGGGTGCGAGAACTGTTCCTAGGGGGTGCGGGGATGCTGAATCATTAAGGTTGGTTAGGTCTATTCTATTTAAGCAATTACAGAAGGGGGAGCGAAAATTGGTTAGTGATTTGTAAGGGGGTGCGAAAATTGGTTGGTGATTTGAAAGGGGTGCAGCAAGGAAAAAAGGTTAAGAACCACTGATCTAAATTGTGACGCTAATGATGCCTGTTTTCACATTGTTTGCCCGTAATAGGCTTACAAAAAGTCTCAAACATGCGGCTTTTGGGCTGTTAATATTTTTTCCAGCCCCTCAAACTAGTTTTGCAAATCCAAATATTTCAGTTTACATGTTCACGGCCACAGGTTGTCTACTCCTGGCCTTGTATAACAATAATTCACGCGACCAGCCAAGTACCTATTGGTATTGGTAGACTGTTACTTTCTGTGCACAATTACAAATTTCTATGTGTAGGGTATACAAAGTTGCTTAAAAATTGTAAAAGGTATACCACGGGAAAAAAGGTTGAAGAGCACTGGTTTAAACAATCTTAACATTTTTGTCAAATCTTAAAGAAGTTGTTCTTTTTTATACTGGAACGTTTGTATCTTGTCAGAACATATCTGCAAGTAACCAGGATATTATTTAGTTGTCCAATCTTTCACTTAACAGTCTCAAGCTTATTGCTACAATTCCATACGACGCCGGGTTTGTATGGAAATATAACAATCTGTTGTTATTATGACTATAAAAATAAACACTGAATCGCGTATGTTCCTGTAAACCGTTGGTAACGTGTAAAAAATTTGCAACGTCAGCAGGGGTTTACAAACTTTGCTGATAATTCTTTACCTGCTCAAGTGGGTATCTGCCCAAACCAGCTCGAGATTTTGTTTGTCCAAGCTAATTCGTGATTGCTTAACCTCATTCGACATGTTTCGTCCAGGCACACACTTTTTCCAACTCGATAAGGAAAATACTAACCTAGATCCTGGACGAATGCACAAGTAACTTATAAAAATGACGTGTTTCGAATGTTTGGTTTGATTACGTTTCATCTCTACATCATTGATAGCGTCAAACCAAAGGCACGATTGAAAAATGTAACATAGGCTTTCAAGCTAACATACAGTCATGTTTACAGTTTTAGAGATCAAAGCACAACCAAACACACGTTGTTTTGAAAAAAACTGTAAAAACATAAAATTCAACAAACTCCATTCAGATACACAACTGCCACACATGGTTTGTAAACAAACAGACGAATCCTTGACTAAAAACTAAACTGTGACGCTGAGCCGACTTCACTTTGGTTTTCAAGCAGTTGCTTGGACATTTTGGGCCAGTTTCCTCAGTGGTGTATGCCCCAATTTTGGCATCGCACAGACCAGGTGGGGCACGGGTTTTTAGCCTGTTAGTGCCGTTGGATGGCTACACTAGCCAATACGACCGATCTGTCCTTACCGGCTGCGCTGATGAGAACGTATAAGTCGAAACACTGTGTACCGTCTGGTAGACTAAAAAGGATTATGACTGCACACCAGGGATGCACATGGCATCATACACACACTGCTATAATCTGAGCTATATCACTACAACTAGCGCAAGTGCATTTGTTTAGTGAACTCCTACATACCCCTTCGCACTCATGCACCATTGTAGCTGGTGTTCTACACCCTCTAGAGTGCATCTTGTAACACGCTTGATAGCTTCTCATTCGTTTTACTCCATTGTCAATTTTTCAGTTTAAAGCACTTTATCAACAACCACAAAAATATTCGGTCGAATCATAATAACGTACGCAACAGCAAAATATCTATTCTTCTACCACTCGATTGCCTAACGCCATGACCAGACGATCATCGTTTACTTTGTCGCGTTGCCCAAATGTTCTGTGTGTCAAACCACACAAAAAAAAACGTTTCAGGTCCACACTGAAAACGTGCAACCTAAAAAATGAACAGTTCTAACTTTATCACGATTCGTAGGTTTTGTGCTTTTTTCAGGAAGTTGAACTATTTTCACTGGCATCCGTTACTTGGTTAAATACTAAAGCTAACAGCTATTCAGTAATTGATTGGCATGTATATTAAGCACAATATGTAAAGCTCTTTTGCTAGCTTAAGTCACATGTTAGTACATTACTAAAGTAATACTTCGAATTACTTAATCCCCGGTGCTGCCTTGTAAGTTAACACCAACCTAAACAGTTATCGTTCAAAACAGGTGATACTTGCAGTGATTTCTCTTTCTTTCGAAACCCATCCGCTTTCCTAACACAGGTGGTTAGTTTGTGGGCCACACCTCGACTGGTTTCATCAAACTCACTTTCTTGTGAGCTTCCGTCACATAACGCTTCATTACCTTGACGTTTTGATAAACGCATGTGACGTCGAAACGTAACATGAGTTTAATTGCCGGTGGAACAAGAAGGCAAGTTAAATATGCTTGGCAATAACTTTATATTATTTATATTCGACGAGCTGAGCTACAAAGCGATGCGGCGCAGTTACACATGCTTGCTTTACCTGAAAACCAAAACAAAGCTGGAAAGCCAGGAAACAACGCCACAGTTTTTTTTCCGGAAATGAAGCTGTATTAAAAATACATTTTGCATCCGGACTGCAAAATTCTGTAATGTGATGCAAACGTTATTTACATATTAACAACATTGTGTGTTAACAGCCTTGGACATAAAAGGCTAATTTAATAAAATTGTCAGAAACTTGTGTACCACTATTCGACAACATTCTATTGATTTAAGATTTTAAGTTTAAAGCACAACTAAAGTGAAATGATTAAATTTGTTCCTGTCTAGGCACTAATATTTTCCCGGCTTTAAAAGCCTATATGCCTCATTTTCTTGTTTGCCAAATAAAATATTGACATAATGAACATTTTGCGGTAACCAGAGTCATATTACAAACCGTTACAGTCTGGCATAAAGGTAACCTGCGCTAGCGACAACTAACGTCAAAAATATTCAAACGATTTACGTTTCAGAGCAAATTATTTTCTCCACAAATGAACGTCTGATTAGCTGTTGTTTATTTGTCACGTGACCCATACATGGCACACAACAATGTCGAACATAATATTATACCACACTACTTTGTTTTTCACAGACTGACGATGCTTACAAAAGGGAAACACGTTTATCTTGCTGAAAAATAAGAAACATACTGGATTTTTTATTTAAACAAACTTTGCCTCTGTTCAGCAATTGGTTGGCGACATTAGAGTTGTACACTGTGAAGTGATGGCGAAAACGCCATATAAAAATTTGTCCGGTATAGGCGAAGTTTCGGATTAACCGATGTCGATTAATTAAAGCGTTACCGATGTTACAAATCATTTGTACCTAAAGTTTTGTCTGAATTAGGCGAAGATCCGGATTATCCGAATCCCATTTAATCCAGGTTTACTGTATAACGCCATAATGTGTCATAGTTTTCAAAAATTGTTCAACTTTTAGGGAATTCAAATAATAATTAAAAGTTTTATTAAACCAGTAAAAGGCCTTTGAAGTCCTGAGGGGGAAACATATCAAATCACTACATATTTTGGGTTATGTTCGTTCAAACGCGTGAGAATAAAGAATCGCTCTTTCCGTCTGCTGTTACCAAAATTTTGGCTCTTTCATCTTGTTGGTGATAAAAAGCACTCGTCGATGGGCTCATGGCGTTTTCCATTAGGGTTTTGTTTCAGCACGCCACCGCTAACACCTCTCACACACATTAGCATGCCACTAATGGGCATGCCTGATTGTAAATACCAAAACAATTTGTCGAGGGCGCACACGGGTGTTAATTACACTTAAGCATCTTGTGACTAACCTTGTACCTTTTATTCGACTCCAGATTTGTCATGTGACAGAAGAAATTATATTTAAATGTAGAACATGGCATGTAAACAATTTATTCAGTGGGTGATTTGCTGCCAACAGTTACAAACGTCATGTTTGTTTTCTTTGCAAGGAAGTTGATGTGCCAGAAATTCAACTGCAAGAAAACCTATGTAATTGACAGCTCAATCATACGATAGTTGCGTTCGAAACAGTCGAAGTAATCTTTGAGAATGGAGTGTTGTGAAAGAAACAAAGTAAATCAACGCTTTGTTGAGCATACATATATCGATCTTAAAAATGAAATCACGATTTTAGTGGATATGGAATAGATGCAGAACTTGTTTGTAAATTGAGTGTCTAGTGAAAAAATTTAAAAAAATTAAAAAAAACTAAAAAAATTTTTGCGTAGGAACTATGCATTTAGATTTTGAAAACAAATTGCTCTTATATATCTTTAACGTTTGATAGACTTCATGTTTAACGTTTAAGAGAACGAAAAGACTTTTTAACAAGAGCATCGCTTTATATTTGTGCTCACTTGTTTTCTGACTGTGTAATCATAGTAATGTTTAATATAGTTTGCATAAAAAATCGTCAATGCAAGATATTTTGGGGAATTCTGCTTCAGTTCATCGTAATGACAAGTTGTGCAAGTCTCTTTCACGAGTTATCGGAGACCGGTCTATGGGATCTGATAGCTGACGACCGATCTACCAATCTTATCGCAAAAGCTCTACTCGACAACGGCCTTCTCCGACATAAAGATTTCTGGGAAATCCGAATCCAGGCAACAGAGAAATCAAGATTCAAAGCTCTTATATTATACATAGACTTGGTTATAAGTGAGCATAACGACCCTAAATTGGAGTTTAATGTGTCGACTATTATTGTCCTTTTGGTAAATGCTTTGTATCAGGGTTTAATTGAAAACCAATCGCTTACTTACTGCAGCCAGTTGCGTATTTGTTTCTTAATACAATGGCTTGTAGATTACAGCGAGGGCCAAACGTACTTAAAAGCAAGCCAGAAGGTTTGCACTTTGTCAGGAATTCCAAGCCACAAACGTGACAACTCATCAGGTGCATTAACGACCGACCTATATGACGTCACGCCCCCCAGGCCCGCATTTACGAGCTCGCGAAGTTTTTCGGTCACAGCGCAGGTCCACGATTTTGCATTACTCAACAACAAGAGTAGCGGGCGAGATGTTCCTAAGGTAGCGGGCGCGAGTGAAACAAGGAAACTGTTTAAAACTGGCGTAAACAGACATAAGAAACGAAGCAAATACCAGCAGCCGATTCCCCGAGGCGTTTTAGCGTCTCACGATTACATCGAAGCTTTGGAATGTTGCGAATCTAATCAGCTTCCAACTTCACACAACAACGATAACAAGAGAGAGAGGTTTCTTTCTCTACCAGGGCAAGTCGACAGCGAGATGGAGATTGTTGCGACGGCTTGTGGCATTAGACAGACTTTAGGCTTCAATCCCGAATGCATGGAGAATAACCGGAGCTCTAGGACTGGTTCATTTAAACAGAGAGTTACTGTCCGCGACGGAGAGATTAACGACGTTTTTGAAAGTTGCGATCGATTTAAATCTCTCTCCTGTCTCGACAGACTTCGTAATTTTTCTTCTAGTAACCTCGATGAAAACCAACGCGAAGATGTCGATGTGTGTTGTGACGTAACAAACGGTGATAGTGACGGAGGATTTGTGTCACATGACGAAGCAGATATTGTTTCAATTTCTTCTTTTGCTTCGGCGTCAAGTTTCTCGTCTGAGATTTTGAACGGTTGGTTGAACGAAGAGGAATTTGATTCGAGACAGGATTCTTTGCTGGAAAGCAAGAAAATGGAACAAACTGGTGAAGTAGATAACAAAGAAAATGTTACAGCAAAGGTCAGCAATGTCAAAGAAAACCCAGTTACATATGTTTGCATCAAAGAGCCAGACGCCAAAATGCTAATTCAAGAATCTGAAGTTCAACGTAAGGTTGTAGAGAGTAAGTTAACGACGTCAGTTACCATGGGAACAGTACCCAGAACACAGAGAGACGTATTTTGGTCGACCGAGCCCGAACTAAGATCAACTGTGGACTTTAGAAAAGTGCTGCCAGATCTCCTGAAGTTCAACATATTCAGCGCTGAACAGAAATCGAGGTACGGGGATTTCAAGGGCAAGTTTTCCAGTTTGATTTTACAAGCTGTTGGTGAAAGAATCGACCAAGATGAGTCAGTGCTGGGACCGTTTCTGCTGGCTCTGCGGCCTCATTACCCTGCAGTTGTGGATAAAATACATCAAAGAGTATTTTGTGAAGTGCACAGCCAAAGACCGAAGTCAGGATCTCTTCAAAACGAAAATTGTGACACCGGTGGTGAAGGATTCCAGAAAACAAGGTAACATTTGAAAGTGTTGTTCAAACTAGATCTATCAGCTACGCTACAACTCCATCAGCTGCGACTAGCACTCATTAGCCAACACTTTATCCATTATTACCATGTTATTAATTATGCTTACGGGTTTTAGTTTTGCACTTATCGTTGTTGTGTAATTTATGTAAGGATTAAAACAAGTACTTGAGACCCTTATTCGGTATTAGCACTGCAACTGCCGAGTCTGCGTGTTTTAGTTGGTTGAGCGCTCAGCCTGTGGTTGTGGTTTGTATCCCACAACATGCTTAATCTTACTAAGGCCACGCATGCTGTAGTAAACATTGAAGACCCACTTGGGCTCAAACCAACTTTTAAATCTAGAAATTCAAATCTCTATTATAAAACGTTTTACCGCGTGTCTTTTGCTATCGTAATTTTTGCTTTGCCAAGAAAGTCAGGGGCTCAATTTAGGTTGCTGTTGTTGCCTCTAAATTTTGTAAAAACTTTCTCGTTTGTTTTAATATTCATTATCGTTCCAGGGGGTTCCCCAAGCATCAGCGACGTTACAACTTCGACCACCAGGGGTCGCCCTATCGCCCTATCACGTGACCCCGATCACATGATAAACTTGCAAAAAAACTACTTGCCACATCCTGCTACAAGTCGTTACTTCTCAAAGGGTAAGCCAATAGTTTGAAGTCTATACCATTCTTTTTTATGGGACAACATTGCACTAGCGCGACGGTCGAAACTTAAGACTGTACCTAAAAATAACTAACACATGTACAGTTGATGTTGCTTTGGTTGCACTTTCCCCGGGCCAGATAGAAGGGAAGTAGAACATAAGTCAGATTTGAGGGCAATGTGATATAGACATATACACTGTGTTGTCGTTGGACTGAAGGCAAAAGTATATGAAACAAAAGTTATCTGATTGTTAACACTAAAGCAAGCGCTGCAATCTTTGCCCCTTGCGCCCCAAAACAAAGACAGTGCAGCTTTACCATCGGTTTTTGTTTAAGGTAGTATTCAGACGTTTACAGCTAGAAACTGTGCACACAATTAATGACATCTCATATTTTCCTTCATTATTTTTCAGATACTTTAAAGCACTCAGCAATCCCCAACAACAATACAACAGCACCACAGATTAAACCAAGTCTTACAACACTGACAACCCCGAACCAACACACCAGACTTGGTCTTAAAGCCAACAACACAAAGAAATTATCGTCCACAAATGACGCTAGAGCACATTCTTCACCAAAGAAAAATGCGAAGAACAGTAAGGAATTACCATCCATGAAAACTGATGACAAATTGGTTGAGAGCAAGAAAACGCTCAACCATAAGACGGTGGCGGACCACAGTTTGCAACCAGTGATAGTTGAACCAGAGCAGTTCAACCAACCAGCGGACCAGGTAGACAAAACAGTAGACACGAAAGATGGAGAAACGAAATTGCCAAAAGAAGATTTATCGAAAACCGATCAACCAGAAGCCAACGAAGATCAGCAACCATCATGCCTAGATGAAACACCAACCAAAACTTTGCCAGAAGAAGAAAAAGGTAAGCACCACTTTTTAACCATTTAAATGGGACAAACAAGAGAAAACGTCTGTTATTGGTGTATTAAGTATTTGATTTTCCTGTCCATAAAAGTAGGTGAAGTCAAATATTTCTTGTAATTAGATCAGCATTAGAAAACTAGCTCGTTACTTTGATCGCGGACAACTTGCAACGCTTATAGGCAATATCCGATTTCGAATCAGTTACACGGTTACATGCGTGAAACTTTATTGCATGACAACGACGTCCGATGTCCAGGAAATTGCCCGGTGACCTTCAAACCTGTCTGGCGACCTTCAGGGCGACACGTGACCCTATTGTGACGCGTTCAAGTCTCATAAGTTCAAACAAAGGGGCACCGACTGCACAAAGCATTGCCGTAAACCTGTTTGACAGGGGCCCTATATTTAACTGTAGGTTCTTGCAGATGAATAACGGCTTTGTTGGAAAGAAAAGTTTAAACCTTGCAATTTGACATTTGGCACCACATAGTTATCTGTAACTTTGCGAGATAAGACACTTGCGTGTAATGTTTGCATCAACGTTATCAGCTTGCAAGATAAGGATGAAAGACGAGCTCTGTTGCAGCTGAGACGTGAAATACCAAACTACTTCTGTGACACATTAGTGGCAACGGAAACTCCATTAAAATTCCTGTAAAGTTAAAGCCACGAGTTCAAGGTCGAAATGCACTTAAGGTTCAATATCTTGTGCACAAAATCCGACTTAAAATTATAGACTTACAAGTTTTATCGTGTTTTGGACATTGCGGCATTTTGTACAAACATATTTTGCCTGACAAGTTTTTTTTTTACCACATAGCGGTATCTTGGCAAAAATGCAGTTATAACAATGAAAAAATGCTTATAAATGACGAAAACTGATAAAACTGATATATTATCAACAAAATAGAAGAAAGAACTTTAAAATGTTAAAGCGTTTTTCATACATCTGTTTTTCAAATCGTGTGTTGAAATTAATTTTCTTTTTTAAAAACCATACTGGCTACAAAAAGTTAAAAAATCCACTTTAGTAATACCAAAGCAACAAAGTCTTGAAAAATGTGAAACAGTCGTGTTTTTCATGTGGTTTTTGAATCGTGCTTCTAAATTAATTTTCTCCCTTCTAAACCGCACTGCACTTGTTATCAATAATCACCAGCAACAAACAACATAGATTCGCACTCAATTAGTTTTGCCAAGATCCAAGAACCACAACACTCAGGATTTACACAACAACTACGGTGGGATACCACAGGGTGCGATGCTATCTCTACTTCGCGGTAAAAACTTAAAACACGTGCAATGTACCCGGTGATTTATCGATATTGCAATCAATTTCAATCTGAAGGCGTTTGTTTTGTGCCCAACCCGAATCTAATTTTGTGCAAAACCGCAAGTTTTTTGTTTAAGCGGAAACCAGTTCATCGTTTTGCATCGGAAAACAGGTTATAACAGCGGTTCTCAAACTGGGGTCCGCGGCCCTTTAGGGGTCCGTGAGGCAATTTTGGGGGGACCGCGAAAAGGTTGAAGTAATTTTATAATCTTATTTGGGGTCAGTTTGTGTCACTAAATAAGTTCAAATCAAAGTAGAATTGAGAATGTACTGTCTGTATTGCTAAACAATAGCCTTTATTGCATGACAATTAACAAAAATGCAATTGTTCGCGCACAATCGTAATGTTTTTTTGTCTTGTTTGTGATGTCACAAGCATCTTTGAAACATTATTATTCGCAGTTTTGTATAACTAGTTAAAATCCTGCAATCAACTTTCGTTTTTCTGAAATACACATTCAAGCTTGAGGACCGCGAGCCCTTGAAATAATGGCAAAGGGGCCGTTTTGAAAAAATAATGAAAAAGTTTGAGAACCACTGGGTTACAACATTTAAAGTTTAAACTAAGAATTTTTGTATTGTTCCTAAAAATAAAATAAAATTAAAGAACATTTTAGCGGTTTTTAGATGTCGTATAAACCTTCATGTTAAATTAGGATTCGTGTAAAATAAACATGTTTAGACATTTTTTTTATTTTCGTTTCTTTAAGTAAGAAACAAATGTATTAGCAAGTTGCTGAGGTTACCAATATAAATAGCATCACCTGGCCTAATACGGAAATAAATCAAGATTATAAATGATAGAAAGCGCAGATAAATAATGCAAATAAAATGTCCACAAATTAATGTGTAACAGCTACAACGCCAAGTTGAAAAATCAAAGTTTGTTAATGTTCACATAAATGAAATGCAATAAACAAAAAAGTCGATTTTACACCGACAAGGTTCAGCAACACAACTACATTGTGACGTCGTAAACAATCCCTTATGACGTGTCCTCGGTACTTAAACCCCCGAAGATGAATCGGTAAACGCTTGTCTCCTGTGTTTGCGTTTTATTGCCCCCTTGAAGTAAAACCGTTAATCGCAAACAAGTTCGCCAACTGCACACTTTTTCCCACGCAACCACTTTTACCTTCGTTGATTATAAAAAGAAAAAAACAGAGTCTTTGACAAACACACATTTCCAAATAAGGCTTCATTTCTTTAAAGGTTCCGAGATTTTTTACCATCTTAAAAAAACAACTTATAAGACTTGTTGTTTGGTGAAATTTAATATATTGTGCTTTTTTAAAAGCATTTAAACATAAGAACCTTTTATCTTTGATAACAAAAAAAATCTTGGAAAGTGTTGGAAAGTAGGTCATATATTTTATCGTTAATTATTACCCTAACCCTAAGTATTGTTTTTGATAAAACTAATAGTTTTCTTTTCTTACAAAGGTACAACCGACAAAAGTACGGAGCCCATCAAACGAAGTAGCCATGTGAAGCGCGCCACATCTTTCCAGGAGCACAGAACCGGACAATGCGCTACTGGAGTGGATAAAATTACTCCCGAAAACAAAACTAAACGCAGTCGCCTCCTGAAAAACTATTTCCACGAGAAACAGGACGGAAAACCGCGAACACGATCTCTTAGTTTTTCATCACATCCAGAAAAGAGCCAGAAAACAAAGAATTCTCCAACAGCAGACGAAATAATACAATCCAAGCTTGAACAACTCAGCATGGGCACAGAGGCTTCACAAACTGACAAAGATGACCCTGACGCAGTTTTAACGGAGTTAGTCAAGCGTTGCGTGGTAAGCGCGCGTTCGGGATGGTTAATCCGAAGATTCCCGAGTGTTTCCGATCGTCGAAACAAGCTTCTCACCCTATTGGCTAATTTGCCTGAATGTGACGTAGCGGAAGTGAAAGAAAATTGTCCAATCACAATCGAGTTTGTGAAACGCAACTGTCGCGTGGAAAAAACAACGAAACCAGAAAAAGAAAAGGTAAAAATTCGTAATCTCTTTAAACGTTGATTAACTAACAAGCTTAACGAAAGCAACTTTGAATACATAGGCTTGAAAACCAAAAAGTTTCGAACAGGCCCAAACTCATCAAGTGTGTTGAGTTTCAAACAAGTTTTAAGAACGGTTTCGGACAAGGCATTATTTGTATTTGAAAAGCACGAACAATAACTTTCTAATTATAGTGTTGAAGCCAAAGTGCCAAAAATGGCCTTTGACTTAAAACTCCCTAAAACGTGGTTAGAAAAAATGCGCTTGATAACGATATAACATATCATTCAAACATATCATTCAGCATGTTCATTATAAGGGTTTCAAAGACGTTTAACCTGACATTGCAGTCAAACCAAATTACCAAAAAATCCCATTTACTAAGCAAAGGGATTCACAAACGTTCTATTAATTACTCTTTCCTTTCACGTAATTTTTTAAGGAATCACCTCCAAAGGAAAACAATGATGTCACTATGACGTCAGCGACCGCCAAACCGAACCTCGAATCTACGTCACCACCGCAGTAAGTGCAAATAAACACAAAGTTTCATCTCTGTGACAGAGTAGGTTATAAATACGAGATTACATTGATCGGATTAAACTTCTGCGTCATAACTTTGTTTCTGGATGGGCGCGACAACTTGAACTTGCGTTTTGAGGAGAAAGTCGAAAAAATTACAAGTGTAGTGCGAATCTTTACGTGCTATTTGTGGCTTTGTTGTCTCACAAGGGACATGTAATGTTATGTTTCATTTTCAAACGTTGCGGCAAATGCTTATGTCATGATCAGTAGTTTGCCGAAAACTTTTTGTGACTTGGACATCGTTCTTTTTGCGTCTATTCGATTTCACATAAAGAATAATGTGACTGTTTCAGAGATTTGTCCACCACTATTATTTAATATTAACACAACCACAACATACAATAATGCAAGATTTTGTTTTTAAACGAGCTTTCAGCAATCAAACCACGTGACTTATATATTTGTTGCGACATTTACCATTTCTATTTCCATGTGAAAGTTTTAGGTGAAAAATAAGTTTAAAATATACCTGTTGTAAATGGATATAATTAACTGAACGGGCTCAGTAGAGAAATGCCTTAAAAGGAAAATCCTATAGTAACGCCCCTACGTTTTAATTACGCAAGAACCGCTTAGTATAATCGCAGTACGAGTAATGAATTGCCCAAATTGTTATCGCATAGTTTAATTGCAGGAATCAGTGTGAAATACAAGGAACTGAATCTAAGAATATGCTTGAAGTTGAAGCAGAGGTGGAAGCCACAACAACAACCACAACGGATCTCTGCGGAGCAAAACGACTTCGCGGCGCTAATTCCGATTTAAACCGCGACATCGATTGTGACATCACACTTGAAGAGGCGCGGCAAGCAGAAGAGAATGAAAGAGAAAGAATCCGGGTCGGTGAAATCGAGGCTTTTTCTCTCGCCGCTGCACCTGAAGAGAAGGTTGGCCCGCCGACAGAAAGCTTTTCAAACTTGAACTGCTCGCAGCAAAACAATATCACAGCGATAGATCAACAATCATTAACAGAAGCAGTGCAAGATAGTACAGAAAACTTCCCGAAACAACAAGCTAAGGAGCTTAGTACTGGTGATAATTTAAAGGAAATCAAAGCAGCAAACTCAGGCGAGAAATTGAAGAAAAAAAGTGGCACTTTTGTCAGCCACATTTTGTTTCCTATTTCAAAGAGGAAAAACGCGGAAATACGAAAGAAATCAGAAGTTGGAAAACTTGCAATTCCAGTAAAGGTGACGCAGAGCGCAATAACAGAAAAGCAAAAAGATTGCCCAGGCAATTCTTTCAGTGAAATAAACTCCGAAATGCCACCTGTGTTATCTGTTGTCCCGACTCAGAAGATGGATCTAATACATGGACATTGTATGGAACCAATTCACTTTGACAGGAGGTCGCCTTCGCCTCTTACGACAATCTTAACAAATGGGGGAAATATTTCGCCGCCTTCGAGCAAAAAGAAAGGAGCTCGAGTCTCATTCAGCCAACTTCCCCCGGTAGAGATCGAGCTGGAGCCGCAGGATTCAGATTGGGACTCGAAGTCGAACTCTCACAGCACCAATGTGACTTCGCTGGTCACCGATTCAGTTGTGACTCTCACAGTGAAATCAGAACCAGTTGTTCAGGAGCAATCGCTAACAAAGCCTGTTATTGTGACGAAGAAAACAAAAAAGAAGCCTGTCAATCATTCTATTAATGAAATAGATCAGATTAACGAGCTGCTGATGGATATACTCGAGGAAATTGAGGCTGACAATATTTCACTCAACCATTGCTTGGATAACTTGGTACGCGATGGACTTATGAGTGAAGATGTTGCTCTCAGTGTGAGTCCGAATTTCGTGGAGTTCCAAACACGCTCGGCGTCACCTACATTAGTGGATGAATATCAGAGCGACGTCGAAAAGGAACGAGGTGTAGAGAAACTTCTCGACGTCCTAACCAACCTTGGACTTGAAAAGTTGCAACGCTGCCGCAATTGTGTTTTGGGTCGCTTGTGTCAACTCGCCAGATACGAAGATTTTGAAAGCGCACAAAAAGCGGCCGCAGCAGCCAGCGATTCCTCCCCTGAACTCTCAGCTAGCAGAAAAACTTACGAAAAACCCGAAATTGTAAAGTTTCCCGTCGTAAACTCTCCACCACGCGCTCTCACAATAGGGAGAGTCCCTTCTACCGAAGACTCTGAGTTATCTGCCACTGAATCTGATGATGACTTTTACTCGTTACGTCATCAAATCGGACGTCAGCGTCATGACGTCATCACCAATCCGACAATCGAGGAAGAAGATGATGACAATGATTTCTCTGCAGAAACTAATAAAAGGCTTGATCAGAATCACAATGTTCTCGGTTCGAGGGAGATTGTTGACGTCAAAGCTGCGATGCCAACTTTGATTGATAACTGCGTCATAGCGCCACGTCATGCTTGGCTGATTTTGGGCGCGGGCGATGAACATGACCAGAAAGCAAAGTTGAAGCAATTTCTTCGCCTCGCGGATCAAGCGAAACTCCAATCTTTGTATTCAAATCCGCAATTCAGTTGGATTAAAACCTTGATGGAAGATGACAATATTGTGGAGGCTGTTTCAAATCCGCGTCTCTCATTTCTCAAAGCAAGAGAGAGATTTCAGAAGCCAGCATCCAAACTGGGAAGATCTTCCTCCCTTCGTGCATCCGATCTTCATGGAGGGAACGCTCCCAATTTTTCGGATGTTGCTGATCTTGTGGAGAAGCACGCCGCGGCTCGGGAAGAGCAAGAGAAGAGACTCTCTCCTCCTCTGGACGCGCTCCTGAAAGGAAGAGGAGCAAGTTTGAGAAGAACTCAATCCGTGAACATGAACACTGGCGCCAACTTAAGGGAGAACAGAAATACCGACAACGGAACTGGTAAGATTAACAAAGATAAAGATACAAGTGGTTATCAAGGATGAACAAGAATATACTGAACTTAAAAAGTATACCAAAATTTTTGAAAGTATACCAAAATTTGCTTTTTATATAATATGTGTTCATTCTGCACCACATTAATCAAAGTTTTAATAATTGTCAGTAATATATTCAATATGAATTGTCAAATACCAATGTTTGAGAAATTTAAGTGCTTTGAAACGGCTCCTTTCGTTAAAGTTTTTCATAGCCTAACTCTAAACAAACCGCTTGCTAAATGCATAACGATTACACCACCTTCTTGTTTAATTTGTTAAAATAAATTGACCTTTTAAGCGTATGCTAGTACGAAAGCATGCCTTAGTCATTGCCTAAATTCATATTTGGAAATGTCAAGTATGAAGGCGATTAATTTGACAACTTAAACCTCGCGCGCCTTTAACGTAATTACTTGAATACCTCACTAACACACTTGACACCACACACACACTTAATTGTGCAGCAATTTACATCAATTACACGTGTTCATGCGAAGATCTAAACCTTATGTGCATGAAATTGGTTTTTGCAAACTAAATTAGGAATTTGGTTTTAAACCGGTTTTCAAAAGTTGTTATTGCTTCAGTAAAGTAAAGCATTAACTGGGAGTCTGATCTGTTGAAATTCTATCAAAATATATTTTAGAATTGACCTGATGGAAACTCTAAACCAGGGGTTTGCAACCTTTGTAACTGTGGGGCCAAATACAATTGCCAAAATTATATTGCGGGCCGCACCTTTATGTAACACAAGGTGATTTTACTTTGTTGCATGCCAAAAATGCCTTACTACAAGTAAAATTCGCATTTGATTCGTGCAGCATGTTGTCAGTTCGCAGAAAAATAGCACAGGGCGCACTAATCTGCTCATGAAAATATAATAAATGGACTCGATTGCCAGTACATTTTAAATCCAAGTGTCTCTGCGGGCCGCACAACTTTAGTCAAAGGGCCGCAGGTTGCCCACCCCTGCTCTAAACTAACAATTAAAATATCTTTTAATTCAGATTGTGAAAAACGTTTTATTTCAAATTGGCATATTTGTTGGTCAATAAATCAATAATATTTCGCCCCAAACCAAAAAAGCAAGTTTAAATTTACCCACATGTTGATTTACAGCCTGAAATTTAAATGACAGTGCAGCTAATTGCAGCGCCCTTTCATGAAATTTTAGCATTTTGATGTTGTTTACCACGCCATTAGGACAAGTATCCTTTTTTACCGTTTTGCATCATTACTGTAACACAGCTCATTTATAGCAAAATAAATTAAAATTGTTTTTTTGCTGTTACGTGCTAGAGAACGAAATTGAATTTAAATTTACCCCAATGTCAGTTTACAGTTTAAACTGGCATTGACTGTAAATGATTGCTGCGCCTTTTTTCAATTTTACGTTTTTTTGTATTATTATAAGCTTACCTGATAGCATCAAAGGTGACGTTCGTTTCTATAAAGTTCATAACATATAATTAAGTATTTTTTTAGTTTTCAGTAGGGCAGGGGTCAGTAACCTTTTTTGTGCCGCGGACCGTTTTTGAAACGGAAATTTTTTTGCGGACCCACCTTTAAAAAACAACAAATATTCAGCAATGAAAACGACACAATTTTGCCGCTGTAGAGGACTCCATTTAGCAAAACAAATTAGCATTACTTTCTTGCTTATTCCAGACGAAAACTTGAGCAGTTGGTGCCGTTCCAAGCAGCTTTCCCAACAAATCACCGACGCCCTGTCACAAAACGGATACCAGGGAGTTGACGATCTGCGGGGAATCACCGAAAGTGAGATCGAGCAGCTGAGCGGACTTGGTTGGATCGAAAAAGCCAAATTGTGGGTCGCGGTTGAAAACATGAGATTGGATGAGTTTTATCAAAAGACACACAGCGGTCTCGCCGATATTATGAAGATACTAGACAAGTAGAAAGGGTGAGAAATACGTTGTTTTGTACGTTGCACAAAGTTCAACAGCAGTGCAGCCTATTAGTATAAGAACTGAAACTAATAATATTCATGAAAAAAATTACAACATCCTTTCGTTTTTGAGTTTGATCATTTCAAGTTCCAAGTTTAAAACTTAAACAAAAAGTGTAGGACTCGACAGACACAATTCAGTGCTTTGTCTAACTCTCGAATTTATTGTATTTTAAACTTTTGATTTTTTACAGAAACCCAAATAAAGTTGGCGCATATAACAATCAACAGGATGGTCAGATCTCAACAAAACTCTGCTGCGACACCTAAAGGAAATATTCACCAAATGTATGAACACTTCTTACAGTGTATCCACTGAGAACAGTTTTGTATAACTGCACAAGTAGTCATAAGCAAAAGCGTCTGCCTTATTTACCGGACAAAAACATTTTGTTGCAAACCAGGGAATTATGTTAACTTTTCGTGTTTTTTACTTGCTTCTTATACATTTTACAATTTATTTCTTTTTTATGTTCCGTGTTTATGCTGAATTGTTAACTTACTTTTATGGCATATGCCAACATGCTCAAATACACATGTACACAACTACGACGTGTTTTAGTTGTTTACACTACGAAAGTGGAAATATCTTTACAACAACAATACTAGAATTAGGCTACTTACAACGGTTCCTTAAATAACACCAAAAACTCCTCCATCTAACGCAGTGGTCGGCAACCGCCGGTCCGCGGCCCGGTACCGGTCCGCGAGGAGTTCGTTACCGGGCCGTATAATTTTTCAGGGTAAATGCTATGAACATTTTGCCCATGTATTTCGGGGATGATAAACTAATTTAAGCGTTTTTATTGCTAAATATTTGTAGTTTTTTTTATGACCGGTCCGCGGTAAAATTTTCATTTCAAAAGCGGTCCGCAGTGCAAAAAAGGTTGCCGACCCCTGATCTAACGCATTCTGTGGCAGATTGAAGGGGAATGTAAACTGAGGTAGGCCTACAGCTAATTAAGGGCCCACAATCAACAAGCCTCCAACCCCTGAGTTGCATTCATATGCTCCATTAATGACAACTTTAAATTTAAATGAATAAATATCTATGAATCGGGTTCCTTTCCAAGAGTCATGGGCCCCGATTAAACTCGCAAAAGCACAGGTTACCCGTGTTTGCTTTATCGCCCAAGCTTATTCCGCATGTTGGCGCCAGAGAACAGCTCAGAATTCTGGATGCGATCATTTTTATCTTTAGATTAGCCAACGGAAGTCCGTTATCAGTCAAAAATACCCGCCCGACAATAAGATGCCTGCACCAATTTAGTATGATGTCACAATCTTATATGCAACCCGTGAATTTATGACAATCATTTTTTTGTTTAAAAGATCCGAGTCTCACTGGGATTAGAACCCATATCCTTACGAGTGTAGTTAGGTTGTATTTTCAACACTTAGGTAATAATTGCATCACAAATATTTTGTAATAATTGCATCACAAATATGTTTTGTGCTTTCAATGGAAACAAAGAAATTCGCACGCCTCTAAAATTATCTTACAGGTGGAAAAAATAGGTACGTCTAAAACCATATTGAGCCCTGTTCAAATCTTCAGCCATTTAATTTGCTGAGTCATGAAACAATTTATATCAGGCTACAAATATGCTGTGTAACAAAATGTCAATAGGTCAGTCAATTATAACTACTGCCTTCATTTAGGCTTCACTAATATTATACTACATCTTATTTACCAACATACTGACGTCATTGCATTGTGACATAACTGTAGTGTCCGTGTTAATACGGAGAATTTGTGATAGGTTGAACGGAAAACGACGTAATGCATCGATTTATCAGTCTGTTCCGCTAAGGTACAGGTGATATATTGGTTGTCAATACAGCGTTGTCTTTGCGGTATGGTCTTAACTTGAAAAAAATAAAGTGACGGCTTAAAAAGGTTGCGTTCTGCAAGACGGTCATTAATCTACTTTTAAACTGCAGAAGTCGGGTATGTGGTATTAAAAGTTTAATCGCATTAGCAGCTAATACAGATATACCTGTGTAAAGATAGAATGTAAATGGTATCTGCGTGAGTTTTGTCAAGCTCATGTGTCTATAATTGAGTAAAACGAGCAGGAATAATGCTTCACTGAATGTGGTAACTGCCAATTTCACCTAATTTTGTGCAACACGTTTGTAAAATCTTTCAATTTAGCCGCACGTTTAGTTAAAGAATATAACTCAAAATTATAAGGAAAGCGAAAGAAACTAAGCTAATTTATTTAGTGTGGTATTTTTAGGGTTCGACCAAATACTTACGAGCTACTTGAGAGTTCCCACGGGTTTCATTCACAAATTTGTGTTGAAAATCTTTATAAAGGCACGTTCAAAGCATGGACGAAACTAGGCTTGTCCCTAAATTTTGTATTTTTTACTACAATGTATAGCAGAGGTCGGTAAGCTTTAGAACTTAGGGTGCCAATTTTTCACGTGTTTCGTAGGTTTTATGTAAGTTCGAGCAGCAGATCAGTACGTGTAGGCCGCGATTTTAGTATTGCAAATTATAACAAAATAAAAAGCAAAATTGTACTGAAAGAACTTTCCAATCGCTCAGCGTGCCACGGCCTGCTTGCAGTCAAAAATGCTTGTTTGATTGGAAAACTTAGTGGGCGAAGCATTGCTGCCTTGTGTTGTTCTAATAATGAGTTCGCCGACCAACCGCATTAAAATGTTAGTTTTTTTTCAAAATGTTAAATGTTATCTAGATGGGGTGCATCGTAATGTACTTGATAGGAGCATTTCTCCTATAATGGCAGTTGACTGAATCAAATTGCAGAAAATCGGGCTGAACAGTGAACAATGTTGTTACTTTTTTGCAGTTTAAGTTATCAGAAGCAAAAACTCTTGTGGTGAAAAGACGCTACCAAGCAAAAAGACTGAAAAAAATCAAAGACTGAAAAAAATCAATAGAGAAAATCATTTAGACATTTTTTCACCGCCCTTGGACAACATGGGAGACATAATTGAAGCAATATCAACATTTTACCGATTACTCCATGCTACCCTTTTACTTGCAAGCCTGATCAAGCTTGTATTAATTGTTATGATCATCTTCAAGTTAAGGGAGAGAATGTTTCGGTTTATCAAATACTCGCTCAAGTATTCCACATTTGTGTTGGTTTCATTGTTGGTGTTTCTCTTCACCAAAGTCAAGCGACAAAAACAAAACTGATGCTTCTTGGTTCAAAAACATTTTGTAAAAAAGAGCCATGTTACATGCTTTTGTACCTTTATGGCATTTCAAACTTGAAATCATGAAATTCGTACTTTAGTTTGCCACTTAAACGGTTTGAAATGAAAGGTAGTATGATTTATAATTTAAATGGTATGAAGCATGGTGCGTCTGTGTTATACCACAACTTCACTTTCTATTAGGTTGTTCCGACATAGAATTGAAATTTTAATTATAAGAAGCAAGACCTTAAGTTAGTAACTAAACAATCAACTAAACCCAGGGATCCAAAAGTCATGATTCAAATTTAGGGTGCAAGATTTACTTTAATTGTGTACACACAATGATGAACTTTAAGGTTGCATAAGTGCATGGAACTTATGTACATGAACACCATGAGTTTTCTCTTCTCACCTTCGCTTGTATTATACATGTGGTTTTGTGTCTGACAATGTATTTGCCAATGTTTATTTGTTGCATCACAGAGGGTAACATGTCAATAGTTTGCAGCAAAGGAGTTAATTATCAGTGCTATTATTTGGGTAATGGCTTAATCTATTATCTTGAAAAAGGTTTAAATTTTTCACAAGACAAAGTAGATTACACACAAACTTTTGCTTTCATGCACTTTCGAACACAAGATTTTAGGACCTATTTTTCTGGGTCATACCAAAATGTATTTGTACACCACTACTGCAACAGTTATTAAGCTCATTTCTGTTCGAAATAAATGAAAATAATCAAAATAGAACAACATAGTTTTACCTTTTATTTTCATGAGATTACGAAGTTTGCAAAAACACTCAAATCAACAGGAACTATTTGCGCTTGACAAACTTGCGGCCAACTGCGTTCGGATTTCTATGGCCTCGAGGATGTTGTTGCCCAGATCTCACACCCAAGCGAAAAGCGCGGCTGTTCACTTCATTTGTGATAAAAGGAGATGAATTACAATCATAATCATCACTCCATACATTGGTTTTCTGCAAAGCCTTGCGACTCAACCTGTCGTGTGGGAACCTCTGATCCTCACATAATAATGGATTGTGAGCATGCTTTCCACCTTGTGGTGTGGGAAGGGAATAACGAAGTCCACGAGGATTTAGAACTTTTGGGTTTCGAGAAAAGAACATTTTCATCGTCCCATCTTCCTGGATTTCCACAGGGACTCGTTTTAAAGTTTTGTTCCCACATTTTGGACAGAAGATTTTATCCATGATTTTGGTAACATGAAAGCAAGCATGGCACCGAAGTACATAGCTTCTAGCTGTTTTAATTCGCATTCCGTCAACAGACAGTACCTGTAGATTCATTTGTATGAGAACATTCTGCATTGCAAAATCTGTTGTGAGACATGCAACACTTGTGTCCTGCTCCTGTAAGTCTTCAAGCTGTTCTTCTTTCATTTCCTGCAGCATCCCAGGAGTGATCCAACCATCAGTGTCCTCTTCTTCATCATCTGCTTGTTCATCCGAGTCTATTTCATCCTCTCCAGATTCTGTCTTCTCCTCAGGAGCAACATCAGGAATTTGTAAATCATGATCTGCTGTTTCTTCTGTTTGAATGGTTATACTTTCAAACTTATCAGTCAAGTTATTCTCATTTTCATCATTTGCTTTATCTTCACTTGTTTTTTCGTTTGCTATTTCCTTTGATTTATTTTTGTTTGGCAAATAAAATCCAAGTAGTTCAGTTTCTTTGATCGGTTTACGTCCCAACTCGATTTGGTTCTTAGCTTTAATATCTTCCTTAATTTTGTCTTTGGAGCCATGAAGGGAAGTTAACTCATATGTTAAAGCAAGAACTTTAATGTCTGTGTGTGAAAGACTGCCATAATCTCCTGTTTTCTTTGAAACTTCTGTGATTTTTTGGATTGATTCCGTTCCTGGTTGTTTGTAGTTGATCTGATACGGAAGAGCGGCTAATCTTTGCTTCGTAGCTTTATCTTTGATTTCAGAAATCACCTCTGGGATAGTATAGATAGAACTTCCCAATTGGTACAAATCAGCATTTCTTATAAATGCACCAGAATCCGCTATTAAATATTCCACTTTCATAGTGAAGAATTTTTCAACAAATTCCTGCTAAAATCAAACAAATGTCGGGCAAACAACAAATAGCCAGGATGATTAGACTTGAATTAACTGAGAGTATTTAAACTGAACAGTATCTGACCCTGAATTAAGATAGCTTAATATTAATTGTGGAAATAGAACTAAGATGCAGAAATTAACAAAATATCACCCAAAATTAAACAGTTAAAAACGCATTTTTAGACAATTAAATCTAACTCAAATTTATTTACGTTTGGCCATTTCCAATAATACCTCTATTTTAATATATAGCTCACTAGCTCGACACGTTTCAAATAAATCTAATTTCATAACTAAAGGTCAGCACCAAAAAGCTATATTTTAACAAAATTACTTTGCAATTTTTATTCCAATTCCAATCCAAACACATGTTTATTTTACACTCATCTAGCTTAATTACTTCGTATGAGGTCTGTGTATATGTCATTTTTTTGGGGAACTTTGAAATCATAAAAGTCAAAAATATTGATATGAATGCCAATCAGCTTTTATATCAAGCAGAAAAGGGTATTTAAATCAAATAAGTAAAAAATAACAGATAAACACTCGAATTTCAAATCCAGTTCAAGTATATACGTCTGTCAAAATTTGTTTTATTGTGTGTAGTGTAGATCAAGAATCTTTTAACCCCTAGAAATTTGCATCAAGTCAACAGCAAAAACTATGTTAAATGTTTTGTAAAGTTGTCGGTACTAAAATACAATTTATTTTCACCTTGTGGCTGTTTTTTTTTAAATGTTTGTCACCAGAGGGGGGAAACAAGCAAGGGGGAGAAACAAATTTCCTGATCGGGAATTTTTGTTTTTTGAAATGATTTATTGTTTGTAATTCCTGGTCTTGGCTTTGTGCGAAATTGACGATCAAAATGTGTTTTTAAACTGTTTCGTGTCTGGATTTTGCCTATATGTCTATACATGATTTCTTGGTTTTAGATTGATAATAAATATGATAATAAAGAAAGTAAAACGTTTGGTTCTGTTTCGTTTTCCTGTGTTTCAATTAAATTATTAAAAGCTAACTTCTGTCAAAAACTTTTCAGACGTTATAGGCGATGTCTGTATTTGCTGAAGAAAGCTTGTTTAATGAGTTTGAGGAAAATGGTGAAGAATCAAGTGGAGATGAAAGTGATGGTGAAGAGGATTTCAACTCTGTGTTAGACGAATATAAAGAAGAAAATTCAAAGCTTAAACAAGAAAATATCCTTCAAAACACATTTGACATAATAACATTGTACAATTTATTGCTAAATATTTTTTATTAGGTGATTAAGTGAGCACTGTTTTATGAAATAAATCTCTGCCAATTTAAATCATTCCAAAAAACATGAGTTTGAAAATAGTAAATCATCATTTGATATCAAATGTTAAATAGTTACTCCTTAGCAAATGCTTACACGAAGAATTGAAAAAGGCATTGCGCATTATCACACAACCTGCAAATTTGAAAGTTCGTGATTCTGATGCTGATGGACCTGTGGCTCAGATACTTCTTTTCAACAATGTTTGCAACAACAGGTAACATTTGTGTTATATATTTTCAGAAACCAATTTTTAACAGCAGTGTTACATATGATTGATGCATAATTATATATATTTAAGGAACCGTTTGTGTATTATGTTAGGAAAGCTTTTTTTAGTATCGGTTAATATTAGTATTTCGAACCATCACTTAATACATGATTTGCAGTTCAGTTTATTTTGTTTTTATGTGTTTCAAACATTTGAACTTTTGATTGTAGTAAAGATGCATTTCTCTAAAACAGGCCAACTTGCATTGATCAACCACATGAAAATTCTTTTTTGACAGACAACAAGTTGAAGAGATCAAAAAGTTTTTGAGCACAATATCAACGAACCATTATCACCAAAGAGATGAATTTGCCGTTATGCAGCCCCAAACATCGGCTGTGCAATTTCCAAGTTACCAGCGTAAGTCGTATATGCCCGAAAAAAGCAGCAGAGACAAGAGACGAGCGCAGAAAGCTTACATGGTAACAAGAAGTTTCCAAGTTTTCAATGAAAAATTCTATATGGATCAGCTTGGCGAACCGTTGCAGGTATTTTTCTAACTTTATGTGTCCAATTATGTTAGCAGTGGTATTAAGGTGAGCTTGGTTTTGCAGAGAAATGAAAGGACTGACTGTGCAATTCCTGATTATGATCGGGCATATTACGATACACTTGATGGTGAAATTGAAGTACCAGAGACAGATCCACATGCATTTTCGTAAGTCTATACCAAAATCTGCATACATTCTGATCTTGAGAATTAACAGGAACAGAAAAGTTTTCCTTTGAACATTACCCCCAAAAAATATTTGTTTTGCTAGTAACTATTTTTGTGTGATTCGTAAGCATGATTTTTTTGATGAAATTACTGTATTTTAGGAAAGTCAGTCGTATGTGTTTTAACTGTGGGATGAAAGATCATCAGGTAAAGGATTGTCCTTCACCAAGAGATCAGAGAGGAATTAATCAGAGAAGACAGGTACTTTGTAATCAATAGCTGTGGACCTATGTTTCATATGTTTGATTTTGTTTCAACTTTTGTTTATTGTTTACAATGTTTGATTTTTGTTGAGCACACAAAATACTGGGTTACCGCCTGTGTTTACCCCTTTTCGTTTTGTGATAATGACAACAAACACAACTTTTGCTTTTTTAGCAATTTTTGGACAAAGTGTCCAATTCCCCACAAGCTGGCTCGACACGTTATCATGCAGACAAGGAAATAGATGAATCGGATCCAAGATTTGCAAGTTTCAAGCCTGGAGTGATCAGGTAAACATTGAGGTTTATATTTTACCAAGTATGTAGTTTGATGAACGGTGACATAACACTACTGCACACTGCACCAATGAAACAGTGTTTTTAACACTAAGTGAAATGGGTGATTTCACAACCAGTCCACCACCCTAAGGTGTTTTTTTTTTCAATGTTTTCTGTATCTTAAATTGTCAAAAGTGACTTGAATGGCTTAAGAAATACTGTGATAAAGTGCTGGGGATGCTTCCAGTTTAAACAATTATAAATTTATAACATTATCCACAGTTGAAGCACATAAATAAGCAAATATTTCACAACTTCAAAAGTTTTTAAAGTTGCATACTTTAAAGGTTTTGTAAAAGACATTGCATTTAGCCGTAACCTTTGACATGAAAAACAAAATAAATCCAATTTCCTTTGCATAACAAACCTCTCACTTATTTTCTTTACCATGTGTAGTGAGGCGTTACAAGAAGCGCTCGGTATGGAGCGTCACAACCTTCCACCTTACATCTATCAAATGCGAATGCTGGGTTATCCACCAGGACATTTACACAACGCAAGATCAACGGTTTCTGGTCTCAACATGTACAACGGCACAGCAAACAAGAAAGACCTTTCAGGAGACAGTGACACTGACGGAGGAGACGGTAACTTTATATTTGTGTAGTTCCCAGTTTATGTTGTAATTTTCGTATGCGTTGCTACATGATTTTATTGTTTTAGTTGTAGCATTAATGTTTTTAGTAGCATTGTGATCCAATACATGTAGGTTCTGTTGTTTTTGTTCTTTTGTTTGTATTCATGTCATGTTTATGTAAGGCAATAAAAACAACAGTTCACATTTGAGTTCAAGTTGACATACACTTTCCTATTTCTAACAAATTTGTACAGTGGTAAATTTTGTTTTTCAGGTTTGGTGGATGTTGAGAAGATTATTGACTTTCCTGGTTTTAACACAAAACCCCCATCACACATATATGATGTAAGTTATAAAAACATACGGTTAACATTTACAAATAAGCAGTCTGAAATAATTCTTGTGGAGCACTTTACTTAACGTCACAACTTTACCACAACATCAAAATATGTGAAAAACCTAAATCCTAGTAAAGCAATTTGGGGAATTATTTCTAAGTTTAAAGCAATTCTCATAATGCTTTGCACCTCTCACACTATGTTTGACAACATTTGTGTTAAAGCTAAAAGTAAACAGGTTTTCATTTGGATAAAGGCATTTCCAAATTTGTGGTAAAACACTTAAATGTAAACATATTAAATTTGTGCTTGCATAAACATATTTGTTTTGTTTCAATCAGGACCACAAAGAGAGAAATGCATTGCCAATGGATGAACGACATGACAAAGATATTATGATATCATATCACAGGCATCGCAACGACATATTACGGAGGTAACATGAAGCAACGACACAAGAGAAATCTAGTGTGAATGACTAACTCCTAAAATACCTAACATGACTAAAACAGTTTGTTCATTGGCAGGCACAACTTTTCCTGTTGTACCATGCATGAGCGCAAATATGCAACATTTGTAATCAAAGGTGCAACTGTTTCGTTTTTCTTAGCGACTTTAAACTGCACCCTGTCAAGGATTTTATAACCATTAAATTGTTTATTTGAAATGCTATGTAGCAATTTTGTTGATAATGAGAACAAGCAATTTAGTCGCGTCTGTGTAAAGACAAACAAACTGCAGAGAATATATCAGTGGTGTCAATATGTAGCTGTACATGCATGTTTTCACTGTTATGTGGTTTAAAAGTGGGATTGTGTTTTGTAACGAGTAATTACAGTATTGGAGGTGTCCAAAATATGACATAGGAATAACAGTTACCTTGTAATAAAACTGCTGAAAGAGAAACAATACGTAAAACACAAATCTTGTACAGAAAAATGGAAAAAGAAAACAAAGAAATTCGCTCAGCAAAGCGAAGGAAAATGAATGATCCTGAGGAGGAGTTGGTTGTGAGAGTGGAAGACAACATTAATGAAGTGGACATGGACATTGGCGGTGACAGTAAGTTTGCTCTGCTTTATAATATTGCAGTTTTTGCGATATTTAATTGCCCATATTGCTTTCTGGATTACCTGGTCTAGATGGGACCAAATTTATAGAAAATTTACAGGTTGAACAAAAATGCATAAAATCACACATTCAGGCAACCTTTGACAGATAAAATGATATTTATGTTTAACACCATCGCCACCTCTGGAATGTAAAGCTATCTTAAAATTACAAGATTTAGGATTGATGTTTAAATGAATTGTTGATTAAAACATTTGGCAAACAGTACAAGACTTCACAACAGTTTTTTGCCACACCATGACCTTTATAAGTCACAGAATAATTGTTTCAGTTATCAAGGTAAGCGTAAATGTGGAAGCTCTGTTGGTTCATAGTCGTGACATTAACTTATGTTCAACTTTTGTATTAATTAGGTCCCCAGCGAAATGAAGACGGATTAAAGCAAGCTCTGTTCCAGGATGATGCAGAAAATACCATAGAGGTAATCTATTGCAAATATATTTAAATCCAAAGTGTTTGTGACTTTCCCGGCAGTTTCCCAGCAAAATACATACAAGCCAATATCTGTGTAGAAAATATAACAATGTTTTGAGTTTTCGACATCATCAGGTGAAGAAGTGCTAGACAGAAGAGTTATAGAAACCATATTGGTTGTATTTTTGCTAAGAATGTTTAAAACCATGCATTGTGTACCTAAGTTAATGGTGTTGTTGTTAGCTTGTTTTAGTAAAATTGTAGTGTTATCTCACATTTTAGTACTTCACGAACAACTCAGCAACTTTTTTTTTATTTGTGATGTATTTTTTCACTCATTAGATCATCGAAAGTGCTGATGGTGAAGTTGAGGAGGGAGAGATCGACGAAAATCCCCCGGAAAACATCGAAGGTGGAGAGGTTGCCAACGAAAGTGACGAGGACTTTATTGAGGTGGTGGAAACTGGGGATCTCAGTGAAGAACAACTGAAGATCAGAAGAGAGATCATCCTGAAAAAGCTTGAGGAACAGATGAAGTTGAAACAGGAAGATGAGGTCGTCATTGTGTCGTCCGAAACCGACCAATCAGTGATCTTGGTTGAGTCGGACAGTGATTCCGACCAGATGATGTCGATGGACAAAGATGCCGCGAGCCAAGAACCTGGGATTCGAGAGAATATGTTCCAGGGGATAAATGATGAGGATCAACGTGATTCGGATTCTGTTAAAGTAGAAGAGATTTTGGTTGAAGAAGAGACATATGAGGAAAGTGGAATAGCAACAAACAATGATGATAATGGTGCTATGGAAAATATGCCTGATGTTATCACTGAAGTCCACACAGAGATTGTAAAAAGCCCAGAATCAATTGTTGATTGTACTCAAGATGAAAACCCTGAAACTTTTTGTGAGAATTCAAATCAGGAAGACTCATATCAATATGAACCTTCACCCAAAACAATCCAATCACCTATTCATTGCAAGAATCTACCTAATAATGGAGAAAATGCGAGTACAAGTTTAACGGAAGAAAACTCGGGTTCACCATTAAATGATGAATCACTAGAAGTTTCAGCTAAGGGACTTCCCCACCGTTCGAAATTTGCCAAAGGTGTAACGCAGTTCGATGCATATTACACCGAAACCAAATCGAGTGGGGTTTTCAACAAACTGCGTGGTCTGTTAAAAAATTCACCAATTCGACAAAGCAAGGGGTCTTAGATGTGATGTTGTTTCTCATTCAAAGTAATCGGTTTAGTTTGCTGCTTTGTGTTCAAAACTTATCAAAGTGATATTTATTCAAAGTAAACTATTTTATGTTGCTGAGATCAAATATGCATTTTGTAACACTTGGCCGACTTCTTTTGTATGAAATAAAGTTTTCAAACGACTTTAGAAAGTTTGCTATTGGTTCAAGTATTGTGCAAATGCATTACCTTTTTGCATTATGAATAAATGTGAAACTTTGACAGGTTTAATGTTTTTTACTCTGCTCAAAATAAACCACAGTTTGCAACATCATAACTGGAAAAGTTTAGTACCCAAGCAGGTATAGTGTGGAAGTGAATAAAGTTTTCAATTTTGTATCTTTGTGAAGTGACAAAAGATTGTTGAAAGTCAGTTTAGGTTTATTTTATTTTTCAAAAGATTCCAACTGCATTCTGTTAAACTGGAGAGAGGCAACTGAATTGGAGACAATTCTGATCAAATGTATTCTTTATTTGCCTTTTTTCCTTTTAATTCAATAAAACTGATAATAGGAATGGAGTAGATAGTAAAACATACCTTGGGATTAACCACAATCAACTTTCAATTTACCCACATGCAGTCAATCTCACTAACTTGACTGAAATACCTCACTGACCTCAAACACACAATCACATTTCTTATCATTTGTGCAATACATCAAAAGATCAGCCATTTATTTTCAATGGAAAGCTACAAAGAGGGTGATAATGGTGGGGTTAAAGGGTATAGGGTTGGTATATGACCACTGATATTTAATACGAGTTCAGTTGTTTAAAACTGTTTCTGCATTTTTAACAGTTGAATCAGAACACCATGGATTTGAGGGGGTTTGGGTGGGAAATAAGGGGGTGCGTGTGCGTCACAGTTAGCACGTTACAAGAGGTGGCTTATGGTGAAGTACAATGAAAGCAGTCGATGGATATGATAAACAAAGACTGGCTAGGAGGAAAGCAAAGAAAAAGCGGCAACTACATGAAAAAGCCCGCTGCAAAAACACAAACAAACGAAAAGCACAAAAACTGTAAAATCATGCAGGATAACCCAATTAAAAGAAAAAATACAAAATGACAACCACAAAAAAATGGGTACTACTGCTAAAGCTAAATGTAAAAGACGCTAAAAGTGTTTTTACAAGTCCCAGACGGGCCGGGTTGGTAATGTATTGCACACATATACAGCGTAACTACACTATTTGTTAAGCTCAACAGTATTAGTATTGGTGAGGTTGGAAAATATGGGGAGTCAATTCATAAACCGAAATTTTGATGAAAAACACACATTTTGGTTCAGTTATTTTTATGCAGATTCAGAAAACCTGCTGCCTAATCATAAAATTCATTATGTTTTATCATTTGGAATAATGGCATGGATTGCTCCTAATGGAACAAAAATGAGTGTTCGTAAAGTGGCAGTGCTCAATTAGCAACAAAATGATGAATGGCACAGATCGCATCGTCAAATTTTGAAATGTTTAACAAACACACTGAGGATTTCAATTTACGCAACAAGTCATGTTATTACTTCTTGTTTAAAATTCAAATTTCGCCAAAACTTAAATTAATTTCATCATAACACTTCCTAACAAGCTTTAGTCTATGACCGTGATAAACAAAAAAGCCACGCTGCGTATTCATGCTACAAAGAAGCGGGCATACGTGGGCATAAAATGTACAACATACAAGCATGGTGGTAAATCACAGGAAAAATTGGCAATTAACACAGAAGATTACAGCACCGCTACGTACATCGGGATTAAATACACACAAAATGATACAAGTGTATATGCCTTGAACTTCTACAAACTGGCAACAGCATGCAAATCTGGTTCACAAATAATACTCTACTAGGGATATAATGGCCCACAGCCCAATACATGGTTTATAAATTCCAAACTAATATCCTTCAGAATATAAGCCTTATTTCATAGCAGGGAAATTTTGGGAAACACTAAAATGTTTATATTTTTTTTGTTTTTTTTAGTATAACTTATAGCCAGAATCAAAACACCCACAACTTTATCTTTACAACTACTAAAAATTACCGAAACAAAGTCCATTCACGAAAATTACCTAACCACTGCAGCAAACTCGGACAATCGAGTAAGAGTGGTTCACACAAACAACATATTTTGCCCATACCTCCGTGACATCAAACTCTTTGCCCATTAGAGGGCGCCAGGCTTTTCGCCATAAAAAACACAAAAAATCAACAATAACATACCGACCAACAACTGGAGCAATAAAGGCACACTAAACCAGCACAACATATAAGGAGAGAGAGAGGTTTAATTTTCAAGCACTTACAGTGACTAAGAATTAGGAAAGCAACACTATAAATTGTGTCCGTTGCTGTAGCATGGTAGCTAATACTAGCGACTGTAAGCGAGGCTTTTTATAGTTCAAATTAACTGCAGTACATAAGCACAAGCACTCTAAAGTTTGGTCTCTGTGTTTGATACAAATTGAAAACTTTCAGATGCTAATGAATCATTATAAGGATCATTTAAAAAATTTGAGTCACCAAGAAACACCAAGCGTGAAGAAAAATGCTTTTGGGTGGGCAAAAGACATTTTTTACTTCATAGTATTCGACCAAAATTTTGAGACAGTTTAAACTTATACAGGTAGCATAACAAACACTTTCCAAACAACGTCACTGGTCTGTGTATAGTCCAGCACAATTATCAACACAGACGACGGGCCTTGCTGAAGTTTGTACATATTTTTCAGCAGATCGGCCATTAAAGAGACAAATTCATAATAGCAGCAAAACAGCATGACAGACTAGTGTACTACAAAGCACAAATATGCTTAACAATACGCATATGGAGTAATAAGCGCGAACAACACAATCTTCGACTCTTGCTACTGTCGGGTTATAGGAAATTCCAAAGCATGGACAATATCTAGGTTAAATCGCACAAAATCGACAAATGCACATTACATGTTGTTGCTCACGTAAATAGCTTTTGTACAGATGGGATATACCACAGCATTTTTCTTTTTTCATTCCTAATTTTTTTTCGATTATACATTGTATAAAAGCAATTTAGAAGCTAAACAATTCAGCATCCTATAATAAAAAGGCCAGTGCTTCAGCCACCGCTTTACAGAGCATTAGTTTTTGGAAATAGTACAATAATGTGTTGGTGTTGATCACCAATGCATGGTAGCAAACACATAAAGTGTTGGAGTTGGAACACAGGTTATAACCACCAACAATCAATGCTTTTTTGACAGCCCAGAGCCTTGCAAGCAAATCTGTGTACATTTACAGTGATCTAGATTACAAAACGCATGGTGCGGCCAACAGAAAGTTTCAGACCAATTAGTGCAACAACAACTACACACACACAACACAACAACAAAGACACACATAACATAAAACCATTGCTCCGTAATTCAAGACATCCTAATATCAATTTACCCTAAGTTCATCTTTTTTGGGGGAGTTTAGATACATAGTTACATGTAGAGCCTGACATAGGCTTTTTTATGTATTGTATACAGGTATTTGTTATGTTTTTTTAAGTTGGAATGAAGCAAAGTATATTAAAATCCAGTAAGCATCAAGACCAGTGATTCTCAAACTCGGTTTTTGGGGGCGCATGCGGATCCCAACTACTTATTTTGCGGCTCGCATCAGACCCCAGAAAACCACCAAACATTGCTATTTTAGCTTTCAAAGTAATAATCTTTAGTGATTTTCTCAAGGTTTTGTTTGTTTTGCGGCTCTCTACACACTTTAAAAAATACCATTTGGCCCCGACAATAAAAAAGTTTGAGAACCACCGATCAAGACCAGTGCATTGTTTTAATCAGTTTATCAGTTGCCAAACCCAATATAATTTATGGACCAAAGCATGAAGTAATGAAACTTGTAACAAGCACAGACCAAATGTGTGTACAACAGAATAAACAAACCCATACATCAGCATTAAAATAGGCTTGTTTGTAAACCTACATGTAAAACTGCTGATGCTACATGACATACACTGCACTTATGTGCACATTATAAATCAATGAATGTCATGATATTTGGAATATGAAACATTGGCATACGGACAAAGCCCACTGAGGGGTATCGGAGTAAAATAAACAGCCTAAGTAGCTAAAGGCAAGGATGCAATTTCACAAAACACTAAGCAAGTCGACGCGTTGTCACCCAGAACAGCAAGGGCTGATTATAACATTATGAGCGTAGTACAATACCGTTGAGTATATAAAAGGCAGCTACAAGGTTCGTACACTACATTAAAACACGCACACGTTTTCCACACAGCACGTACATTGGTATACTGATGCAAATATCACTACAACGTTTAAACGCGCAACACCAGTCCCCGATTATGGTCAAATCGAGGTTGGTTACAGAGCAAATAGTTTTTCCGACCTACGATTGGTAGAAGTATTGGTAGTTGTGCGACTTTGCAGGACTCAGCGAGTATGCTGCAGCATAACCTAGACAATAAAAAAGGGTTTGTTAAAAAATAACATTTTGAAGCCATTTCGACAGCAATGGACCACAATGGAATTTTTAACCAGGGAGTCGAACCGCTTGTCATATGGGTTCAGGTTCGGTTCGGGTTCACTTCGTTTTGTTTTTAAGGGTTCGGGTTCGGTTCAGGTTTTTAAAAATGTATATTTTCGGGTTCGGGTTATGTTCCGGTTTGGGCAAATTATCCGGTCCGAACCGGTTTGCGGTTTTTAAACCGGTTCAAATTTTTATTCATTTAACCATCATCTACCCGGCCTTATAAAAACATCCAAAAAAATTGACCGTGTACTGTTTTATTTGACACGCCCTATAAGTGTTATCTTGCGTATTCTTCAGTGCGTTGTGTTGAAAAAAAAAATCAAAAAATACAAAGCAAACTGCATTTTTCACTGGTTCAGTTCCGGTTCGGGTCCAACGCCAAACCAAATATAGGGTTTAACTCCGGTTCGGGTTTTGGGGAAATCGTAATTAGCGGTTCGGGTTTAATGAAATTAATCGCTAAAACCGGTTCGCGGGTTCGGGTTCAGTTCCGGTTCGACTCCCTGTTTTTAACACAAAACATGAACAGACCATTGACCTAGAAACTTAACGCTACAGACCCATGTAATACAGTAAACCTCTGATTTGGTTAAACCGGATCTTCGCCTAATTCAGACAAAACTTAAAGTACAAATGATTTATACTATGGTAAGGCTTAACTAATCAACATTGGTTAATCAGAATCTTCACCTAACGGAGACAAATTTTTGGTGTAAATGGGTCTGAATTAACTGAGATCTTTCAAATTAGTTGTGTGAATTCGTTTCCATTTTGAGGTAGACACAGTAAGCCACAAACTACTTTTCAATTTGCACAAGTGATCAAAGTGGTCAAAATTTTGCAACTATATTTCAATCTACGTTTATCAATTCTCTTGTCACCAGGTGAAAAACTTTGTAACAGTTATATAAAAACACCACCACATAAAACAAATATTCTCACCACTAGGTGATGTGGCAGAGTAAGCCTGTCTGGCATACTGATGTATTATGGCTTGAGCCGCCGCAGCTGCTGCAGTGGAAGTGTGATGACCTGCTGCCCCGTTTGCCAGGTGGGGCTGTATGTGGGTGTGACTCATCGCAGGGGAGTGGATGAGTGTGTGAGGGTTAATCGAAAGCTGGGGGTGGTGCGGATTTCCAGGATGGGTGAGAAGGCTCGAGATTTGGGGTCGAACCTGTTGGATACGAACTGAAAGGTTTATGTGTGGCCAACATATTGATTGTCTAATTTCAACTAGTTCAGTGGTTCCCAACCAGGGGGGAATTTTGTAATTTGTAGGGGGAAATATGTAACTTGTTGGGGGGAATTTGTGTCACAATATAAATATCTTATAGATTGTCTGTGCTATGTATTATTGCTGCATTTGCCATATATTAGCTGAGAAAAAGAAAGTTTCTTGTATAATCGTATAATGTACGGGGGAATTAGATTTGAATATTGACTAAAAGGGTACACAGGACAAAAAAAGGTTAGGAACCACTCAACTAATTGATCACATAAAATTTACATCTAATAAAATGCAGACCTAACTGCATTTATTTGATTCCAAAAAAACAAGTTTTTCACTGCAGACTTGGCAATAAAAAAGGGTAAATTCTTGTTGCATAATAATCTACTTTGAGTCTTTGTTTATAAATTGTCATTGTTGGGAAGTCCTGTAATATGTTTTTTTTTACATTCCATTAAAAACGGCCAAATGTTTACATCAGAAGGAGGAGCTTTTGAAATTTAAATGTTGGCAACAAAATTTGACACACATGTTACTTAAGAATTAGTCAGACGAAGCATAGTTCACTAAGAAACTGTAAATCTAAAAATTCAAAACAACTTACAGGAGCCAGAAGATGGCCGGTGGTTGCTGATGAAAACGCCACCCCCGGTTTTACTGTGGGGCTAGTGTGTGGGGGTATGTACGCTGCATATTGCGCTGGTGCCGGTTGGCTGAAAGTGGGGGACAAATACGGGGTACTGGGCACCACTGACGTAGACGATAGTCCAAACCGATACCTGGAGGAAAGGTCAGAACCACTAACCACTGCTCCATTGGCATTCTGTAACAGAATCATATGTTTAGCACATCTGTTTTGGTGTTGGTGTGATTATTTGATTTTAACACATAATACTAAGTGAATGCTATGTCACATGCTACCGGATGTAAGAATTTAACATTTAGAAAAAAATGTTCTAAATTTCTGCTTTGACTTAAACTTGGCGAAATTAAACCTTAATGTCATACAGAAAATTAATATTTAAAAGATTTTTTTTGATAACATTAACATTAAATCAAGCTCCGAGAATTGCAAACCACTGCGCTTGGTCAAAGGATTTAAGTGGAACAATCAATTTACCTGGCTTAAATTTAGTGGTTGCAGTTGTATCGTCGTTCCGTAAGCATTGGGCATATTTGCTGCAACAGTCGCAATGGTTGGTGCCACCGTGGCTGTTATTTTGGAGACATTTAAGGTCCTTGGGCGTTCCTGCTTCGGGGCTAAGACCTGCGTCAAGCCAGGAAGCCCCGCAAACTGCTTGTGGTGATTTGAAGCCAAAACTGAAATGTTCTGAGCTTGCTGACGATGGGCTGTAAAGATAATAGCACATGTGGTTGTGGGAAGCTATCAATTGACTTATTTTTTACATTACATGTCAATAAGATCTAGCGTCCATTTAGGCATGATAAATAAGTGGTGGTCATCAATGAAATACGAACTTGTTTTGTCGTCAGCAATAGTAAACAGATTATGCAGTTAAAATTTAGTAAGCATCAAGCTTTTAGAAACACAAAATCCTGTGATTACAAATATTTCCAGAATTGAATTGATACATAACATGAAAATTTTTTGCCCATAAGATGTTTAACTAAAAAAATAACAACTTTTTTAGAGATATGAAAAAGGCATTCATGAACTCACCTTCAGCATCGATATCACGCTTCATGATTCTCTTGTGATGTTCACCTTTCACATGAGCATGTTTTGCTCCATTGTTGTTCCCGTGAAAGAATTTGTTGTCGACTTCACTGGTTAGGAGTGAGTGAAAATGATGTTTCTCGTCCAACGCATGTCTGAGAAACAAAAAAGTTTTAATTTGGTGGTTCTGGCTGTTGTTACTGTAAAGATTTTTGGTTGTTTGCAACTACTAGATACAGTTAAGCAAAACATTGGATAGGGACACTGTTAAAAGCTGATTTAGGCTTCAAAAATCATTGAGAACTATAATAATGAGGAGACCTATTTCTTATAAAGCTACAGAAATTTTACAATAAAACTAGGTTAATCAATTTATTATCACACCATGTAAAATCTTGAGAAAAACATGCTAGAATAATACAGTGCTGTTTTGCATGCACACAATAAACTAGTGTTACAAGTATTTAATTGTTCTATAGCTTTATAGCTTAAAACCAGCACACATAATGCAATAAACCTCTCTACTCAATATTAGGAATCCTAAAAAGCACTAACAACATGATACAAACACACAGAGCATATCTTGTAAAGTTTAAGTATAATTTTTTGTAGAAACTCACCTGGATAGTTCATGCTGCATCGGTACGATAGTTGCCATGTTTCGACCTTGATTATTTGGGCTCGGCGAAAACATATGCCTGTCACGGTCCATCGGACTGTCACGCACCGTCACACAGCTGATTACATTGTTGCGTTGCCTGTCGAATGAAATTAAATTGATTTCATCACAATTTTTTTAAAAAGGTTTTGCTTATAACTGTAAACATTGGTTAATCCAGACCAGTTTGGACCAAAAAAGTAAGATCTGGATTACCCGATGTCGATTAGTTCGAACCTTACAACATTACAAATTATTTTGTACTTAAGTTTTAAAATAAGCAAAAATTATGGTAAAATTCGGTTTAACAGAGGTTTAATGTATTTCAGATTCTTGGGAATGTTAACTTTCTATTCTGTTATTTTTACATGTTTTCAATGATATAAAATTCATGTGTTGGTTGGGGTAAAATTTTAGTAACACTCTTCTGTTTGCAGATCTTAAGTTTTGTTTAGGTGACAAGCTACAAGGGTTTGCATTTTTATTTTATGGGATTTTAAAGCCGCTGGTTATCCAATTTGACAAGTTTAAATTGACCTCGACAAATTTTCTCATCACCCAACAAAATCAATGAATTTGCACAAGCTCAGAAGAAAATCAATAGCAGAGGAAAGCAATTTCATTAGACAAGAAGCCACAGCTTAAAGGTGGAACATCACCAAAGCTCACGGGAGAATGCCTTCTGTCAACACTGTGATGATTTCTATCTATTGTATTGTGACGATGCAGAGCTTGCAAAACGGCACATTCGAATTTGGTGCTTAAACAAAGTATATAATCTGCATTTATGATTTTTGGGTATATATAACAAGGATAAACATCCAATTTTTTGCTTGCTAATTTTTTTGATTGTTACTGAAGCTAAAGTGGAATGAGACATCTGGTTTTAAAAACCATTGGACAAGTGATTGTGTTGTGTACACATTGTATTTAACTTGTTGTTATAGTTGGGACAAAATCCATGCAATTACAAAAGTGTAGAAATTAAAGCCATTTTAAGTGTCTACTTGATGCTCATTGCACCAAAATGTTTATGGACAGACTTTGCCACACACAAATAAAGAAAGCCAATTAATGCCGTTTTAAGTGACCACTTGATGTTAAGATTTTGCCTTCCACTGATAATAGCCACAATATATATATACAGTGGTGGGATGATGCCAGATTTTGAAGAGAGTACCGATACCGAGTACTATGTGTATATACCGTCAATACCGATTACCAAGTACTGAGTACCGGGTATTCATCCATCACTGCAATATATAGAGTAAACTTACAATGACGGGCCGACGACCATGGGTTGTTCGTCCTCTTCACTATCACTGCTGATTGTGATCACGCTCACTGGACTGTCAGGAATCAGTATCGGTGGCTGATGGTTTGGAGAAAATCTACAAAATAACACAATGTGTTGATGGCTAGTTAACAGTGTGTATCAAACAACTCCTTAAACTATTCATAACCTGAGCTAAAAACAACAATGCAAAAAGACAGTATTCTATTGTACAATTCAAAATCCATGTGTAACATATGCTAGTGATCTGCATTTAAACTTGATTTCGGTTTAGTCTTCTTTGCCATTTCTTATGGGTTTCAGTGTTAAACCATGCTGAAACAACTTTATTATAGGATGATATAGAAACACATTGTAAGTGTAATTGACCACTATTACCCTTCACTGGTAGCACCTTGATACCCTAAAATGTCATGTCTCCAACAAAATAAAGTTAATTATAACTGTTCAAATACAAACAACATTTATCGTTTCATTGAAAGCAGGTGCATAAACATTCTGTAGCATCCAAATGTTTGTTGATCCCATGTTAATAAAACATGAACTCATAATATCATAAATGCATCATTATACAAAACACATGTTTCATAAGCACTGTTGGTGTCTAATCAGTCATGTGAAATCGTTACACAACAACAGCAAAATCACTTACGTAATTCCCTTGTTGCCATGGTAATAGCCAGAACCAGCTCCGTAATGTGGAAATTGTGGTTCACCCACTCCGAGCAGACCTGGCTGTTGAGTTGGTCGACATCTGACAATATTTCAACAGTTTAGCTAACACTATAACACATCTTATGCACTCCAATTAAACTTGCAAAAATGTCCATAAAAAAATGTCATGAACTTTCAATTTATTTCATGGTCCATATATTTATCTAATGTTACAAACCCCAAACACTCTCAGGTATTTTGGGAGTGCAACCAGCTGTCAAACTTTTGTTTTGAAGTTAACTCTGCTATTCATTCTGCTGCCTAATGATTTCCAAATATATTCAAACAAAACTAACATCACAAGTCAAGTTGTATAAATATATCAATAGTCATTACATAATTTGTAAGCTGCAGACAGTGCAGATTGTTTCAACCTAAAAAGTTTCATTAGTGCAGCTGGTGACAAGACATTGACCATAATAGTCTAGCTAGTGTAGCCACAACTTTACCAATAGTAACACCAGTTCCTCTGTGATTTGTGACAAGTTGAACATATTTGGGGGGGGCGTGTTTTTTATCTTTTTTAAACAAACTGGAGGGTTGAACTGGGCTGAACCAACCAAAATAGCCTATGTCTTGTCACCATTTACACGGATAGGACTTTATAGCTTAAAACAACATGTATATACAGCATAATTTTTATCATTTCAGAAATGATAAAATGACATAATACCGGAGAAGGTCGTTTTGAGTTGTATCGGGGACAAGAGGTTGTGGCAATGCAGTTGGAAACCCCGGCAACTGTTGCCATGCCGGCACGAGAACAGGTCTTGGGTGGAGGGCATTCTAAAATAACAACAGTAAAGGGAAGATTGAATTAGAAGTGCAAACTGAGTAATCTGTTTTTGTTTGCAGGCAGTTGACACATAGCATGTTTTAGTCTGGAGTGTCTGCGCAATTAATAAATGCTCCTATTTAGCAATTAACAACCAGTCGTTATTTCGAGGAATATCACTTGCATAAAATCTTTCCTTTCAAAACACAAATATGTAAACTGAATTTAAAGGTAATGTCAAGAATTATTGATTAAATAGGGGCTTTTTACAGAATTATGGAAGCAAAATGCTATATTTAGTGTGCAAATATGATTTGTTTTTATCTTTATTATTTTAGGCACCATCTTTGATCAATTTGTGTCAGCTGCAATCTAATTTAAGTACAAATTATTTCAGCTAATATTGCAATATGTATTATTCATTGCTACTGCTGCCAGGATATATGATATATACCACTGCATCATATGATTAGTATATAACTATAGCATAAATTTCACACAAAATTGTGGTGATAACTGATCATGTTTATCATCTTAGTTTTTATTCACAGAGGTAAAGCACTAAAATTTTACCAATTGCAATTTTTTTTAATTTTTTGAGAACTTTATGTCATCTGGTTAAAAAAACAGCAATGTAATGTGTTTGAAGGGCTCAACACTTTGTTTGTAACTGGTACAAACACTATTGGCCTAAGTACCAGAAATAAATGACTCTTCTTTAACACAGTGGTCCTCAAACTTTTCAATGATACTTTCAATACCTTTGCCATTATCTCAAGGACTCACGGTCCATGAAGCTGAATGTAGATTTTAGAAAACCACTGCTTTAACGCAACATCAAATGGAAAAGTAAAATTTTACTGCAGTCGCAAGCGTTCAGTGATGAATTTTAACAAACAAAACCATCTTCCAAACTCACCTGAGACAGAAGGGGAGTTTGTAGTGACAATTGTGCAGCTGCTACTGCTGCCGCTGAGTTGGCTGCAGTTTGAGTTGTAACGGCAGGTACAAGGGAACTTGCCATAGCATTGTGAGCCAAACCAGTATTAGGGTTTGGTTGTGGATTTCTGAAGAAAATCAACACATTCAACATGTTGTTTAAAACAATAAAGAATTGTCACAAAGAAAGTGTCAAACATTTTTTCCAGGATAAAAATTTTTTTGATAAGCTGTCTATAAAAAAATGATCCAAAATCTTTGTAAAGGGCAAATAGAAACATAAACAACACATTAATCTCTACAATATCTACAAAAAGGCCATCCAAAAAAACTTTAAACAGTGTCTGTTTAACATATGCTACAAAATTACGGCAAACATGTTATGCAACTAATGCACATGTAAACTAGGGGTGTGTTACCTAACACATTCAGTTGATGGGTTTTTAGTTATTTAACTGTAAAGCCATAACCAGAATGTGTTTACACAAACATTATAAATTATGTATGCAACCACACAGGTGTAAGAATGCTGTGGGCATGTTTGCAAACATTATACAATGCACACATATGCAGTTGCCCATTTCAACAAAATATTGTTTCAAAATACCCGAAGACTCACTAACAAGCAAAAGTGGATCTTAAACTTTTGAATTATTCTCTGCAACCACTATATTTGCACACAGGTGAAATTACTGTAGAAATACAATTAAGGTTCTTTTAACAACCAATAATGACAAATAGACAGAAGCGTTTATTACAACAAAAAATCCCGATTAGTTTACACAGCATTATTCTTTCACACTGTTCCAATGTATTTGACATAAACTAAACATCTTTGTCACAAGTATAATGCAAGGAACTTAGGAACACTATACCCGGACTTATAAAGTAATTTATTCAAGAACATAACTGCTCAAGAAGTGGTGTATATATATATATAAAATACATCATGCAGACGTTTCAACAATCTCTATTGTCATCATCAGTGCATGATGTATTTGATATACAAGTTTTTAAGCAGTTACGTCTATGATTAAACAACACAAGCAGATTAAACAGCAATAATATGCTGGAGCTTACAGAACTGACTATGCTGATACCAGTGATGACAGTCTTACCTTGCAGGGCTTGATTGTAAACTGTATGTAGGGCAGATGAACAAGGGTTGTTGTAACGCAGCTCCTCGTGGAAAACTGTGACCAGCAGGCCGTGATGTCTAAACACCGAAGTAGAGACATTTAAAAACATAAATTTAAAGAATTAAATTTTAAAATATTTCGAATGCAGGTTAATTTGTGCCACAGTGTGCAACGTTAGGCAGTGATATACACCATGTGAATTTAGTCTAAGAAGATAAACAAATTTTGGTGCAAGCACAAAAAAGGAAAGACTGAAAGGTAAAAAAATAGTCAAACATATAAATACAAAAGGTCGACACTTCTACAAAACAAAATTTTATGTTTTAAGATTAACAGCATACAATTTTAGACAGTGATCTACAGCATGTGAAAATTTGACACAATCTTTCTGGATCAAAACAATGAACAAACCTTTTTAGAAAGTGCAAATAAGGAAAGAACAAAAAAATAGTCCAACACATAATATCTGTGCCCCCTTTACATGGGAAATTGTGACATATTTTGTGCAATAACCAATCTTGTGTACCTGATTTGCAAGTGGAACTTGTAAAGTTGCTGGTGCAGCTGCTGGGGGATTGAAACCCGATAAAAACGGGGCTGCAGGGGGAGCAGCAGCAGCTGCCGCCATGGCAACTGCCTGATTTTGGTGACCCACGAGGTCGTAAAGATGCGACCGACGACAGACCTCCATTTTTTGAACCACAGACTTCACTCTGTCAATACAATGAGATAATGTGGTATGAGCTAGCAGGAAAATTCTATTAATATGTTGACATTATAGTAGGCATTGATTGTCTGCAATTGTGCTTGCAATACCAAGGGAGTATGAAAAAGTGACAACAACAAAATCCTAATCTAACAGATTGTAGATTTATCTAACAAGTGGTGAGAAATTGCTTTCCAGTACACACAGCTTGTATAGTGCATGCTTGTTTTGTTTGGCCAAAGACTCTGTATTTACAACAGCTTTATGTTTTGATAAAAAATGGCTGGATGAAAGGTCATCACTTGATTCACTAAGCCTAATAAGGAGTACAAAGCTTAACGCTTGGTCTAGTATCCAGCTGTATACCCAGCTAGCACCACCACAGCACACATATTTGTTGCATAAACATGTGCATGACGTAGTAGTTAGCTGCAAGACAATGACTTACAGGGTTGAGTGAGCATAGTCGACCAAGTGTGACATTGCAACGAACGGATGGTTGAGCGCTTCACCAGGTGTAATGCGACACTCCGAGTTCAAGACGAGCATTTTCTTCAAAAGATCAAGAAATTCACGACGATCGGCTTTCTCAGCCATCATATCCACGTTGTCATATTGTGGTATGTTGATCTAAAGATGAATAATACTTTATATTGGTTTGTCTGTGTGTACATAAGCACCCTGATGCTTTAGAACAAAACCATGTTTAAACTTGTATGAAAATGCATAGATCAATTCAATATCATTTACCACCAACAGATTAATTTTGTTCGAATGGAGTTTGGTACTTTTAAGCCAGATCAAACATACTTATGATTAAACCAGCTTATATTGAATCATATTTGTGATGCTTGGTCTGTCTCTTGAACCAGGTTTCAATCAGTTTTACACAGATTGGCATAAAGTGTAACATGTATATTAATTTCTTTTTCCAATTTTACACAACTAACACATTAAAGTTTAATAAACTTTAAAAGAAATTTCCGAAGAAAAGAACATCTTTTTTACCTGTGTCATGTCATCCAAGCAGTTAAAGATATATTTTCTTGCTTCTTTCGATTTAATCCCAGTCTCGTGTTCGTGTTCACTTGTGGTTTTCAACCTCCACATGGGGTAATTGTTGTCATTGTGACGCACAAAAAACTTGTTGGTTTTTGTCCCGTCATTAAGCTGCTGAACGGACGGCAGACCTTGAGTTTGAGAGATGTACCGAATCTGTAGACACATCAACATAAAATACATGATTATATACTTATAAAAAATAAAAAATCATGAAAAACAGAAAGATTAAATCCACAGTAAAAACCTAACAGGAAGGCATTAACCATACTGCCAATAAATCTATTACTGTTACAGCAAAATATGAATATTGCACAAAAAATATGCTTCACTACAAATATATATCTATTTCAAAAAAGTGCAATGTTTCTGATGCAACAAAACAAACCCAAAATTTTCAAACAGCTCATAACCAAATGTTTAAACCAAAACAGCCTAGATTAATTGTTTCTCTGTACCTGATCATATTCTGAGGCACCAGGATACAGAGGCCAACCAAGGAAAAGCTCTGCCACTACACAACCCAATGACCACATGTCAATTTTTTCACAGAACGGGAGTCCGAGAATAATCTCAGGTGCTCTGAAATAATAGTTAGAGTTGAAAAGCTATTCTACTTAAAGTTGAGCAATTAAATTCACATTTTAAATTGTAACACAAAAGTCAGAGAATCTATCTTACATACATGTATATTAAATTCTAACAACTTTTACAGAAGGAAACACTAATAGTAATAACTGATAATATTGGTCACTAAACCAGGCACAAATTATTGTGTCAGTCATTTTACTCAATACCAATCACAAACCTCTATTTAAATCTTAAATATTTCTATACTGCAATCACAGATTCATTATTGTACTGGTCAACTAATCCAAACCTAATCATTTTTATTTTGGAGTTTAAACATCAGTGCATTGGCCATGAACTGGTTTTAAATCTATCACACCTGTAATATCTGGATTGCAGATAGGTAGAAGGAACAGTTTTGGAGACATGACTTGCTGAACCAAAATCGATGACCTTCACCCGATACGGTTGCCTGCTTGGGTCGACAAGCATAATGTTTTCTGGTTTCAAGTCGGCATGGATTAATCCCAGTTGCTTCAGTTTCAACAGGGCAGTTAAAACCTGCACATAAAAATATAGATCTTGTTATTTAAGACTACTCAAGATTATGATCCCTTTTATCTCAGTTTCTGTTGTTAAACATAATGGTCATACAATAGGTCACAGTCTGGCAAGAAGCCACAAAACACAATGTATGGCATGTTGGCTGCTGCTACAAAGTCAAACTGTGTTAGTAGAGTCCAAAATGTTTATTTTAAACTTAAAAACACAATGCACATAACTCAGGATTCCAAAGGGAATAAGAAAGTAACATATAATGTATATGTGAACATTGCTTTTCCATTGTTGAAATAACGTGTTTGTGTAAAATAACAATCGGTTGATAAATTACCAGCATACATTTAAATGTTGAATTGTCTGTTTTTTTTTATAAAAAACAACATAAGTTTGTAGGTGGTACTTATAATCTTAAACATAATTAAAGTCTTAAAACCTTGTAATGCTGACATCTTAACATGACCCAAATGTCATTTAATCTGTCCACTAATTTTACGCAACATTCAATATGTCATGAATCAAGCAAGTATGAACAAAACATAAGACTTGTTCAAACAATAGATTACTGCCAGAGGATGGATTTAATGACCTATTGGCAATAGACAATACTAAGAGCATTGGGAATACTTGTTAAGGGTCAGAAAGGCCACACATATACACAATTCATCCGGCAAGTGGACTGTTCTGAAACAGATATCTATGAGTTTTTTCACATATTGTATTACTGAACAGTGGACACTAAAAGTGACACATCTAAGACAGCTTTAAGAATTGCTGTACATAGTGTGCCAATTGTATTGTATGAAAATGCTAAATATATTTCACTCAATGTCTTTGAAACAAACATTTTTAAACATTTACAGTACTAGTATTTTTGAGTGGCTTTATTGTGGAAACACACAAAACATAAGACCAGCAATCTGTTCCTGGAATGGAACAAAACTGAGATAAATTGGTGTATGTTTGTTATGTTAACATTTTCTGAGTACTGCCCACATAACAAAAGCCTTACAACTCAAATAATAGCAGCATCTGGCAAATACAAGCATGTGGATAAAAAGGAGAAAAAGAGAGAGAAAACAGACAATGTTTGAACATCTCCTTAAATGCCCACAAGCAAAAAGCTCGTCTGGCAGTTGGCTGGCTAGTTTGGTAGCTAGCTGGCAGGACAAGCTTTCTCTTTCACACAGGGTAATATGACACACACACACAGCACTGAAAACATGATTGCGTCCCCCCCTCTTACCAGTGAGCACGTCCGCACCCAGACATAAGAACACCACATGACACATAATAACACTGTACAGTTCGTCGTCACTGTTTCGAGGTGATTTCGTCACAAAAACAACTTTGGCCAGCAGAAAATTATTTGCTTGTGCACAATTTATACGTAGCTCATGTGACTTTTAAACAGAACATTATTTATTTGGTTTGAGCATAAATCTATAAAATATTGTGACTTCTTGGGTTGCAGAGTGAACACAGATTTTTTAATTGAAACAAGAGCTACATAAATCCTAAATCATTGGCTACTTAACCCAAAAAAGTTTTAACCCAATTGACAACATCAAATGGTTATATCTTGTAGTGGTGTCATATGTTCCAATAAATACTTTAGTGGAAACCAAGTAACACAACTTTACTGACCTGCTGCATGATGGGTCGAATGTATTTCAATTTCAGCGGGCAAAACTTGTTTTGCTTTAGGAAATCGTAGAGATTTTGTTCCAACATTTCAAACACAAGACAGGTATGATTTTTGTGTTGGAAACATTCAAACGCTCGGACAAAGTTAAAATCATCAGCGTTTTCCGTAGAAAGTCTGTTTAGGATTCCAACCTATGAAATAACAGCAATAGTTTAGAAATCGACAACACTATCTAGCAACATTATCTAGATCAGTGTTTCTCAAACGCGGCTCCCAACTACTTATTTTGTGGCTCCCACCAAACTTCAAAACACCACCAAAGATTGCTATTTTAGCTTTCAAACTAATAATCTTTATCGATTTTCACAAGCTTTAATTTTTTTGCGGCTCCCTACACCAGTGATTTTCAACCGGTGTTCCGCAGAACACCAGTGTTCTGTGAAAGACCGTTAGGTGTTCCGCAAGATATTACTGAATTTGACTTGTCCATGGAACAGCGGTTGAAAATCACTAGTTTTATTCACAACTGGCATAAATATATAACTATTCTTTAAGAAAGTAATTATCCACTTTTAACAAGTTTTAAAGTCCTGTCGCGATTTTCTTTATTTATTGTTGTGTAATCATAATATTGTTAATTGCGCGTTGGTGTTCCGCAAGATTATTTTAATGCACGAAGTGTTCCGCGTCTCAAATAAGGTTGAAAAACATTGCCCTACACACTTAAGAACAACCATGTGGGCTCGACACTAAAAAGGTTTGAGAACCACTGATCTAAAAGAAAGTTGTAAAGGAGAATAGGGTTTTTGTGGCAGCAAATGTCCATGCAATCATTAGTTGGTCTCAATTGAAGCCGCAGGTTCTTCCAACATTTGAGTTAATAGGTGAGAGGATTCGTTATCTGCTTAACGCTACTCCTGTGGTATAGTTCAATTTATTCTTTACAGGAAGACTAGATTCTCAGGTGACAACATTTGGCGAACATTCAAAGAGTTTTGTCATGTAAGAACTGTGTGCAAGTTAACATACATTTTAATACAAATTCACCAAAACACTTTTAACCAACTATACAGTGCAAAACTGTAACCCAACCAACCAATCTCCTTTATTGATTTTTTATCTTTATTAGTTAAGTACACACAGACATGTTTTTAAACAGGGACAATCTGCTATCTGACCTCGATTTGGCCTTGTCTAGCGTACGATGGATGGTTTTTGAGGATTTTAATTGCAACAAGTTCGTTACTGCCATGTCGCCAACACTTGACAACTTGACCAAATGTCCCACGACCAAGGAACTCCAAGACTTCATACTCGTTGGTTAGAGATCGTAAAACCTGAAACAGAACAAAGTAAGTACAAAAGTGTCACCAATGCAAGTGGTACCAAGTAAACAACTATCAAACCATATTCTGGAGTGAGAAAAACATATATGTAGCCTTCGGAGTTAAACACAATTAATCAATATGAGGATATTTTTAATCTACCAACATTACTGTTCAAATAACAGAGTATTTCCTGTGAATTTGCAATTATGCAACCAGTGACACTGCAATCAATAATTGTGATTAAACTAGCAAACATACATGTTGAACTGGTGTAATTCTAGACAAAATACTAGTGTTTTTTTTAAAACTTATTTTTTTGCTGACATTGCGTCTACAACAACGATAGGGATTCTTTAAAGCAAAAACACACAATAGTCAAAAAAGCACAACAGATGGGCTTTTTAAGCAAAGCATAGCTAATAAAACTTTATCTACTGCAATCATTGAACTGATTGAGTTTTTATACCATGAATACATATACTGATAATTTTCACCTCATGATGTACGAGCTTATAATCCCCTTCATTGTTGCTTGACGAACTTTGCTGTCCTGAAGCGTGGTTCTTCGTATTGTGTTGCTGCTGTCGGTAATGGGAATTTCCCTTGCGCGGGGTTTGATTATGGGGCTGAAGAGGGTTGAAAGTTTGGTGATGACGCTGCAAGTTTTGATGGACAGTGCCCTGGTGGGCCTGGGAGTGGTGGTTTCCATGGAGATGTGCATGCGTCATCAAACCTATGAACATGATTTTTTTCTCAGTGTAAGTAACAATTGCATCAGAGATTTAACACATTACCTTTTTACCCATTGGAAGATTTTTACTACAATATTTACCAAGTTTCGGTAACACACCAAACCTGCATATCTACTTTTATTCTTTACTTCTAATAATCACCAAATCATGTCTAATTAGCATCTTGGGTTGAAAATGCATTCATGTAAGGAAGTTATTTGAACAGTTTTAAAGTAGTCAACCACATAAAAACATTCCTTATAAAATGTGGTGTGCAAGAGAAAATAGCCTGGTAGTTCCAAAGCTTTTATAAACCTGTTTCCTACCTGTAGTAGTGTGTGGAATGTGAAACACCCCGTGATCATCAAGGTGCATGTTTTTCGGGACCTCGAAAATTTTAGAGATAACTGTTTTTGCTTCCGAGTGTACGTCCAGCAGTGACGGTTGCTGCTGTTCAATGTGATGTGATTTGTATCTCCGCTTGCGCTTGTCACTGCTTTTTCGGTACGAACGGACTCTTGTACTGTAGGTTTTGCCTACGAAAGTGTCAGTAAGCGCATCGTTTGGTGCATGTCGCTTGCGGCTGTGACATCGAGACTTTATATCTAATGATTGTTTTACTTCTTCAAGGCAGTATGAGGTCATTCCACATATCTACACACACAAAACAAACCTTAGTAAAATACTTTTGAATTTTTTGAAGTTAGTGCAGGGCAGGCAGTCTCCAACAGATGTTTAGGCATGCAAAGATTTTACAGAAACTGATATGCTACAGCATGGTATAAAGATTCGTCAAATAAAGCTAACACTATTCTACACACAAAGGTCTTGGAGGAAACATGTCAAACTGACATTTTCTGATTAAGTCAAGTAAATAGGGATTTGTTTGGCACACAACAGAAAAAGTTAGTTAAATATTTACAGAGTACAGAAATATACAGAGTACAGAAATAACTACGCCGGCTTTTAATAAACCCATACGAAACTAAATGCGACTGTAAAAGCTGCCAAAACTGTACAAAAACGCTTTAGAAGCCAAATCAACACTTCGAACATAAAATACTTACTTTACAGCCTCATTTGCTCTCGTTTTTGCTGGTTTTTCACCGCCTAATTCGTTTTCTTTGCTTTTTCCAGCGTTTTCCGTGCGTCAACAGCGGCCTTTGTCAGTTTCAGTGGTTCAGCGCCATCTTCGACCAAATGCGGATGTGACGTAACCGTTGCGGTCACGTGATCCCGTTACCAGCACGAGGCCGAGCAACGGTCGTTGGTTGGCAAAAGCTCAAGTGACGTTCGCGCACTTGTGGCCTCGCGTGGCGGGAAGCTTTGCGACAGGAACAGATAATTTATATTTACAAATATGTACTTGTTGCATAAAATTTTAAATTTTGTTAGAATTTACTTACCATAGGTATGTTTAAAATATGTTGCTATCCTAATTTACAATCTTTTGTTCGTTAAAAAATAATCAGTTTTATTTTATGTGGGGAGTAAAGTTTACTTTTTTGTCGTTAAAAGTGTCGTTAAATTAGCATACGTGATTGAGTATAGAATTATTTTTGCCACTCATTTTTTATTATTAATTTGTGTTACGATTTCGATTACCTAATCTTAGGTACTTCTGATGACGATTTAACCGGCCTGACAACGTGATGAAATTATTATGTTTTTCACAAATAACAGCATTTTGCAAAAATATTTTATTGTCAGAAAATAATTCTAGCCTAGCTTATTGCAAGTAAAAGTCTGAGGTTTTGAAAAAAATTAGGTTGCGGTAGTTTAATTGTTTTCTGTATCAAATTCTGTATAATTACGTGAAACACAAGTAGCCTATTGCTAAAACGGTTTTAATTACAACAGTGTTCACCAAAGGTGCAAGTGAATAAAAATTGCAGCGTTCTGGTAATAGAGTCGTGACAAAGTTGTTGTTGGAATTGGGCAATCCTTTCCACCAACTACATTTCCGTTTCTTGCACTATTTAGGTCTGCCTCGACTGTAAGAAATAAAAGCCTAAGTACACTAAGGGTGGAATTCACCAAGTGAGATTAACTTAATCTGGATTAGGCAATAATCTAAGATTAATTGGTCCAGGATTAAGCACCTAGATTAGTTGGTATTCACCAACCAGGATTAAACCGGGACTAGTTAATCGGTACTTTAATCTCGATTAAGTTCCTAATCCCCGATTATGCTGAGTCATGGTCTTGGCCTCATAGTTTTTTTGCAGGTTTAAACGATGTTTTGACTTGTATGAAGGTGTAAAACTGTGTGTTTGGGGATTTTAAACATTTCTAGTTGTTTTGTGTATGTCTACAAGCAATTTATTGTGAATTGAATGGTTGATAATTTTTTGGGTTTGAGACATGGTATTTTAATACTGTTTGTTTTGTTAGCAAGCCCAAACAACAAAACATGCCATGAACAACTGATATCAGTTTGTTAGAAAATGATCTTTTGCTTTCCCTCATTAAAACACACACAGATATGATAGAAAGCTAGAAATCAGACCGCGTTACCAAAGCTCAAAAAGATGATGCCCGGAAGGTAATAACACAAGATTTACCGAGCAATTCTTTGAGTCAAACAAGGTCGATTGATTAGTAAAAATGCTTTGAAACAACTTAAAAGGCAACAAGCAAGAAAAAAACCAGCTTATGTTAAAAGAGAACAAGCAGAAATTAAAGGTGGACAATCACCCACACCCACATATAAAGCACTTCAGAATGAGAGAAAAGTTTAATTTAGTTTTATCGCACGACCCAGTAGCAAAAAAATCATAATGCTATACAAGGGCACAGACAAGGTCATCTTCAATTAAACTCAAAACCGTATTATTAAATACCTTAACCTGCGGTTTACGATCGACTAAATACCGTAATAGAAATGCATTTGCTTGGCAAAATCAAAATTAGCTATAAAATTCAACAAGTTTTTCAATATGGTTGTTTCCGTCTCTGGTTTCTTTTCAACGTTGTTGTGGTTTCTGTGACATTATTGTCTACACTTTATATCACCCCTACTACATTTTACTGCTTCAAGTATAAAATACTGCAGTGTAGTAAGCTGGCGATTTTTTTCAATTAGTTGTAAATATTACTTTTTACATTTTTTGGTTAATAGACACAAATAAAGCTTAATTGAACACAAAACCTACGTTTTATGTGGGTTAAAATACCCATACAACCCACAATTCAACTTAATCCATCCTTAAACCTGGGGTAGGGCAGGATTAAAATTTTGCCCATTTAATCCGAGATTAAAATTTAATCTAGGTTGGTGAATACGACTACCAGGGATTATCCCTTACTTAATCTAGGATTAATCTAACTTGGTGAATTCTACCCTAAGAACATCCATGGGTCTATTCTATGCGAAGAATGTTTAAAAGTACTTTTCATGAAAAATTTCGACGTTTACAAATGATTTTATTGCTTTACATTACAGTATGAATCTCACTTTATTTTGATTTGTGAAAAAATATTTGTAGGTATCGGCTTAATAGCAACTTGGCGAAATTTGTAGGAGTGCTAAGGATTCAATAGCCTAAATATGTTAAGTCCTATCTATCGCTTCTAAGTGACGCTCTTATAAGACCGATGATGACATGAGCATTTGCCCAAACGTTTGAATAATAAAGGAAGGATTTTTTCGAGTATTTGGGCCTTATTTTTTGTCATTAAACTTTAAAAAAAATCTTGATCTGTTGATGCTGCGACTAATTAGCATTTCTGACTGAAACTTCCGGATATAAGTTATTAAATTGCAAACACATACTTCAGCAACAACTTTTTTTATTGCATTATTATTTGGGCGCTAATTGCGTCAAATAGGATATTGAACCATCCACGTTTAGACGTATTGGTTGATCCAGCTGATGTAGTGGCTGACACGGGTGTAGACACCTGGGTAGTTGGGGTAAGCACATCCGATTCCCCAGGAAACAACACCGTGGACGGCACCGTTGCAGTTGACTGGGCCACCAGAGTCTCCCTGTAAAGTAAAACATCAAATGTTTGCGTTCATCAAGGCAGTGTTTCTCAACCGATGGGCGCCAAACTCGACTAATATCGGGGCACATAATTTGTGGAGCTATTTGTCTGCTCGTCCTTATAAGGCATTAATGTCATTAAGTTGACCCTTTACCTGGCAGGAGTCTTTGCCACCTTGTCCAAGGTATCCCAAGCACATCATGTCATCGTAAATGTCTCCACCATAAGCTGAGTTGCAGTCAGCATTGCTGATCACTGGAACACTGACTCCGTATGGGACATCAGGGTAGTTGCCTACGAATACAATGCGCGGAAAGTCAACAAAATGCAACATTGTGTTTTAAGCAATTTGCAACGAACAAACGAATGTAGTCAAATAACGTGATACCAAACACACACGTTATGTGTTCTAGGGTCCCGTCCATTTGGAAAAAATAAATGTTCAAAAAACGATACTGCAGGCTAAATTTGTTTTAGTTCCATGTTTTGGATTTACTTTTTCAAGGTTAGGGGCAGGTAAATCATTAAATGTTAAGAATCTTACTTCCAGTAATGGCGGTGTTTCCCCATCCGTAAACATTGCACAGAGTTCCGACTGCTGGGTCGACGTTTGCAGCTGGGAGAGTTGCATATCGGATAGCCGAAGTTTGGGAAATAGACGACTAAAAGCACAAAAAAACTTTCCATGTGGCAGTTACAACTTACATCTATTTGCAGTGAATACGAAATTTGAAATATATAAACATAAACGGAAATATTGCAGATTGTGTTCAAAAAATGCACAATAGAAGTGACAGAAACAATCCACATGTTTAAGGATTTGGATTACTTACTGTAAGTTGGAGCAACATGATGTCGTTCTCAAGAGTGTTGGTGTTGTACTGTGGGTGGGGGATGGTTCTGACAACATTGGACGCTTGTTCGGTTCCGTCGTTGCTTGAAAGACTGTGATCTCCAGCAGTTACGGTGAGAGCAGCGGCACTGAAAACCATTTACAAAAGCGTCGTTTTGGGAAAGCGAAGCTTGTGTCTTAGGTATACGTACATAGTGTAACAATTCATAAAACATAATTAGCATTAAATACCTTTGAAAAAACTTCTAACAGTTTACAAAGGCGCCGCTTTCATTCAGATCTGTAGTACGAACAAGAACTTTGGGCTACAAGTTTCACAACAATATAAAAAAATACCCACAAATGGACTTTAGATATAAAACTTAACTTACTTAGTGTTACAGTGAGCTGCGCTCATGGCGTAACCGGAGCTGAGCAGAGATCCTCCGCACATCAGACTTCCAAATCTCTTGAGGTTGACAAGATATGGAACCTGGTTGGGGCTGAGTGGAGCACCACCAATGATCCTGTCAGCAGCTGAAAACAAAACAAATTAAAATTTAAAATAAAACTGAAACAAGCACCAATATTTCAACGCCAGAACTCACCTGCTGAGGCAACAAGAAGAGCCAAGATGAAGAACTTCATTCTGCTAGAGTTTTCGTAGTTGTCTTTTCTGTTAGGAAATGATACGAATGAAACAACAGTGCAAATGGTGCTGTATATATATGCTTCGACAAGGCATCACCTGTAAACTTTCCTGCAGCTCTTGGAAGTTATCAGAAACGCAGATGTCAATTTTCCAACACGTAGGTGCCGCGTCAGACGCTAAATATAATTCCCAATCTGTTTGTTTCCCAGCGATGACCGGGTCAAATAAAAGGCGACAGGTAGAGCTACTAATACAGGAACATACGCAACAAAATGTAGGCTAAATACCGCTTGATGGCGTACATGACGCAGTTATTTGCATTAACGGTGATAGGGACTAAATTTAACATAAAGAACTGGGTTTTTAGGTTGACTATATTGTTGTTATTATTATTATGAAACCTCAGACCAATTATAGCCCTAACCGTCAGCATTTTGTAGACAATCTGCTTTATTTCCGTTGGGGCACCTACCGGAAACTAGCAAACCTGTGGTGTGAATTCCTGTGTCAGTAGCTCTACCGCTTTATCCAGTAGAGCAGCGGTTCCCAAACTGGGGTCCGCTGTCCTTTAGGGGTCCGTGAGGCAATTTTGGGGGACCGCGAAGCGGTTGAAGTAATTCTATAATCTTATTTGGCGTCAGTTTGTGCCACTAAATAAGTTTAAATTAAAGTAGAATTGAGAATCGACTGTCTCCATTGCTAAACAATGGCCTTTATTAAATGACAACTATCAAAAATGCAATTGTTCGCGCACAATCGTAATGTTTTTGTCCTGTTTGTGATGTCACATGCTGTCTTTGAATGATTGTTATGCGCAATTTTGCATAACTAGCTAAAATCCTGCAAGCAACTTTCGTTTTTATGAAATACACATTCAGGCTCAAGGACCGCGAGCCCTCGAAATAATGGCAAAGGGACCGTTTTGAAAAAAAATATGAAAAAGTTTGGGAACCACTGCAGTAGAGTCTTTGTTCAATAGAAACAGTTGTTGCGAAACTGTAGGTAACATCGAACCTATACTGAAACACTTATATTGTAATGCAAATTACATACAAACCCAGAAAAATTTGTGGTAAGTACTATTAAACAAAGGTTGTGACATGTTTTAGCATTTTTATAGCTGCCCTTTTCTTGGAAAAGGATACAAGTATGGAAAAGCTAACAATTCTTACAAATGGCGTTTAGTGTAAGCTACCATCTTGTTTTATACTTTAAACTTTACGAAAACCATTATGTACATTATTTTCTATAAAATCAAAACGACAAACTAACACTGGGGTCTCAAACACGCGGCCCGCGGGCCGCATGCGCCCCTCCAAGGGTTTTTGTGCTGTCCGTGAAGTAAATTTTAGAAGTTCTGTGTTTTACTTAGGCGGATATACCCTGTCAGACCAGTGAATTAACATGATATAATCATTCTCTATTACTGGTATATGCAGCGTTTTTACAGATTATTTGAACTAGCCCGTTTTAAAAAATCAGCGGTTGCAATTGTTTGGTCATTGTAGATCATTGTTTCTGCACATAGAAATAAAGTACAGTTAACTCTCTCACTTTGCTGCACTGTATATCTGTTTCTTATTTGTTACAGTATTGCTCTTTAATGTATCTAATGGCATAAATGAGCATTTTACTTTGTAATCTTGCAGTATTTTTGTTCGATATCGATAGTGCGGCCCTCGACTTACTTAAAAGTTTGTTTTTGGCCCCAAAGCAGTTTGAGTTTGAGACCCCTGAACTAACATAACGACCAAAAAACTATGCTGACAGCTTTTTGGGTAAATTACAAGGTATGTACAATGCGTCACAGGACAAACATTGTTGACTACATTGTTCGAAAAGTAAAAATTTCCACATCTCTTTAACGCAGGCCTGTCAAACTCGCGGCCCGCGGGCCACATGCGGCCCACGAAGCCCTCCAATGCGGCCCACAAACAGTCAACAACAATTGTAGTATTTTGTCAGATTTTTATCTAACTATACTAATTTTTTCTTACTTTTCAAAGTGAAAACAACCATTATTTAAACAGACATTTACCGAAATTTAATTTATAAATACAAATTCACATGTTATAAATAGAAACGATAGTAATTAAACCGTTCCTCAAAGTTTCAGTCAAGGGTGCACAACCCGCGGCCGTACGACCGCATTAAAATATATGTGCTAGCGGCCGTGATGTAATTACAACTCCTTTGCCAAAACATTTGATTTTCAAACTGATTTTGTGTTACTGAAAAGAGTATTACCAGCCTATAGCAGGCATATGCCACAGATTTTTTGTAGGCCTATTGTGTGCAAACAATGCGAAAAAACAGGTACGAAATGCGTCACAATATAGATTCTGACGTAATTAACAGTTAAAACTGATTTTCACATTGTGCAGCTCAATCTGTACACCAAGTTGGAAATTAATCAGGGCTTTTGGGGGCGTCAATAGACGGTATATATATATGATATAAACCTTTTTCTTTACATCTGTATTTTTAAAACAAAAACCAGCAGATAATTGGCGGCTGTTGGTGAAATAAGGATCTGCAATGCGGTCGTCGCAGTGAAAAGGTTGTTTAAGTGTATAAAACTAGATCAAAAATAACATGCGGCCCTCGGCGTAATTCCAAACTGCAATGTGGCCCCCGAACCCCAGGAGTTTGACACCCCTGCTTTTACGAATCATTAAAATTTTGACTTCTTTTCAAGCCAGCTCATTGATTCATCTGTGACGTCATAGTTGAAAAAACAATTGATATTCTATTAGATCAGGGGTCCGCAAATACTTTTTGGCGCGACCCTAAAAAAATTGCTCTAAATTCTCGCGACCCAAGCATCAAGTCTGTGGAAAATACTAATCAACTAAATATCAATATTAAGACTGCTATTGTGCTATTGTCAGTTGCTATTTTCACATAAAACAGTACGTAAACGAACGTATTTATTCTATCAAATGAGAATTGTGGGCTCTGTGTTGAGAACACGGCTAATCAGAAAACGCATGCTTGCATAGGTGCGCTTAACTTTTTGCATTGTTACATAGACTGTATGTCACAGTTACGTAGTCATTCGTAACAATCCAATAATAATTAAAAGGTTGAAAAAAGCCGAAATTCATTAATACTGTAGATGCGATGCTTATATTCCTGGGAAATTTAAAATATTTCGCGACCCAGACTGGAAGGTCTCGCGACCCAAATTTGGGTCGCGACCTACTATTTGCGGACCCCTGTATTAGATGACATTAACCTTATGTTTACTTTATGTGTACATGGCTGCTAGAATAAGTGTTTGGGTTGTAATGAGCAGGCAAAGATACGAGAAACGAAATTTACAAGTTTCTGTAAATATCAGATGGTTGTTTAATAACTTGACGACTTTAACAGCTTGTTTTAAATGTTGTTGACCTTGAAAACAATATATTCTGCCTTTTTAAATTGCTTAGATTGGTCTTAAGCACTAAATGCAGAAAGTTGTTTTTAACATTTACCTGAAAATATATCAAGTTTGTAGAGCTCTTCTGGCAAAAATTACATTTGCCAGAAGAGCTCTACAAACTTGATATTATGCCTGGCAGCAATAGCTTATATACTGAAAATATATGTTGGGTGGATGTAGTCTGTCATGCTTAGATTGCACAGTAAGAAAATGTAATATTGTGGTCCGAATGCGACTTTTGGTGTGTATGATTCCGTTTTCGTTAAAAACATCTAAAAAAATAGGTTTTTACTGGAATTAATCCAGTAGAAAGGCGTTTACTTGAAACTGGAGTCTGCGTTTTTCGTACGTTTACGTGGATAAGGGATGCGCTGAAAATAACTTTTACTGAAACTGTCTACTGCTTTCCAGGAATAAACTGCAGGGAAACACACCTGCTGTGTCCACAGCTAGAAATGGAAATGTCTTAAGCCGAGCCTCAGAAATAGTCATCGGTATTATGAACATAAATGACGCTCATACGTGTATTGTCCGCAAAAAAATGAGAAAAAAATTGTCATTTAATCTTTGTATTTTGCTGGTGCAATATTTATAGCAATGAACCTTGCGTAAATAAACTTCTGATATTGGAAACTCGTTCAGAGAGAGATAGACAACATAAACACAAACAAATTATTTTGCAAGTTGACTTATCACAACGCATGTGTAAATTTGTCCTTCAAACATATTTGTGTTCTTAACCAAATTGCTGTTTGTCGCTATATGATGTTTAGGCCAGTGTTTCTTAACCGGTGGGCAATAGAGTCTATTAACCAGTAATAGACCAGTAATGGCCGTAGAGCAGTTTGCAAGTGGGACATGGACAGTTGGACGAAACGGATTGACCGTCTGCCTTGCACAAAACTTAAATTTTAATCACGAATCTTTAGTTTTCTCTTCGCCCTACGCAAGTCATTCTTATTGCGTAACACAGGGGTGTCTTTTTTTGATGGGGGCGAATTTTATCAGGCATGACGCCCAATGGTCAACGTTTTTTGCGAAGTTTTTAACCGTGGAACTAGAACACAAATATTCGGGATCCACGTAAAATGCGGCAAGGTGCCACACTTTGAACTTGGACATCCCTGGCGTGACATTTCCCAATGTGACACAATATTCCCTTTTCACTGGTACACCAATTTTATCTTTGTTGTAGAAGCAATGTTTGTGGCGAGGCTTACATTTAAAACTTATTTTTTGTAAGTTTGACTGATGTTCGTAGTTTTCGGGCAGTTTCGACATGTGATGTGTCATGGATCGTATAAATGCGAAGATTTGTTAAAAAAACGTTTAATTCGTTTCGTATGAAAATTTTTGGTTGTCCTTATTTTGGGGTCCATGTCGATGGCAACCCTTGGTATAGGCCAGGGGTTAGGTAACTTGGTATAGGCCAGGGTTCTTGGTATAGGCTAATTCTGCAACTTATTACACACATAAAACTATTTGCGTCTATTTTGTTTCAACACAGTTAGTTAAAGGAACTTGAACATACAAACCAAGAACTTACACTTATAACGACGATGTACATCACGCTTTCCCAAACCTGTGCTGATACGTTTTTTGATTGAAGATTCTAAATAATTCCATAATATCACAGACTACACTCTTCGCAATTGTTGTATAGCAAACGACGACTCCATTTAAGCTGTCTTAAAAGTTGATGACAAGGTTTAAAAACAGTCAGAACAGTGACACTGCAATACCTCTCTCTCTCTAACTGCCACACTTTGTAACTAATCAACACGAGGCACAAGTCGCAAATACTTAGCCTATCATATATTCAAATACATACTCACGTGATTTTGTCAACCAATTACACAATAGGACGGTTTTTGACGCCACAAAGGAACGATTTGGACAAGACTGTGGTTGCACACAAATTTTTTCAAAGTCTCCAAACAATACCTATAGGTGCTCTTTTTTATTCGATAAACTGTACAGTCTACTTAAATTTGTTTCAACGTTACCCGACAGCTTTTAAAAAACATTGCGCGTTACGTCACACGAAAGTTAGTTGCTGCTGTAGCTTGAACTAAATAATGATATATTTTCACCAAAAAACGACGTTATTTTAGCGCACTACATTTTGATTTATTTGTCACATGTAGACTATGAGTTGTCTTATGATGGAACTGAAACGAACTCAGGTTGTTTTAATAATCATTACATGCATTTTGCCAAGCGTTTCAAAACCAACACCAATTTTAAACGCAGGTTAAATTGAAAACTGGCGAAATAAAAAACGAGCATTTTTCACCAAATCAATAAATCTGGCCATGCCTAAAAAATACTTCAGGTGGCCACGTATAACAAACCAAGCTTAAAACCGCCTAAATTATCTTTGATAGTTGTCAAATTAGGACCACTTGGCCGAGTGTGGTATAATCCAGGCATAAACTGGTCAAATTAACAGTTGGCCGGAGATACGCCGACTTAAATTTTTGATTGGGAACCCGCGGCTCCGGAGCCGCATGCGGCTCAGTTTTTGTAATTACCTAGTTTTGATGACACTTTCTGTGACGAATATGCCGAATACAAAGACTCAAAAACATAATAGCAGTGCAATAACATGAGCGAACCCGCTTGTAGTAGTTGGCTACAATTAACCGCCTCTATACCATGAAACGTAAAGTCTGAAAGAGGCAAACTCTGGCACGTAGGATAACAAACAGTTACTTAGTATTGCAAAGTCGATGGTCGCGAGACAAGAAACATTTTTTTCAGTGGCAGTTCATTTTAAAACGGCTTTGTGGCTCCCAACGTTTTTCTACACAGTAAAATTGGTCCGAATGGCTCTTTAAGGGATAAAGGTTGGCGACTCCTGATATTGGCAAACATCAAGTCTTGTTTTAGCCGAGGTAGTGGTTATTTTATCGGCTAGCAACTATACGGGTTACTGATCCCTTCATAATCGCAGGTAGTGAAACATATTTGTGGTTTGTTGGTAGTTATAAACTGCGTCTTGACAATTTTTTTTTATTACGGTACAAGTGGAATCATTTGATAGTTATAATTGACCATAAGGCGACTTGCTATAGGTTTGTGCAGTAAGGAGTAAACATGCTATATTTATTTTAATGGGTATAGAGTAGGGTTATCAGACGTCCGGAATTAACGCCAATTAGCTTAAACCACAGTAGTTTTACGATCCTTTTTAAGGGGTTCCAAATGGTTTACATTATAACGGTTGTCTGTTTTAAAGTACGATGCACCCTGCCGCGTACAATCGTACATTTATGGGACTATGCGTTACTTAAACAAACTCTCTGGTGTCGCCAAAGATAGTTATTAAAACCTTTGGAATTTTGCCCACGCAGATATGGTAACACTAGTAGTGAGGAAAACGCAACCAAACGAGTTCAACAATAACTTTTTTATTACGTTATGAGTTTGGCACTCATAGCGTCTAAACAACTGCCAACCAAGCACGGTTTAAATGTATTGGTTGATAAAGCTGATGTAGTGGCTGACACGAGTGTAGACACCTGGGTAGTCTGGGTATGCACATCCGATTCCCCAAGAAACAACTCCGTGCAAATCTCCGCCGCAGTTGACTGGGCCACCAGAATCTCCCTATAAACAATAAGGTGCACCACGTCACTAATGGTTGTATAAAAGCTGTTGCTGCCAGGCATAATATGAAATTTATAGAGCTCTTCTAGCAATTGTAATTTTGTACCTACGTTTCGACGTCCTATACAGATCGCGTTTATAAGGGTAAATAACACTGAATGCGCGTGGCACCTATTGTTGGTTTGTGAAATGCAGACTTTTTGGATTTGTTAGCCATTTTACCTGGCAGGAGTCTTTGCCTCCAGTTCCGAGGTATCCCAAGCAAATCATGCCATCGTAAATGTCTCCTCCATAAGCGGCATTGCAGTCTGCGTTGCTGATAACAGGGACGGTGACTCCGTATGGGGTATCAGGGTAGTTGCCTGCAAACAAGTTTAAGGTTTACTTGCCAATTTTCAAGCCAATGTTTTTCTTGAGGGGTGTTTGCGCAAATTTTTGTCATGTAAAATTAAAAGAAACTTACTTCCAACAATTTGGGTGTTGCCCCATCCGTAGACATTGCAGTTGGAGCCGACTGCTGGGTCGACGTTTGCAGCTGGAAGGCTGGCAAACTGGACATTCGAGTTTGTCGAAATGGTCGACTAAAAACAAATATGAATTTACAAACAACGTTTTACAAAAAAAAACTTTTTTCTTTATTCTGTAGTTCAAGATTATAAAAAACTGGAAGGTAAATCTGCTGTTTTGGAAAACAAACTCCAAATAGATTTTCTGTTGATGTTAGGACTTCTTTAACTTACCGAAAGTTGAAGCAACATAATGTCGTTCTCAAGAGTATTGGTGTTGTACTGTGGGTGGGGGATGGTTCTGACAACACCGGAAGGCTGTTCGGTTCCGTCGTTGCCTGAAAGACTGTGGTCTCCAGCAGTAACAGTAAGAGAACTGGCACTGAAAAAAAAAGTTTACAAAAACGTCTGTGTTAAATATGCTTTCACCAGCCAAGTTTTTGCGCTTGTTAACCTTACTAAAACAAATGAGCTTCAATTGTAGACAACACAGCAACATTAAATTTAAGACAAATAAGTGGTTTAACTCACGCAGTGTTGCAGTGAGCAGCGCTCAGAGCATAGTTGGAACTAAGCAGAGATCCTCCGCACATCAAGCTTCCAAATCTCTTGAGGTTGACAAGATATGGAACCTGGTTGGGGCTGAGTGGAGCGCCACCAATGATCCTGTCAGCAGCTGGAAACAAAACAGTTATTTGGAATGTTAAAACACCAATGTAGAACAATATTTCAACGCCAGTACTTACCTGCTGAGGCAACAAGAAGAGCCAAGATGAAGAACTTCATTCTGCTAGAGTTTTCGTAGTTGTCTTTTCTGTTAGGAAATGATACGAATGAAACAACAGTAGAAAAGGTGCTGTATTTATATGCTTCGGCAAGGCAACACCTGCAGCTTTCCCCCAGCAATAAAAAATTGTCAGAAATAAACACAGATATGTCAATTTTCCAATACGTAGGTGCATCGTCAGACGCTAAATATAATTCCCAATCTGTTTGTTTCCCAGCGATGTCCTGGTCAAACAAATGTTGTATTTAACCAGTAGAGCAGTGGTTCTCAAACTTTTAGGCATGCGGCGCATTGAAGAAATAAAATTTCCTTTTGCGGCACAGTTGGCTAAACAAAAATGGTTGCTTGAAACTGGAGCCCTCGGTTTCGTGAGATTTGTGTGGACAATGGACATGCTTAAAACAAGTTTTACCAAAATCTTCTCGCGCTGTCCAGAAATAAACTGCTCGGGAACACACCGGCTGTGCCCATCGCTAAATATACAGCTGATAAAAGTGCATGTCAGACCGAAAGTAATGTTAACATAGATATACACAACAGGAGTCTCAAAACTTGGAACGATGGCAATTTACTAAAATCTTGATTTTAGTGAGATAAAATCAAACTGAGGGCCCGACAAAAGTGGACTTCAAACTTCCTTCTTGGTTTTCTCAAATCACATGTACTTACATGTGATTTATCAAAGACATCTCATAATAAAAAAAACTGTTAGAATTTAAATTCCACTGCATATAGGTCTAATATTTGTGCACAAAATAGTAGCATCACTGTATTTGGATTTTTGCATAAAGATTCGCCCCCTATAATGGAAAATTTACCACCGAAACCGGCTGTATTGAACCAGACAAACGCAAACGCTACAGCTACTAAGATACAAACTCACAAAAGACAGGTAGAGCTACAAACACAAGAACTCACAGGCCAGACTTGTTAATTTTCATAAGGTGGCGCAACAGAGCATCGGCTTTAACTATGCCAATAATTGCTGACTCAGCAAATTGTTTACTTATTGCCATGATAAAAGCCTATGCTCCGTTGCGTCACCTTTTGAAAATTAGCAGGTCTCACCTGTGAGTTCTTGGGTTATTTGATTTTTCAACATACAAAGTTTGCTAAATACCGATAGATGGCGTAAAGAGCACAGTTATTTAAAACAACAGTAAGACAAGGGTAGGGTTAGGAACTAAGCTTAGCCTATAAGCTAGATTTAATGTTATTTTAATTATAAAACCTCACTCCAACTCTAATAGCCCTAGCCGTCAGCATTTACACATCGCAATTGGCAAACTTCGTCATATGTGACGTTAGTAGAATTTTTGAGACAAACATCAGTTAAATTATTAATAATCTCTAAAGGAAAAAACATATGCTTGACCTCGACCAAATACCCCAGGTTCGAAACCTCTGTCTTGTTTAAATCATTTGTTAATAAGCGCGCCTTTTTTAAGACTGAAAAAAATGTAGCATGTCAAGCAAAGAGTATTGCTAACTAAATGGTTATTTAATCGACCAGCAACTATATTTGGGTAACTGATCTACCCCCCTTCATAATCACGCGTAGTAAAGCATGTTTGTGATTAGTCGGTAGTTATAAACTGCGTCTTGACAAAATTATTTTGTTTATTACGCTACGAGTGGAATCATTTGATAGTTATAATTGACCACAAGGCGACTTGCTATAGGATTGTGCTGTTGGAAGTGAACATATTATATTTATTTTAGTGAGTATATGGTGTTACCGGACGCCTGGTATTAACGTCAAGTAACTACAGTGGGAGTCTAAAAGGTTTACATTATAACGGTTGTCTATGGCTGATTTTGATGTACGGTGCGCCCTGACGTGTATATTCATGCAACTACGCGTCTTAAAAAGCTAACAATATTCTGTTAAAACGCCCGGACCTTGTAAAACTTTCCGTTTGTAACTTATTTAGAAACACAACTGCACTTTTTATCTATGTGAAAGTGGTGATATTTTATGAAAAAGGACATGTTTAGGGTTCGTAACGTATAACAACATGCCATGATATGCAATGTGTCGCAAAAGATAGTTATTGAACCCATCCGGAATTTTGCCCACATGTGGTACATCGGACATGGTACATCTAGTATTAAGGGAAACACAACTAATTGATTAAACTCAAAAGACTTGATTGCAACATTAAATGACTACATTTTGCGTGTATTTGTCGACCTATGATTTTATACTATTGTAATGCTTGTTTGCAAGCATTCTATTTTGAACTAGAAAATGACAAGATTGGATTAATGTGTTTTCCACCACAAACCTGACAAGTTTGTTTATTTAGGAACTTGTTTACACAAAACTGCTACTTTTTGAGTTTGAACTAGGTGATCAAGCCGTTGATTTACTGTTGAGGTCTGTGTAAACTTTTCAAACATTTCCTTGCAGTAACATTAAAGTACAATAAAAGTTCAGCAATATCTTCTTTATTAAGGTATGAGTTTGGCGGTCATAATGTCAAAACCACTCCCAACCAATCACGTTTAGACGTATTGGTTGATCCAGCTGATGTAGTGGCTGACACGGGTGTAGACACCTGGGTAGTCTGGGTAAGCACATCCGATTCCCCAAGAAACAACTCCGTGCAAATTACCTCCACAGTTGACTGGGCCACCAGAATCTCCCTGCAAACAATAAGGTGCATAACGTTACCTACTGTTGTATAAAAGCTGTTGCTGCCAGGCTTAATTTTAAATTTATAATGCTCTTCTGTAATTTTAAACCTACGTTTCGACGTCCTATACAGATCGCCTTTATAAGGGTAAATAACACTGTATGTGCGCTACACCTATTGTTGGTTTGTGAAATGCAGACTTTTTGGTTTTGTTAGCCATTCTACCTGGCAGGAGTCTTTGCCTCCGGTTCCGAGATATCCCAAGCACATCATACCGTCAGTGATGTCTCCACCATAAGCGGTGTTGCAGTCAGCGTTACTGATAACAGGGACAGTGACTCCGTATGGGGTATCAGGGTAGTTGCCTGCAAACAAGGTTAAGGTTTACTTGCCAATTATTAATCGAATGTTAAGGTGTGTTAGTGCGCAAATTTTAGTTGTGTGAACGAAAAGAAACTTACTTCCAACAATCGCTGTGTTGCCCCATCCGTAGACATTGCAATTGGAACCGACTGCTGGGTCGACGTTTGCAGCTGGGAGGCTTGCAAATTGGACATTCGAGTTCGTCGAAATGGTCGACTAAAAACATAAACAAATTGACATGCGATATTTTCAAACCTTTTTTTATTCTGTAAATCAAGATTTGAAAAAATCGTCGGTCAATCAACTGTTTCGGAAAACAAATTGCCAAAAAGAGTTTCTGTTTATGTTGTAGGACTTCTTTAACTTACTGAAAGTTGAAGCAACATAATGTCGTTCTCAAGAGTGTTGGTGTTGTACTGTTGGTGGGGAATGGTTCTAGTGACACCGGACGCTTGTTCGGTTCCGTCGTTTCTTGAAAGACTGTGGTCTCCAGCAGTAACAGTAAGAGAACTGGCACTGAAAAAAGTTTACAAAACGTTTGTGTTCAATATGCTTTCACCAGCCAAGTTTTTGTGCGCTTGTTAACCTCGCTAAAACAAATGAGCTTCAATTTTAGACAACACACATCAACATTAAATTTAAGACGAATAATTGGCTTAACTTACGCAGTGTTGCAGTGAGCAGCGCTCAAAGCCCAGCCGGAGCTAAGTAGAGATCCTCCGCACATCAAGCTTCCAAATCTCTTGAGGTTGACAAGATATGGAACCTGGTTGGGGCTGAGTGGAGCGCCACCAATGATCCTGTCAGCAGCTGGAAACAAAACAGTTATTTGGAATGTGAAAACACGGATGTAGAACAATATTTCAACGCCAGAACTCACCTGCTGAGGCAACAAGAAGAGCCAAGATGAAGAACTTCATTCTGATGAGTTTTCGTAGTAATTGTCTTTCTTTTTGATTAAGAAATACGAATGAAACAACAGTGAACCTTTTGCTGTATTTATGCGCTTCAGCAAGGTGGCATCTGCAAACTTTCGCACTATTTAGGTTCATTGCAAGTCCGCACATAACATCTTGCAACTATCCAACACGTCAGCGCAACGTCATATGCTTAATATAATTCGCACATGTCACATACCCATGGCTACGCGTGTAAGGCACAGTTGAATTTGTAACTGAAATATCATTGCTGCAAAAAATTTCAGCACGAATCTTCAGGTTAGGGATGAATTTCTTGCAGTGTTTTTTTTTATAACCACGTGTTTGAGACTAAGACCATTTTGACAAAAAAGTTTGAAACATTTGACCGGCGATCACATTTGGGCTGTAAATCCCTACTCAAGGCCAAAGATAGTTTACTGAAATTTGCTTGAAATCATTTTGCCATGCCACATATGCGCCTTCGATATATAACAGGTAGTGGTAGGGTAACGCCTTTCTTTAATGTTAAATACTGCCGCTAATGGCTATGAGTTAAGATCACCTTTATAATTTTTTCAATAACTTTCCCAGTTTAAAAGTGCTACAATGCCCGGCATAGTTGGTTGAACAGTTGTTTGCAAACAGTTTGTAACAAAAAATGCTTTTTTGTATGTTAACATTGTAAGCTAACTCTGCATTAATTGTATATAATTGCAAGGTTAACTGTAATAGCCGAACGTGACAGGCTGTTATATTTTTTTGGTACGTGGCTAAGAGGTTGTAATGTAACATTGAAATATGAAAGCTAATGCTTTCCGCAAAATTTCGTAATCTGTATACTTACACCAAACACTGCTAATGTCATCATCGTTAAAATACACACTTCAACTCGCAGACCAGGAATAAACATCTGAGAAAGATCACGTCTGTGGCCATCGCCGACGTTATAAGTTTGCCAAAGGCGCCTGAAATAGTCGGTGGTATAACGTAGAATCTAAAGTAAAGTTAAAAACATCTGATGTTGAAATTTTAACATTACAAAAATGACATTTATATTTAGTCGGGCTACTGGTAAAACAGTCAGAAATTTCGCAATGACTAATCTGAAGCGTACAACTGTTTCTCGCAGTGGGCCATGATCTGAACATACCGAATACAGCCAATTAATAAACAGTTATACATTTTAATCTTTTATTGCAGTGGTTCCCAACATGCAGTTTGCTCCCCTCAAGGGTCCGTGGGTTGTTTACATGGGTCCATGAAGGCAATTTTTTAATCCAGAGAGCTTTATGTCAACTTTGCTGTGTAATACAATGCCAAAAACGCCATACAACAACTTCCTATGATTTAACAGTAAAAGTAAAAAACAACAGATTACTTAAAGAAGTCAGCGCGGGCCACGTAAATTAAAGACTGTCGCGAGCCGTGCTCCGGCCTGAGGGCCGTATGTTGCACGGCCCTGACTAACAATGCACAACGATTTATAACATTGGTTTAGGGCTGGAAAGACTACACATATGTGATTTAGTATAGGTACTCTATGGAAACACTTTAGTAATGATTTATTTCAACTCCAACTCTTTTACGTTTTCCCAGTACACCTACCAACTGCAGCTCATAGTTAATCCACGCATATTTATTGGTGATTACACACTGGAACACATTACTCCCAATAAAATACCAATCATATATGCAAAAATTGCTGAACAATTGCCTAAAACAAAATTTATCGACATTTTTCCACTCTCTCCTTATTGCCCGCAATGCATTTTTGGGGCTTCCTTGAGCAGCCGCCATTACGCTTCAATTTGCTTCAACCGTGACGGCCAGCAGCGCAATCCAGTGTTTATACAGATCAGTGTCCTGAATCGCTTATTTATGATCCAGCCGACCTTGTAAAAAAATAAAAATAGGGTGCATTTGTATGGATTTAAACTAAAAAATATAACGAATCGGCTTAAACAGTATTTCATGGTAATGTTGAGGTTTCAGTACGTTTTCCGTTGCGTTTGGTAACGTTGGTTGTAAGTTATACATGCTTGAACGCCATGTTTTCAAACCTTTGACATTATCTACTGTCACAATTTTAATTGGTTACGTCATATTGCTGGCATTGTAGTGTTGTCATCACTTTGTGATTTTCCTTTGTACATCAGGGAAAGAAAGTAGTAGACGCAGCTTTAATTGCTATTCAGCGTTTGTTTTTGTTTCCGGTTTAAATGATCACTTTCAAAATGGTGTGCATTTGAACTCTGTATCGGTTGGCACTTAATCAATATGTGGATACTGCAAGCATATCATGATTGCTTATTGCTAGTTGTGTAGAACAGAGCTGTATCGACTGAAATCAGTAATTTAGTTCTAACAATATTATTGTTGGTGTTGTTTTTGTAATTGAAACTTCCTGAGCTTGTTTGCTGATGATTATTAGTAAATTGCCTAGGCTTGTCCTAAATGAATTCCAAAGTTTGCTTATATTAATAGTAATAAAAATTACCCAACCTTTTTACACTTAATTAAATCATTAATTACTTTTTTGCAAGAAACCATTGTTGTAGATTTCGAGCGAAAACGTTATTTGAGTTGAAAGTACTTTTAAATACTCTAGTTTAAATAATCGCCAAAAACAGTGTGGAAATCACATTTTTTGGAAATATTTTGAATTTTTTACAATACCGCAATTTCTTGTAGTTAAAACATGTGACAGAGCTGCATTAGCTTATGTCAGTGGTTCTCAAATTTTTTTGTTGCGAGGCCTCTGGAAAAGTTTTGGACTTGCGACGCACCAGCAAATAAAATTTAATGAGGAAACTTATTATCAAAGTTGTGTTTATTGATACAACAACAAAAATCCACGAAACGAAACTATTCTGCGACGCCCTTGGAAAATTGAAACGACGCACCAGGGCGTCGCGACGCACAGCTTGAGAACTACTGGCTTATGTAGCTGTAATTGAAATGGTATGGTGCAAAACGTTTGTCAATAAATTGGACTGTCGTCTACCACCGTAACGTGAATATGGGAACTTGTATATATCCGGTCTGAACTTTGTGTTTTTGGTCATGTTGTTTGCTACTAACATTGCGAATAGGGATTACCTTAATGTCGTACTTGACAACGATGCTTTATATACTGGCTGTACTATATTTTTTAAGGGTGTACCAATTTGATGGGGTGTACCAGTTAATATACCTTTAATCAGGGTCAGCTACAAGTTATAACCACATGTGGTTCAAGCTGATCGTTTTTTGTTGCAACGCATCTGTTTGTTCTGTTTATTGTGAATTATTATTGCATTCATTCTGTGCGTTGTAAACAAAATATATTGAATGATTGATTGATCAGGTATCACAATAGGCACAGGTTTATGTTCTACACCAGACTGACTGAAATGTACATTACCTGGTACAACATTTGTATCTCAAGTCTACATGTAGCTTGCATAAGTTACCGCATTCTATTTGTAACGTCATAATTTAATTATTCTCTTGAAAATCGTATGTAATGGTTCTTTTTGCAGTAGAAAGTGAATTATACAAGCTACAGTTTTTCACTATGCCATAAAATTATTGATAATGGATTTGGATTCAGTGTATTACAAAGATGCATAAACTTTTGACTGAGGTGTACAAATTTTAAGTAATAGGGGTCAAGGTGGGTTCACTCTGCCCTTTCGGCCGGATGAAAATTTTTTTTGAAAATTTGACCAGGCCTACATCACCCAGACAGATTATCATTTTTATCAGTGTTTACATTTCTACGGATTTTTATCAAAATTGACCAGAGCACAAATTATCAGAGTTATATAATCGTTTTGTTGCATACTATTATCGTGCTCAAGTGAACCTTGCGTAAGGTGATGTAATGTGTACATTTGGGGTAATAATGCCCTTTGTTTTGTCATATTTCATAATTGGAGAGTTTGACCAGCCAGTCATCACTCGTATCACTCCCCTTTCAGAAATTTGCCTATTTTTGCACGTTTTTGCTTTTTTATTTTTCATCCAACAATTTTCCAGGGGGGGTCAGCTGACCCCATTTGCCCCTATGTGCGGACACCCTTGGCACTGTGTATAAAGCTAGATTTATCTTTGCATGTAAAGTTACACGTTTTGAGTGGTTTGGGTTTGCTTCTGATTACTAAGGGAAACTAATGCCACGTCAGGAATCTCATTTGGCTAAACGATTTTTTGCATTTATTCCTAGCTTTGCGGTACAGATTTGATTACAAATTCAGGGCATTACTAATCAACGTGTGTTGGTGCGTACGCGTTTTTTGTCGTAAATTATGATGCTTTTGTCACAACAAACGACTCGCTAAAAGAGCATGAAATCACTCTTGTGCTGATCTGTGTGAGCTTTTCTGACCTTTTTAATCAGACGAAATTTGGCAATAGCTTTTTATTGCGTTATAAGTTTGGCGCTCGAAGCGTCAAAACTACTGTCAACCAGTCACGTTTAAACGTATTGGTTGATCCAGCTGATGTAGTGGCTGACACGGGTGTAGACACCTGGGTAGTCTGGGTAAGCACAACCGATTCCCCAAGAAACAACTCCGTGCAAATCTCCTTTGCAGTTGACTGGGCCACCAGAGTCTCCCTATAAACAATAAGGTGCACCACGTTACCTATGGTTGTATAAAAGATGTTGCTGCCAGGCATAATATGAAATTTATAGAGCTCTTCTAGCAATTGTAAATTTGTACCTACGTTTCGACGTCCTATACAGGTCGACTTTATAAGGGTAAATAACACTGAATGCGCGTGGCACCAATTGTTGGTTTGTGAAATACAAACTGTTTGGATTTGTTAGCCATTTTACCTGGCAGGAGTCTTTGCCTCCGGTTCCGAGATATCCCAAGCACATCATACCGTCGGTAATGTCACCATCGTATGCGACATTGCAGTCAGCGTTGCTAATGACAGGGACGGTGACTCCGTATGGGGTATCAGGGTAGTTGCCTGTAAATAAAAAGCTAAGGTAGTCATCAAATTTTTGTGACGGTGACGGCGGTCAATATGAAATACATTGTGATCAAATTATTATCATATTAGTTATATTAAAACTTCTGTTATCGAGTACTTGCGATGTGCGAATTTCGTCACGAGTTGAGGTTGGAAAATATTTGTTCAACTAACGAAACTGGCAACAACCAGAGAAATAAAAGACCTTAATCTGGTTTCAGTTGAGATCTACGTTTGTTTACATGCTTAAAATATACAAATTTCGATGCGTGAAAGGAAACTTACTTCCGACCATCGCTGTGTTGCCCCATCCGTAGACATTGCAATCGGAGCCGACTGCTGGGTCGACGTTTGCAGCTGGAAGGCTCGCAAACTGGACTGCCGAAGTCGTCGAAATGGTCGACTAATAACACAAACAACCTTGCACAAGATTTTCAAGCTGGATTTGTTCATGTCTTGTACAGTATTTTAATAAAAAGACTACAAATATAAGCTATAGCTTAATTATGACCGTATTAGTATTTGTTTTTACTTACTGTAAGTTGAAGCAACATAATATCGTTAACAAGAGTTCGGCTGCTGTACTGTGGATGGGGGATTGTTCTCACCACATTGGACGCTTGTTCGGTTCCGTCGTTACGTGAAAGACTGTGGTCTCCAGCAGTAACAGTAAGAGAGCTTGCACTATAAATATTTAATGAAAAACGTTAAAAAGTTCGTTTTGTGGTACAAATAACAATTTTCGGTATCGAAGATTTATACAAGAATTTGAAGAGATTAAAAAAATACTACGACAGTCGGGCTGTTGCAGTGCCTACAGTTGATGAGACTTACGAAGCGTCGCAGTGAGCAGCGCTCAGAGCATAGTTGGAGCTGAGCAGAGATCCTCCGCACATCAAGCTTCCAAATCTCTTGAGGTTGACAAGATATGGAACCTGGTTGGGGCTGAGTGGAGCGCCACCAATGATCCTGTCAGCAGCTGAAATAACACAGGGTAAACTTTAAGTTTAAAAGCAACAGTATTTCAACGCCAGAACTTACCTGCTGATGCAACAAGAAGAGCCAAGATGAAGAACTTCATTCTGCTAGAGTTTTCGTAGTTGTCTTTCTTTGTGATGAAGAAATACGAATGAAACAACAGTGCGTCTCATGCTGTATTTATGCGCTTCAGCAAGGCGGCTTCTGCAAACTTTCGCATGATTCAGGTTCATTACAAGTTCGCACATTACACCTGCCAACTTCCCCAACACGTCAACGCAACGTCACATACTTAATATAATCCGCACATGCCACATACCCACGCCTACGTGTAAGGCACAGTTGAATTTGTATACAATTTCAGTTATAACTGAAATACCATTGCTGCAAACATAGGCGCCGAGTTTGACAAAAATGAAAGGTGGCGGACGTAAAATATGACGTCACTTCATGTGACTTTGTAACACGTTGCTGCAGGGTTTATCATTGGTTTAGTAACGTTAAAAAATGCTTCGTCAAGTTCTTATTGCTGCTTCATTTCACGATACTGCTATAAACTAACCCAAATTTCCGCGGTGGCCGCCACGTGCTTTACAAAACCAAGGTGGCTGCGCCACCACCTACTCGGCGCGTATGGCTGCAAATTTCAGGACAAATTGTTAGGAGTAAAAAATTTTGACTCGCGATCACGTCTGGGTTGTGAACTCATGTTCAAGACGAAAGAAAAAATTAAATTAGCGTGAAATCATTATGTGACGCCTCATTTGCAACTTTGACATATAACAGGTAGGGTAACACTATTCTGTAACGTTATATACTGCCGCTAGTGGCGACGAGTGGCGCACACTTAATTAAGACCATCCTCCAAGAGTTTCATATACCTCTGTCAGTTTAAAAATGCTACAATACTCGGCAAAGTTCATCCAACAATTGTTGCAAAACGTTTGTGTTAAGTAAGTTAACATTATAAGCTAACTCTGCATTAATCTTATGTTGGCAAGAGCTAAACAACTGTAATAACCAAACGTAATATGATGTTATATTTTATCGTTACGTGGCAACGAGGTAGTTTTGTAACATTGATTCTTTACCTTATACAAAGGTAGGTATAGATGAGACATGTAATAAAATCTTTCATACTGTTCAAATTATCACATGTCATAGGAATTTGAATCACAAAAGTGCCACAGTCGTTTTGCAAGTTTTGCACAATATGCTTAGTGGCCCGAACAGTGATTATTGCATCATTCGAACAGTGAACTTTCGCCTTGTTTCACCCTGTGTTTCTGAAAACAAGTGTCTGTGAATATTGCCATCTGCGTCTTCGCCAAACTCCGGCACCACCCCTTAGCACGTAGACATCGAGCTATTTTTGTCAACAATATGGCAACTTTCATATGACGTACGGTCTGGGAAACTGTGCAGATGTCCGTGCGTGTAAAGTGCTGATGATGCCTTTTCATAATTTACCATTATTGCCGCTTTGTGCAGCTCAGTGACGACATATGAGCTTGATTGTTAGAGGAACAATTGATTTGTTCTGTTTAAATTAATGTTTTTGTCGAATATTGCATTGGTTAATTACAGCAATTGTTCTACGGAACTATTTTATAACCTAATTTTTTGTAATTGTATAACTTCAGCTACAAGTTTTACAGGTGATGAATCAAACACCATTTGCTTCTTGACACATTGTGATACAATATTCTTTGAAATAAATTTTACAGTCACAAACGCAACTAAAACATCAACAACATTTTAAAATTAGTGCACAATGGCCTGGAAGGCTGAGGATTCTTCACGACTACAGACATTTGACACACAAGTCTCCACACCACAAACAAAACATAGCCGTAAGTCGTCACCAGTCGTGTTGACTCTACGTCGGCGGGTTTTAACCAGTTTGTACCGGTTTTCTACTTGTAATTGGAACTTTTGGAGTTTCTGAGAACGAGCTGCTATTAATACTAACAGGAAAAATGCCAACTGTTTAGTAGACGATCCTAAAGTTTGAAGTAATTTGCCGTTTTGTGTATGACACTACCTAATTTAGGGGTACATATCCACAAGCTATGGATGTATATCAGGGGTCTCCAACACGCGGCCACATGTGGCCCGCCAGGCAATTTCCGTGGCCCGCGGCGTTATCAGCAAATGAAATAATAAATTAATATCTTGCAAAATTTAAAGGATGAGTTTGTTTTATTCACCCTTCAAGTATTTCACAATTCAAAACCATATATCACTAATTTAAAAATACCAAATTTAACCTTTGTCATACATTATTACTATTGTGATGAAATAATGCAACCTTATTCTGATCATCAAAGCGTAAAGTTAAAATCCGTTAAGTTTTTTGTGTCCACTATTTTTGTTTAGCTTAGGGATAAGGAACTTTTACGTTCATGAAAGCCAACCAACATTTTGTTGACACTTATGTTGGCCGCATTGACTTTTTCAGATGCCTATAGGCCAGTGGTTTCCAAACCATTTGATTTACATAACAGACGTTTCGTAATTTTCCGCGGTCCACGATGAATTCAATGCTAAAACCAATTAAAAAGCTTAAGCTGCTGAAAGTAATTTAAACTTTTACCAATACAGCTTATGGATTTATGTCACCTAAATATTATCAATTGGTTACGCATATCAATGATCTAAGAGCGGATTGTGACATCACAGACAAAACTAAGATAGGGAATTATGCGCAAACAATTGCCTTCTTTGTTGATTTTTATGAAATAAAAAAGCATTGATGAACACGGAAGTAAGATTGTAAAGTCATGAGCTCTTGGAGGTCAACAAAAATAACGCCGTTAGCCATTAAGGGACCATGAACTAGAACATTTTGACATGTAAGACTGCATGTGGCCCGCGGCCTCCAGAAAATTTGAAAATTGGCCCGGAACAACCGTTGAGTTGGAGACCCCTGATGTATATCATAATATCCCAGCCTTTAGTGCAATCCGTGAAATTCTTATGCGTAAATAGCTTGTTTATTCCGATAAATATGACCGAACGATTCACCGTTTATAAAGATATAACCAGTTTATGATGTTGTTGCACTTTTTGAGGCTTGTTCATTTTTCATTGAAACACAAAGAGCTTATTAAATGAATTCGCTTTAACCTATGTTTGAATCATATACACGTACACCCCGCTGTTCACTCCTGATTTATCGAAAACAATCAGTAATCATTTATGATGTCACCATCTGCATGGTTACGTTTTGTGCCGTCTGGAAACGGTACATTGTTTGCACACAAAAGATGACAGAACCAAAGCCGTTGAACACGTACGACCATTTCGCCTGTAATATAGTATGGCCAGGGTTGCCATACCGTCCTTCTTTCTTAGATTTGTCTTTATTTTAAAGGGCAATGTCTTGAAAAAATGTATTGTCCTTATTTCTAAGAAAAGTCCTTCTTTTGAACTAATGTCCTTCTTTTCTCTTATTTTCAACAATCACAAGTCACATCCCTGTTGCAAGTAGAAGTAAAGCTAGACCTGAGCTGTCGTGAGATGCACAAAGTATTTTCTACGAACAAGGAGTTGCTGGAACTGATTGTTTCTGACAAAAAAAATTGGCTTGTGATATGTCATGACTCGAACAAAGATTTAAACGTTTATTTCGTTTCGTATGGACGCTCAATTTTTTGGTTGTCCTTATTTTCTGCTCCGATGTCAACCCTGAGTATAGCTTATCTATTGTCCCCAAAACATTTAAGGTCAGTTTTACAAATCCAATATCCAGCGAAATATTTATATTTAGTGCGTAACCGAAACTACATTTGCTACAAACGAATGGGAATTTCCGGTTAGTGGCGCAACAGAGCATAGGCGTTTGCTGTAGCAATTATTGCTGGGTCAACAACTTGCTGAGTTGCGCCACCTATCGGAAATTCCCAAAAATCTGGCGTGAGTTTCTGTGTTAGTAGCTGTTTCAATAAGTTGTAGGCGGTGTTCGTAGCCATTAATTGAAGTTTAAATGTGGTCATACAATTTTTAGATTTTAATCCTTACTGTTTTAATGCCGACTAAATTGTTTCGGTTGAAAACATGCCAAGGAAGCAAGATTATAATTTTAACATTTGAAAAGACTACTCAGTACTATCCCTTCCATTCTGGTCAAGTGTGATTTTATTGACATTTGCCCGTCATCAAATTTGTGTTGTTAATGGTTTAGGGGGAAAAAACAGCAATTAAAACGACACCAAAACATGGCTAATAAACTGAAATTTTCTGGCGGGTTACAAACAGTGGTTTAGAACGGTATTTGAAATTGCAGCATTATCCGGGGCAGTTGGGGCCATTTTTTTATCCGACCAGAGAACAAACAACCTACATTCAGCACGCATTCAACGGATCAATACATCTTGTTACGTTTACATTGCTTTGCATATAGCTATGGGATATCTCAAGATATAGGATTGTTTCTACCAACGCATCGAAGTTTGAAAGTAGAAAACAATACGATGCTTTACAGCAGGGGTGTCAAAATGTGGGTTGCGTCCCAATTTGGGATCGCGAAATATGTCCTTGTCACAATAAATGGTTACGTGTGTAAATTTATTGTTTAAACATCATTCACTTGTATAGGCTATACCTATATTCACGTGTATAGGCAATACCCGTCAAGGGGTCTCGTAGAAATTTATTTTCTAAAATGGGGTCGCAGAGCAAGAAAGTTTGAGCAGCCCTGCTTTACTCTCACTAGTACATTATCGCATTTCAATGCCGATCATAATGTGGCTGCATCGAGGTACGGATATATCCTAATCAAGTAAATGTGCAAACTGGGTGGAGCTACAGTGACGAAATCACACGAAGTTTGCTAAATTCTGGTAGATCGAAGAGATATAATAAAAAAATATATCTCCAACAATGCTGACGGTTAGGGCTATTTGGTAGGGATGACGTATCATTTTTAAAAAAAATTAATAAAACTAATTTTAAAACTGGGTTTCTAACCTAAAATTTCCAACAACTTATTGCTCAACTCCACCCCTATTTAGTTCCTAAATTAATAAATCAGCTCTTTGTGCCCCCTATCGGAAATTTAAAAAATTGAGTTCTTATACGTAAATGTAGTTCTGCTAAAATACGATACAGAGTAGGCAGGTTTTGTGGTGCCCTATCTAATTTTGCTCTAGCGACTTTATTTCAAGTTGTTGTTTGTAAAATAGCAATACAGAAACATGTTGATTAGCTGTTAATTCTGTTTTAGGTAAACATCATAATACATGTTCTGATATAAACTCAAAAATGCACATAGTTCATCAATATTTTGTATTGTAGTAATAGTTTGCCGCTAATTAATTTGTCAAACACTACTTTCAACCAATGGTTTTTAGATGTATTGGTTGATCCAGCTGATGTAGTGATCGATACAGGTGTACACTCCCGGGTAGTCGGGGTCTGCACATCCATTTCCCCAGGAAACTATTGCGGTGAGAATTCCGTTACATTCCGCGGGGCCACCAGAATCTCCCTGCAAACAAATAGGCCAAATGGTTAGCGCAACCGCTTTGTGTTTTCACGGTTGTTGTTTCTAATCGTGTCTCGGTCGCTTAAATTTGCCTTGGTATGAAACTTGAGTGGCATTGCTAGTTTTGAAGTCACATACTTCAAAAAAAGTCGAAAAATATAATTAATTTAACGAGCTTGCAACAAAAACTGGCTACTCGACTGGGGACTGATTGTGAGTCTTACCCTTTTAGGCGCTTTACGTTCACCAAGGACAAAAAACAAACAAACAGGCAGACATCAGCTATACTGGTGTTTGGTTCAGAGTTATGAGAAGGGATTTTCAGGTCTGATTCAACAACCGTGTTAAGGAATTGTTCAGGACCAAACTTTACACTTGAAACGATTTCAGGCCTGGGTACAATTTTAGCTCTTTTATTAGAAAATAATTGGGTTAGGTCAGGGGTGGGATTCAAATGTTTTGTCAGCCGGTTCTATCACAAAAGTCAAATTTTTCAGCTGGTTCTGTTGCAAAAAGTCCATTGACAGTAACCAGTAGTGCTAACCGGTTCGCTGATCTCATAAAATTTCGTGAGACGGTTCTATAGAACCGGTGCGAACCGGCTGAATCCCACCACTGGTTTAGGTTTTGTTTTTGGGTGGCTTACCAACTTGGTTGGACGTAAAAAAATGGAAGTAACTATAAGACATGCAGGAAATTATCTTTACCTGGCAGGAGTCTTTGCCACCTTCTCCAACGTATCCCATGCATACCATGTCATCGGAAATACCTCCGCCATAAATGTTGTTACACTCTTCATTGCTGACGACAGGAACAGTGACTCCGTATGGGATATCAGGGTAGTTGCCTGCAAAGAAAAATAAACATTTGTTTATGTGCTTTATATCTCAGACCAGGGGTTCTTAACCAGGGGTACGAGAACTGTTCCTATGGGGTGCGGGGATGCTAAAGCATTAAGGTTGGTTAGGTCTATTCTATTTTAATATAAAAACCCAGCAATTACCAAAGGAAGTGCGAAAATTGGTTTGTCATTTAAAAGGGGGGCAGCAAGGAAAAAGGTTAAGAACCACTGTCTTAGGCGACGTATTTTGCGATTGTTCAACGTAGATTTCTACTTACTTCCAACTGAGAGTGTGTTTCCCCAACCGTACACATTGCACATGGTTCCAGGGGCCGGATGATCGTGTTCTGCTGGAAGTTCTGCAAACTGGACGTACGCATTGGCAGTCACTGGAGACTAAAAAACAGAAACAATTTTGGTTAAGATACAGTAACCCGTAGTGGTGTGTAGAAAATACTTAACAAGAGCGGCAGACGATCAACGCCGGGATAGTCGATTATTTTCGAAACAGAAACAATATTTTTGCTTATTTAAAAGGTATCGCTTATAGTTTACGTCTTTAGTTCAAACAGAAACATTACATTTATACACGTCGGGGTGTTAAATATGTTTTGGTGCAGCGCAAAACCAAAAACAAAGATTTGGTGTTTACGGCAATAATTAAATTGCACATTTTTAAGCAAATATTACAAATTGCTGGACTCATTCCCATTACCGAAAGTTGAATTAGCATGATGTCATCATCTAGAGTGTTGCTGTTGTATCCTGGGTGAGGGATGGTTTGGGTGACGCCGGAAACCTGTTCAGTTCCGTCTACGCTTGAAAGACTATAGTCTCCAGCAGTAACAATGAGAGTAGCGGCACTAAAAGAGAAAATGCATTTAATTTTGTTAAAAAACACGCTATCGTACAGCGAATTTTGTTCAGGGTTTCGCGAGTAAACGCTAATATGCGGTAACTTCGAACTTCTATGTAAGAGTTGGAGTTACAGTCAGAAGTGAAAATCCAATTTAATTCAGGCCCGACTTCACACTGGGCCACATTTTGATCGTAATTTTCACTAAGTTTTTAGGTTAATTGAGCTCTTTATTAAATAAGCTTAGAATTTTGATGTAAAAGGCAGTGTAGGTGGCTTATCATGATCAATTGTAAGCTCTACTTGTTGTTGCAATGGGCTGCGCTCAAGACGTAGTTGGAGGTGATGAGAGATCCTCCGCACATCAAACTACCATATCTCTGGATGTTGACAAGATATGGAACCTGGTAGGGAGTGAGTGGAGCTCCACCAACGATCCTGTCGGCAGCTGGAATAACACAGGGTTTAATTAGAACAATTAGCATCAATACTACAGACTTTACTGTTTCAACCCAACTCACCTGCTGAGGCAACAAGAAGAGCCAAGATGAAGAACTTCATTCTGCTAGAACTTTCGTAGTTGTCTTTCTTTGTGATCAAGAAATACGAATGAAACAACATTGAACCTCTCGCCGTTTTATGTGCTTTGGGTGTGAACTTTTCCGCACTGTCAGGCTCGCCACAAGTTGACACAAAACATATGCCATCTTTCTGTGACGTGTGTTGCAGTCTCGTCAAGTATTTGCCCGGCGTCTCATTTCACGATCGTTGAAATAACGAAATAAGTTGAACTAAACACGTAAAGCATGATAAAACACTAAACAATGATTGAAAAGTTTTGATTAAACCCCTTACAATGCATACTATTCTAAAAATTTAATGCGAAAATTTGGTATTTTTCGAATGAATGCGATTAACTATTTTTAACCAACTGTTTGTTTTATTCGAAACGTGATCCTTTACCGATAAAACACGCAATGGGAAAGAACCCAGCTGGTCTCCCAGACAAAATAAACGAAACTAAACGCCTAAAATACATTGGATCTGACGTAACTGTTGCGAAACACTTCAGAATATTGCTGACAAGGCCTTCCATATCTGCAATTCTATTTGTTCATTATGTTACACTGGTGCATTATTACTGGTGCATTATCGTTCGCGATTGTTCTGTCACAATGCTGTCAGCACTAAGTTGCGTTTTCGCATGAGATGCATTTAGATGAAGTCGCACCTTTTAAAGGTACATAACCGCACGTAAGAAACCGGGTTTTCACATTTCATTGTGGTTGCACTGTAACAAACAATAATCTATCTATACAAAGCTAATGTTGCTCATGGTGGTCCTTAGCTTGGGCGCCGGCAAGTAAGGACAAGAAGAGGCACTTGCCATCCTTGGGGGCACTTGAAATTTCAATGTACTTCAAATTTAACATATTTTGTCGAAAACTTAAATAAGAAAAATGCAAAAAACGCGATGAATAAATAAGATGAACATACATTTCATAACTGAAATCAGCACTGAAGCCTCTATGCCAGTGGTTCTCAAACTTTTTATGCATGCGGCACATTAAAGAACTAAAATATGTTGTCGTGGCAAACTTTGCAGGTAAACATAACAAAAGTTGTTTAAAAATGGTAATTTTCAACCTAATCGTGATGGGTAAGGATGCTTTCAATTAACAAATAACAAAAATACGAGCTTTGAAACGTTGTCATACACACCAGTCTTTCATTATGAAGTCTTAAAACACCAGGAAATGTTTGCACTTTAAAACAAGAAGATTTCGCGGCACACTTGGAAACCTCACACGGCACACAGTTTGAGAATCACTGCTCTATGCAGACCAGCGATCACGGCACACTCATATGTACGACAGGTTTATTGAAGGCGTCATAACGAATCAGCCGGTCACCAAGCATTCACCACCATATGGCTAGAAAAATCTAGCCTGCGGTGGGATTCGAACCCACGACAGGAGTCTTTCCGAAACTCGTACTCTACCAATTGAGCTATGCAGGCTAAATGAAATTATAAATTAAAAAAACACCATGAAGTGAAAAAGATAAAGTCAGTGAGTGTCAAAACAGCAAGTTTAATGATGCCTCATTTCTGCTTCCGACATTGTTTTCATCTGTCGTTTAATTGCTTATCGAACCAACTAATGATACACGTGAGAAAAGCGTGATGGCAGCGTGTCTATTTTCACACCGCACCATTTCTTAGGCAACTTAATTGTACTGTGTATCATGTATGTCTCTACATACGTAACTGAGAGTGATTATACCGAACACTACTACATTCCTCTGCCGACAGCATGATGATTGGCGATCACTGTTTATGGGAACAACTAACTAAGAATATAAAATCAATTCCTAGGTTGCAGAATCAGTCAATGAACTTTCATGTAATATATGCATTTCGCCTAACTGGCATCCTTAGTTCCTACAAAACCACTGGATAAAACATAATGTAATAGTAATTTAAACACAAAAACAAAGTAAAGTGCAGTTAAAAATACCCCTGGGGACATTGATTAAACTGCCACTTTAAAACCGTTTGGCAATCGACATCATACCAACCCAACAGCAAGTCAAGACTTAAGACTTATATGTATCAGGGGCACACGTCAAATGTACAGGCACAAGAACACTGATAAAAAAGGCTAAATACTAGGCAATAAAGAAGGCAACGGCAAAGGTTTAGTACAGTGTTTCCCCAACCTTTTTGTACTAAGCTTAGTAGGATCTGAAGAAGTCAGTTAGCCGAAATATAAATCTTTTATTTAAATTTATGGACTAATTTTGTTATTCGAAAAAAATTTAACATTCTCAGTTACATGAACGTATACTTGACCTGGCAATTTATCCGCCAATGTAAGTATGTTTCTTGCTGGCGCCTATATGGTTTACCGCAGAGTTGTGGGTCGGGCTGGGCTTTTCTCGTCAGGTTCGGGTTCGGGTTCGGGCCGGATTCGGGCTTAGGTTTTTTCCAAAAATAAACTAACCAAGAACAGTCAGTTGCTGGACCTGACCTATGTCAAACAGACATAAAACGCCTTGTTCAAAACCAATCATCCATTGTGTTTGTTGTTTTGGTCTTTTTTTGAGGCTTTAAAGTACATGTCTATCAATCAAACTTTCGGGCCTAAACAGGCTTCTCAAACACGATTCGTGTTCGGGCCAGGTTCGGACTCCAATTTCAGGCCCGTTTACAACTCTGTTTTACTCTTATGCTGGTCCTGACTATAAATTTTAGAAAAACTTAAACACAAACAAAGTTCAGCAATAAGTTTTTTATTGCGTAATGAGTTTGGCGCTCATAGCGTGCCAACCAGTCACGTTTAGACGTATTGGTTGATCCAGCTGATGTAGTGGCTGACACGGGTGTAGACACCGGGGTAGTCTGGGTAAGCACATCCGATTCCCCAAGAAACAACTACGTGCAATTCACTGTGGCAAGTAGCTGGGCCACCAGAATCTCCCTGTGGCCAATAAAGTGTCACAAATATGTTAAGTTTGGACAACGAGCCGCTATTTTCCTCACTGCAGCCATCATTGTTTATCGGGAGAATATGGTTAAAGAATCAACACACCGGACGGGGCATGTGAAAACAGCGAACTTTGCCAGGTTTACTGTTTAGCACAAAACTTAACGTGAGACACAGCTACTTTGTTAAGGCATAATTTTAAGCGGACCCGAAATAAGGGCACAAACCTGACTACAAACCGAAACTCGACATCTTCGAAGTTGTTTTTAAACAACGCCAATCAGCCAAAGTTGGCCCGATAGCCGTATTTACCAAAGTTCTAAATTTTTACGTTTAAATGTGAATTGATGAGATACTTTCCCTGGCAGACGTCTTTTCCACCTTCACCAAGGAATCCTACGCAAATCATGTCATCGTAAATGTCTCCTCCGTATGCGACGTTGCAGACAGCATTGCTGATTACTGACGCAGTATGGCGTATCAATATAAGGTAACGAAGACAATAATTAGGCCAATCTGGGTTTCTGTGTTATTAGCTGTTTCAATAAGTTGTAGGCGGTGTTCGTTACCATTAAATGAAGTTTAAAAGTGGTCATACAATTTTTAGTATGAGGTAATTGTTTATATGAGCTATTGCTGCCAGGCATAGTATCAAGTTTAAAGAGCTCTTCTGGTAATTGTTTGTTTAGATTTTAATCCTTACTGTTTCAATGCTGACCAATTTGTTTCGGTTGAAAACATGCCAAGGAAGCAAGATTAGAATTTTTACGTTTGAAAAGACTACTTAGTACCCACCCTTCTATTCTGGTCAAGTGTGATTTTATTGACATTGGCACGTCATCAAATTTGTGTTGTTAATGGTTTAGGGAAAAAAACAGCAATTGAAACGACACCGAAAAAACATGGTTAATAAACTTAAATTTTCTGGCGGGTTATAAACGGTGGCATGGAACGGTTTTGAACTTGCAGCATTATCCGGAGTAGTTAGGGCCAAAACAAACAACAAACATTCAGCACGCATTCAACGGATCAATACATCTTTTTTACGTTTAACGTTGTCTTTGCATATAGCTATGGGATTTCTCAAGATATAGGATTGTTTTTACCAACGCATCGAAGTTTGAAAGTAGCAAACAATACGATGCTTCGCAGCAGGGGTGTTAAATTGTGGGTCGCGACCCAATTTGGGGTCGCGAAATATAATTTTTGGGTCGCAAAACATCATGCGTTAATATGTCATTGTCACAATAAATGGAAAAACGTGCGTAAATTTGTTGTTTAAACTTCATTCATGTGTGTAGGCTATACCCATCAAGGAGTCACGTGGAAATTTCTTTTCTAAAATGTGGCCGCAGAGCAAGAAAGTTTGAGAAGCCCTGCTTTATGGGACGCTCTCACCAGTACATTATCGCATTTCAATGCCGTTCCTAACGTGGCCGCATCAAGGTACGGATATATCCTAATCAAGAAAATGTGCAAACTAGGTGGAGCTATAGTGACGAAATCACACAAAGTTTGCTAAATTCTGGTAGATCGAAGAGATATAATAAAAAATATATCTCCAAAAATACTGACGGTTAGGGCTATTTGGTAGGGATGACGTATTATTTTTTAAAATTAATAATAAAACTAATTTTAAAACTGGGTTTCTAAACTAAAATTTCCAACAACTTATTGCTCAACTCCACCCCTATTTAGTTCCTAAATTAATAAATCAGCTCTTTGTGCCCCCTATCAGAAATTTAAAAAATGAGTTCTTACGTAAGTGTAGCACTGCCACTAAAATACAATACAGTACAGGTTTTGTGGCGCCCTGTCTTTTTCGCTCTAGCGCCTTCAGTTCAAGTTTTTGTTTGTAAAATAACAAAGCAGAAACATATTGATCAGCTGTTAACGCTGTTTTAGATAAACAACCTTCTTTATGTTCTGATAAAAACTCAAAAATACACATAGTTCATCAACATTTTTATTGTAGTAATAGTTTGCCGCTAATTAATTCGTCAAACACTACTTTCTACCAATGGTTTTTAGATGTATTGATTGATCCAGCTGATGTAGTGGCAGATGCAAGTGTACACGCCTGGGTAGGCGGCATCAGCACACCCGTTTCCCCAAGAAACTATTCCAGTAAGAATTCCGTCACACTCAGCGGGACCACCAGAGTCTCCCTGCGAACAAAACTGTGTGTGACACAGAGTTGCAAGTCGGGCGGGCTCGGGCTTAGGTATTTGTGAAAAAACGGGCCTGACTTTGCGTTCCATGTCCGCCATTTTTTTTAAATAAAATCACTCAGCAAAGTATCAAGTCTCTGGCTTTGACCTAATGACCACCCTACTCTAAAACGTATTGTTTAACCCATTGTCTACTATTTTTCATTGTGTTTGTTGTCTTTCTCTTTTTTCTTTCTCATCCTTTGTTGCAAGGCTTTCGTGGATAGGCCTGTCAATCAAAATTTCGGGCCTAAACGGGCATTTCAAAAACGTTTCGGGTTCGGGCCGGGTTTCGGGCTTATGCATTCGGGTTCGGGTCGAGTTGGGGCTCAGATTTCGGGCCCGCTTGCAACTCTGGTGTGACATCGCCAAATAGGCCGAATGGTTAGCGCAACGGCCTTTTGTTCACAAGTTTGTTGGTTCTAAACGTGTCTGGATCGCTTAAGTTTCCGTTAGTATATACGTTCCACATGGAACTTGAATGGCATTGCTAGTTTTGAAGTCACATACTTTGAAAAAAATAGGGCTTGCAATAAAAACTAACAGCTCGACCGGGGACTGATTGTGAGCACAACCCGTTTGGGCGTTTTACGTTAAGCAAGGAAAAACAAACAACCAGACATCAACTGCTATTGTGGTTAAGGCAGTGTTATGAAGGATTTTCAGGTCTGATTCAGCAATCGTGTGAAGGACTTGATTTGGATCGAACTCGGCCACATTTTAATTGTCAAGAACCAAATTAATTTCAGAACTTGTTTATTAACTAACTTTTGGGTTAAAGTTCAGCTCTTTTATTTGAAATTAATTGGTTTGGGCCGGGGGTTGGGCTGTTTACAAACCAACATGCACAAAGACCTTACCTGGCAGGAGTCTTTGCCCCCGCTTCCGAGGTATCCCATGCATACCATAGTGTTGTAGATACCTCCACCATAAGCGGCATTGCAGTCTGCGTTGCTGATGACAGGGACAGTGACTCCATATGGGGTATCAGGGTAGTCGCCTACAAATAACAAGAACCACCTGTTCAAGCGTTTTTCAATCTCAAACTAAGCGATGTGTTTTGCGATTGTTTAACGTAGATTTGGTTTATTTGTAACTTTCATTTGCTTATTTGGTCATTTGCTTAAAAGTGAAAAATTGTAAATAATTTATTTAATGGCGACTTTCCGGTTTTGCAAAAGCATCATTTTGGAGGTCGTAAAATTTAGGTCTAAAATTTATTAAACATTGATGAACATGTTTTGCGTTTAAACGGTGACATTTTGCCTGCCTTAATCGGAAATCGGATTCCATAATAGTTTTACAGGACTCCCAGTTTGGAAATTTCTTTATCAGTAGAAACTTGCTTTGGCAAGCTGCAGACAGTACACACTGTTTCGATCAATAAGGTCTCATCAGTGCAGCTGGTGACAAGAGATCAGCCGTATTGGCTAATGTAGCCATACAACGGCACTCCAGTTCGTTGGGAGCGACAGGGTAAAACTAAAAACCCATACCTCACGTATTTTGTGCGATGCCACATCTGGGCAAAGCACATAGATAACTGGCTAACAAAGTTCAAGCAACTGCTTGGGAACCAAAGTGAAGCCGGCCCAGCGTCACAGTATCAATGCAAAAGGATCGAGTCAATAAATAATAAGCTGCAGACAGTGCACACTGGTTTGACTTATAAAGTCTCATCAGCGCAGTTGGCGACAAGACATAGATCGTAGTGGCTATAGTGTAGCCATAAATGCAAGCATCTTCAACTTACTTCCTACTGCGAGTGTGTTTCCCCATCCGTACACATTGCACATGGTTCCAGGTTCTGGTTGATGGTGTTCGGCTGGAAGTTCTGCAAACTGGACGTACGCATTGGTAGTCACTGGCGACTAAAACCACAAACAAACTTAGGTTAAGATGCAGCAACCCGTAGTGGTGTCTAGAAAATACTTAACAAGGGCGGCAGACTTTTATTTTCGAAACGGGAATAATAATTTTGCCTATTTTGAAGTAATCAGTTAGTTTACGTCTTTTTCAAGTAGAATCTTTACACTTACTTGTAGGGTTGTTTAATACTTTTCGGTGCAGCGCTAACTTAGAAAGAAAATCAAACAAACTTGTCATTTAACTGGTGTAATGCTAAACAAAATACTAGTTGTTTCTTACTGGTATTTTGTTTGGCATTACACCGGGTGAATGACACGTTTGTAAAATATGCAACTTGGTGGACAAAACGCTTGTTTGATATTATTATTACAACATTAATAAAAATATAATGTTGCGATTAAAGAATTATTTCTCTATGTATTTCAGTTAAGATTTTTTATGCGCAAAAGTGTTACAAGTAAAGACTGTATACTGGAATTATTTTTTTTATAATTCCGTTTTTTTTTTTACTAAGCATAATTTAGCATTTTGCATTTATGCTTGGAATTTGGGGAAGATATTAACAAAGCAAACAATTCTACTATTATAATTGCATTGAGGTAAACAACGTAGTCCCACAATAGAATAGTGTACTAGACTCTTGGTAAATTGCAAAATTTTAAAGAAAAGATTGCTAGACTCATTCCCACTTACCGAAAGTTGAACAAGCATAATGTCGTTCTCGAGTGTGTTGGTGCTGTAGTAAGGGTGGGGGATGGTTTTGCTTACACCTGACACCTGTTCGGTTCCGTCAGTGCTTGAAAGACTGTAGTCTCCAGCAGTAACAGTAAGAGAAGGGGCACTAAAACGGAAAAATAGTTTTAATTTTGTTAAACAACACTCTTTTGTACAGGAAATTTTGTTCAGGGTTTCGCCAGTAAACACAAATATACGGTAACTTAAAACAAACACGTCCGCTATGCAGTTATGTGTAAAAGTTTGAGTTGCAGGCAAAAGTTATAATTAAATTTGATTCATGTCTGACTTCACACTGGGACACATTTTCATTGCAATATTTCACTGTTTTGAGGTTAATTTAGGTCTTTAATACAATTCTACTTTTAATTTAGATGTAAAAGGCAGCCTAATTGTTTGTGCATTGTATACCCTATACCAGTAGTTCTCAAACTGTGCGTCGCGACGTTCTGGTGCGTCGTTTCAACTTTCAAAGGGCGTCGCAGAATAGTCCCGTTTCGTGGCTTTTTGTTATTGTATCAATAAACATAACTCTCAAACATAAAACTTTTCCAGAGGCGTCGAAACAAAAAAAAAGTTTGAGAACCACTGCCCTAAACCCTACTTGTTGTCACAGTGGGCGGCGCTCAAGACGAAGTTAGAGGTGATGAGAGATCCTCCGCACATCAAACTACCATATCTCTGGATGTTGACAAGATATGGAACTTGGTTGGGGGTGAGTGGAGCACCACCAATGATCCTGTCAGCAGCTGAAAAAAAAAATGTTTAAACTATTTTCATCAATATCAATATTTCAACGCCAGAACTTACCTGCTGAGACAGCTAGAAGAGCCAAGATGAAGAACTTCATTCTGCTAGAGTTTTCGTAGTTGTCTTTCTTTATGACGAAGAAATACGAATGAAACAACATTGAACCTTCGCTGTATTTATGTGTTTTTGGTGAGAACTTTTCTGCACTGTCAGGCTCGCCACAAGTTGACACAAAACATATGCCATCTTTCTGTGACGTAAATTGCAGTCTCGTCAAGTATTTGCCTAGCGTCTCATTTCACGATCGTTGAAATAACGAAATAAATGCAACAAAACACGTAAAGAATGAGAAAACACTAAACAATGATTGAAAAATTTTTGATTAGACCTCCTTACAAGGCATACTATTCTAAAAAATGTTTGTGAAAATTTGGTATTTTTCGAATGAATGCGATCAACTATTTTTAACCAACTGTTCGAAAACGTGATCCTTTACCGATAAAACATGCAATGGGAAACAACCCAGCTGGTATCCCAGACAAAATAAACGAAACTAAACCACTAAAATACGTTGGATCTGACGTATCTGTTGCGAAACACTTTAGAATGTTGTTGACAAAGTATTCCATTTTTGCAACTCTATTTGTTCATTATGTAACACAGTTACGAAACACTGGTGCATTAAAGCACTAAGTTGCGTTTTTACATAAGATGTATTCAGATGAAGTTTCTTATGATGTTAATCTCATTTTAATACCAACCAACAGATTTTAAAGGAACATGACCACACGTAAGAAACTGGGTTTTCGCATCTGTTGTGGTTGCACTGTAACAAACAATAATCTATTCTACACACCACTAAGGTTGATCGTGGTCCTCAACATCGGCGCCTACAAATAAGGACAAGAAGAGGCACTTGCCATCCCTTGAAATTTCAATGTACCTCAAATTTTACATATTTTGTCGAAAACTTGGCTAGAAAAATCTATCCTGCGGTGGGATTCGAACCCACGTCAGGAGTCTTTCCGAAACTCGAGCTCTACCAACTGAGCTATGCAAGCTAAATGAAATAATATAGTAAAAAACACCATGAAGTGAAAAAAAGAAAGTCAGTGAGTGTCTAAAATAACAAGTTTAACAATGCCTCATTCCTCCTTCCGAAATCATATTCTCTGTCGTTTAATTGCTTATCGAATCAACAAATGATACACGTGATAAAAGCGTGATGGCCTCATGCCTATTTTCACCCCTCACCGTGTTTCTTAGGCAACGTAATTGTACTGTGTATCATGTATGTCTCTACATACGTAACTAAGAGTGATTATACTGAGCTTTATTGCATCATTTTGCCGACAGCATGATCATTGGCGATTACTGTTGATGAGCATAACTAACTAAGAATAAAAAATTCTTTCCTAGGTTGCAAAAGTAGTCAATGAATTTACATGAATTTATATATATATATATATATTTACACATATATATTGCCTAACTGGCGTCTTCAGTTCCTAAAAACCACAGAATAAAACATAATATAATAGTAATTAAAACACAAACACAAAGTAAAGTGCAGTAAAAAACACCTGGAGATATTGCTTAGACTGCCACTTTAATCCCGTTTGGCAAATAACATCAAACCGATCCAACAGCAAGACAAGACTTAAGACTTGTATGTAACAGGGGCACGCGTCAAATGTACAGGCACAAGACCACTGATAAAAACGGCTAAATACCCGTCGTTAAAGAAGGCAACGGTAAAGGTTTAGTACAGTGTTTCCCAACCTTTTTTATACTGTAACTTTAGTAGGATCTGAAGAAGCCAGTTAGCCGAAATATATATATTTCATTTAACCTTATTGACTAATTTTGTTATTCGGAAAATTTTAGCATTCTCAGCTACATGTACGTAAGTACTTGGCATAGCAATTTATTCGACAATGTAAGTATGTTTCAAAATCTCCCCTTTCTTGCAAAATTGTTTTGCTGGCGCCTATATGGTTCTCGGTGTACACGGTGAAAAAACTAAATCTCTCCTTATGGAGATCTTGGCTAAAACTTGAACATAATCAAAGTTCAGAAATAGTTTTTTATTCCGTTATAAGTTTGGCGCTCTTAGCGTCAAAACTACAGGCAACCAATCACGGTTAGACGTATTGGTTGATCCAGCTGATGTAGTGGCTGACACGGGTGTAAACACCTGGGTAGTCTGGGTAAGCGCATCCGATTCCCCAAGAAACTACTCCGTGCAAAGCACCGTGGCAAGTAGCTGGGCCACCAGAGTCTCCCTGCAAACAATAAAGTGTCACAAATACGTTAAGATTTGGACAACGAGCCGTTATTTTCAGAATATGGTAAAAGAATCAACACACCGGACGGGACATATGAAAACAGCGAACTTTTGTCAGGTTTACTGCTTGGCGCAAAACTTAACGTGATTTTAAGCGGAAGAAAGGGCACAAACCTGAATACGAACCGAATCCCGAAGTTGTTTTTAAACAACCTAAACTTGGCCCGAAAGCCAAATTTACCAAAGTTCTAATATTTTCTACGTTCAAAAGTAAATTAATGAAATACTTTACCAGGCAGGAATCTTTACCACCTTCCCCAAGGTATCCTAAACACATCATGGTATCGTAAATACGTCCATCGTATGCGACATTGCAGTCAGCATTGCTGATTACTGGAAGACTGACGCAGTATGGTGTATCAGGGTAGTCGCCTACAAATAAGTTAATAAAGACAACAATTAGGCCTATCTTAAAATCTATTTTCTACCACACATAAAACAACACAAAAAAACATGAGGTCCAAGTTTGGCCTTTCACTTGGTTTCGTTTATTTGTACTAATTTATCTTTCTTGTGTTATGCTTGTCGAAAGCTTCTGTGTAGAACAACCTGCTTTAGTTTATTTATAAGGCTTGTAGTCTTTGTATTTGTAAAAGCTATTAAACACTATATGCACGAGCCAAAAAACGTTTTAGGCTGATTAAAACGATACGGTTGTATTTGCAACTTTTGCAATTTTTCAATATAAAATATTTAACATAGCACACAGAAAATCAAATATGTTAGGACAATATAGTATAAAATCAGATTAAACTTACTTCCGACCACCGCTGTGTTGCCCCATCCGCAAACGATGCACATTGTTCCGACTACTGGGTGAACATATGCTCCAGGAAGGCTTGCATACTGGACGTACGAGTTTTGAGAAATGGACGTCTAAAGGGGTGCACATTTTTAGATAGAGTAGTCAACCCTTATGTTTACACTTGAAGAAAGTTTTTCTTGTGAGTGGTAACTCCCTACACATATCATTTTTATATCTCAAGAGTGATTTTACCCCTATTTGGAACCTTGGATTTAACGAAACTCACAAATAAACTTGCACAGATTTACAGAACATTATTCTAATTATAGGATTTCTTCCACTTACTGAAAGTTGAAGCAACATAATATCGTTAACGAGTGTTTGGCTGCTGTATTGTGGGTGGGGGATGGTTCTGACAACACCAGAAGGTTGCTCGGTTCCGTCGTTGCTTGAAAGACTGTGATCTCCAGCAGTAACAGTAAGAGAACTGGCACTGCCATTTTTTGTTCAAATTTAAAATTACACTTGTATAATTTAAATTTCAAATTTAAATTAAATTACGCATAGTGTTAATTCCTTAAAATTAAACGAATCTTATGTTTTGTGGCCTATTTCGTTTCGGAGTCACAACATTTGTCTGATTTTAATTTGGATTTGCACCAAGAAAGTTGCAGTGCCTACGGATGAAGTAACTTACGCAGTGTTGCAGTGAGCAGCGCTCAAAGCATAGTTGGATCCAATTAAAGATCCTCCGCACAACAAACTTCCAAATCTCTTGAGGTTGACGAGGTATGGAACCTGGTTTGAGCTGATTGGAGAGCCACCAATGATCCTGTCCGCAGCTGAAAACAACGTAGGCTAAGTTAAAATCTGACAGGAATAAGTCAAAGTATTTTAACTTCGCTCACCTGCTGAGACAAAAAGAAGAGCCAAGATAAAGAACTTCATTCTGCTGGAATTGATGTAGTCTTACTATGTTCGTTACCGATGTAAATGAGACAACAAACACCTTGTATGTTATTTATGTGTTTGTGGTTAGCGCACATCTGCAAGTTTCTCATGATAAAGTCAAGTTCAGCAGAAGGTTGCCCAGGTGCCTGTTTTCTGTCACGTACGAACAACATTAACATGATCGCGTGCTTAAGAGTTGTTTGTTAAATGTCTCTTCTGTTCAAACCAAGATTAAACTTTTACCCAAAGATGTTTTTCCGCTCTGTAGAGCCAATGACAAACTTGTAGTTGTCAAGTGGGACAAAGTTTAGGTTATCGTCAAAAATCAACAAGTGTTGTGTGGTTTAGAACAGTGGTCGGCAACCGCCGGTCCGCGGCCCAGTACCGGTCCGCGAGGAGTTCGTTACCGGGCCGTATAATTTTTCAGGTTAAATGCTACAAAGCAATTTGCCCATATATCCCTTTTTGTGGAATGTACGTCAATCTAAAATTACTTCCACAAGAATTACCCTAATCCAGGGGTGTCCAACACGTGGCACGCGTGCCAAAAGTGGCACGCAGAGCATTTGAAAATGGCACGCAATTTTTGGATGGTAAACATTAGGATTTGTCACGCAATTAATATTTTTCTATTGATTCTTTTTGGCCTTTATTCTAACTTCAGTAAAGATGATCAGTATCAAGGTTACACAAATCCACTAATTAAATTGGTCGTTTTTAGACTCGGTCCGTCTACTTTTAGGCGCTTGAAACTGTCGAATTCTGGATAATTCCAGGCCTTTATGATATTCCATGTTATGGATTCTGCGCTTTAAGCGACATGGTATGTTATAAAAGGTTTCTGGAGTATCATAAACAAGTTTACTCGCGTTTGACAACATATTTTTTTCTACCGTTGAGACGTTTAAGACATGGTTTGGAAAAAGTAGGCCTACCAAACGTTGGCACGCGAGTATATTTTAAAACCTAGATTGGCACGGCGGTGCTTTCGAGTTGGACACCCCTGCCCTAATCCGTTTATTACCAGTGATCCAGTTCAGAAGGTTTTCTTCCTTTTGCGTATGACGTCACTAAGGGACCAAAAGTTTTGGTCACATAGAAATATTGGCGGGAAAAGTTTTGCCATGATTGTTTACTTTTTTGATTATACTTGCTGCTTGGGTTATTGCTCATAAAATAATTTGTGGGCGTTTGATGTTCTGTTATTACGTTTGTGGTGTTTATTTGTATGGTCAACTCAAAATAAACTGTAGGGTTAACTTTTTCTACACAGAAATGCCCTATTTTGAGTGTAGACAATAGACATGACAATGACATGATATAGAATAGATTGTAGAGCAATTTTACATTCTATAGACTTTATGATTATTGATACAGATCACTGATGTACAACATATAAAATCTAATTTTTTGTATTGTTCATTTGCTGTGTTACATTTTTTATTGTTTTTGTGGCGTGCTATAGACCAGAGTAAAGCTCTAAAAGTGTAGAATATTGTGTCAAAATTTCAGTACCGTATCTTTTTTAGTTTTAGCGCAATAGTGATTGCTGTCTAGCTTCACTCTGGTGTGCTATAGTGAGTCTAAACTCTAAATATACAGGCAACAGGACCTCACATTAAAACAGATGCATGTCTTGTTGTCAAAATTACACTTTTGTTGGATTTCTAGCTTTAACAATATAACTGCCTTCCAAACCATGTTTCGTAATGAATTTTATAAACAATGATCTTTTCCTGCAAGTGCATGTAAATTTAGTTGAGCAGCACTGCAGTACACAGCCACACACAATTATATCAATTGGTTTTTGTACGGTTCTGCAGTGTCACTAACTCAGTACAGTGTACAGACATGGTTGACGCAGAGAAGTAAGAACCATTCCAACAAAAAACAATTAAACACATTTTGCGTTCTAATCAATAATTGTTAATTAAGAGCAGCCTACTTTATGCTTAGTGGCGGGATCCAAATTTTTTGTCAGCCGGTTCTATCACAAAAGTCATATTTTTCAGCCGGTTCTGTTACAATAAGTCCATTGACAGTAAACAGTAATGCTAACCGGTTCGCTGATGTAATAAAATTTCGTGAGATGGTTCTATAGAACCGATGCGAACTGGCTGAATCCCACCACTGTTTATACTTGACAAATGTTTCATGTCAAGAAAAAAAAAACCCAATTAACACAATATTTTTTACAACTAGACATTGCAACAAATAACAGTAGTTTCGATCACTTTTTGTTTACATATATATTACTTTATTTTAACTGGTGATCTATTTTGTTATGTTTTCATATTTATATTTTTGTTTGTTATTTAGAATGTTTGTTAGATCATGGTAGACACTGCGTCCACTGTTTTGACGGCTGCTTCAAGAAAACACAAAAGTGCCGAAGCATTTGTCAAAGGTTCTATTGTTCGAATCAACCTAAAAAACTTCTTGTAAGTGCTTTACTGTTCTAACTTGCATTGTAAATAAGTTTAATCAATGTTTAAGCTACATGCTTGTGTAATTGCTTACTGCTTGGAAACAATAATTTTCCATGGGGCGTCATTTCATATTGCTAACAATGGTCCTGGCCTCCAGTCAACTTGGGGAGGTTGCATATGCCTAGACCAGGGGTGGGTAACCTTTTTTACTGTGGGGTCAATTACAGTTGTCAAAAATAGATCGTGGGCCGCACCTGTGTATAACATTAGGTGATTTTACTTCGTTGCTTACCAAATATGCTTAAATATAAGTATAATTCGCATTTGATTCTAGCCACATTTTGCCAGGTCGCAGAAAACTAGGATCAGGCGCAATAATCTGCTAAAAAATATATAATAGTTCGACTCGTTTGCCGGTAAATTTGAAAAAAAAGCATCTCTGCGGGCCGCACAACCTTTTATGAAGGGCCGCATTTGGCCCTCGGGCCGCAGGTTGCCCACCCCTGGCCTAGACACACGAGAATCTATTCTATACATAAACTGGTGTGTGGCCACAGCGTGCACATCTAATGTTGCTCACAGTGGTCCTTAGTGAACTTATTAGGCTTGTATGTATGTCCAGACACATCAAAAACTATGCTACACATAAACTGTTGTGTGGCCACAGCGTGCACATCTAATAGTGATGGGACGATACCAGGTTTTGAAGCGAATACCGATACCGAGTACGAGTACCACATGTATATACCTTCGATACCGAGTACCGAGTACGATTACCGAGTACTTAGTTGTAGTGTTGTACTTAGTTGTATATCACTGGCTAATTTATCTGCCATGGTCGGGGTACAGGCGTGCACACACACATGCCGAAAAATGTAATCTCCACGTGATAGCGAAAAAGATAATTATACGTAAACTGGCGGAACTTTTTTCCAATTTTGTGCTGTCCGAAGCAAGTATTGGCATAAAGTTCCCCGTATTCCTATGGTGTAAATCGGCCTTTGGTACTCGCACGTTGGTATCGAAAACTGAGGCAAAATATTTCGATACCGAGTACGAGTATCGATACCACTGAAATCGTTCGATACCGAGTACCGAGTACCGGGTACCCGTCCCATCACTAACATCTAATGTTGCTCACAGTGGTCCTTAGTGAACTTATTAGGCTTGTATGTATGTCCAGACACATCAAAAACTATGCTACACATAAACTGTTGTGTGGCCACAGCTTGCACATCTAATGTTGGTCACAGCGGTCCTTAGTGTACTCAGGGAGCTTGTGTGTATACCACATACATGAAAATCTATGCTGTGTATAAACGGAAGTGTGGCCACAGTGTGCACATCTAAAGTTACTCACCAGGGAGTTTGTGTGTATGCCCAGATACACATGAAAATTAGTGGACACATTCAATCAAATACAGTGGTTCCCAACCTTTTTGTAGTCACGGAACCCTTTTGCAATTTTTTTAGGTCCACGGACCCCCAGAGTAACTTCTTCTTGTTATGTTTTTCATTTCTTGCATTATACGTTATTATGTTTTCGTTTTAGGGGCAGAATTTTAATCAACCTTCACAGTCCTTAAATCTCAATAAAGTTCTGTACTGTAGCAGTCAATGCAATAAAGAGTGTACAAACTTGAAACAAAGCACTATAAGTTCTATTGTTCACATGTGTTGTGATACTACAATAGCGATAACAATCACACTAAAAGTTTCCTGATCCAAAGGTTTGACAAACAGTTGGCACTTATATGCAGGATCGTAAAAACGGTTTGGAAACTTAACAATATTGTCCTGTTGGTTAATGGTACTAAGAAAGTTTGCTTCCATGGACCCCCTCAAACCATCTCACGGACCCCTTGGGGGTCCGCGAACCCCAGGTTGGGAACCACTGATCTAATATCATTTAAACTGTTTTGTTTTTCAGGACATATGATCAGTGCAGTTTCAGACTGAATCCAAAGCTTAATGTGATTATTGGACCAAATGGAACTGGAAAGTCGAGTGTTGTGTGTGCCATATGTATTGGCTTGGGTGGAAAACCAAGTAGGTTATGATAATCTCGCAGTTGTATTAATGAAACAACAGGGTCTATTAGAACACCTGGTACAAAATTTATTCTTTACAGATTCACCCAAACTGTTTTTGATTGTGTTATGTACATAAAGAATTGCAACTTTAATGTTTAAAATAAAGTTTCAGTCTTTTTTTTTTCTTTGACAGGTTTCCTAGCTCGTGCCAAAGAACTTGGTGATTTTATTAAACATGGAAAAGACAAAGCTAGCATTGAAGTTGAATTGTAAGTTTTTGGTTGATTGTGCATTAAGACAAGTCATTATGGGTCCCCTTCCTTGAAGGGGACACATCTTGATTTTACTCGATTTCTTTTTTTTTTTTTTCTTTTTTTTTCTTCTTTTTTTTTTTCTTCCCTGAAGTTTGTCCACCCCATTTTGCCCTGAAATGTTTGATGGATTTGGATGAAACTTTCACAGATGGTAGATATAGTTGTGTAGATGTGCCATCTGCTTCGTTTGTCATGATAACCCCAGTATTTACCCCGCTAGACCCCAAAATGTAAAATGTGGTTTGTGCGCACCACAAACGTTAGTTTTGTGTGATGTTATAAAGACAACTACATATGGTACTCATGTTTAAGGATTGCTTGGTGAACGTGTTTGCGGATAGCAGTCAAGGGGGTTGTTCACAGCCTTGTGACGTCATAAGTCATTAGGTTGTTTGTTAAAACGCCCCCTAGTGGTCAAAATTGAAACATTGGCCAATTTGGACAAAATTTTACAGGATTGTTGTTTGGGTCATCTTGTGACGTCATAAGTTATTACGGTTGTTGGTTAAAACGCCCCCTAGTGGTCGAAATTGAAACATTGGCCGATTTGGACAAAATTTTACAGGATTGTTGTTTGGGTCATTGCAGTTTCATATTTTCAACATTAGGGTGAAGAACCCCATCAGTTACCCCACTAGCCCCCTAAAATGGGTGAATATTTAAACAGGGTCGGAATTGGCTGAAATTTGGATAGCTTGTATAATTTGCCATTTACAATTGATGATTGTTGTGTTAAAACCTGTAGCCCCAGCATTTACCCCACTAGCCCCCTAAAATGGGTGAATTTTTAAACAGGGTTGGATTTGGCTGAAATTTGGATAGCTTGTACAATTTGCCATTTACAAATGATGATTGTTGTGTTAAACCCTGTAGCCCCATCAGTTACCCCACTAGCCCCCTAAAAAGGATAAATTTTTTAAACAGGGTCGGAATTGGCTGAAATTTGGATAGCTTGTACAATTTGCCATTTACAAATGACGATTGTTGTGTTAAACCCTGTAGCCCCAATAGTCACCCTGCTAGCCCCCTAAAATGGGTGAGTTTTTAAACAGTGGGCAATTGTTGGAAATGTTATGCCATTTATAGGTATCGATTGTTGTGTTTTACTTCTTTGTTTTAAACTAGACAAACTTTAAACAATGCTTGAATTGAGTCGATTTGTATAGTTTGAACTTTGCATAGCATGACTATTTAATCCTAGTACCAATCACAGTGTTTTACTTTACAACACCAAAGTTTCTTATGGTTATCTCTTGAAATGCAGTGTTTACAACTTTGCATGTGTGGGGACCCATGAGTTTCTGCCTGCAGAAACAACTAACGTTTTAAAAGACGGTGGCAAATATGGGACCCAATATAAAATAAGTGAAGGAATTATATTTATGTTTTAAAATAGATCATAGTGTATGTGCAAGGGCAATATGTGCTAAGCCACCCTTCTAGTTGTATTAACTTTTAATACAGTTCCAATGTCTTGCTTTATGTTTTCATTAAGGTAGATCTTGATTTACAGCGAACAAGAATAAGCATACAGCGCTATTATACCTAGCATAAATTAAGACACAACCAAAATTACTACAGTTTGTTAAATTTTCTGAGAAGTTGTCTCTTGTCTGTAAAAATGGGAACGGATCTTAGAAATATGACTGCCAGGACAACCCTGCAGTTGGGGTTACTGTATCAAGTGATATTTGCATTGTTGTTTCAGGTGCAATACTCCAAAGAATGACATTATAAGAAGAGATATTGGTCATATTGCTGGGGGAAAGACTTCTTCTGCATGGTTTCTAAACGGTGCAGCGGTAATTCATGACTTTTGCCATTTGTAATGGGGTGTTGAACCTGAATATAATTATGTTTGAAAATACTAATGGCTTATTAGTTCATGTGCATGTTTTACAGCCCACTAATCATGCAATGGCTCCATGCTTTATGCTAATTAGGTACACATACAGTGAACCCCAGTTAAACCAAACTCTTATCCGTTTTTTAGCCTAATTCTGACAAAACTTGAGGTACAAATAATTTGTAATGTCAATAAAGTGGAAATGCTTTAACATATCAACATCGGTTAATCTGGATCTTTGCCTAATCTTTTCAATTTTTTTGTCCAAATGGTCTTGGATTGAACAAGGTTTACTGTATTTAAAAACCTGTAACGGTATGCACCGGAATGACTGCTCTACTGCAATTGTATATTATATTAAATCTTGTGTTTTTGTAGGTTAGTGTGAAACAAATAGATGAAGTGGTAAACAAACACAATGTCATGCTTTCCAACCTCTGTCAGTTTCTTCCACAAGAAAGGGTGGCCGACTTTGCTAAGATGAACAAAATTGAATTGCTCGAAAACACAGAACTTGCCGTAAGAAATATGCTTGTTAGTCTTATGGGGCAACTTACAGGAAAAATTATTGGATGTCATAAAAGTAACTTTTTGCAGGTTTATTGTAAATCAGTACACCATCATTTTAGAAATCCAGTATTTGGACAAAAGTATTGAATATAAGCAAGATTTGTTGCTATCTAGATAATAAAATCTGAAGTCTTGTTGGTGGAATTAGTATAGAAACATCTATTTCAGGGGTTCTCAACCGGGGAGTAATTTTTGAAAGTTGAGAGGAAGAAATTAACTGTTGTAAATGTGGTTGGTATTTTTAGTGATCTTTGCATGGTGTAGAGCAGTGGTTCTCAAACTCGGTTTTCGGGGCCGCATGTGGCTCCCAACTACTTATTTTGCGGCTCGCACCAGACCTCACAAACCACCAAACATTGCTATTTTAGCTTTCAAAGTCATCTTCTTTAGTGATTTTCTCAAGGTTTCGTTTTTTTGCGGCTCCCTACACACTTAAAAAATACCATTTTGCCCCAACAATGAAAAAGTTTGAGAACCACTGGTGTAGCTGCTATGTACTATGTAGTCTTTTCAGGAGAAATCAAAATGTTTTGAGTTGTTAATTGTGGAATATGTCAATAAAGGTTGGGAACCATTGATCTACTGTATAATCATGGTTTGTTTCTGTTTCAGGTGTGTCCAGTTTCTATGCAGGAGGACCACAAGTGGTTGAAACAATATCGGACCTTACAGAAAGAACTAGAATTGAAACACAAGGATGATGTGGAATATCTCTACAAACTAGTGCAAAAAAATGAAAGAGTTGAACGAGAGGTGAAAAGGTAACAAACTGAAAAGCAGCCCGCTTTTAAGCTAATTTGGTGTATTCTTCATTTGGAAAATGTCTTATACAATCTTACAAATCTGCTTGAACTTAATTGGTTAAAATATATGTAATGGTCTTCGTTAAGTTTGTTATGCAGTATATATATATTAGTTTGACATAGTGTTCTCCACACCTGTGCTATTGGAAATTTTGTTGTTGTTTAGGTTCCAAGAACGACATAAGATCATGGAAAGACTGAAAATCCTGGATCAGAAAAGAGGATGGCTGGTAGGTAGTGGCCTTTCAACCACTTTTTCTATATTTTTTTGTGCTGTGCTTTTTTCCATAAACATAATGAGAAATGGCCTGACTTACAGTTCTGCGTCAGACTGTATTATTCAAGACTGTTTTTCTGGTCAATCTGGCGATTCCCTACCGTGGAACTGACATGTGCAGCATTCAAGGCAGGCAACGGTGCTTGTGATTCAACTTTCGGCGGTTTCTCCACTGAGTCTGCATAGCTAAGTTGGTAGAGCGCGAGTCCCAGAAAGACTCCTGTCGTGGGTTCGAATCCCACTGCAGGCTAGATTTTACTAGCCTGTGCCTTGCCATATGGTGGTGAATGCTTGGTGACCTGCTGATTGGGTATAACCCCATTATCAGGCCTCAACTGTAGTAGTCCATGTTTACATTAGTAAGGACTGCCTCACAAACTTTTATTATATTACCAATCGTACTTTAAAAAAATTTAACATTGATTATTGCTGTCTGATGCCGAGGTGTAAGTCCGGACAAGTTTGGGTTTCTGTTTGAACAAAACACTCTTGTTCGGGGCTGACTTTGCAGTAGGCAAAACTTGTGTCATAATTTCCGAGGTAAATCTAGCTTTAGTCTTGTGGTTGGGCCCAATTTCTGGTCCACATGCAACTGATGTAACATATAACTTCTGTGCTGCTAACCTTGCTAAAAGAAAATAAATTGAACATTACAGGTTTACGAAGAGGCCAGACAGGAATACAATAAACGTAAAGAAGAGCACAAAGCACTAAAGCAGAAAAAATCGATCGCACAACGTGAACTTTTACCACTCATCAAAATTATTGAGAAAATTAAAAATGCAATGCTGACCCTGGACAAGGACAACAAAAAGAAGGTAAAAAATCCTAAAGTTTGTTTGTTGTTTCCAAATTAAATCAATTTTTCAAAGATGCCGTGTGTTTACTAGGGATGGGGTGAGCCGAGCCAGAACCTGAGTACTCGGTACCGAGCATCGCTGTTTCTGATGCTCGGTGCTCGGCCGAGCATTTGCACAAACTGACCCGAGCTTTAAATATACATATTCATGACCATTTATACAAAACTAGTGTTTGAAAGGGTATCCAAGAACAAACATGACTGTTTTATTAAATGCGTCAGATGTAACACATCGCTGGTGATGTAAGAGACCTAGGAAAGCTACCAAACTAGCTGGAATTGGTAATGTTTGTGATGTCACTATGCACCGAGAGTGCTCGGCCTAGCACCGAGCTTTAATGTGAGATGCTCCATGCTCGACCAAACAGAACATTTGCAGTTTTGGCCCTCCCTAGTGTTTACTATTGTTTGATAACCTTACTATTCTAATGCTGACCAAATTATCGTGGTCTAAAGCCAGCATAGCTACAAATAAAACAACCAAATTATTAAGTATTTAACCTTTCGACTTTGTCTCATAATACAGATAAATCAACAAATGTTGATTATATTTCCAATAGTCAATATACCAGCTTGTTTTTGTTTCCGCATAACAAAGTTAAACTGCTTTTCTTAGTTTCATTTTTCTAATAATATCAAATACCTTAAAATGTTTAATCAGTTGATTGCACGTTTAGATGTAAACAGGAAACAATAATCTTTGCAGGGTGATGAACTGAAATCAATGGCTTCAGAAACCAAAAACATCCACACCGAGATTGGAGAGATGGATGAAAAGGTTCAAGAGAAATGGGACGAATATAAAGAAAGAGAAAAAGATGAACAACTCAGACTCAAGAAGTAAATTGAACTTGTACTTCAAACACTTTTAGCTTACAGCAACTTTAATTTGTCACATTTTTTGTGTCTAACCAGAATATATATTCATTCAGGGTATTTTTTTCAAAAACATTAAACTACTGCTTAGAGACAGTTAAAATGTAAAACGCAAATCGAAAACTCATATGTGCTCAGGGGGTGACAACCTTTTGTTGCATTGCGGACCATTTTAAAACTGAAATTTTACTGCGGACTACTCTTAAAAAATGGCAAACGTTCAGCAATGAAAATTTATTGCTGCTCATATAAGTATTTTAATAAAAACCTTGAGCTTGTATTATATGGACCAGCAACAAACTGCTTATGGACTGGACTGGTGGTTGCAGACCCCTACATTAACTGACTTGTCTGAATATCAAAATGAGAATTACTTCATGGTACATTTTGAGCTTTTAATTGTAAAAATGTAGGGTACAGATTCAGCCCCCTGACGTAAACCAAGCTTAGGTCCAAGAAGCCATAAATATTTGTTTTCCAGGGTTGAGCAATGTCAACTTCAGATTTCTGGATGGGAAGGAGAATTGGAGCAACTTCAGGAAAGTGACGTTCAATCTGAAATCGACAATATTAAGTCGGAAACTAAAAGCACAGTAACTGCTATTGCTAATGCTGAACACGAACAGTTGTTTATACAGGAAAGAAAACAACGGAAGCAAAGAGAAATTAAAGGTAGATTGTAATGACAGACATGGTCTTATACAGTCACATGTAATTCGATTAATTTCGTTTTATTGTATAATCCAAGACTGTAGATCATTATTGGGGAGAAAATATTCTGGTTAATTGTGCATTCAAGCCTTTAAAAAAAAAACGAATTTGGTGCGATGTTTAAAAAAAGATTTTTAAATACACAATAAAATAAAACTTTCTGTCTGATTTTGGTTCAAATTTCAATAAACTGTTAAATTTTTGTGTTGTGTTTGTTTCAACTTTTTGGGTTGCATGACACTAGGTCATTCAATTGGGCACTTTATAGATGAATAACTGTTTTAACTTCAATGGAAAACTGTTCTTTACTTCAGGTTGTGAAGCAAAACTTGCCGAACTTAATAATCTGAACGAAAGAAGACTGGAGTTTTTGCGACGAAAAAACAAAGACTGCTACAACGCCATCGTGTGGCTGAGATCGAATCGATCAATGTTTAAAGCAACAATCCACGAACCTATTTTACTAACGGTAAACAATTTTACTTTACTATTTAAACTCTTTTAGTTTTTACGAATGTCAAGTGTAGTGTGACTTTACAGTTTCCAAATTACTTGGGATATTAAGAATTTCAGATAATATTCAGCCTTATGCTAATGTTCTTGTTATGTCAAAATGTTATTGGATTTGCGTGCCAACATTACTGTGTAATAATGGCAAGCTAATGTGATTAGCAATCAGACAGACTTGTGTCTGCAGGTTTCATGTTTGATAAGATAAGTTCATTAAACTCTCATAATAGATTCAATTTTACAACTGTACTTGTGTGTAAAGGTAAAAATAATTTAGTGTGCTATGAAAATCCACCACAATGGCTGACTCCTGATTTAAATACAATGTCAGGTTATTGTATGTTTTGTTTTACATGTTAAAGTCACACTAACATGTACCTTGTATTAAACACTTATTGTATTCACAGATTGACATGAAGGACCCACGTCATGCAGAACTGTTGGAGAATCACATCTCGTTCAGGGATTTGTTCGCATTTGTGTGTGAGGACGGTGATGACAATGACAGGTGAAAAATAATTCGATTGTCAGTAGCATTTAAACAGTTATTTGCCTTTACTTACTAACGCTTACAGTATTTGCGAATTGGACTGCAAGATTTCGTCAAAAACAGTTGGGTGGCACAACAGTCGTTTGCATAGCATTTTAAGTACAACTGCCTCCAGCCAGAATGGACATTTCATTTCGAATAAAGTACCTGAAGATATTAAAGCGCATTGCTTGTTTTTTTTGGAATGGAATGTATGAGACAAATATTTTTGGTCCTAAACAAACGATGTTTACAAAATTTCACAGCCAATTAGTTCTGTATAATAGTATTTTAATTTAGTGAATAGTTGTACATTGGGTCTTGATACCTAATAGTCTACATGCATGAACCTGATGTATATGTATGTAGAATTATCAGTGGTATAAGTCAAAACATGTGCAGATTCATTCGTGAGGTTCACGAGAAGCAAGCTCTGCGAGTAAATGTGATAAAAGCTCCACGAAGCAGGGAAGGAAAGCTTATGACAAGCGATGCTTACAGACCAAGAAGAAACATCAAAGACCTCAAGTACTTATGGAAATTTACTATACCCATTTAATTATTGAATTTTTCTGTTGAAAAAATTTTTTTCTTAGTCACGCAGATTCAACCGTTACCTACTATTATGTATTAAACTGTTGGTTGTAAGTTATTAAGTTGACCTAGTCATGTAGATTTAGCTAGCAACTACACTTATGTGTTATAGTTTAGGATTTTAACTGTGGGTTTGATGTAGTATGCATTTTGATGCTGTGTGCTTGACTCCCATTCAGTGTTGAAGTAATGATTAAAGCTTAAAATTACTGCTACTGTACTGTTGACTTTTGCACAAAGACTGTACGGACCTCTAATCTAAATTTAACTAGGTTTAATTTACCCTGCAGGCCTTTAAATTTGCAACCTTTAGGCATTAAAGGCATTTAAACTAATCTTTAGTTTGTGTGCATTATTTAATGCCAGTTAAAAGTAATTTGCTAACCGTATGATTTCGTATTTTTGTCTATGTCAGCAAACAAAGTACACGATGTAACATATCTTACAACTTCCAGACAGTGGGGCTTCACTTCATTTCTCCGCGAGCTATTCAAGGCACCAGACGCGGTAATGGCTTATTTGTGCAAACAATACAGAGTACACGAAATACCGGTGGGAAGCGCACGAACTAAGGACATTGTTGATCAGGTAAGTCATTGTTTGCCATTTTATCCTCTTTGGCTAAACCAGGGGTGGGCAAACTACGGCCCGCGGGCCGCATGCGGCCCGGCAAAGGAGTTCATGCGGCCCGCCAAATGTTAGTAAATTTTATAGAGGAAGTTTCCGAGCAACGCTGAATAGTATTACACATGCGTAGAGTTTTTAAAAAATAATAAAAAATAGCACATGCGTAGAGTTTTTAACAAATAATAAAAAATACCGAGGGTGCGACTTGCCGATACCTATACCATGTGCAGTATCTGTACCCGTACCAGCATACTTAGGAACTAAACATAGATAATTTTTATGTGCCTTTGCCTGTTGTTTCTGCCACGTTATGCTAATCGTCACTTGTAACAATTTTTCGTTCGATAAAAGTAAAAGCGATTCACGTTTTCAAATACAGCCCACTTTGCACTGTTGACGCCAAAACTTTGGTCACTTTGGATCAAGTTTAGGTCGTTGCAAATACTTTGCGAACTGTTAAAAAACGGCTTCAGAATCGTTAACGCAGGATGGATACTAAAAGCGACTCGCCTTGTTTAATGTTGGCGCAAGGCCTTACGGCCACATACGACCACGGCCGCGGAGACGAGTTTGTGCCGCCCGTTTTAAAATACATGCATTGGGCCCTGACGTAACTAAAACTATTTTGATTTTTAAACTGCTAAAAACAGATTTCGCGAGACTGGAAAAAAGATTACTAGCTTAGTAACTATATGCGTCAGGCTTTTTATCCGCTTATTGTGTGCAAACAATGCGAAAAAACAGGCACCGCAATCGTCACAATACAGATTATGACGTCATAAACAGTTAGCTTTGTTTAGCTAAACTTGTGCACCAAGTTAAATGGTGTATATATATATGATATAAACCAAATACTTTACACCAGTTATTTCAAAACAAAAACAAGCAAACAATGGCGGCCGGTGGTTAATTACTATGCGGCCCGACAACATTAAGAACTTTTGAATGCGGCCCGTGCATTGAAAAGTTTGCCCACCCCTGGGCTAAACGATGCCTAATTAGACTGTACCGTTTACGCGCTACAAGTTTCAAATTAGTTTTTAGAATCTGATTATAAACATTTTATTTCTGTTGGCTCAATACCACTTAACGTTTGCTTGTGCACTTATGAAAGGTATTTCTAACTGATTCGTTTACTTAAGACCACAATGGCACATAAACAAATGATTCGGGCAATCTATGAGTTAACCGTTTACCCTGAGAGCACATTTGCTCGAGTTTTATGACCGGAAAATATTTCACGGTTTCATCAAGATTTGAACCACCATCCATACGAGTTAGGTGGATTTCGCCTTTGTAAATCTGAAAACGGCACACGCTACTGTTAACTGCTACAATATGTTCCGACAATAACGCGTTTGATGAGGGTTTTATCATTCCTGCAATGAAGCATGTACGCTACTGTGGTTTAAATTAAAGTTTTGAGTATCAGGCATATAGAGTCATGTTTTAATTTTATAAAATTTCCATTAAAACGTGTTCAGTTAAAAAACGATATTTTTTGTTTTATCAAAAAGTTTCTTATTTCCTAGAAAAAATCGATTTCCGAATTAGTATTTTTTGTTCTCGTTTGTGATATACTGCTTATTTGTGTCAAGGTGACCCAGAAGAGCAACATTGATCTGTTTTTCATCCCCACTCTATCTCCAAACCAGGTTGGAAGCAGATATTCTGTCAAGAAATCGAAATATAGCTCGAACACTATCGTTGGAAGCAGGTAGAGAGTTTACGACTTTAAACCAACCTTTCGAATTATGGTTGTTTGTTTTGTTTTTATCACATATTTTATCTTTTTGGTTCAACCCGTTGTTTACCACTGGTTTGGCCCATTGTAGACGATAGAGGCATTTTTAAATTATGACTCATTGAAATAGTTTTGGTGTTGTGTGTTGGTAATAGTTATCTTGATTGAATGTGGAGCGTACTGTAATTGGGAGCAGGAAAATAGTTTGAGGCCGAAAAGAAATGATGCATTTTACCTGCTGCATTATACAAACCTGCTAATCAAAACGGCATGATTTCCCTTTTTATTTTTGATTAAAAACTAGGCGACCAACAGGGGCATGTGTTAGCAAGCAATACAAATAATGTTCACTCATTGGCTGAGAATAGATATGCAGTTTCATACTAATCAGTATGTTAAAATTGTAAAGAAAAAACAACAACCATAAATCAGTTTGTTCAAAAACAAATACAATTTATTGGTTGTTATTTTCACCTGATATTTGCAGAGCATTGAGACGAGCCGAGTTTCTCGACTCCAAAGTTGATCCTGACGAACTGAAACAAATTCAACAAGCTATGCAGGTCGATAAAGTTTTTTCAAGCGAATATGTTTTCATTTCTTAATTACTAAAACCAATTATTTCCTCTAACCTCAAGCAATTGGTCAAATGTTGCGAATTAGGGCGTTTCCCTCATACCTTCAGGCGCTGTTTAGTTTTTTTTTGCTTTCGCTGTTTAGTTCCATTATTGAACCGATGTCAATTAGTTTAAGTCTTACCATACCATAAAATCATTTGTACCTTAAGTTTAGTCCGAAATAAGCGAAAATCCGGATTAACCGAATCCGTTTTAATCCAGGTTTTCTGTATGTTATAATTTTGTAAGTTGATCCTGACGAACTGAAACAAATTCAACAAGCTATGCAGGTCGATAAAGTTTTTTCAAGCGAATATGTTTTCATTTCTTAATTACTAAAACCAATTATTTCCTCTAACCTCAAGCAATTGGTCAAATGTTGCGAATTAGGGCGTTTCCCTCATACCTTCAGGCGCTGTTTAGTTTTTTTTTGCTTTCGCTGTTTAGTTCCATTATTGAACCGATGTCAATTAGTTTAAGTCTTACCATACCATAAAATCATTTGTACCTTAAGTTTAGTCCGAAATAAGCGAAAATCCGGATTAACCGAATCCGTTTTAATCCAGGTTTTCTGTATGTTATAATTTTGTAAGTTGATCCTGACGAACTGAAACAAATTCAACAAGCTATGCAGGTCGATAAAGTTTTTTCAAGCGAATATGTTTTCATTTCTTAATTACTAAAACCAATTATTTCCTCTAACCTCAAGCAATTGGTCAAATGTTGCGAATTAGGGCGTTTCCCTCATACCTTCAGGCGCTGTTTAGTTTTTTTTTGCTTTCGCTGTTTAGTTCCATTATTGAACCGATGTCAATTAGTTTAAGTCTTACCATACCATAAAATCATTTGTACCTTAAGTTTAGTCCGAAATAAGCGAAAATCCGGATTAACCGAATCCGTTTTAATCCAGGTTTTCTGTATGTTATAATTTTGTTTTTCAATCGAATATCTCTGGGTTCTAGAATCTGAAAAGCGAAGCGTCGCGCGACACAGTTCGCTACAGCGATCTCGCCGAGCAGAAGAAGAAACTTGAGAAGAAAGACAACGAACTTCGCACAAAGATGAAGGAATTACTACAACATAAAAATAAGAGAAAAAATCTGGAAAACAAAATTATGCTGAAAAAACAAAAGTGAGTGAATATCACCAAAACATTGATTTTTTATAAACCATTTTAATTGCTTAAAACAGTTTGTCATATTTTAATGGTGAAAATAACGGCCAAAATAGACGTAAAAAGCGACATGCTTTATTATTTAAACAAACCAATGCTCATGCCATTTTCAGTGATATCACTTTACGTCTATTTGAGCCGTTATTTCCATCATTAAATTTATGAACAGACCCGTGTATTGTGTTCCCAATTCCGTCACATGTTTATAGTTTTTATGACATTTTTATGAAAGTGAGTGACCCCCACTTATAGGGATGGGCCAAAACTGCAATTGTTCTGTTTGGTCGAGCATCTAACGTTAACGCTCGGTGCTCGGCCGAGCACGCTCGGTGTATTGTGACGTCACAAAGACAACCATTGTTACTCAATTTTCACTTTTTAATGTCTATTATCTAGCCATCAGGGGCGTATAAAAGCTCCAGTCGTCCTTTCTACACGACAAACATTCCCACACACAAACGTGTGCCCTATAATTGTTAAACGGCGGCGGGAAGTTTTAGATAAACAAATGACACAAATTGTAGCCTTTTTATTCAACTCAACGCTTCAAATACAACACATGGTCATCACTAATAAGTGTAATTTATATTTGGTATATTTGCATGCAAAAATGCTAATATTTCCACGTGTTTTGGCTTAATTCGGTTACGCAGCGGCGAAACGATAGTCCCTAATGCTGAACTAGCTGAACTGATAATGCTGAACTAGAAGAAGGTGACGACCTCAAACCAAAAAATACAAGACTGTTGTCATTGTCGTCGGAAGACGAGGATGTTGAACTTTGTTTGTCAGCTTCATTTTCTTCAGCGTCTATTGAGTCCATGACTTTCGATTCAAGAAGTTGGGAGACTGACTGCAGCTCATCGCTTCCTGCCCAGGTTAATTTTATACGAGGATCCAAAGTTGATGCCAAGGCGAACTTGTTATAGTGTGACAAAGACCGAAAATATGCCTCTCTTGCTGGTGCAGATTGAGAATCTGGTTTTCGAAAACGTTTTTAGATTTGCTCTTTGAGGTCGGATACAAATCCTCTACACCTGAAACCGTATGTGTCAGACTTTGTTCTTGAAAAAATACCAATTTCAGTTGTAAACCCTTCACGAGTGGTAAAATAATACACAGTGTGGCTTCCTTGCTACTTATTTCGTTTGTAGCGTCATCAAAAACTTTAAGCACTTTTACCAGTGATTTAACGGTTTCCCATTGATTAAAGGACAGTGTGTCACATATTCCACGCAACGATAAGCAGTTGATGACATCCTTTTGCTCAAGTAAGCGAGCAAGCATTGCATAAGTAGAGTTCTATCGTGTGGCAACATCCGTTATTAAACGATGGGTTGGTAACCCTCGTTCGTGTTGCTCTGCTTTTAACTTTTGGGCGTCACGGGAAGAGCGGTGGAAGTGACCTACAATCGATTTTGCTTTAGCTATAATATCTCTTACTGTGCGCTGCGCACGATTTGAGCTTAAAGCAAATTGAACCACAAGGTTTAGTGTGTGTGCGAAGCACCTAATATTAAAATACTTTCCATCGCCTATAGCCTTGGTCATATTTGCAGCAATGTCACTCACAATTGCATACAGTTGAATACCCCATTTTTCCCTTTGTTTGTCAATGAGGTTCAATATGGCGTGAGCGGTATGCTCGCCAGGAAATTCAGCACAAACCAGAACAGGTGCAAACACCTTCAGCTCCCCTTTGTCCCAAACAATGCAGTTTGCAGTTAAACTCGGATACGACGTCCCACACATACTTGTCCAAATGTCAGTTGTGGCACAAACAGGGCTTGCGGTATTGCTTATTGTTTCCTTCATTTTCTTTTTAACAGAATTGTACATTTCTGGTATAATCTGTTAAGTGAAATGTTTACGAGAAGGCAGGTTGTACCTGGGCGCAACTTCATCCATCAGTCGACGAAATCCAGGTTTTTCAACGATGGAAAAAGGACAAAAATCTACAGCAATCATTTCTGCATTTTTTGCTGTCACTTTTGTTGCATAAGGATGAGAAGGTTCAAACCGTGTTTTTTTGGCAAAAATTTCCTTCAAAGTAGGTTGCTTGGTTGCCGCCTCACCTGACGCTCTTTTATCTGCTTTGGTTTCCAAGTCGTGTTTTTGTCTCAAATGTGGTAACATGGACGTAGTGGTGTAAGACAAAGGGTCTCTTCCTCTGCTAATGCTGGCATTACAAAGCTTGCAGGTTGCTAAACACTCGTTAAGTTCTGATATAGTAAAATATTCCCAAGCGCACGAAGATTTTGACGCCATGTCTGACTTTTAGAATGAGCACATACGTACTTCAAATACACAAGACAAGACTAGTATTTAAAATCGTTTGGTTGCACATGTTCATTGCGAAAACAAAGGAACAAACGATTTATTGTGATCTTAACAAACCCGTTTGTGAGTTGGCCATTACTTTATTGTGCAATCAGTGCTTGCGCAATTTTAAATTTAGTTGAGAATAAGTTTGAATTTTTTTTAATGATCGGCTCAGATCGGGCGACTGCTCGGCCGAGCGCCGAGCATCAAAAATCGCGATGCTCGGTACCGAGTACTCGGGTTCTGGCTCGGTTCGGCCCATCTCTACCCACTTATACACTGACTGTTTTTACAAACTTTAATTGGCAGAGATTTTGTCGAAGATTATGTTATTTTGTGATTTTGCGCTGAATATTTAAATCTTGATGGTACTTTGCTTGTTTTAACACATTTGCGAGGAATGCAAAAGTTGAAAAAATACGAGTCGCATTTACGTTTATTTAGAGTGGACGATTACAATTATAAACATATCCGAGTCCGGCATTTTTTATTTGTTTGCAAAATACTGCCAAAGAAGTTCTCATATAACCATTATTTCATACTTCAAGCGACGTTACGCCAAAGCCAGAAAAATCTAGCCTGCGGTGGGATTCAAACCCACGACTGTAGCTTTTCAAAATCAGTGGCTGTCTGTCCTTTTCACCTGATGATTTTGTTTTTCTTTGTATTTCAGTCTTGAGGAATTGGAAAACTCTCCGGTTGATTTGGAAAGCATCAGGACTGGCATTGAGCGAGCTGTCAATGAAATAATCCTCAAGAAAAAAGAACTGACGTTGAAGTTTATCACCAAAATCAGGGTACGTTTAATATTTTGAAATGACTTACCCAACGATTTAGAAAGCATAACTAACATGAATTTACTATTTCGTTTCAACCTACACCCGTCTTATACGACATTGCAAACTACGTTCTTAACCGGTGGTAAATTATGGACGTACAGAGGGAAATTGTAAATTGAAGTCATTGGTATCTAAATTGTTGTTTTGGGTTTTTACTGGAATATCAAGTCATAAATCTCATTCTTTAGTCACAAAGCAAAGTATTTTAATTGAATAAAGAATATTCCCTCCGATAAAAAGACAACGGGTGTTTTGTCTAACATCTTTTGTTGAATCTGCTACCGAGTGTATGAAACGTTACTTCAGTATTTTTCAAAATGAGCCGCCTTTGACATTACCTGGTTTTTCGACGCTTTCTAATTTTTATCGGGTTATTATTTTCGCAGTGTTGTGTTGATGTGAGTATCGGCAAAGGAACACTCCAACTCCGCTACACACAATGTCTGAGACGGAGAGCGAAAGCTGAACAACAAGTCAGGGAATTGAATCTCAAAAACACAGAACTAATCAAGTAAGTTAAATTGTTATTCCAATGATTTTGTAATTTCCTTTTTGAACAGCTAAAAATCTTCTGTAAATGATTTTGTAGCATGGCATGATTATTCCTAATGATGTAGCCTAGTGGCTGGTTTTGTTATTAACTGCATAGCTCATATACCCAAAGCTTAAGGATCTATTTGCAAATCACATTTAAAAAGTAAATTCCTCCCCTCAAGTATTGAAGTTAAACCTTCACGGTTGGGAACATATATCATGTTGTTCGCCTATCATAAATAGTTGCTGCTTTTCGTAAATCACTTTTAATATTTTCATTTACCACCAATTATAATTCGTTTCTTTCAGAGCTTGCGAAAGAGTTGAGGAAGCTAAAAAAGAAGCAGAACAAAAAGCGAAACAACTTCTCAACGAAGCAAAGCGGAAAACTGGCGACTCCATTGATCACTTGAAGAAGGTAATTTCATCTTTCCACTATCCTGTTTTTGTGTAAGGAAAATCGATTCTTTAAAGTGTTTGAATTTTTTATTGTATTCCTATACGCTGTTTGTAGTTTATAAACCAGACAATGACGAAAAACCTAACTTAAACAGCAAAATAACTGTAAGAGAGCTTGTATTTCGGAATATTATCCTTTCAATGAATTCAACAAAGTGAAAATTATGTTGTTAATGTCGTTGAAGGAAAAGTGAATTTGTACCACCCTGAAGGTTTCCAATTAAAAACAATCTCTGGGCTTCAACGCAAATTACGAAAATACTGTTCAACAAAATTTTGATAACTACATCTGTCAACATGTTAATTGTTTCAGATTTTTGCCGACTATCCTGACGATTTGACCGAAGTCGACACATTACGTCACGAGCTGGGAGCCAAACTTGATTGTTGTGGAACAACCGACCCTAAGGTACAAAATATATTGCTACGTGCTTATCAAATACTATTACTTAACGTTTGTCAATACAAAATGTAAAAGTTTAAGTCCCCGGCGCCACTGCATGCTTTACCTTAAAATAAAGAAGATATAGCTACAAAACTACAATTTACCTTTTCCTTACGGGGTATGGTATATGAGCTTAGCTTGCTGTGAGATTCGAACCACCGACCCGTAAATGAAGAAGATGCAACGGAAATATATTAAATCAATTTCTTATGCGGGAAAAAACATTGATCCGTGGTAAAATTGGTTTCATGGCAAACGAAAAATTCTTTTGCAAATTTAGAGTCTGTCGCGGAAAGAATTTTTAGTTTGTTATCCTATGCTTAAAAAGTTTGAAAACCACCGGTACTGTGTAAACCAACCCCCTTTTTTTCAGATTGTCGAGGAACTACCCCCTAATTTTTTTTACTCCTATCGTCCTATAGAAGTCCGCAGGCAACAACTACTTTAAAGTCTAAACAAACTCTTTTTTTTTCAGATTGTCGAGGAATACACGAATCGTAAAAAGGAGATCGAGCAGTTTCAGAAGAAAGTCGACAAAGCTGGAAGTTTATTGGAGAGTCAACGTGATGACATGGAGGAGGTTAAGACGAGGTGGCTCACTCCGCTGCAAAAACTAATTTCAAAGTAAGTCAGGGGATAAACATGGACTTTTCAGCCATCTGATTTTATTGTGTAGTTCGTTTCTCGCTGAAAATTAGGCTTAGATTAACTCGATTTCGGTTTATAGCATGTCAATTTTATGCAGTAACCTGATATGCTACAAACTGGAAAATATTATTAACAAACAGTTTGGGATTTACGATTCCATGCAATTAAACGGATTCGTCTGTCCTATTTATTAGCAAAATCCTATACTACGACTTTTAATGTACAGGTATTTTCTACATCAAGAGTTTTTAACGGGAGTGCATTTACATTAAAGGGGGTAATTGTGACACATTATTAAGGAAATAAAAGTAAGCAGCATCTTTTTAGCATGCGAAAAAGGGATGTTCAAGGAATTTGGGGTTAAATTTTCGGGGACAGGGGGAGATTTAGGGGTAAATGGGAGGGAAAAAGTTAAGCACCTATCGTCTACATAGTTTACTTAGATCAATGGATAAATGTTGAAAATTATTGTTTACAGAATCAACGTTAGATTTGCGAAATATTTCGAGCAGATGGGATGCGCTGGAGAAGTGGATCTACATACTGATAACCCGGTAAGTTTGTGTTTATAACCTACTTTCAATGTAATGATGACATTTTATTGCCTATTTTGTGATCAATGTTATAAACTGCGAAGTAGGGATGGGCCAAAACTGCGTGTTGTGTTTGGTCGAGTCGCGGCTCAGTGTATTGTTACACGACAAATTCTCCCATTTGCGCTATAGTGTATTTTTGCACTTCAGAGTTCCTTATTTTATCCACAAGGGTGGTATTTAAACGCTAAAAGTCCCTTCTACATTACATGTGAGACAAGCCACGCTAATTGAAAACACTTTTAAATATGTGTGGTTATTTCCGCACTTATAGCTGCAATACGTGTTGCATAGGGGTAGGATGGGATAGTTCGAAGCATGTTTTCGTTTCAAACAATTGTTTCAGGGTGGGTATTAACTTCTTACAACTTTGAGACATGAACTGCCGACATTTTGTGACTTACATCAGGGGTCAGCAACTCTTTTTGCACTGCGGTGCGTTTTTGAAACTGAAATTTTATCGCGGAACGCCCTTCAAAAACTACCAATATTTAGCAATAAAAACACATAAATTAGTTTATCATCCCTGGGATGCACGGGGAAAATGTTTCAAGGCATTTAACCTGAAAACTATACGCCCCGGTAACGCACTTCCCGACAAGACTTGAATCATTATAAATCTATTTACATATTCAATGTAAATTGATGTTCCATCCACAAGGACGACTTCGATAAATACGGAATCCGTATTCGTGTGAAATTCCGAGCTTCATCCACTCTACAGGAACTTGATCCGTTCCGACAAAGCGGAGGAGAGCGCAGTGTTTCTACGATGCTCTACTTGGTGGCGCTACAGAGCTTACATACTTGTCCGTTTCGAGTCGTGGATGAGATAAACCAGGTTTGTAAATCTCGGTTTCATAAGAATTAATAATTGGACCCTTTGGATAGTTAGGGATGGACTGAGCCGAGCCAGAGTACTCGGTACCGAGCATCGTTGTTTTCAATGCTCGGTGCTCGACCGAGCAGTTGCACAAACTGATCCGAGTATTAAATTTGTAAATTCATGCCCATGTATACTAGGGATGTGCCAAAACTGCAAATGTTCTGTTTGGTCGAGCACCGAGTATCTCACTTCAATGCTCGGTGCTCGGCCGAACACACTCGGTGATATTATGACTTCACAAAAATCCCCTTTCTACGTTTTAGCTTTGCAAGGTCTCTTACGTCACCGGCGGTGTTTTATTAAGCTGTACATGCCCCCAAAGTACGCGTTTTTCCACCATTTAGTACATTTGAAAAATCATTCGTTTTTGTTCATAGACACCCTTTAGAACAGTGGTTCCCAAACTTTATCTACTCGCGTACCATTATTTGGGTTCATGCAGCGTTCTCGTACCACCTACAACAGGGGTTCCCAACCTGTGGTACGCGTACCACTAGTGGTACGCGAAGCTTTTTCCGGTGGTACGTGAGTAGCTTCCGTTTTGTTCACATAAACCTGGATTTACAACCTTATATTTTGTTTATCTGGTTTTGTTTACAAAAAAAAAACATTCCCCAGGCCTATTGTCATCGTTACGTAAATATTTCTGTTGTTTCATATCATTACGATCTTTAAAATACAGGTCATGTCAATTGTCAACAAAAGCATAGTTGCTACTTGCTATAAAAAGCCGTACAACGCTGTGGCACAGTTGGCGTTAATTATGTCAAATGATTGCTCTTGAGAGATATTATCTACTGTTTTTTAGCTTAAGCTTCAAATAGCGTCGAATGAAATATGATTCGAACAAATTAGTTGTTCTGCAAGAAGTGGTACCATGCATAGAGCACATTAGTTCTCTATGGTGGTACGCGTGGCAGTGCAGAGCGTCCAAGTGGTACGAGATTGTAAAAAGGTTGGGAATCCCTGACCTACAATAATTGTTAGAAAACTCTTCACAAATTCACAAATAAAAAATGATGGGCAAAATGTTTAATGAATAAAAATGTTACTAAACTTTACTAACTAACTTTACCTTTAGTAACCAAAAGCAAAATTTAGTCAAACTTTTACCGCCCTCGCTACAGTGCTACTGTCAACACAACTAGTAGCTGATTACCAAATCTGACTTTAAGGATTTATTACGTCATAATAACAGATTCATAACGTCATAATACACCTGTTTCGTCACAAAGAAACCCTGCTTTACAGTTCGATGCGTCAATACATCAAGGAATTAGAATTTAGTAGGGAATGTAGTATGAAATTTCACGCTCTACGTAACTTGTGTGAATTAAAATAATGCTTACGATAATCACTAGAACAGGGGTCTCAAACTCAAACTGCTTTGGGGGCCAAAAATAAACTTCTAAGTAAGTCAAGGGCCGCACTATATCGATATCAAACAAAATATTGCAAGATTAAAAAATGAAATGTTCATTTGTGCCATTAGCTACATTAAAAACAATATTGTATTAAATAACAAACAGATATATGTATGAAATATGACGCAACAATCTCAATTGCTGATTCTAAAACTGAGCGAGTTTGATTATCTTGTGAAAACGTGACATATACCACTAATAGAAAAATGATTGTATTATGTAAACTTTCTAGTCAAAAACGGTATTCCGCCAGAGTAAAACACAACTTTTAAAAAGTTACTTCGCGGGCCGCACAAAAACCCTTGGCGGGCCGCGTGTTTGAGACCCCTGCACTAGAAGATCATTTGCGATCGTTTGGTGTGAACTGAATAAGTTGCTCGCGCACCACGTTGGAGACCTTCGCGTACCACTAGTGGTACGCGTACCATAGTTTGGGAACCACTGCTTTAGAACACTAGTTACGTATGTTAGCAGGGCATGAATATGCAAATTTAACGCTCGGGTCAGTTTGTGCAACTGCTCGGCCGAACACCGAGCATTAAAAACAACGATGCTCGGTACCGAGTACTCGGGTTCTGGCTCGGCTCGGCCCATCCCTAATGTATACGAAACTATAGTGTTCGATTGGGTATAGAAGAAAAAAATGACTGTTTTATTGAATGCGTTAGATGTGCTAATTACACGTACTTCTTGGGTCTGTGCAGCTTAACAAGAATTAATAATTGGGTCCTGTGGATCTTTTACAATCAAAATGAAACAAATTATCACAGCACTTAAATAATTCAGCAATGTTTAAGCCATTTTTGTATGTAGCATATTCTAGGTAAGCCTAAGTTTTTTATACATCAACAACGAAAAAATATGTTTAGCAATTTTACAACAAAATCCCATCTCTAGCTTGAGTATAGATTACCCATAATATCGTTGCGCAACTTGTTTAAATAACACCAGCATAATTTTACGGACACAATAATTCAGCAGAAATTGTTAAACTATCATTGCCACTTATTTTCTCCACCAGGGAATGGACCCCGACAATGAAAGGAGAGTTTTTCAAGTCATCGTGAATTCCTCGTCGAAAGAATTCGCCTCACAATATGTTCTCATAACACCGAAGGTACATGAACTATTAAGGAGTTGTTTTGTTCTGTGGATCGCCACTGGTGGAGTTGAACCAAGCGTACAAGCGTTATGCAGGACCAAGCATGCTTTGCTATTATGACGCAACTCTGGTTCAGTCGGCATCGGTTCGGGCGATTGAACTATTTTGTAACAATACGCTCATAAGCGTATTTTTTTCTGCAACGTAAAATAATATTTCTGTGTTCTATTTGTAAAATTGACATGCAAAATTTTGGAAAGTGTAAAAAGATTGTTTGTCGCTATTTGCACAACGCAGCTAAGTTTACGTCATCGTTGGACCTTCTAAAAGTTGATACGAATCTAATAACTACTAGACAAGTTCTCTATCAAATGAAAGTCCGTTTTCTTGTTTCAGCTGTTACCGAATCTGACATACAACCGTCACATGACAGTTCATTGCGTGTACAACGGTCCTCACATGCCACAACATAACGAGTGGAAGTTATCGAGGTTTATACGTAAAAGACGAATGCTCAAATACGAGGACGAAGACGATTGATGACGTCATGCACAACAATTGATGACGTGAGAATGAGCGATGGATGACGTCGTACTTGTCGATTGATGACGTCATAAGTGTCGGTTGATGACGTCAGACGATTTTTTTGTATGAGTCACTTGTCATAAGTTTTGGATAAACTATGAAAACGCGTTTTGAGCAAATTTAGTCAACTTTTAAAGTTCCAGTTACTGACTTCTTACCCGCAAATGCAGTCGAACTGTCTTGATTGAAAACATGGACATGTGCCTTAAAAATACTTGAAAAAAACTGTGTTTGTTAACACCACTAAATTTGTTTAGACGTAGTTCATGTGAATTTACATTTGCTATTCTTTCAAACGCTTAAAATTATTTATTCTTTTCGAATTCGCGGCCACTTTGTGGATCTCTGCATTCAAGAAAAGAACAAAATTGGTCCAAGATTATCTAACTACAATATTTGTGACGTCAATAATCGTGTTGATATTGTCGAAGTGCAATTGCGTCACACTTTAGTCTCCTTTTGTAAATTTGGAGCGAATTTTTCAACGAGTTCCGTTTCACCAAAACACTGCGATTCAATTTTTTTCGTGTTACTTCAACTTTTGTTTCTCGTCTTGCCATTACATGGAAATTTTAAAATTTTGGACTGGAATGTTTAAACGTTTGTTCAGCAGATGGTACTGAAGCGGCAAACGTTTAATTCCAGATGTATCGTTCTTGTGGGAATATCTACTAACACAAAATTGCCATAGCAAAAGCCTATGTTCGGTTGCGCCACCTTTTGGAAATTAGCAGGCCTGTCTGTGAGTTCTTGTGTTAGTAGCTCTACCGTTCTTGTGATGTTTTTTTACAACACAATCCATCAAACTATTAACCAAACCCTGAGAGTTTTATCCACTAATCCTGCTTACCATTATACCCAACGAACAATACATGTTGGACGAATGAGATTTCCACACAAGGCTAAACCGAAGAAATTGTTTCGCATCCACGTCAAAAAATAGCCTGAAATTTCGATAGTAACTGATACAAATCCTAGTTTATGTCAAATTATCCGTGTTTTATGTTTTACAATTATATTCTAAACAAAGATTTGCTTGATGGAAGGTTGATTTGCAAAACCTGGAATATTAGGCACTACGTTAAACATGAAGACGAATCTTACACTTGTAATGGCTGAATATAAGCATCAACTTGTAGTATAGAGACCTAACTAAGTCAATGGTGGATGCCTCAGTAAAATTGTTAATCTTCAGCTTCAAGCTAAGAGATTAAAATAAAGCAGTTACACCAGGTGCATATCAATCTCTGTTGTATTGAAATTTGTAAACGTTTTGAAACTGCCAAATATAAAAATTGACACTTAATATAACATTTTATGCATGAAGGCTACATAGTAGGACAATAGTTTGTTGTTTACCAAAAAAAGAAGCAATTTTGTCTCAGATTGTGTTTTGTTTTCTTAACTACATTTGTGCGACATAAAACAAAATCGTAACAATTAAAGCGTAATTAGTAAAAGTACGGCAGGTTAAATTGTAAATCAAAGAAAAAAGAATTTGTGTGATTACTGATCTTCACAGGTTTTGGAAACGTTTATTTCCAGGCTGAAATCAGTTAGATATCGTATATTCTCGTATTCAAGCATCTTCAGTGTCTTATTGAAATAGAGTTATTGGTCTTGTGCACAATTTAACAGACAAATACTTTAGCTAACCGATTTGACAATCAGAAATGGTTTTAGTCCTTCAATAGCCACGTAAGGATCAGTAAGACAGTAAAATTTGGTTAATCCGAATCTTCGCCTTATCAGGAAATTTTTTAGGCGAACTTGTTTCTGATTAACGACTGACGTTTTAGGCCTGACCGGCACCAGCACCACCGCTGGATGGCGCAGATTTCCATTCCTTGAAGGAGAAGGCGATGTGGACAATGTAGACGATGGCTGTAAACCACGCGAAGACGGTTCCAGCGACCAGAAGACTTGAACTCCCAGCATATGCAACTGCTACACAAGCCGCTATGAAATAAAAGAGACCCCAGAATGCGTTGAAACCAAACTCAATGATGTTCCATGGCGCTCCCGAGCACATCGAAGCGTGCAATCCGAACAGATAGATGATGGAAAGCGCTCTGTAAAAGAAGAAGTAATTGTCTCTATACTTACATATGGTAAAAGTCTTTTCTATAGATCAAGGTACCCATAATTGGACTTGGGTTTTTATTCAACCCCAAGACTTACTATAGTCGAATTTGTGCAGAAAAGACTTATATTGCCTTCTTTTATTTTATAAAACTTTACCCACTCCCAATCAGCCCTAATCGCAAGCATTCATACATTTGCATTTGCACCTTATCACATTTTCGGGGAATTCTTATTTTGTACCACAGATGTAAAACCAACCTTGTCTCCCTTACTTGAATAACTTAGATCAGGGGTGGCCAAACTTTTTTACCAGAGGGCCAAATTTGCAACTGTCTTGACACTGGAGGGCCGGGTTAAATGAGGTTTACGCAAAATTTGTCGTAATTGGTTGCCATCTTTATTAAAATATATATTATTGTAGTAGAATAACAATAAATAACACCATCTTGTTTACACTTGTATTTAATAAAAGGTTTACCCACAGTATCATTTTGGACACAAAATGGCTCCATAGGCTTTATTGCGTAACAATAGGTTGGACAACTTGTGTTTTATATAGACTTTGATGTTAGCTACTTACGTCATGGTTGGCAGACTGTTCCAAAAATAACGCTGCAAGGGCATATATTCTAAAAATAACAACGCTTGCCACAAGCTACTGCTAGTAGCAGCCAGTGCTGTTGCACTGCTTGTTCACAGTGGTAGATATGGGGCTTGGAGAAAAACCAGGCAAGGTGTTTGGCGGGCCGGATGAAACAGGACTTGGGGCCGGATGCGGCCCGCGGGCCGTAGTTTGGCCCCCACTGACTTAGATCTATGACCTAAAGATTTAAATCCAATACGAAAATAAGGTTTATTCGAGACTTGCTTGGCGGACAATGTAACATGCCATTGTAAGTCAGATCACAAAAACACATGTTTAACTGGGATCAGCCATGAAGTGTGCACGACACACTTACAAAGAAAACATAGTCGGCGTTATCCTGAATCAAGTCGGCCTCCCCAGCATACGGCTAGGTTTTTCCAGCCCGTGCCATTACGTGTGGTATCGTTGCGGAGACGGGTATGATTCGGTGGAACGTCTTCACCAGGTCTGACATATTTTGAATTCAGACATAACAACTGACAATTGTACTTTCTAGATGTCGTACTTACAACGTAAGAAGCCATGACGTCACAGCGACAAACATAACGAACTGATAAGCCGGGGCGTGGTTTAGGAAGGTTCCGGTTGAAGCAAATATCGCCCAACAGATCAGACCCAAAACCAATTCTCCAATTTTCAGGAGCCCCGGGACAGAAGTCTTGTAGAAAATCGAAGTACAGATGGAGATTGGTGCAAGGATATTTGCCATGCTAACACATTAAATTGATATAAGTTCAAGACTGCTTTCGTTCAAAGTACTTGCAATAGATTCTAATAAAGTTTGTAGTCAAAATCACTTCCTCTACAACAGCAGGTTTTCCAGTGATATCTGTTTCTACTACCGCCTACAAAGTCAGAAAACTCAGAGCCGGAGCCATAGGGTTTGGTTCCATTTAAGTAAGTTAAGAGAAAGGGGTATTAAGTGTACAAAAGATGCTCTAAGACAGTAGTTCTCAACCGGGGGTCCGCGAACTCCCTGGCCCCGTAAAGCGTTTTCAGGGGGTCCGCGACAATTTCTTAATTCGCGCAAAACGAAGTATTTGTTTACCAAACTAACACTACCATCGCACGAAAGATTGTAACCATATTGAAATTGACCACTTAAAAAGGTGAAGTTTGTTTGACAAATTGATATTTTAGTTTAACCAGTAGGAGATTCTTTTTACTCAATCCAAATACCCATGCAGCAGATTGGGTTTAAAGCTAACTCTTTCTCAAACTTTACGGTAAAGTTTGCACAGCTTGTTGTATTTTTGTGATAATAGCTACAGTACCCTTGGGGCAGACGCAGTTCAATGATAAAATTGGTTTGTTTTGATTCTATGCGCTTGTGATGACATAAACACTTCTGACAATTTGTTTGGACTGGTTATGTTCAAACTATGTGTTTGAATAGGTTTGCAGTTTGCACAGCAGGGGGTCTGTAAATATGCCTCGTTAAAAGAAAGGAAACTGTCCTCTTAGAGCGAGAAGACAAATACAGGTTTTCAGAACAACACTAGCACTTCATTTTCATCTTAATAGTTGCTCGAAGGAGTCTAAAAATCATGTTAGATTTGGTAATATGTTACTCTGTGTTTTTGTGTTAACTTGAAAAGCATGGCGCAAGTTTTAACAGCACCACTAATTTACACTGTATCATTTTTACCAAATCTGCACTGTTTTGCATGAATTTGCCGACAACTTTCTACATGAATTCCTTATCGCGCATCTTGACACCAACTGGTTCTGACAGGTAAACGCGCGTGCCAACAGAATAGGCGCTGCGTTTCGTAGCAAAGATATATCATATTGTCAATCTGCCAGTCCGGTAGGCCACAAATTGACTGAAGTACTTTTTCACCGGACATAAAGAAGATAAACTCAACTTCTTTCGTTTACGTTATACGTTGGTTAAACCACCTTAATACAATTTTATAGAGCTGTCTTTCAAAAAAAGAAAGAACTTATAGAGCTGCCACTTTATTGCTGCTATATTAGTCCCATTAACGCCATGAACTGAATTTTTAAACTTCTGTAAACATTTTTTTGTTCTAACACCAGCCATACCAGTATAAAACATCTGACGGCAGTCAATACGAGAAACCTGTCAAATTTGAATATAATGTGCGTCCTTGAGATTGTTTGTGTCTGACACTATGCAAACAACTCTAGCAAAAAGACGTTTTAATGAACAAATACTTTTGTTTGCTTACGCCTAGAAGCAAATATGCAAGGTGTATCCACATATGGTGTCAAGCCAAGCACGTTTGTGGAGTGCGACGTTTGTTACAATGGCACGCAGATTTAGTTTTATTTGTAAAGAACGCTACTTGGTTTCACATTTCCCCAAAGGTGACATTTGGTGCCATATATATGAATGGCAACACTTTTCAGCTACCGAAAAAAAATGGTGTATGATTCTTGTGCGGCACCTTAAATTATTTTTTTATGTGTCAGACGTTTTTTTCAATGATTTCTATTGCCAATAAGCCATGCAACAGGTTGTTAATAACAGCTAATATAAAAAATGTTGCCTGCATGACATCACGAATTTCAAATCATCGTTTCACAACCTGAAATCGATACTGTTTTTCGGAAAATTTAAACCGAGTCTGGATGTTCCTAGTTTCAACTGCTTTCTTTGTTTGACTTGGGATCTGATAAAAAAAACACAATAGCGGCTTGTTGTCACGTAAATGACGTAACTAAGTCTCCGCTATCGTTTTATTCCATAAAAGTCGAAAAACGCCAAAAAACATTTGCAAGTTTCCTGGAACGCAGTTTTCTTGTTTCAGCTGTTACCGAATCTGACATACAACCGTCACATGACAGTGCACTGCGTGTACAACGGTCCTCACATGCCACAACATAACGAGTGAAAGTTATCGAGGTTTATACGTAAAAGACGAATGCTCAAATACGAGGACGAAGACGATTTATGACGTGAGAATGAGCGATTGATGACTTCAAACCTGACGGCTGAGAATTTACAAGCATTAACAAAACCCCGAGAGTATGTTTTTCCGCTTATCCTGTTTTAAGGCATTCCTGGGACACCAAGATTTCCTCACTCTAAGCCAGGGGTTCCCAAACTTTTTTGGTCTGTGGCCAAAATGTCTATTTAATAGCGATTCGTGGCTCACCGCGTGCTGTAAATTTGGGCACAAACAAAATACTCAAAAATAGGCGAAATGGTTTCTAGCAATTTTTTTTAATGAGATACATGCTCCTGAAATTTGGTTATAAGATTCGGAATTCTTTGCAAACATTACGTTTTTCAAAACAAAGCGCATAATATCTACAGTATAGCAAAACAGTAGAATCTGTTCAAATGGCTCTGTGGCCCATTGAAAATGTCTTGGTGGCCTAGCACCGGGCCATGGCCCACAGTTTGGGAACCACTGCTCTAAGCTAAACCGAAAAGGGTGTTTTTCGAATCCACAATTTAGCAAAATGTTTCCTGAATGAAAGCATCAACTTTAAGTATCGAGACTAAACTATATCAGTGGTGGATGCCTCAGTACAATTGTTAATCTTCTGCTTCAAGCTAAGAGATTAAAATAAAGCAGTTACACCAGGTGCATATCAATCTCTGTTGTATTGAAATTTGTAAACGTTTTTAAAATTGCCAAAACTGAAAAACTGACACTAAAACAGAAAAATTCGGTCAACGTTTTATGCATGAAGGCTACATAGTGGGGTAAATGTTTGGTGTGTAGAAAGACAACCTGGCCAAATTAGGAGGAAACCTGGCCAAACAGATTGTGCTTCTTGTTTTCTTAACTACATTCGTGCGACATAAAACAAAATCGTAACAATTAAAATGGAATTAGTAAAAGTACGACAGGTTAAATTGCAAATCAAAGAAAAAAAGAATTTGTGTGATTACTGATCTTCACAGGTTTGGAAACGTTTATTTCCAGGCTGAAATCAGTTAGATATCGTATATTCTCGTATTCAAGCATCTTCAGTGTCTTATTGAAATAGAGTTATTGGTCTTGTGCACAACTGACAAAAACTTCGGCTGACCGATTTTGCAATCAAAAATGGTTTTAGTCCGTCAGCTGTCACAGCAGGAGGACAATACATATTAGTAATAGACTTTTTCCCTTCCATACATGTTATTGTTTTTGTCTTTTTGTTTCTACCGCATGACGTTTTTTAGGCTTTACCGGCATCAGCACCACCACTAGATGGCGCAGATGAGCCGAAGTTGAAGCCACCTCTCCATTCCTTGAAGGAGAAGGCGATGTGGACAATGTAGACGATGGCTGTGAACCACGCGAAGACGGTTCCAGCGACCAGAAGACTTTCGCCACCGGTATATGCAGCCGCTACACAAGCCGCTATGAAGTAGAAGAGACCCCAGAATGCGTTGAAGCCAAACTCAATGATATTCCACGGAGCTCCCGAGCACATCGATGCGTGCAACCCGAACAGATAAATGATGAAAAGCGCTCTGTAACAAAATCAGAGGTAAAATGCCTATATACATGCATATGGTTACTTAAATATATTTCTTAACAGAGTCGGCCCTTGTCTAAAGCGTCTATGTTGACCAGTAATCTCGGCACACTGTGAAAAATCATAGTAGGAATCAAGTCGGTGCATACAAGCACACCCATATACGGCTAGACTTTTCTAGCCCGTGCCTTGTCATAGGGTTTTGCTGTGGATGCCGGGTTGATTGGGTATCACGCCTTCAATAGACCTGTCGTACTATGATTTCGAAATACAAAAACTGACGTTATTCCCCTTAGTTATTGTACTTACAACGTAAGAAGCCATGACGTTACAGCGACGAACATTACGAACTGATACGGTGGGGCGTTGTTTAGGAAGAAGGTTCCGGTTGAAGCAAATATCGCCCAACATATCAGGCCCAAAACCAATTCTCCGATTTTAAGGAGTCCCGGGACGGAGGTGATGTAATTCAGATTGAATGCCACAGAAGCAGTAACAGCAGAAGTTGCAGCGGTGTCAGACATGTTTTTTTTTATGCAAATCGACCTGTATGAAACTTATCAAACCTGTATAAACATCAACGTTAACATACTTGAACCAATAAATGAGCATTTTCGTACTTGTACTATTGAACACTAATGACGAATATAACGGTCTAAATAGACGTACAAAACGACATGCTTTATCATTCAAACGTTTCAGCAAATGCTCAAACATCATCAGTGATATGAGTGGTCACATCAGTTGTACTAGTTTCTAATAAATAGTTATTACAAGTCAAACAATATAACAGCTGGTTTCTTCAATTATTACTGTTCTGCCTAGAAGCATTATTCATAACTCCAGTGCTTGCTGGGACATACAATATCGACTGATTGATAAACACATTACTTTTCAATAAAAATATTTAAAAAATGGTGCACATTTTTAGGACATGCTTTTTTGGATTTAATCTTCTTAGAATCAGATTTGTTTGAACACAAAAATGTTACGCATGAGTAGTTCACTGAATTGTGGGTAAAAATCAGTCCAATCACAGACGATTCTAAAAAGCCGACCACCGAAAGCGGCAAACTTCTTTTGTTGTTATTAAACAAGTTTAGATACCAAATAATAATGTTAGTTGTCGTCCTATTTGATAGTGATAATGTATTCATTGTGAAGTTTTCGGTACAAGTTTAGCGCACAAACAAAGAAATAATATAAGTGTGTTTTTTAGTGAGCTTTAAGGAGAAAATGGGCATAAATAAACAAAAGCACCTTTTTATCATTCCTTTATGCGACTAAAGTGTATATAAATGGGTGTAACTGATGTGGCCTTCATATCACTGATGATGGCATGAGCATTTGCCGAAACGTTTGAACAATAAAGCATGTCGCTTTTTACGTCTATTTGGGCCGTTATTTTTACCATCAAACAAAAGTTGCTTTAACAGAAATTGGTAGTTATGTGCAATATTAGGCAGTAAAGGTTGCAGGAATATCGGATCATCAACCAACACATGAAAGATTGAACCACAGCCACAGAAAAGGTGAGGCTTGTATTACAAATTGATTAAATAATATGGCTCTTTTGAGAATTTATGCGACATGTACTCTTGCACGGTGTTTCACACAATTGAAATTTGCGCCGTTTTAAAACTATCTGCCCAACCTTTATGGGAGAGCTTGCACAGTTTGTTGTATTTTATAGATAAGATTAAAAGTACCCTTCGGGCAGACGCAGTTCAATGATAAAACTATCTTGCTTCTGATTCTACGCGCTTGTGACGACATAAACACCATTGACAATTTGTTTGCACTGAGTATTTTCAAACTGTGTGCTGTAATACATTAGCATAGCGTGACTATAAATAATCGTTTTGGCACAATGCTACCCTTATTCAAATGTTTGATGCAAAATGCGGGATTGCATTATGTTTGCTGCTTAAACCAGTCTCAAACATAGATTAGATTCGCAATAATATTACTTCAAACTAACTGTTTGTGCTTTTTCTTGCAAAGTGTGACACAAAGGTAAAAAGTTCCACTGATTTACACCACATTACGAACAACGTTGCATGTTTGTTGAATCTTTGCTTAGCTTAATTTTGGCAACCAACGTTCTTCTTGATTTCCTAAACCTGTCAACAGCTTTTGAACACGCGCACCAGCCGAAAGTCCAACAATTTTGAAGTAAACACGCGCGCCAACAGAATAGACGCTGTGTTTCGTAGCAAACATAACATCATTGTTATTCTGCTCGGCCGGTTGGCCACAAATTGACTGAAGTACTTATTCACCAGACGTGAAGCACATTAAGTGGTTGTCGAGTTAACACAAGAAATGCCACGACAACATTATACTGTTACTGTACCGGTGTTTCTAAACCTTTTCAAGCCTCGGAACGTTTTTGTCTTTGCATGGCCGCTTGCGGACTGAATAAAAATACGTTAAGATCAGAATTAATGCTTATGCGTCGCGAACATACTGCAACCTTTTTCGATCACTGTATAGTCTACGTTGGTTAAACCACATTAAACCAGTTTTGTAGAGCTGTCTTTAAATTCACAAAAGCTATTCTTTCCTATGTAGGTAAAATAAGTCACAGCCTTATTAACGATATGGTTACAGTCGCATAAACACACTCAAGGTTGATATTTAACGGCATTTCGCTTGCAATTCAACATTTTCTACGTGACATTAATAAATATGCATATGCTAATCTTACGGCTTTAAGAAGAAAGACCTGATAGAGCTGCCATTCTTTAAAGTCATAAGCTTGGCATCAGCCAGTTTCTTTACAGCTGCTATATTTAGCCAATTAAAACCCCAGTCATTCTGAACTAAAAACTCTGTAAAGCCTTTGCATGTTGTTACCAAAAACAGCAATCTTATGAGGTTTAAAATCAGCTGTTTGCGAATGGAATAAACACTACAATAACGTAACCAGGCAATTTCGTGAAAGTTGTTAAATCCAATGCTAATATACGTACTTAGGAATAGCATAATTTGTGCTTCACGCTGATGACGCTAAGTTATCAAACAAGTCCAACAAATATACAATGTTTTAAGAAACTGATAGTTTTGCTTACCTGCGGCTAAACCAATATGTATAATGTAACCCACACACATTAATTTCAAACCCAAGCTATGCCGCACAGGCGCCCACCCGAAAAGGGAACTACAGTATTTACTCTGCCGTCCATTCCAATACCACTCCCTTCCATTGAAGGCAAGTTTCTGTTCAAAACACACTCTCCCGCTGTCACTGAGGCGTCACGGTTGACTGGTTTAGCTAAAAATCTGTTTACGACCCTAAGACCGGTCGGCTGGCCCAACGTGTTGCTATGAAACCTTTCTGCCATGCCCTGAATGAAGATTTGACGCCTGTCACAATAATCCCAATGAAAAGGTCGCGATATGACTTACTTGGCCTTAAACTTTCCAGATCTATCGTTTAGAAGTCAAATGTGGTCTATATATTGTTGTATTTCAAGGTATTTACTGTCCGTCACTTGCTTTGGGCGTGTTTACATCAAATCTTTGTCCTATTCAGACTGAGATGCTTGTTACATTAACTATTGGTACATTTTGTCCTAAAACTAATGTACGTTCATTATTGAAATACTGTAGTCGTTCAGTGATATTATGTTTAAAGGGCATTTTCCTTAACATGACGTTTTTGTCACCAATCAATACAAACACAGTATAACTTATCACAACAAACCGGCCTATCCTTGCCCAAGTCACACTTGCAGTTGTATTGCAACTCATAGCCTTATCTTTGTGGCCAAGCGCAGTAAAAGTTGTAACAGATTCCGCGGTTTACAAACATTGCCGTAGGTCTTCATGTCTCTTGCTACATGTTTATCCGTTCTTTGCAATCTGATGACCACATGACGCGCTTTTCTAACCTCACATATCCAATGGCTACACCCACTCGGTAAACAACTTAGCCGGGCGTATATAGTTGTGTACACATTTAACCGCGTTTAAGATTACAACCAACAAGCGTTCTGGCCACAGTCGCTGTAATAGTACACATAGCAATAAAGCATAAATACAAGGTTTAGCATAGCATACAGTTCCTGTGTATTTGATCCTATACAGTTAAATTCAACCAACCATTTATCACGTGCAAAAATGCGCTATCCTTTTAGTTAATTATTAATGGTAGGTGTGATTCGTACCACGTTGGTATATGATGTGACCGGCTCATGTTACTACTGATGCGTTATTTCATGTTAGCTTTTAAACCCCAATCTAATTACAACCGATACCCGAATTTCCTACTGCTTAATACAATGGTTTCCAACATTTGACAAATTTCCCAACGATTCTTATTCCTGCCCGACATACAACAATCTCGATAGACGGCGATCAATAAAACAAACATAATATAAGATTAAGAAGCATTTTCCTTCTAGATTTGGCACTAAATTAGAATTGCTTGCCGAAGCAAGCACCATACGATTTCATTGTAGAACCATTTAGTACTCCCTGTAATAATGTTTTGTTCCAAGTATGTTTGCAAATACCAGAAAAAAATAATCAAATATCAGCGTACACAGGCTGTTAAATGCTTCTTACAACACACTTTTTTCGCAATAGAAACTCTTTTGTACTAACCAATATATACATTTATACATGGTTTTATCAAGATGTTTCAAAAATCAAACAATACTGTACTGCAAGCATCCATCGAGGTCCGCACTAACCTTACACTGATTCTCGATCACAACTCTCAAATGTTTCAATTTCGCGCAACCACAGACAGCACAAGCCCTGTATGAGGACACAATCGCAATGTGAATATGACACGCGAGAAGGTCTTCGTGAAAAGGCAGATCTCTGAAAGGCCGTCTTGTTTGCTCACAATGGAAAATCCAGTGTGTGTACACAATCACGGTGTCAATAAGGCTGCTATTTTGCCCATGTCTTGCCGGTGAACCTACATTCCCTATTACATCCGGACAGAATCCTGCTTATGGTATTGCTGGTATTGTAACTTGACTCGCATCGTGTGATATTGTGTTTGACTTTACTGCTGCGCTAGATACCAAACCGCTTGCTCCTGTTTAAAACAAGGCAAGCTTTAATATAATCGAGTTTCGTTTATATGAGTAACAGAAATTGCCCCTTAACGTTTTTTAACATAATCTTGAATCAAAATTCGAAGATATTATAATCCAATTCAATCAAATTCAATACTTTGCCATTATAAAAGGCACTAAATTTTGTGTAATGTATTAGGTCTTAATTATCTATGTATCATCTTTTGCTATTTGTCTTTCCGAAAGAAAACCAAACTAATGCACGTAAATTATACACGACTGCTGGTTGCAACCATACAATGGTATTGACATTTTTCCTAACGTTTCCCATTTATTCCTTGCACTTTAAAAATGTTTACTGTCAGATGCCCTGTGTTATAGTTTTACCTACTTCTACCCCTTAAACGAATCTGTTTGCCAAATGGCTAAAGTTGACATCGTCGTTTATTACTTTATATGCGAACCATGTACTTAACACACACGTGCCCATAACTATTAAAAATTTCAAAATCGAGGCAACACAAAAATCATCAATCACAAAATGATAAAAATGATGTCACTTTCTTCGGACCCCGTGTAGCGGTCACGTGATCGCAAAGCACGTGCCAATATTACGTCACCGACGCATGGAAATCTCGTGATTGTGAAACCAGAGTATCGTTACATTGTGTCGACATAATCCCAAACAATGCGAACACGCTACATGTGGGTGTAATTTCTGATTGCACGAAATGTATTAAAAACTACATTTCAAAAATCGTAAAAAAGAAGAAAATGTAATTCCACTATTATTCTAATCGTCTACCAATTGAATTTCTAACTCAAAAAAACAATGTTCAATACGATTTTGTTTGAAATCTAAGCATGCATGCAACTTTTGTCTGTATGTTTTCCGAAATGTTTTGCACAAATAATTTTAAATCTGTTTACTTTATACATTAGTTGCAACATTTGAAAAAGTCTATTCTTAAGATTATTGAACTTAATACTTTAAAGATTATGCAATCATAATCACAGTGGGAAATTAGTGTAATATTTCGATCAACCAACGCCAACGTAAATAAACTTTGTCGTTACCATATAGAAACGCTTAACATATTCTCACAAGCCATAATTTTTGTCGACTAAACGATTCAACGACACATATTCGCGTAATTTAAATTCGTAGAGAAACCCTCCCATTGCTTCAAGACCAAGTAGCTTATTTAGACCAAGAACACCACGAAGCGTGTTTGATCTTCCAGCTTTGCTTTGAAAATAAACGTATTTCGCTAAAACAGCATCGTCGGTTTTGAATTAGGATTACAAGAATAATAGTAGACAACAATAATTTGTTATCTTACATTTGCATAGGAGGTAGGAGGTAATCACGTAACCGCAAACGTTTAAAGGATTTTTTTGTGTTTTCAAGTTTTTGAACACAAAATTACTAAATGCCAGAAGTGGTTCTTTTGAAAACTTTTCATATTCCAAAAAACAAAAATTACGCCGAAACAGCGCCTCCAGTGTCCTTGGCCCAGGGGTAAGCCCCTCGCCAGTTCTTAAAACAGAGCAGAGAATGAATGACGTAACAGGTTGTGGTGAAAAAAGCGAACGCCGTTGCCGCCTTCAGTCGTTCGTGGTTTCCAACGAATGAAGCGCTGACGCATGCTGCTACAAAGTAGAAGAAACTCCACAAAGCACAGTTGAGAAATTCAATTGCTGCCCATGGCAATGACGAACACATTGTTGCATTTAGACTCTTCAGGAAAACGCCGATAAAACCCCTAAAACAACATCACTTTGGTTATTTTGTGCGAACTGTAAACAGGAAATTTCTTGATTTATGGAATATTTATTAACAGGGCAACCAAGCATACGTGATGCTTTCAGCAGCGTGCTACTGGCATCTGCTCAAAGACTAGAGACCCAATCAGTCTTTATCGCGCGGTGTTTTCGTTGCATTGTGACGTGCATGCGTTTAATTCGTTTTTTCCCTTCTGGTTAAAACTAGTGATGCACCGAAGTTTCGGTTGGCCGAAACATTTGGGCCGAATCAGCTGTTTTTCGATGTTTCGGTTTCGGCCCGAACTTTTTTCAAAAATTCGGCCGAAACCGAACTTTTTGATTGCATGAAATTAATACCCAAACTTTCATTTTCGCCAATACGAAACATCATAAGTTAACTATATGTTGTATCTATAAAATACTTGCCACATTGTCGGCGAAATATTACAAGTTTAGTGAAGCTTTCGCATTGTGAAAGGGATTTTGGCTTGTCATAATTGAGTTCACTTGCATCAACTACACACGGTTCAGTTAAAAACACCCATAAGAAATGCGGTTTTAGGTTCGGCCTGATTCGGCCGAAATTATTCGGCCTCGTGGCCGAATATTCGGTTTCGGCCCGAACCTTTTTAGGCGGGTTCGGTGCATCACTAGTTAAAACCACGCACCGCTGTTTAAAAACCCCTGTATTATTGTAACACGTTTGCACACACATTACACTTACATAGTAACAAGTCGAGTATCAACACACACGTATACTTACAGAGTAAGAATCCACGATGTGATGGAAACGAAGAGAACGAATTGATACGGGGGCATTAGAACTGCAACAGGAACCGAAGCCACTAATGTCCAACAGAGAAGTCCGAACACTGCCTCCAAGATCTTTAAAACACCTTCAGGAGTTTTCAGGTGATTGAGATTCAACTCTGATGAACCAGATGTTGTTGTGGTCGTATTTGCGTCGTAATCCATCGTCATTTTTATAAACTAAAACTGCTAAGAACAGATTTATTTCGGTTAAGGTGGAATTCATGAAAATGTTGTATGTTGTATATATCAGGGGTCGGCAACCTTTTTTGCACTGCGGACCGGTTGAAACTAACATTTTTGTCACGGACTGGCATATACGAACCACAAATGTTCAACACTGAAAACTAATTACAAATACTACAATTTTGATTCAATGTGAAAGTTTTTTGCGGCCCGGTAACAAACCCATCGCGTACCGGCACCGGGCCGCGGCCCGGTGGTTGCGAACCACTTGTATACGTTATACCTATGGAGGTGTGTTGCTATGTAAAGGCGACTAAAAATTTTGCGTTGAAGTTAAGAATAAAGGAATACAAAATTCAGAACTAAAAAACGATTCTGCAATATGTTAACAGACCTGTAAGCGCGAAACAAGGTCAAAACCCGATTTTTTTACGTTTCGAAAGTTACAACCCAAGTGCGTCCAAATGGATCGTCAGGACTGATATGAACCCGTTTTATGATTTTTGTTTTAAATCAACCTGAGCTGGGTCGCGTCACTGCGACCCGCTCAAAAGTGCTTGGCGTCCCCCTTTGGGTATCGCTACCCCAGGTTGAGAAACACTGCTCTAAACGTTTAATTTGTTTTATCGGGCTGCCACACATCCAACTAACTAACGAGAACACAACTATGCGGAGTATAATACAAAGGAAAACTTATGCAGGCCTCAACCCGCACTTTTGGACACTTCCACTTAAGACTATTTGTGTCATCATAATCTTGTGTGCTCGCAAATATTTCACTTCACTGCTCTGAAGAAGTTTTACCTGGTGAGAGAACCGCCCGCAAAATTATTTTACAACGCAACTAATATATTGCCCAGTTGTGGCATCGCACAGAATAGGCGAGGCATGGGTTTTTACCCTGTTACTCCCAACAAACTGAAGTTCCGTTGGATGGCTACACTAGCCAATACGGCCGATCTCTCGTCACCAGCTGCACTGATGAGACCTTATAGATCGGAACAGTGTGCACTGTCTGCAGCTTATCAATTATTGGCTCAAAACTAGCATATTGTTTAGCACCACAACACGCAGTTGAACGGCAATTTGTTAAAAAATCAGGATAAAGCCGCCTTAACACATACAGTGATCCAACTCTTAAACAGTGCGCTTCTATTCAGATGTTACTAATGCTGCAAGTCAATTCACGTACAAGGTAACCGATACCAATGGTTTATAACGTAGTTGAACTTCTTAGGCTTTCTACTGTGGCATTCCTGCGTGTCTAGTTTTTTAGTCACAGTCCAAAATCACATCACTATACATACCATGATTTCCCCACATACTTTTCCTGTCAACCTGTTCAATGTAAACACACAAGTCAATTATCCCGGCTCACATGATCGACGTATCTGGGACATTTACTCGAGCGGTGTTGTTAATAATTATCGAATATTTGTTTTTGCCGGCGCTATTACTTGTTGCTCGGCATTGCTAGAGTCAAAGACCAACGAAGTCGTATTACGGATCGACCAGCTTATAGTTGCATGGTTATTTGTATTTCATCTCGATCCATAGATGTCACATGAGTCACATCATAGATTTATCCAACACAGCATTGCAACTTGCAAATAATTTTAGCAGATAAAATCTTAACTTTATAAGCAAAATTTACGAATCAGTTTTGCATTACATTAATTTTCAAATCTGCATTAAACTCGTCCGCGTTTGAAATTATGTGTATCATACTTGCAAAATTCCCGTGGTGCAACTTACAATTAGGTAAAATTAAACCAAGTATTAAAATTTTACGTAATTAAATTCGCAGTGTACTCATGACCGAAATGAATGTCAGCTGATACATTTTCGAAAAAGATTTAGCCGGTTCTGGATCAAATTTCTGAATTTGTTCTGTTTAAATCGATTATTTTAGCGTTAAGAAACATGTGTTCACTTCTAGCAAAAATTAGTGAGCATAATTTATTGCAAACTTAGGCAATTTATATAAATGAATTTTGTCTTTGCTTATTGTGTATTGCAATACGTAAAAGACTCTCGCCAGGTTTTTGTGTATTGTACTCTCCCCTGTCGTCTAGCGGAACTTTTTAAGCGAACAAATTCCGAGCAAAAACGCTGACACCATTACCAACACGTGGTAATCACTGGGGCCTAGTGAAAAGTAAATTTCTATAAAACTGCTGATGGTTAGAGCTGTTTGGTTTTGGGTAAGGTTTTCCAACCAAATCGCAACAAAACATGGTTGGCAATCCTACCCCTGTCTAAGAAGCACACCAATCAATCATTCAATTATATTTTGTTTACAGCGCCCGTAAATATTCGTAATAATTTACGCTTTACGCCAAAAGTTCTGCTCTTCACGCCACTAATCCACAGTTAGCGTTTTTCGTGCATGCGACTGTGAGTTATGATGTTACTATGTGAAAAAACTAAACCGAAACTAAAGGAAACAATCGAAATAAAATAAAATGCATGATTTATGGGGTCGTTATAGCGAAATCAGGAAGAAGTTGCTGTATGGTTAGAGAAATACTATATTTTAAGCATGCACAGCACAAAGCCTGAATTTAGCCTTTCATTATTTCGAAAATGACCAAAGCAAAAAGTCTTTTGTAGTACAAATTTTAACCTGATGCTGCAATGTCGCCATTGAGATGCACTTTATTTCGCGTGTTTCTGCGAAACAAATGATAGTTGTCTAGTTGAATTAAAACTATATTAGGAAATAATTGTCTTTAAGATACTACGGATTACTTGAACACGTCTACTTCCACGGACTATAATTTAAGGACAATTTGGGCCTGATATCCTAATTAAGTTGTGTGCATATAGTTTCTTTGCTGTATAGTGTATATAGTTTGAATCATGTCGCGCCAGATCAACAGTATCATAGTTGGTAAATTTCTCAAACAAACACGAAAACCATTTTTATTCCTTTTGTCACACTTATATAGATGAAGATGACTCAAGAAAATGAAACAAGTTTCGCTAATGTGACGAATAAAACACTGTGAGTGAAAATAGGATGATAACAATGAACCATCGTAAAATGCTTATATTCAGTAATGAATTAATCCAAGGGTTTTCTTGGGTCAAAACATATCTAGTCTTATACAATAGACATTGGCATTAAAACGAAAAGAAATTCAAAACTAAATACCGCACTAGACCCTTATAAACAGCTTTTGTCAAATGCAAGACTGGCAATAAGCTTGTGTACATGGCAAACACATCATATCGCAGTCAACAATCATTAATGATGGCAACAACGATGGTTGAAACATCTGCAATAGCGTGCATCAGAGCTGTAAGCGGGCCAGGAGTCCGAACCGGAACGTATAAGCCGAAACCGAATCGTTTTAAGGACAGAAGTTTAATTGACAAGCATGTAATAAAGAAGGCATACACAATGTACAACGGCCTAAACAAAGGATGTTAGGGCTGTTTGACATGCGGGTTCGAAGTCAGGCCCCAATCGAGCCCCTTTGTTGAAAAACTCAAGTCCCAAACCCGAAAAGACCGGCCCAACTTATAACTCCGGCGTGTATTCAATATGACAGTTCCATTTTTGATTAAGAATACCGCAGGATAAATAAAAACATACCTAACTAATTCAGTGATAAACCCGTAGGCAGTTAAGGTAACAAAATCTACACATGCAATTACGGCAGGAACAAATCAGAGTAGGACCGAGTAAAATTCGCTATAGCGAATATTTGCATGCAAGAAGTCGTGAAAGGCATGAAATGCGATGAAATGAGTTCGTGTCAGGGAAAACCCCACCTGATTATTACATCATAGAAAATAAAACACAACACAAACAATCAACAAGTGGCCAATACACGGTGAAGAACTGAAGATGTATATTGCTTGCATCAAATATTGCAAATGTAGAGGCCTTTTCTGCACACAATTGTTTGCTTTTTCGGCATCCTGGTAATAACGTTTTTTTATTCTATTCCACGTTTTCGTGATTGGTGCCAACAACTTTAGAATAAGTTCTTTTCGAGACGACCTTATCATAGCAATGAGAATACAAAAGAAACCTTTTTTTTAACTATAATCACTTTCGGATGACAAATAAAATTGGCGTTTCGGTTCACACACAGTATTCAAGCAATAACAAGAGAAGAGGGCATTATAATTGTGAGCTATTTAGGAATTTTAAGGTTCTATACACCCCGAAAACAATGATTTGTAGCCTATGTTTGTGAATATTACCCCAAAAAAGAACATAAATAATCTCATTAAGCCCCTTAAAGAAACTGAAGATGACAAACTATGACGTCACAGGGGAATGACGTCATAGAAGTAAAAATCCAATTAGTTGTTATCCCTTAGGAATTTTACATTAGAAACCTCTACCTCTAAATAGAAGTCTTATTTCAACTAAGCACTGGCACCACGCGTTCCGCAAGTACCGAGCAGACATGGCCGAATTTCTCTGCGTTGTAAAACATTTCGAAGACACTGGATAACTAGAATAGCGGTTTTCCTATATATTGCTGGGTTATATATACTACATCATATTTAATGATGTATCACATATTCCATTTACTATATTTATAATGGATATATATTTGGCACCTACATTTCATTGGGTCCCTATCTTTTTCCTGGCACTTTATAACCTAATTGTCTCTGCAAGCATAATCTAATGGGTCCCCACACATATGCATATGCGATTTGGTAACAGTAAAAATAGGGCACAATCACTGTTAGATATTTACCAATTTACTATACACATCATTTGATCTACATATATGATTGTTTTTGCAAGCAAAAACGAATGGGTCCCCATATGCGCGTTTGTGCGGATTTATGGTAAACAAACATCCTGGTTATTTTTAGATTCTTAAGGACAAGCTTAACCAACTTTAGCCTTAACCCAAAAAGTTTTGTCCGTATTGTTTTTGCATCATTATTGTCATATAATTACAAAAAAACAGTAAATAGGAAAAAAATAACAGGAAATACTTTCAATTTATTCTCATGCTTTGACCTTGATATTGTCGTTCAAGGTCAGTTTTTAAACACAATTTTCCAAAACTTAAAATGTGCTTGATAACTTAATAAAACGACATAGCATAGCTGCGCAAAAACAGCTGATTTCTAATCACCGACACGACTGCCTCATAAAACGTCGGTCCGGACGTCAAGCTGAGCACTCCCGCTGCATTCACCCGCCTTAATCGTAAACAAGTGAATTACTCCCTTGAGAGTTGATACTTCTATCTGACTGAGAAAATGGTCACGTAACGACTGCGTTCATGCGTGAAGCAGAGGCATTTTTTTCTATGCGCCACTATGGTCAATCACTCCCATTGCGTCAGCTGTGCACTGAGCGACAGCCAAATACGGTCATGACGTCATACGCATCGCCTGTCCCTGCCGTGACCCCGCAGCGTTAACGTTTACAGCGCAATATCACTAACACCGTATCATCTCAATTCCAACCAGAGAGAAAATGGTCAAGTGACGACTGCGTTCATGCGTGAAGCAGAGGCATTTTTCCATGTGCCACTATCGTCAATCACTCCCATTGCGTCAGCTGTGCACTGAGCGAGCACAAATATGACAGAAGACAGCATGTAAAAACATATTTTTACTATTACTGAGCCGATTGCACTGAAATTTTTACCAGCCAACAAGGAGCACCCTATCCACAGCTGTTAAAAATTTCAGCAGGTTAAGTCTTGTATTTCTGGCCTCAATAACATGTGAACAAACAAACAAATATTTGGGGGTAAAGGGGTGAAAATGGATATATACAACTTCAAGTTACAAAATAGTTTAAAATACGCTGCAATGTACCAATCAAAAAGTATGAAACTCCAGAAACATCTGCTTTAGCAAGTATAGCCGTTTCAAAAATTTCACGTTTTGGGGGGCTGTGGGTGAACCGAGGGATCAAACGGGGTCAAAATTCACATGGACCATCGTTTGACCAATATTTATAATAAGAGTAAATTTGAGAAAGTTTGAACCATTCTTTCTTGACCAAAACGTGGGAACAAATCCGCGTTAAAAATTTCACGTTTTGGGGGGATGTGGGTGAACCGAGGGATCAAACGGGGTCAAAATTCACATGGACCATCTTTAGACCAATATCTGTAATGTGTGCAAATTTGAAAAAGTTTGAACCATTCTTTCTTGACCAAAACGTGGGAACAAATCCGCGTTAGAAAGAAAAAAAGAAAAAAGAAAAAAAAATATAGACAAAAACAATATGGAAGGGGACCCATAATAATGGTACGAATAACAGGATCGGCCGTAACACAGCGTACAGGTACAGGATTTAAATGCACACAGAAGTCTGCAAATGTTTATGCGTTGACCCTATTGCCACCACCTGATGACGTAGTGGATGACGTCAACACGCACGAACAGCCTCCTTGCCAATGACGGAAGGCGATCACCGCGTGGATGATGTAGCAAATAGTGGTAAAGAATGCAAAAGCTGTAGCCGCTGCCAGAACCGGTTCGTTTCCAGTCCTGGCTGCTGAAACACACGATGCGATGAAGTAGAAGAGTGCCCAGAACGCGTTAAAGACGAATTCGATGATCGCCCACGGCAAGGCGGACAACTGGGTCGCGTGGCATCCGGCCATGTACAGGATGAACAGAATTCTGCGTTAAAAAAATAGAAATCGTAGAAATTGCAACTTCGGGGGAATACCCCATCGGTGCTTTTAAACAAGTTTGGAAAACGAAGAAAGAAATAATTATCGTTTGGGTTTTACTTTTTGTTGCTTCACACAGTCAAAAACAAGTTCGTTATAACAACATGACCAACTTACGAATAAAACTGACACTACAAAAATCACAAACGCATTTAAACCCATTCATCATTGCGGGTACAATTTTGGACACCGATATAGCATAACCCAGTCATTAAGACAAAGCGTTGTCAAAAACGTTTTTGGAGATTTTTTCAACGCATATGTTACATTAATTTTGGGTATTATTGGGGCAAAATTGTTAAATCCGGATTTTAACGACGGGTTTTCGTTTTTAGGTTGCATATAAGTTCCCTTGCATTTACGATTTTGATCAAGTTTGATAACCGTTGCAGACTTTTAACCAAACAATCAACTTACAGAGTAAGGACCCACGATGTAACAGCAACGAACATAATGAACTGGTGTCCTTGACTGGAAGGTGTCCACCACACAGAAGCAGTGAGCGCCCAGCACAGCAATCCAAATACAAGTTCACATATCTTCAATATTCCTGGTACCGAGGTGAGAAAGTTGAGATTAAATGAAACTGTAGTGACTGTTGTACTGGTCGTTGTTGTGGTTGTGTGTTCTTCCATTTCGCTGTGGCGTTTGAATCAACGTGACAGATGCTAATATTGCCTAAGAAAGAACCTTTGAAATGTAAAGGCAATGTGAGTAATAAGTGGTCGCAAAAATGAAAGAGAACGTATAATTTAATACCGCTGTGTCTTTTCTGCTCTGGATACAACCCTATTTACTCATACAAACTTTCTCTTTAAAATTAGATTGCATATCCAAACCAACATGTAAAAAAAAACGATACAGTAAAAAGTACGGCCCGACAAAACACTGTTTGAAAGACATGTTTTTGTTGGTTAATAAGCACAACTATACATAGTTAGAGTACTGTATAGCCTGTCTGCTGTGACGTTCATGATTATGGTGGATAAAATTTCTAAATACTTAAGTAAGGCAACAGTTAAATTGCGTCACGCCTATGGCTAGGTTTAAGACACACCAGTGACAAACTCTGAAACAACCAAAACATCTTTAGACAATAACAACCTAGCAAACAAACAATTTAAGTCTTTCCTACAACTATTACTCTTTATAAAACAACTTGGTAATGTTTTTAGCACTAAAGCAAAGTAAGAGCCACTAAAAAACGACAAGCTTTGCCCCACGTTAGACGTTAGCAATAGTCATGTGATAGTTGCTCATGACACGAACGGTGCATACGACGCGATCATAGTTCACTGGTGAAAATTTCCCTGCAAGCATAAACAACAACATAAATCAAACAGTAAACTGAAGCACTCTGAAAACTGAAATAATGTGTGCATTGTTTCTTGATTAACGTGCAAGAATGCTGTAACAATGCATATTTATGAATTAAGGCATTGTTTCGACTGGTTTTAAATCCGTTACTTCTTTACTGCAACATTATAAAGTTTAAACTTACTCCCCTAATAGCTGCACTTTTTTTGCGTTTCTCTTAATTGAAAGTAATGATATTGCGAACACATTGTTAACTAAAACTTGATTGATAGCTTTTAAATTCTAAAGCATTGTTCTTAACAACGCCACAATTTCGATCATATAAGTTTGCCTACAGGCCGACCGAAACTTTGCATTATTCATTTATTGGATAAGATTAGATATCAAAATCGTATTGTTGTAAAACTCCTTAGTCATGCAGTCTTTGGTTTTATTAAAAGGCGTTCAAATCAATGTTGTCGTACGCTTTTGACAAGTCGACTGACAAAACGTAAAACGTCCATGTTTTTGCTTCGGGCAGTTGCCATGAGTATAGGCTACTTACTGCCTGACGTATTTAAGTGTAATGTGGCGACGACTACTTGCCATTTTAAAACATATGTGGGAGTTTTAGAATATGGCTCATGCCCCACTTGTTTGAAAGGAAATACGTCGCTTTTATCAATCCTTTAGTATTGGTTAAGATAAGCAAAGATTCATACCTTGGATCAACCCCTAAAATGTCCATTAAAACCAGCGATCCCGGCACACTTGTATATATCAATCATAGTACACTAGGCCTATTGAAGTCGTTACACCAAAATCAGCCATTCACGAAGCAGTATTATGTATTATTCCAGTATTGCCCAAAATTTCTGTTACGGTTAAAGTGGGTTTATTGTTCAAAATGTTTTTGTAGTTAGTTGTTATGGACTTAGTGTATTTGCGTGTGGTGCCATTTCTTTTTAAATTAATAAGCCGGACGTAGGTTGTTATTATTATTAACGAACGATTTGATGGCTGCGTTCTCGTCATTGCAACCTTTTGTTTTTGAAATGGTCTGTTTTTCTATCTGTATGTACCAAAGCCTGGGCCCTAAAACGCATACTAGTGTATTTAAGGTACACAATTCACGGTTTTAACGATTAAAACGAACAACAAACAAGCCAATATATGTGTATATAGAACATCACGCTTCGACAGCAGCTTGTGTCATTCTCAAATGCAATGATATGAATGTAAAAACCAGCCAGAAAGTAAAAGCAGTAAAAATGCGCAATTAGTATTATGTTTTGCACACTTACACGGTTTGCAGGTTGTACTAAACAAGATAATAATACCATTTAATCCTGCATGCAATTGCTTTAACCGCGGATATTTGCATTTATTAGCATTTGGTCGTTTACAAAGCACATTAAACCACAATCTAAAGCTTATACAGTTTTCCATATACGCCGCACATGTTTGCTGTTTAATCATCGCACCACAGAAAAGCCAAGATGAATTATTCATTAGAAATTGATCTTGCACTTGTATTGCATTTCTTCATAATCTCCATAGAAATAATTATATAAAGGGCGGCAGGGTCAATGTAGATGTTCAAATGCAACAGGGATAAGTAAAAAAATATATTTCTTTGTAATCGTTTTGTCTTTACAAGATAATGATTCAGTGTTAACTGCTAACTGTCGGCTGTACGTCCTTATTTTAAGCAGCAAAAGCGACGCCAGTTCCGATTTCATGCAGTTTTTTATGTTTTTTGTCAATTTTTACTTCCCAGATAAAGTTGTTTTGTTTTACTAATGTTGGAATAAGTTTTTTGTGAAATATTTCACGAATCAAGTTGTCACATATACTACCGTATAGTTCAGCACATTTCACACCAGTAAAGATCTAGTTTTAAAAATAACTTGTACATCGCGTTTCCAACCCAATAACAACAAAATAACTCACGTAAATTTATACCCACGCCGCAATCCGCAAAACTGCGTTTCCTCAACGGATAAAACCTCAAGCTGTCATCGCAATGCGCGTTTTCAGATTGTGCAGCGTTTTTGACTGGTTGTCTTTCCTATTTATCCAAAAACCAGGGGTCGGCATCCCTTGGTACAAACCCGAAGGTTCTCAATTGCTTGTTTTCATTTATTATGCAATAGTCTTAACATCCAGTCTACATACACAAAACGCTGCTTACTATTTACTGTTGATACCCGCTGGTACAAACCACTATTACCCACAAAATGTTGGCACGCGAAGTCATTACCACATGGAAACGACAAGTAAATTGGCACGCGTCGACTAAAAGGTTGCCGACCCCTGCTTTAAACTATAGTATATCAGGTTTCTGCATCAACTTAATTTAATTTCATTCCTCGGTAGACTGTGTCAAAGTTTTAACTGTTACGCACAACGCGGACTCTATGATGCAACAATACTGATTTAATATTATTATCACGTCACAGTATCAAACTTATTAACTGTCAATCATCTGACGCAACAAACAGGCAGCTAACATGTGCTTCAAATTCTCACTATCTGTCGGCGCAGCACACTTCCATTGCGCTAAAGCGAATTTCCTCAACAGGAGGGCTTACAGCACAGCACAGACTCAGCTGACTGATATCCGGTTTACGAGGCATCGGCTGTGACATCACTATACGATCTGTTTTGTCCCGACTGCAAACACCAACATTGCGTAGCGTGGGAGTTAATGAACACAGTTATGTAGTATGTAGGCGTTGGTTGCTTTCCGTAACCAGTCGTACATTGTTTTGGACACAATCAACGACACAAACACTCATTTGCAGGAACAGAACAGTTCCGTCTGATTAATTGCTCGTGTCGCGAGTCGCCATTTGTCGTTGCAACTTGGCGCGTTTTAGTCAGCACGGTTAGGGCACGTCTAAATTAAATTCACCAATGGGAGCCACAAGCTTTTTGTGCAATCAACAAGTGCAAAAACTAGAATAACGTAAAAAATGTTTTGTGATAAATGTCTGGACATTATTGCTCGTATGACACAAGCCTAATACGTAAGACCGCTGCAAAATCCTAATAGTACTTTAAAAGCACGAACTTTCAGCAGTAAACTTTCTTGTCAAAATGTTGTAAGAACGTTTTGTGAAAATTGTCTGGACATTATTGCTCACATGATACAGACCTAATCATGTAACATTGCTATAAATCTTAACAGTACATTAAAAGCACGAACTTTTAGCAGTAAACTTTCATGCAAAAGCTTTTAATTTGACAAACAACTAAACATGCCTCAGCCTTCATACAACATATGTCTAACCACTGCTAATCTACTGGACTCACTGAATGCAGTACAGACTTCCTCAATACAATAGGCCTACATCAATTTATTATTCCTGACATTGTATCCTCACGTTGACAGTTATGTTAGCTTCCTCATGGTGCTTGGTACGTAAATAGTCTTATTGTAACCGAGGTACAGCAAACGACCGCTGATTGACACCAATGCAGAGTTACTAACAAACTGTCTGTGCATCAATTCCCTCTGTCCTGAAGCGGCGCGTGCAATTACGTTTGCGTGTTTCAAGCGTGACGTAATGGCTATTTTTTCCTCGCCGCTCCAAGGGCTTGGTTTAGCTTGGGGTGTACTATTCTCCAAGGAATGTGACTATTGTTGTATGGGCGATACTGAACTGGTAATAAGCGAAACCTTTGTGTTTATGAAAAATTCTGTGCCATTTTTTTTCGTAGAAGCCATGAAGTTTTTTGATAATTTTTGTTTTTTCTGATCCACAAATGCTTGTTATTTCTGATCCTGTGGTACTAGTGTAGTGTTTTTATAGTATTCTCCACCATTTTGATGTGCACAATTAGAGTATACATCAAACAAATACCAACACAACTTGAAGAGCGAGGATTTTTGTAGTTATCCTGTATCTACATCTTCCAGACAAAACACAATCTATTTGTTTTTATTGTCAATTTCCGAACATAAACAGTCAAAAATTGGTTGAAACAAAATTGCCAATATTTTTGTCGTATTGCATTACGATTTCTATTGTTGCTTGACGGCCTCTTGGCGCCTCCAGTGGATAACTTCTTGGCAAGCTGATAGAAGTTCAGGATCAGATTGCATGTAAATGTACGGGTTCAATGCTGGGATAATCTTGGGCAGAAGCTGAAAAAAAAAACGTTGTCCTAGTTACAAAAGTGCGGTTTGCTTTTCAAGAAATAAATGTTATTCGTATGCTATAGCAGTGGTTCTCCTACTTTTTTTGTTGCGACGCCTATGGAAAAGTTTTCTGGACTTGCGACACACCAGCAAATAAAAGTTAATGAGGAAACTTATTATTAAAGTTATGTTTATTGATATAACAACAAAAAGCCACGAAACAGAACTATTCTGCGACGCCCTTGGAAAAAAAAATGAAACGACGCACCAGGGCGACTCGACGCACAGTTTGGAATGCTTACGTAAATAACCGCCACCATCCACACTGGTAGAACACCGACCCCAACTGTGACCTTCAAACTTGCGTACATCGCATACGGACAGTAGCAAACCAGAAACAGGGCTGGCACGATCTTGGAAAGCTGAAACATATACAAAATCCTGACTCAAATATAGGTTTATAACATACAGAATGCTAAAAAACTAACTTATTGTAAAATTTTGTTTAATCTGCCAACGTCGTACAGGTCGTATCAACTCTTGTTTGTCGGTTTTATTTGTATATTTGTATTCAATGGAAAGTACTGTTTGTTACAGAGTTTTAAAAACCAGATGGACAGTCAAAATATAGTTGATGCAGTTTTGCTGTCACATTTTACATACGGTATTTTTTTGAAGTTTACGACCTAAAAAGTAGTCATAGCACTGCTTCGTTGGGTTACATCAGCAGTAAAACCAAACTATTCGTTCAGTTTCGTCGAAGCACCTTCTGTTGGAATTGAAAAAAAAAAAACGTGGGTGACTGTAGCACACATGGGGACTTTGAAAGGTGAAATAAACCAGCAGCGCCGTTTTGGCCATAAAAAGGCGAGAAAAGGCAAATTAAGTATACCGTGAAATTGTTTGAAAAAGCTTTTTTCTTGTGCGCCACACTGTTCCACCTATAAACGACCAAAGCAGATTTGACCCGAAGCATTTCCTTTAGTTAATACGTGACCGGAAACATGTGCGGAAACTTTAACATCAACTTACCATCTGTTGCTGCTTGCTTTCAATACTCAACTTGTTGTAGTAGCGGAAGATTTTAGTGAGAGGATAAACAAACCACACTGCAGCCACCAACATAATGTAAGCTTGCATCTTGCTATGAAGTGAACAACACAGTAGTTAGTATAACCAAGTATTGCTCAACACAATACTTAGCTGCTTTCTAATGCCATAGCGGAATTTGGTTACAACAAAGTTGTGGGCAGGCTGGAGTACAATCCAGTATCTCGTTATACAACATTGCAACATTGCCGTTTATATGTGGGGGTTATCATTCTCTTTTTGCGTTTTTCTTGGTGTATTTTAACGATTTTACCTTCAACTTTCTTTCATATACTAATCTTGCACAAGCACCTAAAACTTAACTACCCCAGCTAAGAACCATCGCTTAAAGCCGGTTGTTGATAAAGAAATAGTTTGTTAGTCCAGTCGGGCTTTTGATTTTACGCTCGGTCACATTTGTCACCGTGAGAAATTAACTAGTTTCGCTAAAAATTCTGGTTTAGGATCTCTAGCGTCACCTACCTGTCATGCTGGTTAAGATCCACAAGGCACCCCGCGGTGTGTTCGTGCGCAACTTCATAAGCCCCGAAACCGAACGCGGGCAAACTTGCAGCAACAGCACCAAGCGACCACACCAAGATCATGAAGAAGTTGTAATTCTTTCCACCTAAATCAATAACAAAATCTTTCTGTAAATTAACATGTCAATTCCTAGAGTGCTCAGGTTAACAATCCATAGATTAGTTTGAGTATAAACAAGGTTAATTCGATTTTATGAATAGAAACTGAGCAAGATTTATCAACCCAAACATACGAGTCAAACAGAAAATCGATGAGTAAGTAACGTTAACATACAAACTCGATCGTATAACTTATGTTTATTCGATTTGTAAAAAAAATGATTCGTCTGTTCACAATTACTATTTTTAAAAACTGTGATACTTTAAAGTGGAGCCCAGCATATCCGCTGTTATTATTATTTGACGTTTTAAGAATAGCATCAAGAAGGTCCCGCTAAAATTGGTCAGTTACGATGAAGGTATCCACTTGACAATGACACACATGTATTATTTCTTGTATTACTTACACATGTCGGGTTGACATTGCTGGTAGTATCGGTCAATAGCGATCCACGTGATGCTTGCTATGCTGATAAAGCCAGATGCCAGGCCCATCCAAGCGTTCACCTGTTTGTAGTTGTCAGTTAAAAAAGATAGCGAGATTATTGTCAGTTACTATACCAGCAAGATATTATTCCACAGGTTTTCTACAGATTCTAGTCTAGTGTTGGCAACTATATCAAAACTTGGAAGAGGGCAGTTGGAGTTCGTTTTGAGATGGGTTTTTGCGACTGTTACATCTGCGCTGCTTGCTTTTTATCGCTTTTACTCTTTTAATATTTTAATACAAGTTTGAATTGGGTATTGGCAGACCGTTATTGCAGCAGAAATATTTGCACCTTTTTTATTACCACACTCTTCCTAAAACAAATGTACATGTTTAGTAACAGCACGGTAAGTGCCGAACAAAAACGTTACATTTAACGTTTGTTGTTTGAACATAATCATCATTATGACGTCACCTGACAGCCGAACTTGCCGAAAGGCCAGGTGCTTTGAATTGTTGACATCACAATGACGAGCATGTGGATCAGCATCATAACGTCAGAGGTGGCTAATGACGTCAGCCAAATGTTTTTCTGCTGCAGGTCTTTTCTGTTCCATATGGCAAGAGCCACAACCGCGTAACCAAGCAATGCAGCGATCACTGTTGGAATGAAAAGAGTGAAGTTATAGGTTTAAGATTGTTTGGGAATCTTGCTGAAATATTTCGACTTGTGACTTTTGACCGTTTTTCATGTTTCGAAATGCACACATGACACTTCGCGTGTTTTGTATACGCTCAATGTCACACAAACTTATTCTTTGTGCCGAAATGCTACCATAAAAGCAATTTGTCATACGTCTTCATCTAAAGAAGTTCATAGCCACAATGCATAAAAAGCAACAGCTAGTTTTTACACATATATCACGAAATAAACAACATTGGGATAAGATATAATCTTTAAACTGCATGTCGACTTACCAATCAGCAACAAGAGAACTCCATACGCGCCTCTTACAGTGGTGTTGTCCAATTCCATGATTTTTTTTACAAAGAAGTTTAACACGAAAACACAAAAATGACACAAATCTACAAATTATTAATTTTTTTAGCTAAGTTTGCCGAAGTACTTTAAATGTTTTTGCCACGGAAATGCCTTAATTATTAATTAAGGCTTAATAAGTTACTGTTTGTTTACCGTGTAAGAAATTACTAGTTTATCTTACTCATGCCACCATTGTTATATATTGGCATTGCAACACTTTCTTTGTTCTTGTTATACCCTACTTTACTACTTGTTTTGTATTTATTGACAACAAATCACCACCCTACCCTAGTAACATCGGTACATGCTTGTATCCATATTACATGGTCAAAATGACAAGTATCTTACTTAGCACAGCACTGGTTTGCAGCCAAAAAATAAGTAATCACGACTTGAACGTTATTGCTTTGTATATACCACCGTCTGTGCTGTTTATGATCCCTAACTTCGGTTCAAAACGTTTTACAGTTTGCAACAAGATGTAAAGGGCAATTTAAGCCTATGTGACAACGTGCATTCCTTGTTGCTTTATTGCAAGTCAGAAATATAACCCAACAAAATAGGATAACAAATATTTTTTAATTGTAAAATGCTAACCATTTTCATTGTTACTTGGACAATCGGCCATTGTCATCTGTATATTGCAATGTAGTAAATACGTTCCACTAACCTAGACTGCTTAACACAGATACATTCATTTACTTGTTTATATTGTTTAAAATCGTGATTCTGTTACCTGACACAAATCACATGCAAACCTCAACTGAAACTGTCCAACTAAACTAAAATTCACCAACTAAAACTGAATTGGACAGAGCTACACTATGTCACGTTTCCAAAGCGTGGATAAAACAGTTGCCACGCTTTTGGAATTGGTTGAAAACGCCTTGGAGTGTTTGCTTACGGCACATTGTGCAGTACAGCAAATGCCGAATTGACATTGCTTTAGTGATTTGTGATGGGTATGCAGTTCCAAACACGCGCAGTTGTTTGAGATTTTTGACTGCCATTGCAAAAACTAGTTTTGTCATGAAATATTGAGTAGATATTAAAACAATAACTACTAAATAGCGTATTGTTCCTAATAAATCATGATCGTGATTTCTTAAGTCAAAAGATATTTGTTTGTTTCTTTAAGTCTTAGCATTGTGTTATGATTAATAAACTAGATCAATTACTAAAATGTCATTTCTCACGGATAACATGCAAAAGTCTAAAAAGCACCAAACCAAAAAAGGAAAATCCACATAATAAAGTCCTATTGTTTCAGACTTTGTGTATTTACTTTGCCCGGGCCATGCATTAATATGTAAAGGTATGTGTATTGTGCTCTGCGTATCTAAGGCAAAACTAAACACCAGTCAAAGGGCAAACCGCTCTTTGCGTATTGCACGACAAAGTATAGCTAACGCAGCAATTAAATAACATAAAGACCAAAAACGCGAGCTTCAAAACAACCAATGAAAACTTTCGATAAAAGTTTCAAAGTTAATGCAAAAGTGTGTTACCTGCAGAGACAGTAAAATATAAATACAATATTCCACTAAAAATGTTGAATAAATACTTTTTGTTTAATACTGTAACCTGATAAAAAACGCATGTATATATATCGGGAGAGAAAAGGGTAGGGATCTAGCTTTAAATATTTTTTGAAACACTGCACAACAAATGAATCCGTTTCATCCCCATTCTTCTTCAGCTAACTCCAGAATATTTTGCAGAGTTCGTTGAAATGAGAACCAACTGCATCTATAGTCTGGACTTGCTTGTTTGGCGCACATCATCAGTTTTGTCAGCATGGGTTCGTGTTCCCACAACGGCGGTACAACGTTCGCTAATCGAGCAAAGATCCATTTGGAAAACAAGCAAAGGTAAGCGCTTGTGTCCAATCCCCAACACCTAAATGTAAACGGACTTTAGTGGTTGTTTCAATTAAACTTGTGTTCTACAGGATCGACAGTTTTAGTCGGTTTTTATCTTGGGTCAACGCAGTGGTTCTCAACCTTTTACGAAGTGTTTTTACAAAATACAAAATCTTTACTAAACAATTTAAAACATTCTCATTACTCCCCGAAAAGTAACTTTCAACAAGGTTTCCAAAACGGCATTCAGCCCTAACTAATTAATTCTTGAATAGGGCAAAACTGGTAACTTGAAAACTGTTGTTTATCCGTTACCACCTTTTATACCGAATAAACACTTCACGTCGCGACCCCTTTTAATCTCTTTACATTTTACGCGACCCTTCACGGATAATATGATAAACAGTTCGAAAAATACGTTGTTGTAATTATTGGAACGCTTTAATGCGAGCGAAAACTAAAAACAACCTACCCGTACTCGAAATCTACTACTTTACACGTAGGTAACCTTCTGGAAACAAAATGAAGCAAACATTTATTTAGTGTGATTAGCTTAAACTTTGTGTTTTCAGTGACAAGCCTCTTGTCCGCAGAAACGTAGAATAGTAATGGAGTCATAGGCGTAGAGTTTTTTTTGAAAAAAAAGGGGGTGCGACTTTTGATCACTGGCGTCGACACCTATTCCATGTGCAGTATCTGTACCCGTATAGGACCAAATACCGATACCAATTACGTACTTTAGCCATTAGTTTCTGTCACATTAATTTGCAAATATCACTTGACGCAATTTCTTCGTGTGGTTTGGAGTTTGGACGTACCGAAAGGACGATTTGCCGAATCGACAATTTTTACAACGATTTAGGTTTTAAGTAATTTGGCGGAAAACAAAAGTAAAGCCATTCATGTTTCAAATCATGTATTGTTGACGCCTTGACCAAAATTACCTCTGTATTTTTTATTTGGAGTATATAATACTTAAACGTTAGTCTAAATGTTATTTTTATGTTGCATTAAAATGCCTGTGTATTTCAAACCAATTGCAATTGTTGCATTTCAACCGACGTCTGTTCGATCAATGGCGTCACTACAAGCGCGTTTGTGTTTAGCTGGAAACGCTTAAAAACCGACGTAACTTGAACAAAGATGCGACGTTATACAAAGTTCAAAGCCGGCACCCCGCACCCTCTACGCCAGTGTATGGGGTACTTAGTGCAAAATTGGTATAGATCTCTGCGACCCCTCAAGTTTGGGAAGCCCTGGACTACATGACGCTTACATCAATACGTCACCCGTTTTGACGTCATCAGTATTACGTACCTGTTGTTTTCGCCACAGTATCCGCGTATCTCTTTACAGTGTTGTCCGAACCGAAACAGAAGTTGTTGTCCCTGCCAACCTGGGGTCGGACAATCCACCCATGAGCGGCATGATACGTCTGATAAGGGTCTGTTGAAATATAGACCTGGTTTATTTGTTTGATCACGAATGTTTTGTATAAGCGGAATCTTAATTAGTGGTTCGTAACTGTTATCCAAAGCAGGGGTCGGCAACCTTTTTTGCATTGCGGACCGGTTTTGAAAGTGAAATTTTATCGCGGACCGGTCTTCAAAAGACTACAAATATTTAGCAATAAAAACGCTTAAATTAGTTTATCATCCCCGGGATACATGGGCGAAATGTTTTATTGCATTTAACCTGAAAAAGTATATAGCCTTAGGTTTTCAAAAATCGGGTAATAATTTTCGATTTTAGAAAGCGGTTTAAACCGGTTTGGAGGTTCGGTAGGAGGCAGAAACCGGTCATAACCGGTTTGAAACTGGAATATTCCCACGAAAACCCACCCAAAAGCGGATTTTTCTTCGATTTTTTGACCCCCCAAAAGCGAAAAAACGGAAAGGCTACGGCCCGGTAACGAACTCATCACTGATCCAAAGGACCAACTTATCGATATTCGACAATGTATCGAATTGTAGGAAAAAAATGAAAATTGAATGCCATAACAACGCAAGTTAGAGAAAATATGACATTACATGATAACAATCCAAAGCTGGGATAACTGCGTACTGCGTTTATGATGAAAACCGTATTTTCCGGTCATAACTGACTTTTTGGGTGCTAACCGACTGATGGAGAGGGTCGCAATCGTACGAAACCTTAATTTTCTCATTTATTTTAATATCTTATTGTTGCTAAATACGCTTTACACAAATGACTTGATTTGTATTTTTGTTAGCTTGTTATGATGTCAGCTTGTTATGATTGTTATGATAGTCAGCGAATATGATAGGGGTTTGTGGTCAGATCTTTTGCTTACCGAAGATTTTTATGAAAAGATTAGAGTTTAAACCCACCTCACATAGTGACCTGAACCCACAAGTGAACCTGAAAACATCTCCAATGAATCCAATGACGTAAGCATGACGTCAAAGTTCTTGGTAATGACGATATCTTTCGGACGTAGCTTGTAGGGGAATACCCTAAAATTCGCAAGGAAAAAAAAAATCCTTTCCTTTGTCGTCGAAGGAAGCAGCATAAAAATGCGATTGACTTATACTGCTTAGTTGCATAGAGATTGTAATCTAGAGTTGAAAGTCGAGCTGGGCTTTTCGAGGTTGTTTATAGGGTTCAGGTTTAAGTTGAAATAAAGCGGGACTAATCCAGGTCTGACTTCACACTCGGCCACATTGGTGACCTAATTTCACCTTCATTGATATAACTTGTGTAGCTGCAGCGCGTCTACCATCCCACCACCAATTGTACCCTCATCTTTGTCGCGCTTTTTAACGTCTAAAAGTTGCGCAGCTATTTCCGGCCTGGTGAATATTTTACCGGAATTGACTGCTACGATTTTGCCCGGCGAAATAAACTCAACTCAACTTTAAGGCCAATTCAGTGTTTGATTACTCACTATTGTCAGCATATTACAACTTACCCATTCTTCCAGAAGTTTGCGAATACATTAGTGAAACCCATGATAAGTTGCACAGCAGCAAGTGGAGGATTCTTGTTGTTTGTTACTTTTCTATAAATAACTCGAATATTGTCGCAATCGTCGTCGAAAAAATCCTTCTCGCATAACTGAGTTTCTTTGTCGTATCGATGTACAACATATCTGCAAAACAAGTCGCGCAGGTTAAATGGTGTTTCATTTTTATTCCAAAAACTTTCCGGTAGGATGGCGTTTTATGTCTGTATGTGGCATTAGATAAATCACTACATTTCCTATCCCTAGCTGGTTTATTGCTTTGAAACATTGGTTCTTTTCAGGGCGAAAAAGCCTCAACGTTTCGTTAACAGCACAGTGCACACTTTGTTTATACGTTATACCTGATTCTTTTTATGTCACACAGAATATGGCCACTAGCACAACTTGACATCGTATTTTCAGGAAACTACTGTAGTTGCTTGTAAGGGATCTCCAAAAAATTACCGAGGCCAATCCAGGTCACTATATTGCCCGTAAAATTCCAAACTAGCTACACTAGCATCCACACACCTTATACTGTGTACCAAGAGATCCGTCGCATTTCCATCGATCATAGCGACGTCACGCCCGTCACGTGACCTCAAACACGCGGCGTACATTCGGGGAATCCCCGGCCATCCGCGCATCGTCAGCATTTTGTCGATTTCCGCTGTAGCAAACTCGAACCTGACTTCCGCTTCCGTGTGAAACGCTTTCGGGCTCACCGGCGCCACCATGCGATCTACAGTAGGACTGACGTCAATGACGCGATAATGCGTGAACGTGGTGACGTCATACGAGCGTTTTGCGTCCAAGTTGAGATCGCCCTTTTGGAAGAAACCTCCCGAGAAACCTTGCTTGAGTCGCGGAAAAGAGTTGACGTCATCAAGCATCGTCATTCCCGCGCATCCGATCACGTGACCATCGTCAATAGCGTTTGTGACGTCATTGGCGTCGATTGTTTTCGGGATTTCCTTCCTGAGGACTTTGAGCACTTGCACTAACGGTGAGTCCTGGATGGGTTTGACTGTAGCGATTGTTTCTACATTTACTTGATAATCTCCCTCCCATTTGTCGTCATGTTGCATCACAGGAAGCAAAAGCGATAAATCGCGCTCCTCGTTCTCCCAGTTGAAGACTTGAAATTTAAGAAGTGTTGCATATTTCTATTCAACTATTTTCACCACAAAACTTAAACTGCAAATATGCGCAGGAATGTGGTGACCAAAATATGAAGTTTTATATGTAAGATCACACGAACCGCATTCGTCACACAGACTTGTTTTGTTGAGTAAGGTTTGCCAACACAGTAAAGTCTAAAAACGAGTATTTATCACATGAATATGTCCGGCAATGTTATTTATGTAACTATTGATAACTTATATACAGAAAAGTTAACAAACCCAGCTGTAAAAATGTGCTTTTTTAATTGTTTGCAAGACAAACGTTTGTTTCTCGTCAACTCAGCTACTTACATTTGGTTGCATTTGAAATCCCCACGAGTCTTGCGACACTGGAGTGATCCAATTTCTCTTCATCTCTATCCCGTCCAATCAGATTTGAACACGGAGCTAGATGGAAAAGATAGTTTGTTACGCAAAAAGAAATCTATCAACGAAACTACGAATTTAGTTCGTTGAGAATGCCTAAAGTGTATGTGAATGGCTTGTGAGTTGATATTCTTTGGACGGGGTTGAAGTTTGGTTTAAAGTTTTTCACTATTTTCGGTCATTTGCGTTACCTGGTCAGTAATTACTTTAAACACAACACTATGGACATAAATCATTTAGGGACCGGTTGTAATATGCAACACATTCGTTGTATATTGTGAGTTGTAGTGTCGATCAAAATTCCACAGCTATAAAAGCAGTTAAAACGAAGGCTTTCAATTTCGTTGAAATGAGTTGACCCTCTGATTATTGTTTTGAAACCGGAAAGTATTTCCAAGAAATACTAATCTGACACCGCTGGTTACAATGTGCCCCAACCATTTTCCTCTCAGTAGGTTAAAAGCAGAACAATCGCCTCAGTTATGCCTTCAAATATAGAGCTATTAAACTCTGGTTTAAACGGATGTTTTAAACCGGGGGTCGGCAACCTTTCTCGCGACGCGTGGAAATTTACTTGTTATTTCCCAAAATTTTTCTTAGTCGTAGAGTTCGTGCCAGCTGATCTTAATAATAAGGAGAAAGCAGAGCGTTTTGTGCATCTAGGCTAGATTTTAAGACAATGTCATGATTAAAAGCCAGGGTTGCCGACCCCTGTAAACTGATTTCGTTAGCTTACAGCTCTGTGCTAGTTCACTTGATAGTTATAGGCAATAAACGAGTACATTCTGAGTACTGGCAATCCCTGGTATTCGCACGAGTAGTTTTCCCATCACGCACTCACCCGTGAGCAATATATGATGTGACAGCAGGATAAACGCGTTGAAGGTGATGACGATTAAAAGTAATCGGATGGATCGACTTCCGGACACTTGATGGCGCCATGGGCGTTGGTTCATAGTTCATCACGTGACGAGGGAATGTTTCATGACATTATGGCTTGAAAAGTTATCTTAACCGCAACCAAAACTATATCACTATACAACATAACGATTTCAATACGCGAGTTTACAAACCATTCATATATCGAAGCTTATCCTTAGTTGTTAAGCTGCAACTGTTTACCTTGCTTTTAAAAGCTTTCTTCAGCCTTCGGCTTTCTAGTGTTTTTCTTTGCTAAAAGTAAGTCATAAAAACTAAGGCATGTAATCAATCAACTGTTTATGAAAGCTCTTTTTATGCATAGAGAAAGTAACATAGTTCCAATTTTTTTAAGAATCAAATTAACATTTTTTTGTGCAAGGACTTTGAACTTTTTATTTCATTGTAATTATTTTTTTCTGACCTGATGTGCAAACGTATTGTTTCATTAAAATTGCCTCCAGCCGTCTATTGATAAAAACCATATGATTTTAAAATTCAATCGTCGCCATTTTGATGACTTGATGCATAGCTTACTTTGCGACAAACCTGACAAAGTAACGATTTTCTTGCCAGTGTGGCTACTGAATGAACTTTACATAGAGGTAAACGAAAGTGTTCAATTCAACGTCATCATTAAAAGTCGTTTTAAAGCTGTTTAACCTTTTTTTACGTTTTAAGTTTTAACTTGACATTTCATATGTGAGGTTTTCTGAATAAGCTGATGGCAAAATATGTCACAGGTTTACGTCAGCAGCAGTGGTTTCTGTTCTTGTCTGAGAACTACTTAAGACAAGTTTGTTTGCTTTACTCCCGCTCTGCTAGCTTCAGGCGACTGACAAACACGGCCACGTTTCTGTATACACGCTACACTTTGTTTAAAGTTCATCGACGTACGTTTGGTTTTTGTTCTAGAAAAACTTTTCCGAAACTTGCAATTATGTTGAAGATTTTCGGTGTAATTTATCTTTCATAATTCTTATTCATCTTATGCTTCAAGCGAATTCAGACGACAATTGCTATCAAACATGTAATCAGTTGAATATTCACATTTACAAATAGCGTGTAACATTAATTAAGTTGAAAAGCTCTTTGTATTTGCCACCGGCAGTCACAAATTAGGACAAACTCGCTTTTACCCTCAAACGCCTCATCTCATTATTGTTTCCATTTGCAACTTTTCTTTCAATATATTGGTTTAAAGTTGAAACGTTATATGTTTGTCAATCTATGATCTGTCTCTTTTGTTTCATTAACTTTGTTCTGCTGACTAGCTGCTTTTTGTATCACATAACATAATATATTACAAAAAAATAATCATTTCTTCAATAGTTTCATTTGCCAAACTGCACTGATTTGGTGCGTTCATCATAAACTTTCCCATCTCAGTGAAGGGTTTTCTATACTTCGTGGCATCACAGGTTGCCTGAGGCTACTCTACATATTACACGCACAATTGCGGCTCGTCTCCAGGCGAACCTCTAGACACTGGCTGCTAATTAGTATCGTCATATCAGCTACACCTGTGTGAGCAAGTCAAAGTTCAACTTGCGAGGTTAAGGCGCCAGTAGTCGCTTTCTTAAGCTTCGTGGAACTCAGCGAAACCGCACAGCTCTTTATAGTTGACATTTCCCCCTCTGTCACGTTTGTAATGCAGTAAACCTCGGTTAATCCTGAGTTTGGCCTTATCTAGGCAAAACTTTAGGTACAAATGATTTGTAATGTGGTAAGGCTTTAACTAATCGACATCGGATAAAACCGATCTTCGCCTAAATCCAAAAAAAAACTATCATGAACTGAACTGTTGAATTGAATTTTGCTTTTGAATCTGGTCTTTCAAGTTTTGGAGTTGTCACTTCAGGCTGCTTTTATGCTTGTTTCGTTTATTTGATGTGGATCATTTTGAATTGAAAGTCACCAATCAAATCGAAGCTTCCGCCAAATTGCTTTAGCGTCTTCTAAATTGTCGAAGTTTCCAAGACATTACGAAAGCAAAACTTTTGCTGCTTCCATTTTAACACGCATATGTTGGCTATGACGTCACGTAGCGCTGGCGACGACGTCACGATTACGTCATTAGGCAAGGATTGCCGCATCCGACCAATGCGGTTACACAACTGTGTGTCGGATTTTTTTTCTTTTCCGGGTCGATTCTTTGCTCTCATCCGCATTAGCATCATGTTGCATTGTATTGTTCTGATTTGGTCTGATGAAGTCGTTCGTACTGCTCCTGCGAAAGTGTCAAGGTCAAACAGGTCATTTAAGAGCTGCATTTACAAGCAAATGCGTTTTATTCTTGTTTTTTGGTATTATTCGTTCAGCTTTTGCCTTTTTGACTGATTCAGAACAGAACAAAGGTGCATTGCTGAACGCATTGGTTGATAGTGTGACATCGAACTTTCATGTCGAATTAATGTCTCTATTTGGTGTTCTGGTGCTTGGTTTTAAATAGTTTTCTATTCAGTCGTTGCTTTTGCTTTTTACGCATACTTTCGAACAGTTAAACTAAACAATTGACTCATTTAAATTCCAATTACAGTAAGCGAGAAAAGGGTCAAATTCGTACTATTAGTTCACGTTTTATTTTATTTCTTGCTTAGAACTGAGGATGCCATTATATCGGCGAAATCGATATTATTTACAATACATTGCAACACGAAAAACACAGATTGATTTAGGTGCACTGAAAGCTTCAGTTTACTAAGTTATTAGTTCACGTAGTTGCGAACGCAGATAGGGCACAGGACCAATATCTGAAATACAACGTTCCCAGACAGTTTTGTGAACAATTCATTATTTTCCCACCTGAATCGCACCGAGTGATTGTTACCATGGTAACAGAGCGACGAGGCGGCGAAGTTTCGAAATCCGTCGAATCTATCTTTGTTCGAGTTTGATTGTTCCACAACAATGGTGGGAGGATCGTCCTGTGGAACATAACAGATTGTTTTGTTTAAATTTTGTAACAATTTAAAAAATCTTTTTTTTGAAACGATATGCAATTGTGAAGTAATGCTTATCATTGATCCTAACAAAAGAAAGTAAAGCAATGACTTTTTTCGTGTTACTCCATACAATGTAAAAACATATGTTCCTTTAATTTTACTCGCTGCCGTGCCATCGTCTATCTCCTACTTTGTTGCAAAAACAAAAGGCGTGGTTTTCGAGTATAATTAATGAATAGGATAATATTCTAGTATTACTTTTATTTTATTTTGTGCAACTCAAACATTTTTTTAAACATTTTTTTTACACTAGGTTCGAACCCAGGACGCGCCCGGGGACGAATCTCGATCAGTTTTTTTTATATATCTATGTATATGGGTCAGGCGCGCCAGACCATTCGACCAAGTTTACTGCCAACATAGAAGCCATATCGCTTACGTCCACTAGCCGGACGCATTTTGCACCGATTACATAATTATTATTATTTTACAGCCAGAAGTAAAACGTGTTTGCGTGAATTTCCTTTCGCAGTTTTTCTTACCAAAAGTCGATTTTCCTCAAACCTGTCTTCAGACTCCTCGGAAACATCCCGCTCATTTTCTTCTTCTGTCTTCCACATCAGATCTTGTGGTCTCAACTTCCTTGTGTCTCTAAAAGTAAAGTTATTCAGAAGCTCGAAATGTGATTCTTATTAAGATGCTGAGTAATTTAATTAGTGTGAAAACAGAAAGTTGGTTCAACCGCACAAAAACGGCGTAAAAGAATAACTTTACTTAAACCAAAACTGCTACAAGGTTATGTAAAACATAGATCAAACCCCTCGTTTATACACGTAAATAGCGTAACAACAAAGAAAAGGCAAAAGCCATGCTTTATTTCGTTGATGTTGTTTGAAATGTTTTAGTTGTAGGATGAGAAAATTATTTTTTGTGATAGTTACTTTGATAGCTACACAACACCATTAGGCGCAAATGTTGACCATTGGGGGCGCTACGCAACAGGTTTACACAGAAAGGATACCGTTTGTAAATAGAAAGTGTGAAAAATTAACTTGTGGTTAAACTATACAGGATTATTCATAAAATGGGATTACGATTATGGAAGTGGTTCTCAAACTTTTTTTTGTTGCGACGCCTCTGGAAAAGTTTTCTGGACTTGCGACGCACCAGCAAATAAAAGTTAATAAGGAAACTTATTATTAAAGTTGTGTTTACTGATAGAACAACAAAAAGCCACGCCACGGAACTATTCTGCGACGCCCTTGCAAAATTGAAACGACGCACCAGGGCGTCGCGACGCACAGTTTGAGAACTACTGCATTATGGGATGAGTTTCTTTCGTTTTGCAACATGTTTTATAAGATCAAAATTTTCACAGTACGACATTAAAGGTCAATATTTTATGATAACTTCATTAAACTTACTTATCCTGATTGTACAGATAACTGAAGTTTGAGACGATGACTGGAACTGGAAACGAAATGCAGAGAATTCCCAGAACTGCACAACAAGCACCGGTGATCTTCCCCCATAAGGTAATGGGAGCAATGTCACCATACCTGAAAAGGTCAGCATTCACTGTGAGTCGCTCTAAAAGCTTTTTCGGGACTTTTTTAATTTTGCCAGGCTAACAGTATGCAAATATTGAAAGTGAATGTAAAAGGCTTGCAAGTAAAATGTGCTTAATAGCACATAACACCGGATTTGGCATATGTAAGAGACTTATTGGCAAACTTGCTTATATTTAACTAATTTCCATCAAATAAACCGTTTGTATACAATAGTCGCCCTGAAATTATTGCCTACCCGAATCCGATTTTTTAAACAAAGCCTGACATAAGGCCCAAAAATATAGGAAAATTGTGTCACAAATCAGGCCGAATGTTAAATCAGGTCCAAATAAAGTGTAATTCATTCAAACTTAAAGATTACACTAGTACAGAAAAAAGGCCTAAACACAAAAGTATGAACAGCACAAAAAACTAAGTAAAACTAAAATCTAACAACACAAACAAAATTAGTTCGATGTAACAATGTTTTTCTGTAATTTACGTTTTTAGTCTTTACAAATACTTGTGGCGGCATTTTTCTACTGCTGCAATCATGTAAGCAGTTACTATGACGTTAAGTTGTATTGAAAGGAATTCTTTTAAAGTTAGTGAAAACAAACAAAATAAACAAAGTAAGAAAACAACACAGCCCTTCAGGGAAGCGAAGCAATAATAACTTTTTCTTTATCACGAAAGTTTAATGTCACGAATCGTTGGAGCGTTATGAGATACGGGATGGGGGAAAATACGTTATCGAGCCCATCTCAAAAGTTGGCAACGGGCACATGCAGCCGGTGATTAATAATTTATCGTTAATTGCCGCCGCGCATGTCTCTCTGTTCAGCTAACACCTCTGTGCGAATAGCCGGCATGTGTGGGGATAATCACGGATTTTGCTTTTAGTTTTGTTTTGCGCAGCGAAACCTGTCAAAGCGTCTCAGTGTCGGCCCGCTACCAAATGTCAATCTGTCATCAGGTTTTTTTGTTACCGGTCGTATGAGGGTCGATATACGTTAACATTCCCCTGCTGCTGCGATGTAAAGTTTGAAAGCCTACATGAGTATATTACACTTGGCAACGGACGTTGGCTATAGAATAAAATTGCCAAACAAAGTTGTATAAGACGTGTTTAAAAACATAAATACGTTTTAAACAACTTTATGGCGATTTGGTTCTTCGTTGAGCTGAATAAATCTTATTTTATCATATTCTATGGCATATGTGCGCTTTAAGCTTGCGCCCGGAAGTAAAAAAATTTAGTAAGACAGTTTAAGGTGATTAATCACAAAACGAAAACTGAAATCATGATCTTAACAATAATCCATATTTTGCACAACACAGTGTAGGACGAGTGCATCAACTAACAGTCACTCATAAATCACTCATAAAATTTTGGTTTTAATTCTTTAAGTGTTCCCCTTATTTTGCTGTACAATAACTTAAATATGGAAATATTATATATTTCTTGTACTTAATAACTTTGTAAGCTGAAACTCATCGAACATACTCACCCCACCGTAGTCATGGTGATAAGCGCCCACCAGAACGATTCCGGAATACTTCGGAACTGCGTACCCGGCGCTCCGTACTCGGCGAAATACGCGATACTCGAAAACAAAACTGCAAGCACCATCTAAGCAACATATTACGTCATAAGCGAGACGTGTGACGTCATAAAGGAAGCAATAGCGTCAAAAAGGAAAGCTTATATTTCGAAAAACAAACAATTTGTATTTAGCAACGGTTAAGCGGAGCGCAATTAGCGGATAAATTATTCACGCCGGGAAATTGCGCTGAGCTCATCGGAGGATCTAGTCCCCAAATATTGGAAAGGTTGACGTCTGTGAAAATACGCAGGAATACAACACTGTAAAAGTTTTGCGCCGCCAATAAGTGGCTTGCAAATTGCCAAGGTGAATAATTCATTTGCGCGAGAATATTTCCAGGTAATGTTGCCTCCGAACATTGGCTGAGTCGGATTAATATTTGATGCAGCAATTTTGTATTGGACCAACGAGAAATCTAATTGCACAGCCTTTGTGAGCCGCTCTGTTCAAAGGGTTGTATCGGAACGAAGCAAATCTATCGATCAACTGATCAGCTTTATTTAGTGGTTAATCCGGATGCGCGGACAACAAATCGCTGATCGTGGAGTTAATTACGTTTTAAATTGTTTGTGATTTTTGATTCTTATTAGTGATGCACCGAACCCGCCTAAACAGGTTCGGGCCGAAACCGAATATTCGGCCACGAGGCCGAATAATTTCGGCCGAATCAGGCCGAACCTAAAAACCCGTTTATATGAATGTTTCCAACTGAACCTTGTGTTGTTGATGCGAGTGAACTTAATTTTGACAAACCAAAATCACTTCACAATGCGGAAGCTCTACTAAACTTGCAATATTTTGTAGACAATGTGGCTCGTATTTTATAAACACGACAATTAGTTAATTTATGACGTTTCGTACTGGATAAAATTATAGTTTAGGCATTAATTCCATGCAATCAAAAAGTTTTTCAAAAAAAGTTCGGGCCGAAACCGAAACATCGAAAACGGCGTATTCGGCCGAAATGTTTCGGCCAACCGAAACTTCGGAGCATCACTAATTATTATCTTTAACTCTGTTATTAGCGTATAAACAAAAATCACAATTAACATTAATGCTGGTTTATCATTACTTCACATGACCCAGGTGGATATAAACGGGTGTAACTGATGTAGCCTTCATATCACTGATGGTGGCATCAGTATTTGCCGAAACGTGCGAAATATAAAGCATGTCTTTTTACATCTATTTGGGCCGTAATTTTCACCATTAAACATTAATACAGAACAATTGATACTAGGCATGGATGTGCACTCTAGTCCTCATGTTGTTTGCGAGAATTTTTTAAACACAAATTTCATGAGGGCACATTTGTGTCGCATATGCTTTTACAGCTCCCTGTGTTTTGTTTGAGAACGAAAACAAACATTGTGTTTTGCTGCTCGGGCGAATGTTAAAAACAATTTAATATTTTTGACATGAGATATCTGCAAGTTAATTTCTCGTTCACCTGAAAACAAACAAGAAGAGAGAGAACCCTTGAACTCCGGAGTAAGGTCAAGCCAAGGATTCGGAATCCTCTCGAGTATCTAGATAATTTCAGGATTCGTAGCATCCGGATCAAGCGAATCGTCCTGAAAAACAATGGAAAAAACCTTAGCAGTGTCTGGGTTGTAATGAGGTCCGAAATTTTGGCCCAAACCGGCCTAAATCCTAACGCACCAGCTCTAACTTTATTTTTGTAAAAACAAGGGCCTGAAATATGCCTTTGAGTTGATTGGAGTTTATTTCGCTTGGTGAAAGAAATCGAAACGACACAATTAGGCACGAAAGTGAACTTTTACACGATAGTATTACAGCAAAAATGTAGCCGAGTGCAAACTAGAATAGACCAATCGAATTCAACTGAATGAATTGCTACATTGTCACTTTCCATCTTGGACGACATGGACACCAGAAATAATACTCTTCATGTTAAAATCACAAATAAAACCCTGAACCCTATTTCAACAAGGCCCGAATAAGGCCTAAAAGTTAATGAAATTATTATGCAAATGAGGCCGACTTTGGAAACAGGGTCGATTCAAGCTTGATTTATTACACTCAAGTTCGAACCTGGCCCGATCACAACATCCCATCATAATGCATTGATTTACGCCGCATGAGTCACTTTTTTGATACAAGTTCAAGTCAACAAACTTGTGCTGCAGCAAAAAAATCCCTACATTGTACATTATATAGGTTGTCACTGTAGTCAGCAATCGCAATTCCTGTTTTTTTTTTCTGCAGACGTCAAGCCTACCTTAATATTGTAGCAGTTTGCGGTCTCAGCTGCGTTCGCGTCTCAATCGTTGTCACGATAAGAGTGATGAAGTAAGGCAAAATGGCGACTATGTCAATCAAGTTGAGAAAATTCTACGTTGAAAAAAACAAATATGAGATAGCAGAAAACTTTCGTGCGAAAATCTGCGTTATTGCTTCGTTTGTCAATAACCTAAAACTGAAGAAAGACGATGCCCTCGACATATTTAAGCTCCTATACATAGAAGCCCTTCTACTTTACTCAATCAGGAAAGTATTACAGTACGCAAGGCCAATTGAAGGCGTTATACCGAATCACCAAGCATATAAGTCTGCCGTGATAGCTGATCTGCATAGACACTTCAAGGCTGATCCCAGTTATGAGTTTATGTTCATCTTAATCAATAAGGAAATAAATTACCTGCCAGAGTAGAGGGTTTTACCTTAAAGAATTTTTTCTTGTCCGGGCAGCAAGTGAACCGAGCGACAAGTTCTATGAGAAACCACACAATGCATCCGGTTTCAATGAGAAACAGAACACCGGCCGGACTCCCCATCTTCGCCTCCAAAACAAACCACCCGTACTGGGACCGCTGTGACACGGTATCCAAAACCGGACACAACTGGTGAAGAACTTGAAACACCTGCGCGCGTGATACCTCTATGACGTCACTATCATCATTCGATGACGTAATTCGCGTTCTTTTCCGTTTCGCTTCCGGTTGGTTTGTGCTCGCCGCGACAGTCGCCATTTGACTATGACGTAATTTGTGTTTTGTTGAGTCAGCGGAAACTGATGGTGACGTCATCGGCGTGACGGTGCAGTTTTTTAACATTGCTTCGACGCCTTTGCTTACGTCATAAAGCTGAAGCCAGCATCGCGCGGCCATGTAGCGGTACAAGAGATCAAGCTCTGCATTGGATTGACAAGCTGATGTGAGTTCAATCAAACTGTCGAAAACTTCCGTGAAATTATACAGTTGCAAAATAGGGACATCCCCGGCACTGTGATAGTTTCTGACGTCACCGTTCATGTGCATGCTCGCTGACGTGGGATTGGAAATTTTGTTGAGAAGCAGATTGCAGGCGAACAATCCCGGATGTACCGACTCGGTTACATTGTGACTCAGCGATTCGAACTCGGGCAGCGTCTCGAGACAAAAGACAACGACGGAGAGAGTTATGACGAGCGCTGAGATGATGACAACCGCTTTAGCGTACCACGAGCTGTCGCTGTCCTCAAACAACTGCCAGATCAAACGTCTCGTTTTCCCCTTGGGAAGATCCTTAATCTTCTCCTTGTAGAGAAGATCTTCGGATCGCAGGTAGTCCTCCAAAGAGTCGTAGTCGAACGAGTAAAACTTCAGCTCCTCCAGGAAGATCTCAAGCGGGACTTCATCCGGACGACGGAGGACGTTATCCTTTTCATAGAAGTCCAAGATCGCGTCAAACGTGCCCCGGTGCCGATCCAGGAAGAGCTCATCGCGTCTTCGATCGTAAAACTGCATTCTCCTCTCGCGGTTGCCTAACAACGTTTCCGGATGTTGCTCCAGGACGCGGGAGTCCACCTCGAATTTGCGTCCGGAGACGTTGATGAGGAGCCGGTGCTGATCCGGGATCGGGGTCGGAAAGTAGGGTGAGGGTGAATCGCGGGGACCCCTACCGTGTTTGCCTCGCTTCAGTTTGTTCCAATTCACTTTACGAGGAGGTTCGATGTTTTTTGGAATTGTTTTTCGCTGATTGTTCTTTGGTGGTCTAAGGAGGATCTTTCTACAAAAAATGTGACAAGTGTTCATCGTTTTGTGTGAATTACATATCAGCGTTTTACCAAAGCGTTGCTTGGTTGATTGCATCAACTAAAGTGAAGTTCAAGCATAACTTCGAACTATAACTAAAACGCTATTTGTCAAAAATTGCCGCTAAAACCAGAGTTTTTATCACATAGAAAATATCGACGTATTTAACAATTCAGCAAAAAGCTGCACTAAAGCCAAAAAACAATAAAATTTCCGCGCAACAAACCTTACCGTAATTGGGGTTTTCCCACCACTCCACATTCTGACAGTGTTTCGGCGCTGGATGTTCTGTACTCTGACGTCATAGATGAGGGGTAGGAGGGCGATTTAAGGTTGTTCGATTGTTGCGTCACACAGTACCGACGTTTATGAAGTGGCGGACGTCGTTGACTGATTTTCTGCGAAGGAAAAATGTTTTTAACAAGTGTGTGGGACGAGTGGGTATTCTGCTTTAAACGATCAATGTTAAAAAAAAACTTTTAAACGTTAATCATAAATCCTAGAATGTTGATTCTGGAAATCATTTGCTATTCTGTTACCATTGTTGTGACGATTCCAATCTTACATATTATATGATCACATATTTGGAAACGTTTGTTTGAAGGGTTAAGTCAGTTATCTTTAGTAAAGAACAAATATAATTCGCTCATGCAAGCATCTTCAGATTCTATTCAAATAAGACACTAAATGCTTTTGTTCTTTCCAAGATCGCTATCTGATATTAGCCCTGGAACAAACGTTTCCAAACTTGTGACTTAGAAACATAAATCATTAACAGGGAACGTAAATACATTATTTCCAAACTTTTACAAGCTTGGAAAACACTGGCTAAGTTAGGCTGTAGTCCTGAATGTATTATGTTTAAATTGAGCCTAACAGCTAATAATGGCAAAGTTAACGCCATTAGTCTAAAGCAAGCCAGTTTGATTACTTACGCCTTTAGCAGTTTGTACCGATTTCATGATTGGTTTGTCAAATCTCCCTTTATAAACTTACTGACCTTACGCCTCAGTAGCACCGCTGAGTCGGCCGCGTCTTCTTCGTCCGAACTCTTCCGAAGTTCTCCGATCTTTTCCGAACGTCTCGCTAATGGCAAAAGCTGGGCCGCGTGTCCATCAGGGGTCGATGCATCGGTTGTGGGCCCGTTATCGTGCGAGTACGATAATTTATCGCTGCTGACAGCACTAGACGATATTGACGACGACTCACCGATTTCCGGGCATTCGCTAATCGCTTTTGGGCAAAGAAATTTTTCCCCGGCTCCGAATGACGTAGCACCCGACAATCTATCGTTGGATGTCTCACATGACGTCATCGATGACGTCACCGAGTTGGTGGAAGGCTGACTCGAGTCGGTTTGCCACTCGCGATGGGTTCGGTAGAACGCGGATCGTTTTTCGTGTCCGTTCATTCCTCGCGGATACGAAGCTGTTCCGCAAAAATCTCACATTTTCTCGTTGTTTCTCACAACGTGCCCCGGTTTCACAATCCGATTAACTTTGAGGTTTCATTCCATCAATATAAAACTCGTCAGACGAGGAAACAGTTTGCTGAACGAAACCTTGAAAAGTTGGATAACTTAATAAGCCCTCTATAGTTCCTGAAACACAAAATTAGTAAGCTTTGCTACGAATGGTGCTTAGCAAGCCAAACGTGCTGTTAGATAGGCTGTACAACTTAACATGCACTTTAGTATGCGAAAGACAAAATTATCTACATGTAAAGAAAAGGACCTAGTATTCAAATACAGCTACAAAAACTTGCAAGTTACAGCACTATTAGATAGCTACAGTGATTTAACTTATACGCCACGTGCCAACTGCGTTTTCGTCACCAGTACACAACATATGCGGAGCCTCGTTAACTCAAGGGGATTGTATCAGATTGCAAGAAACACCGGCACAGCGGTGGAGGAATTAATATTGGCCCACACAAGACCGGCGATAAATTATGAAGTGAAATACTAAACAAATTTGGAAGCCGATATCAATACTACAAACTACAAAATCTAAAATCTAATTGACGATTTTTCAACTTCTAACATCACAGAAAACGAAACAAAACAACAATCAATACTAACCAATCTTTCACCAATAAACGTACCCCTGGTCCTAACGTCTTTACTAAAACAGTGTATCAAACACAGTTTTTGACAAACTACTGCCATATAACACAATACCTCACACTGATTCTTTTATACTCGAATTCATTCAGCTAATGTTAAACCAGTGTTTCCCAACTCCTTTCGAAAAATTTCTCCTTTAACGATTCAAATCACTTTCATTCTTCCCTAACATACTACATAGCAGATGTTAAACCATGCTGAAAGGATTATTTAAATTTGTTTTTTGATTAACTTCACAGGTTGTGCTCCTGAAGCTGAAGTGTCTATTTACAAACCACATGGAAATTAAGTAAATTCTTCCCTCACGTTTTAAAATTCCCCTCTTGGGAGGAAACCCTCCCCGGTTAGGAACCACTGCGTTAGACTAACGCAATATGTTGTTTTACCTTATGAACGTCAAATGGTGCCTCAATTAGTTACAGACATGCTCTTGCAAATCCGGCTACGTTTCAGTGTCTTAAAACGTATTTTTATTTATATGTGGGTAATGGACGTTTCAATTAGTTATGCTGGCAAACGATTCTATGCTGCATTACGATTTCGTTATACAACGCAGTAAAAGAAAGCTGCTTTGCGTTTTACTGCGGGTTAACAACTGTTTTTTTCCTGGTGATCATTTATGCTGGTTCATCCTAATTGCCTATTATCTTTTTGTTTATAACATGTTTAAATGGAAATATGCTTTTCGGTTTTCTAACCACCCTCTTTACCCGCGTTTCTTGCTTCTTGCACATTCTAGCCTGAACCCTTTCTTGTCTGTTTCACAGGTAAATGAGTTCACCCTGGATTTCACTTGCTATAGATCTACATTTAATAGAATGAATTATATACACTTTGCAGTTTAAATAGACAAATCTTTTTTTGGTTTTCTTTTACTCATGAGTTCCTCTGTTGGTCTTCTTAATTTTATTTGAACATTGCTTCTTTTTTAGGAGGAGGATCGCATTAAGTTCTAGTTTCAACCATAACGTATACCTAAATCGCTTTGTTCTCAAATACCTTATTATAACCTAAATTTACAACTAATTTTCTTTTTTCTATACGTTTCATCTTCAGGCCCGTCTTTGCGGTTTGCTTTTATGGTCTATCGTTAGCGTTTCCGTGATCCACAACGTACGCCATGCACAGCCACCATAGCCAGCCGTCGCATGGCCGGGACCGGGAGCTTATGGGAGGCTCCTGACGAGCTCGGTCGTCTGTCTGGACTTCTTAATTAAAAATTAATACGCTTTTGGCGTCACGACGTGTGCAAATTCTCTGCACATTGCTGATAAATTATTCACGTTGTCGACCATAAGCGACGGGGCTGTTTGGGGTATGACTTCCGTATAAGAAACTTAATATTTTCACAACAAACAAAACGGTAAACTTCTCAAATATTTACAATTCCGTTTTGCGTATTTGGACCTTCTTTCTCAGAACTGTAGCTTTTGTGCTATACCAATGTAGTTTTGCAATAACGTGGTGTAATATTTGAAACAAATACACTCTGCCTGCCGCTTAAATATTTCTTACTATGTAAAAACAATATGTTTTCTATTACAACATAAAATCACGACATCAAGTTTTTAAGTTTCTACCTACAATTCTGCGCACCTTTTTTATCTATCGTTTTCATGCGACGCTTGTTTCGCACCTTTTTATCCTTCTTTTATGCGACCAAAGTGTATATAACTGGGTGCAATTGATGTGGCCTTCATATCACTGATGATGGCATGAGCATTTGCCGAAACGTTTGAACAATAAAGCATGTTGCTTTTTACGTCTATTTGGGCCGTTATTTTCACCATTATACCTACAATTTTTTTGACAAAATCTAACAGGTAACCGCGCTGCAACCTTTGCATTTAATATGCCAACATTTTTTCAAAATGCAATCTAGAAGCCTTACGAAAATTTCCAATAACTAATCAATTTAGGATTAACCTTCCACAGGAGATGGAATGCGTACAGGTGCAGAAATACGAAATCACATATACATTAGAGGCTTGCAATCAAATTGCATATTGAAGCAATAGAACCTTTATTCAACAAAGGCACCGTATAATTTGACATCTGTAAAGCCACATAGATTCTAATTCAAACAATCCACTTTTACTATTGCGTGTTGTCTGGCACTTCGATGTTGCTTTGGTTTCTTCCGACATATCAAATATTTTGCTATTACTTCGTTTTCGTCTACTGTAGGAGACAAAGATTTGAATATCACAACAAAGACACTTACCCCACAACTCGATCAAGGTTAACTTGAAGGTCAAAGGACGGCATTTGTCAAAGCAATTTGTTTGCCTGGTTAGGTTCAGAATGATTACGTTCTCCTTTGTGCGACGTTTAACTGAAGCGGATATACAAAGCGTTTATCGATTGACGCGCGATTGATTGACTTTCCTAGAATGCCGCGATTGTGACAAAACAACCCTTTCATTGAACCTTTGTTTTGTTTCTACAAATAGTATTTCCCTATGGGATTTTTTCGATTTTCTCTTAAAACCTTGTTAAGAAAGCTTTGTTGTTGTTTTTTGCTCAGTAGTTTATTTGATGTAATACCAAGTTTAACGTTGTACCGGATGGCTTGCTTTTTTGCGCCACGATTTTGCTTCAAGCTAAATAACGGGTCTAGATTTTTGGACGTTGCCTTTTTTCTTATCCAGAAATGCAGAAAATGTTGATAATTTTTTTTCTTTTTTACTTTTTTCCTGTAATAGAAAGTCACATACCACGAAAAAACGCAACCATTTGGCGACTGTTGCAAATTTAAGCATCCATAAACTTCTACGCTATAATAACATTTGTTTGCAGTTATATATCTACGATTTTACATTATTATGGTGCAATGAACCAAGGCATTCGATTTGCACAACTACTTGACAAACTCCCCGTATGACACATATTTTAAACACAAATGAGGGACTGCGACCACTTTGTATAGGATATAAAACATTCCAATGCAACTTACATATGCAATGTTCAAACTTTTGTTTTTCAAAACATAAAAAAACATAAAGCTAAACTAAATAAAACTGTACGAGGAATTGTTTTGCGAAAACCCGTAAGACAAAGTCCCATGGCCACAACAAAGCTACAAAATGCAACTAAACAAAAAATATCGAGGTAAAAGCGTAAAGTCGTGTAACTTCTTTGTTTACATCTGTGTGTTTTTTAGCATATTTTCATTTCAAGATTTCTTGAGTAAAAGAAATGGCGTTCTGTATCGGTTGTGACATTCGGCCAAGTTCCTGCTCAATGTTTCTTTTTTTCACGGGGTTCGAACCTAGGACGTTCCGCGCTAGGCCATTCGGCCAAGTTCCTGCCTAATGTTTTAAGTCAGATATGTTGTCAAAGAGGGCACCAGCGCCCTCCGGGGGTCGTTTGCATTTGTAAAGGGAGCGCTTTATAATAAATGGGCTATTTCGAAAACTGGGTAAATCTTGGCAGTAGAACATCTGGAACTGAGGAAAATTTATTCGAAATCTTTCATAAGCAATTTAGACCAACACAATCAATTTGATGCAATGTTTTCGAAATACGATCACTACTTAACACATAATCTAAGATCCGAATTTATTAATCTGGTTTCAGCGTAACCACCACAACACTTTTTTCATTTAAAAAAAGTGGCCTTAAATGCAATAAGAGCAGTCCTAATGTTAAAAAATTACTGAAATATTTAAGAGCTCCTGTAAATTTGTGTAATAAATTGTATTTGCAACGCCACTACAGACATCATAATAAATTGTCTGGAAAGTTCCATGCGGAAATGAGGTCATAAGGAATGAGCGCAGAATGGTTTGTCCGGAAAAATAAATAAAGTGTGCAATAAACAACCATATATTACGCGTTTGTGAAATGAAGTTGCTGACGCAAACATTGCTTGTTTAATTTTATTTATTATGACATTTAAAAAAAAACGTAATAAATGCAACAATTCCAACACCAGATTTTTATTTCTTTGCAATAAATATCTTCATCTGATGGGATTTTTCTGACAGCTGTTTGGTTGGATTTTCGTTTTTTTGTCACATTGTTGTAGTTACTGTAGTAGTAATTTCGAGACGCCGGTCTTCTTGTTTGTGTGGGTTATTTTTGGTTTAGGTAATAAGGGAATGTTTTGCGTTTGTACTTGGTGCTAGGATCCAAGAACGCGACTCTGTTTGTTTGCAAGTAGTAACTGCAAAGTATACATGAGTTCTTTGATTTCTTGTAAATATTGTAAAATAACAAAAATATGTGGATTGTGGTTTTGTGTTTATTTCTGTAAGTTAATATAGGCTGTAGTAGTTAAGTTTATATTTTGTGTATCACAGCATGTACAAAAATACAGGAAAAACATAAAAGAGGTATTTCCAACTGGTCCTTTTTGCCAATTTTTATGTTTTACGTTCACTTGCTAATTTTTATTCTGTGTACCAACCAATGTGTTTTAGATTTTGTAGGCTACTAACTTATTTGCACTTTATAATGGCAAAATGGGGTGAAGGTGATCCACGGTGGATTGTGGAAGAGAGAGCCGATGCACATAATGTAAATAACTGGCACTGGAGGGAAAAAGATGCTTCTGATTGGTCGAAGAAAAAAATTAACCAGCTCCTGAAGGGTTTAAAAATTGAAGATAACAACATAGGTTCTTGTTACATCTCTGAAATTACTTCGTGTGAAGGTGAAGCGTCCGTGAGCAACCGGAAAAAGAAAATAATTTGCATTTATGACTTTCAACTGAAGGCGAAATGGAAAGGTTCACTGCAAAACAGCAAGATTACTTACACTGGAATGCTTGAAGTCCCAAACTTAAGTGAAGAAAATAGTGGTGATGAGGTTGACGTTACAGTTTCATTTGGCAAGGATGACCAAAAGTGTGATGAGCTAAAGGATTTGATGAGAAAAAAGGGTATTCCAATTCTTCAAGAAAAATTTGACGAGTTTGCCAAAAGTTTGCGTAATGAGTGTGCATCTACAATACAACTTCCAACCAATGAGGAAAACCAAAACAACAAAGCCAAATCTGTCTGCAATGATAACAAAATCAATTCTACAGCGCCAAACACAAACAAGCAAATCAATGCCACAGCTGGTGTCAAAATTAACACTAAAAAGCTCATCATGTCGGAAAGTTTCATGACATCTGTTGACGAGCTTTACAAAACCCTTACACTGAAAGATCGCATTCAGGCATGGTCTCGAAGTCCAGTACAACAGGATGCAGCGTCTGGAGAAACCTTCACCCTCTTTGATGGAAATGTGTTGGGAGAATTTACGAGTCTTGTAAGGGATTCCAAAATAGCGATGCGATGGAGATTTAAAAGCTGGCCCGATGCTCACTACTCTAATGTCACAATAAACTTGACACAAAATTCGGATGGAACAAAACTAGAACTAGAGCAGACTGGAGTTCCGGAAAGCAGCATAGAAGCAACCAAAAATGGGTGGAAAAACTATTACTGGAGGTCAATTAAGATGGCATTTGGATATGGAGCCAACATTTTATAACACCATTTTGATGATTGTTCATTTTTGTATTGCACTCTGATCTAGAACAATTTAGGTATTTTTTCTGGATTATATTTGGCCATTATGCTACATTTGCTACTTGAAGTATTTAGATTGGTTTAACAAATGTTGCAAAGAATGGAAAAAAGACAATAGTGAAACTCTAGAATATTTAAAACCTCCACAAACATTCACCTAAAATATATATTAAAAAAACTTGTTTTTACAATTTTGTGTTGGATTACACATTTCTGAGCCTAAAATTCATTTGAGACTGTATGAATAATTTATATTTGATGTTTTCCATTTATAGGTGAGTGTAAATACACCTGTATCATTTTGCATTGCTGCGTTTCTGTAAGCATAAGTGTCATTCAATAATATAGTCAGTTTGGTCATAGCTACTTCCACTGGCTACTGTTTGTGTAACACAACAACAAACAAACAACTATGTAAGTAAGTTGTTTTAGGAAAAAAAATGTGTTATCTACTAATATTGCCAAGGTAAAGACAGTTTGAAATGATTTTTTGTTGATTAAACAAAGATTGATTGTTTAAAAACGAATTGACCCATTTTTACCATTAACAGCTGTAGATTGTTTATGGCCTAATTACTATTGCAACAGCTGTGGCATGTGGTTTATTCAGGTTTCTGTATGTGATTGTTGTAGCTTATTCTTTCTTGTTTAGGCAATTAAGGCATTTCTTTAAGTAGCTGTGTACTAAATGGTGCAGCTGCCTTTAACAAACTACAGCTCATATAAAGTGATATTGTAATGACAAAAAATCAACTGTTCTGTGAAAAGGTCACACAAAGTTTGAATACCTCCAACCACCCGAAAGATTCTTGTTTCACTAACAGTATTTCTGTCCACTGGGCCAAAATAAAGTCTACCTGAAAGGCACCTCCGTCCACCTGCCCTAAACATAAAAACAGCTCTTTGGACCAAAACCGTTCTTTCTGTACAGTTGAAAGGCCCACTATGTAGCGAAACAGTTTTATCAATGCACAGCCCCCCAGAAGATATATATCAAAAATATTTTTATATTTTGATTTTCTGACGGAATTTTTTTCATAAAAACTCTTTTGTCAGCAACTGACAATGAAACAAGCATTAACGGCAAACAATTCTTGTTGATTTATTTTGCGCTCAATATGTAAAAATGCAGAAATGAATAGGGCGGTAAGTTGATTTTTTTGTACATGTCTACTGACTGCGGTTTGAAATCGAAATCACAACTTAATAATTGTAATAAAATAAGCTTGTGGACAATTAGCAAACACGATGGTTGTTAGTGAAATTTCGATTTACAATGGTAAGTTCGCGACAGACTACTTTTTTTGATATTCCGACGTTTCGACGTCCTATACAGGTCGTCTTCATCAGGGTAAATAACACTGAATGCGACTAGTACAGTGCACGATAAACAATGAAAAAAAATGAAACGCAAGCACGTCTAGTCGCATTCAGTGTTATTTACCCTGATGAAGGCGACCTGTATAGGACGTCGAAACGTCGGAATAAAATTGCATTTGCCAAAAGAGCTCTACAAACTTGATATTATGCCTGGCAGCAATAGCTTATATAGTCCATTTCCCATGCACGTCGGTTTTACAAATGAACTTGGTCGTGTTGGAATTTTGTTCAAATTAAACAAAACCTACAACAAACCAAATTTCACAGCTATTTCAAAACAAAATAAAAGCAAAAAGTTAATAATTTTTGATGCACTTTATGTCAATCAGCCTGTAGCGAACACGTTCAATTCCCGATCTGGCCTCGGACATATTTGGAACTGGCAAATCAAACACAGTCTTACTATGTTCATGTTGGCTGCAAAAAAAAAACATTGTTGTATATTTTACTGCTTGTGAAAATAATATAGTACGGCAGTCCTATTAAAGGCGTTCTACTGAATTAAGCCCGTCTCCCCAAGTATATGATTTATAAGGCTCGACTATACGAATTATGCCGCAATCGCTGATCTGTAGGCTATAAACGTTTCAGGACTGATCCTAGTTATGAATTTATGTCCATCTTGCAAAGTCTTTCTGCACATAATAGAAAAATATGTACAGATTATACTAAGTGTAATATCATAACAGGGTAAAGGAATCAGCTTGCGTAACAGGGTAGTGATCGACGGATCTGTCTTTACTTATCAAATATTCAAAATACTCAGGAACTACGGCAGACAATCAGCGTCAGTGCAATCTTTCAGCTGAAATATTAATTTGGCCTATTTAGAAGGCATCATCAGTTTTCGTCTCATTTAAATAGAATTGAATTTGTAGATCCTGCGCTTTTATTAACAATTTACTTTCACGAAAGTATATGAGATCCAGCACTGACGCAAATAACAAACCTACCGCCAAATGTATTTTTGCAATGCAAGACGAATTTGTTTCCAGAACGCTGACATATAACATCTGGGCATGGATTTCTTTTAGCAAATGATCGACCAGCAATCAAGGGTTGTTCGAAAATTTCATGGCTTTGGGCCAATTCAAAGTAATAGTCGATCAGCTGCTGTGGCGTGAATGAACAGTTACTCTGCAAAGCAGAAATTAAAGCATTTTTAATGAAAAGCAAAGTGTTAAGCGGGTTCAAGTTAAAGCTTAAAACACGAATATTTGTACAAACACCGAATTAGGCGCACATTTTATCGAGTTACACACTAACCTGTCAAAACACCTACATAAAGATCTACAGGAATAGCCAACATAACAAAACAAAACACATTTTGTGCCTATGGATATTCGTACAATAAAGTGACGAAATAATAAGTAGCAAAGTTACCATTAAGATATCAACGTTAATACAAAAACTAGCAACTTATTGACCACTTCTTACCTCAATGGAAAATTAGGTTGTCGTGTGTAAAGCCAGATTCCGTTTGTGACCGAAAATGGGCTTAAATCATTTTATATCGATAGTAAAAGTAATTGGCGGTGTAAGGTAAGGATTAAAAAGGTAAGGATCCTTACTCAAACATACAAAAAACTCTTGCACAAAAACCGTATTTACTCTCAGGGTCATAAATATTTCAGCAAAGACTTTAGCGATAATTAACTGCGCTTCTCAACAGATCCGAAGACATGCATTAAGACAAATGTTTAAGACGTAAAAATAAGTTTTTTTGCACTTACTAAATCGTCCAACTCCAACTGGCATTGCTCCACCAACGTCGCATTCGGCAAACACTTTGTTCTGTCTTCCCAACCCCCGTTGATGCAAACCGCTTGTCTGTTCATAAATGAAAATAGTTGCTACACAGTAACTGACTTACTGGGAAACCCCACTGCACGACTGTTAAGGACTGTTTGATTGTGGCAATTTAAATGTAACTTTATTTAAGATGTCAAACGGGATTTGAAACACTAACCCTTTAGTTTACATAATTAGTGATTAAATTGAACTGTTGTTTCTGAACCGCTTTTACATCCATAACATGACAAGTCTTCTTACCCGTTTTTTTTTTTTTCACGGGGTTCGAACCCAGGACTCTCCCGGGGACGAATCCCGATCAGGGTTTTTTATGTCTGTATATGGGTCAGGCGCGCCAGACCGTTCGGCCAAGCTCCTGCCTTCTTACCCGGTTTGTTCATAATTTTCAGGACATGAAATGTTATGAGAACACCTAGTGGCAACCGGTGCGATGTCGTAACGATCACAAGAGGGCGACACATCCGACACATGAAGACTCGAAATTTGGCAAAGTCCGCTTGGGTAAGCTGTATAAAAATATATTGACATTAGATTGATCAAAAACAAAACTGCTTATTAGAAGTAAATTCTATTGCAGACGCAACAATGGCTATTGTCAGCGTCCGTACAAACTGATTGTTGAAACGTCTGTAATAGAATGTATTCACTGTAACAATTACTTTATATGACAAAACAATTAACACAAGTTTAAGATCGATTTTTTAACAGTATTAACAAATGATTGGTTTTCAACACATGGTAAACTTAAAGCTTTCATTATACTTAATACAGTCTTTGATTTTCGTTATTTAATGTAATAGCACAGTTTGTTTCAACACATGTTATAATGCTGTTGCAAATTTATGAGTTGCTATTGCCTTACTTTCGTAACTTGCTGTGAAACCGGCTCGATCGGCAGAATTCTGTGTGTAATATATCACAAACAGTCGTCGGGTGTTTGCATGGAACAGCACAGGCTCTTCCACCACGCTGCTTTCACTCCCCGATCTGCAAATAGTTTCAAATAAAAGTTATGTCATAAACTCACTATCTCTTTAATGAGGAAAATAACGGCCCAAATAGACGTAAAATACGACATGCTTAATTGTTCAAACGTATTGGCAAATGCTCATGCCATCATCAGTGATATGATTTCTGTTCTTAAGACGTTTGAATTCAGAGCAGTAAATTAAATGTTGGAATAGTATGCTTTTTAAGTCGACTGATCAATATTTTTGCATTTTTACAAGTAAAGCGCCAAACGAGTCAGATGTTTAAAGATCAAACTTTGGGCAAATAAGAACTGAAATCTTATACCAGGCAAATATTAGCAATATTTTTTATCTCAATTAAAGCCAACATATAAAACATACTTAATTGAATTTGGAAAAATTCATTAGATTCTGACTTAATGAGAACTGAGTTTTGCATTTATGTGAATTTAACTAAAGTTAGGTTTGTTATTACTTCACTTACGCAGCTTCGTCTTCGACTGTTAAGTGAATATTGTCGTTCTGTTTCGTGTAAATGTAGTAAACGGTGCTTTTATGGCCGTCTCTTATCTGAAACCGAATTGAAGAATGTTAGTTGTGAATTGTGTACCTGCTTAATGCAAAACTATAAATGGAAACGTTTCATACAAAAAACAGGATTTTTACACAACAAAAAATATCTAAAACCGAAGAAAATCAAGGGAAATGATAAAGTTTGTTCTGAAAAAAGTTCTAAAAAATATATTTAATATTGTATAATCTAAAATGCACACCACGGCACAGTTATACTTTTTAAAAACAGAAATATTAATGAAAACCCACAAACACGACAAAACTTAATAACCATCTAAATAGAGTTTTTTTACAGAAAATACTCGGTTTACAGTACTCGTACACAAAAAGACGAGTAGTTAACGCGATTACGAGTAACCAAATACTTGCCATAACAGAATCAGAGTTTTCCGAGTTCAGATCGAGTTCATCAATTCTCAAAGAGATTTTTCGATTCTTTTTAGCTCTGATGACGAATTCGTAATTAATCGCTTGATTGGGCAATACAGGTGAGGAGAAACTCCCTTTTAGTTGTCGTAACACAATCTTGTCTGTACAAAAAACATAATTGATATAATGCTTTCAAAACACATTAATTTTGGTTTTTAACGATTCGAACAACCTTGGTTTGGTTAAACCGACCTAATTTTTCTTTCAATGCTTAACTTAACTGTTTTTATCTATAGTGATCCACATATTGGCTTCAAGATTTGAATACAGTTAATTGGTGGTCTTATGAAGTGTACGTTACGATTATCTGTTAAATTGTTGCACTTATACTTTCCTTTCACTGTTTTCTATGTAATAAATAACCGGCAGTTACGTGTTGTCTAAATGGCTGATAGTGCGTGACACATGCTAGGCAACCATTTTTATGTCCAAAATAGACCTAATTAAGTTATCCTATTGTATCTTTAATGCAATTAGATAATAGAAGAACATTTGCCTGTCGTGTTTACTCACTTGATGTTACTTCAACCGGGAGAAGAAATAAGGCACAGATTGCCAACAAGGTCACAAATGTAAGCTTATACATTTTGATTTGAATCACTTAGTAAGTAAGATTCCTAATGTTACAGACCGTTAAGTTCGACTTTTCTGCAAACGACAAAAGATTCCTTTCAACACAGTAATATGCAATTTATAAAAATGTAAAGCTATTTTGAAGTTACTTGGGTACGGGTGTGCTGATTGCTCTAAAAACAACCCTGAGTAAAAAAACAACACGTACACATGTTTATGCAATTGCCTTCTCTGGAGGAAATCAGCTAACAGCTACCAAAAACCATTAACTAATACCTATACCACTTTACAGCTGTCTTTTTTGTGAAACGTCTTTTATACTGCAACTAACATTTAATAACTTCGATCCGTTTTTTCCACATTTCTACAAAAAAGTTTAAATTTCTGTGGAAAATCTTTTGATAACCCACAAGTAACCGTATCGATTGCTGACCGTTTTCTTTTACATCTGAAGCAAAAAATATTTTTAGAAGCCTTGCAAGTCCAATACAAATTTAGCTTAGATATAGCTGCGTGCTCATATTAGTAAATGTTACTCTGATCAAACGCTACTGAAATGACGTTGATGCAAGTAACATGAAACATTTTCTTGCAATACATAAGTTAAACCAGTTACCTTTGCCACTGAATTCAAGAAAGCCATTGAGACGCATATTAAGTATTGGGTGTTTCCTGTTCCAAAGCGCAATTGTGACGTAATACAAGCGGTGTATGCGCGGTCTTGCACGTTTCTGTTTTGAACTTTGTATTTTTCTAGTGACCTCCAAGACCCAGATGAGTTACTCGGTCCGAATTTCGATTTATACTTGTCGAATGGACTGTGGAACGTGGTCTGTATGTGTTGAGGTAGTTCCCATGTTTCGATTGAGGGTTTTGTATACAATAAATAATAATGGGTAAAACGACCGAGAGATCTTTGGGTATAGCAGCGACATACCCAACTATTTTGGGCAAACTGTTTTGTTGCCCAATGTTTTTTACCCAAATTTGCGTTACCCCAAAAAATATACCCCACTTTATTGGGTAAAAAAATCTTTACCCAAAATCGTTTGGGTAAAATAGGGTTGATACTCTACCCAAACAAATTGGGTTGTTGGTGTTCAATGGTATTGGTACTGTAGCCAAACAATGTAGGTTTGTTTAACCTCATCTAACCATGTATTTTTAATGCTTGTATTTTTTGTTCAAATGAAACAGTTATGCCAAGCATTTGTGTGTTCAACGAACATCAAACACTTTAACGTTTTACGTTTACTTATCACCATAAACACTCGCATTAAAGTTTCAATCGAAACTTTAAATGATTGGTGGGAAATAATACTAATCAAATTTTTTTAATATACAATCCAAAACCTATTGAAAAAACAAATAAAACTTGATGTTTAATTGATTTCACGCTCCATCGCTCGATGGCTTAAAATTGCGTCATGCTTGGCTGACCGCCTGCGCCCAACTGCCAAACAAAAAGTGCGGGAATCTCAACTCCCTTGGGCTTGGGCCTTATTCTTTTGTCGGTACTTGCGCCCATTTGCCTATAGCGCTAGCGGCCCGCCCTAGCCATAGCCTAGATTAATACTTCGGCGAGCTTAGTTAAATTAACGGAATTAGAAGGTAGTACCACGGTTGATTGAGGCATTCACAGATTAACTGATTTTGCCCAAATTGTTTTTGGTGGCTTGGACTCTGGACGACCCTAAGAAAGAGGATAAAACTTGGAACTTGGAAGTAAGTTTCACATTAATTTTAATAAAGACTTTCTGTGATAAGAGAATATTTTAGTATTATGCCTATGTTTTGTTAAATTTTGTGCATTGGTTGTACATATGTCATATGGTGTACATATGTCAGATTCTATTTGAATAAGGTTGCTTAGGTGACATTATTGAAATAAAAATCTGACCTGCCAAAGCAAAGGATTATGACTCAACAATTGAGGAAAAAGAAGGATGATCAATCTATAGTGCTGGAGAGGATCGAATCCCTGAGGGAAGAAGTTCGGGAGAGCAAAACCTCTACCGACTCAACCTTAAAAGAGCTGATAAATGAACTAAAAGAGATCCGGAAGAGCCAGACATTTTTACAGGAACAATATGAGGAGGTAAAATCCAAGGTAGCAAACAATGAGATTGAATTAAAAACTTTAAGAACAGAAAATAGGGAACTAAAGAAGGCTGTGAAGGAGTTACAAGCAGTGACCATCTCCACTTCTGAGGACTTAAATGACCTCGAGCAGTATGGTCGCAGACCCTGCTTGGAATTCAAGGGCCTTCCCTATTCTGAAAATGAGTGCACAGACACTCTAGTGATCTCGGCTGTGAAAAAGTTGGGGATCACTATTAGTAAACCTGACATCAGCATCTCGCACCGACTTCGGAGACCATCAAAAGACCACCCACGCTCGGCAATTATTGCAAAATTTATGAGCCGTAAAGTGAGAGATGCAATATATTCAAACCGGTATAAACTTAAACAATCTAACAGAGGTGTATCCCCGGTCAATCAAATTTTTATTAATGAGAGCCTGACCAAGAAGAACCGTGAGAGATTTAATAGCTGTCTCCGGTTCAAGAAGGAGCATCAGTACCATCATATCTGGACCAGAAATGGAGCAACATTTCTAAAAAAGGATGACAACAGTAACATCATTGCCATCCGGAGCGACAAAGATTTAGTAAGGCATAAGATTAATACCTAAACCCAAATAAAGTTAAACACCCTTCTTCCACATGAAATGTAACAAATGTAGTGTCAACAAAAACACCCCATACTTTTGTACCAGATGCATATTGACCATGTTACCCTTTTGCAATATCAGCAACTTAGAGCTAAGAAATGCCATTGTACCCATAGAAACACCTGGTAAACCCTGTTTACTAGCAAACAGTGATCATACCCATTCCGATTACTATGACAGTGCATCCTTAAACTATGCCCTAAAAAAACTGTGTAACAAAGATATTTATATAATGCACATTAACATTCGAAGTCTAAGGAAAAACAAACTGGCTTTAGAACAATGGCTATCTGATATGTTTAGATCCCCTGACATTATTATGGTAACTGAGACTAGAATAACTCTCAAGGGCATAACCACTGCTACTGATATAATGGGATATAACTTCTATCATGTTGATACTCTCCATAGTGCTGGAGGAGTTGGAGTATATATAAAATCACACTTTGCATATAGCATAAGATCTGATATTACACTTACTGCCCCAGATACTGAAAGTCTTTGGTTACAACTTAAATTGAAACAAAAAAATGTAATATTGGGAGTAATATACAGGCATCCTAAACACTCATTTGAAAAGTTTCAGGATGCACTATCATCAGTATTGCATAAACTGAGTGATACCAACCAGACTGTTTATATATGTGGTGATTTCAACATAGATCTCATGCAACACAAGGAAATTAAAAGTATTCAAAACTTTTTAGATTCTATTCAAATTTATGGTCTATCACCCTTAATATGTCAACCAACTCGTTTAACTAACCACAGCCAAACTCTTATTGACCATTTTTACACAAACAATGTAAATATTTCCTGCAAATCAGGAATACTATCTGCAGACATTTCTGACCATCTGCCAACTTTTGTGTTATTGCATTCAACTTGCTATGATAAAACAGAAAAAATGCTAAGTAGAAATGAGACCATGTTTCATCGCGAAAAATTTATTTCTGACATAAAAGGTGCTGTTAGCAACATACCTCTATCTACTGAATCTATATTGCACAAATTCACTTTACTCAACCATTATTTTCACAAGATACTCCAGCAACATGCACCACTTACCACAATGACTAGAAGAAGAAGGAAATTGGCCAAAAAACCTTGGATAAGCAAGGGTATTTATAAGTCAATCAAAACGAAAAACAAAATGTATCATGCTTTATGTAGGTCGGGGTTTGCAAGTACAAGTAAACATAACCAATATAAACAGTATCGGAACAAGCTAAACCACATTCTGAGAGAAGCTAAACATAAATACATTGAAAAGCAATTAACCGATCATAGAAATGATATAGGGGGAATGTGGAAAATAGTCAATAGATTGTTGTCACGAAAACAAACTCCACACAATGCCCCAGCAGAACTTAAACTAGATGGTGTAGCACATTGCACCACAGACCCAGTTACAATTGCCAGCAACTTTAATCAGTTCTTTGCTAACATCGGAGCAAATATGGCTTCGTCTATTCCACAACCAGTAATGCCACCACCGACCAGTGCCTACACCGCACAGCCATCATCCTTCTTCTTCTTTGACACTACCCCAGATGAGGTGGAAATGTATATATCCACACTTGACAGTCAAAAATCTGTGCCAAGTTATGAAATTCCTATTAAATACATTAAAATGGTTAAAAGCATTATTTCACCTATGCTCTCAGAGATTTTTAACTGGTGTATAAAAAATGGGGAATACCCCGATGAACTTAAAGTTGCGGAAGTGATACCAATTTATAAATCAGGTTCACAAGTTGAATGCACTAACTACAGGCCAGTTTCACTGCTATCCCCGTTTGCTAAGATATTTGAAAAAATTATGTATCAACGTTTGTATGACTACGTTGAAAAAAATGGAATGTTTACAACTCACCAGTATGGTTTTCGATGCAATCGGTCCACCTCCCTGGCAATTTACGACATCCACGAAAGAGTGTTAGCCGCCCTTGACCAGAAGAAATATACATGCGCTATTTTCCTGGACTTATCAAAAGCGTTTGACACCGTCGATCACAAGGTTTTGTTGTGGAAGTTGGAGCACCTGTATGGAATACGGGGAGGCCCCTTACAATTACTATGTAGCTACTTACGTAACCGCAGGCAATGCACACGCATATCACATGTAACATCACAATTTCAATACGTTACGTGCGGTTGTCCTCAAGGTTCCTCCTTGGCTCCTCTTCTGTTTTCCCTTTATATTAATGACCTCCCCACTGCATCCCAATTCACAACCAAATTATTTGCGGATGACACGTGCCTTTGCATGTCATCAGAGTCTTTAACTGATCTGCAGGAAAACGTAAACAAGGAACTCACACACGTGGACAATTGGATGCGACACAACAAATTATCACTAAACACCAGTAAAACAACGTACCTACTGTTTCGTCCTAGCAAGCGTTCTTTTTCCGACAAGTTTTCCATATTCATGGGATCGCAACAAGTACAGCGATCGACGAAAACAAAATACCTGGGAGTATACATCGACGATCAGTTAAATTGGAAACACCATATAACGTATGTCGAAAGAAAATTGGCTCAAGCTTGCGGTATAGTGTATAAGCTTCGCGATTACCTTGGAGAAAAGTTTCTCCGAATCATTTATTACTCATTTGCATACTCCCATCTGCAATATGCCGTCGCCGCTTGGGGCAGTGGCTGCACCGCATCACTGCATAACCTCAACATTAAACACAATAAAATCTTGCGAGCTATTACTCGGAGTACCTACCGATGTCGCGCCACCCCCATATACTACCATATGCGCCTTCTGAAAATTAGAGACATCTATAAACTAGAATTAGCCAAACTGGTTCACGCGTTTCATTCTGGTGCACTACCTTCCACATACAACACCCTGTTTACACCTATTTCGTCAGTCCATGCTCACAACACCAGAAGGGCCGACAGTCAGAATTATTTTTATCCCCGCGCAAACACCGCCGTTGGCTCAAGGTCAATTTGCTATCGAGGTCCAAAAGTATGGGAAGAAATACCACACGTCACAAAGTCGCTCGCACGCTCCTCCTTTAGGAAAAAATACCGTTCGCATCTACTGATGCAATACCATCAATCTCGAACTAATACATCTCGAAGTCCAGGCCCCCAGCCCCCCCTAAACAATTAATTTATAGCCTTGTTTCCTTTTCCTTCTCCACATACTCTGATTTTTTGTTTTTATTTCCTTTCCCACAGTTTTATTCCAGTGTTATTTTTTTGTTATCGCTTTTTAATATTTGTTTATTTTGTGCATAAACAACATTACGTAGTCACACATAAAAGGGCAAAGTACTGCCGTAGGATTTGACTTTTTCAGATCTGCCACCTGGGACGAGAACAGTCATCACCTTCTACTTCCACACCGTTCAACATCGGAGATCCCCGCCATCGATCCTACGAAACCTAGGAAGCAGAGGAGATAAGCGACGGACACTTCAGAACCAACTTCCATCGCAACGAACTGTCCTCAGGACACCCGGGTCTGCCTACGGGATCACAGGAAACGTTCCGAGGAACCGAGCTGGTGTTTCCGTTTAGGCGGGTTTCATTTGGCCAGTAGAACCCGCGGGTTCAACCACCGTCTTATGCAACCGGACGTACCCCGCCAGGTTCGTGCGGTCGGTTGCGATCCTACGGCAGAACAAAACCCACAATACTTCAAGCATCATTCAAATAACGGGACACTTGACTCGATAACCAACGGTTTTTTTCGGTGTCCTTGCTGTTTTTACTAAAATGTTCATCAATGACAATTGATTTAGTGACAATGCAAATAAAATTTTGACTTGACTTGACTTGGTGTGCTAGTGCTATGTTTTGTGAATGTGGTATTTTTTAAAACAAAATGATGGAAAGTTAGTGTTGAGAACTGTTGAGTATCTGTGTTACATATGGCAAAATACAAAACATAAAGATTAAATACTATAGATAACAAGGTTGCAGCAAAATAAATAAAGTGTATCTCAAAGCATTATTTTAACATATATATATTTACGTACAGGCAGGCATTTTGATACATAAAGTTATCATATCAACGCCATGCACAAGCTAATGAAACAAAGAAACTTGCAAAGGGGCCTGCAACAACAAAATTGGTGGGACTGCAGATCTCTCTTTAAAAAGATTTCCTTTCAAAAACATATTGGCAAGAAAAAGCTTTTATGATGAAACAAAATAGGTATGAATTTATGAATATCCATTACTACCAAATTTTTATGCAAACAGTATTCCAAACATTATTATTATGATTTTCTGTTTACTTCAGGTTATGCTGCATACATTTTCAAAAAGTCAACTCTTCTATGACAATTTATTGCTAGAAAATGGATTGAACAGCAATTATATTTTGGAAAACAGCCCATTGTGCAATGCTTTGATTAAAATATGGCCAGCAGTTGTACTATGAGGTATGTTGTACATGTTTATTGTCTTTTTATACTTAGTAGTTGCATCATGACCATTTATTTATTGTAAATGACTGTTAGCATGTTATTAAACAAAATAAAATTAGATTTATTTATATGTAGCTAATTTTATGTTTTTTAATAATGTTTGAATATTTAGGCAAACACAACATTTGAAGATACATGAGCAGCATTTGGGGATCGTCAGCAGCCGCTCTTGGTTGTATATGGAGATATTTCTTTGTCTCAGAAAATCACTTTGTTTTCTGGGCAAAACCCTGTACTGAGTGTGGATGGTATTTCTAAAGGCATCACAGCCTTATTTGCATTATATTATGTGTCCTATACTTTCCACATGTTGACAAAGCTTTGCAAGTTTTACGAGTGTTTTTATTTGATGTTCCAGTCTCGTCAATGTATGATTCAGTAGTGTGTGTCATATGTTGTAATTAGTTTTACTTTTTCTTTGTTATGTTTTTCCTTCTGGGGCATTTAACATGTTTTTTTACATGTGTTTTTTTTAAAAATAAAACGTTTAATATGTACAATTTTTGGGTAAAACACGTACATTTAATTTTGGGCATGGTGAGTTTAAACCCTGGGTTAAAACTACCCAAAACCTATTTTTGGTGTCCCCCCCAAGATACCAAACTTTTTTGGGTTTTTTCTACCCAAATTTATTTACAGTTATAACTGCACTGTAGAAACCTACCTACCTATCCTAAAGCATTCAAATATGTTAGCGGGCGATAAATACAGGGACCAATCAAATCATCCACAGTCATGTTTTTGTAGTGAAAAAGATATGTTTTTGGTCCTGCTTAAAACCAGTTCTTTCTTTTTTGCTGAGAGCCGTTGTACGGATTCTAGTGTGGGAAGCTCCAACCGAAATAAATTATCATTTCTCAAAATCACACTACACAGCTAGTAGAGGTGTTACCAGATCGATTATGTTTCCTAAGAATTCCCATGTGACCAAGAATAGGCTACGAGGTCTAGCCTATGGCGGGATTCGAACCCACGTCTGGCGACAATGGTGAGTTGCCTCTAATATTTTTATTAGACTCTTCAAACTGCTCCAAGTGAAATTTAACTTACTGAATATACCAACTGATGTTTTGAACTGAAAACACATCAGCCGCTTAACTGTTGCTTTGACTGTTACCACAACAACCAAACTACACTGCTAAAACGTTTATTTTAAAATAACAAGTGGTAAGTTAGTGCACAAATTGAGAAATAATTAATGTGCAATGTATGTTTAACACTTTTTATGTTGAGATAGGTTAGTGGTACAACACAACCTATTAAATGATGAAGTGTTTTATTGACACGTTCCTACAATGACAATCAGACAACTGTGGCAAAACTTATCGCAAAAATGTACAGTCATGAAACGTTTTTTTTTCAAAGCTTCATGAAAAACAGACCAACCACCAAAGCCAGCATCATTGCCAGCATGTTAATCTTCACAACGGTTGATCCGTTGGTGGTGTTGCAGTTATCTGCAAAGCAACATCAATTGATGTAAACATGGTTCACTGAGCTAATGCGATTTGGTGGTAAATAGGGATGGGCCAAGCCAAGCCAGAACCCGAGTACTCGGTATTGAGCATCTCTGTTTGATGCGCGGTGCTCGGCCAAGCAGTTGCACAAACTGACCCGAGCATTAAGTTTGCATGTTCATGCCCTGTATACGAAACTATTGTTTAAAAGGGTATCCAAGAAAAAAAATGCCTGTTATATTGTTGAGACCCAAGTCCAATTTATGTATCTGCTGTTTAAAAGTTATTGACCGACAATTGCAATTGTGGTTATGATATCCTAATCACTCAATGGAAGGCCGCATACGAGTTCTAATTAATGCGTCTGAAAAGTCTGACTTGTTAATTTATTTGTAACAAATCACAACTGATATCAAATCCCTAAGATTACATTAAGTGTTATTTAGTGATTGCGCTTACACTACATATACAAAAGCTCTCGCATAAGCAAAACCGATTAATTATTAAAAAGGACTTCTGGGCCTCTAAAACACGTACGTTACTTTCGCTTCGACCAAAAGTTTGCACAAGCTGTGGAATTTTAATTTAAATGGAGCGAAGTTTCGGTTGACTGAATCTATTGGGTCCAAAATAACGTTAGCCTTCGCTGCGGTTTCTGCCTGACATTTTTTTTAATTCAGCCCGAGTCGAACTACTTGAAACACTACACGGATCTGTTCATAAGTTTAATGGTAAAAATAACGGCCCAAAAGACATAAAAAGCGACGATCTACTTGAATTTATAAAACATTACAGTTAACTAATTGTTGTATCTAAAACACACGAGCCACGTTGTAAGGAAAATATTAGATGTTTTGTCCAGCTAACGTTTTGTAAAAGTTGTTTTGGAATCTCATTAATAAAGTTACGTTCAACAAAAACGTTAATAAGAGTCATTATACTCAATATTAGACCTTCAGCCAGGCAACATAGTCATTGACGATCACTGTTTATGACAAAAATAACTAAAAATGGAAAATGATTTCCAAGTAACAGAATCATTGAATGGATTTAGGCCTACATGGCATATATGCTTACACAACTACTGGATAAAACATAATAAAAGATGAATACGTAAGATTCGGTTAAAAACGTACATTAGAAAAGGAGTTCTAAAATTGTTCAGTTTTGACCCGAAATTTTTTAAGTAGGGTTCGCTGCATCACTTATTTCAACCACTTTTATCCCGCTTTAGAATCAAGTTCACTTGGCTTAAGCTTACCTGTGGTGCAAGTTATTACGTTGCAGGTGACGTTGTTTGGGACACCTGTACATAAATCCACCCCTGGGTTGCCACAGACGCGCGTGAGAGCGGTTACCTCAACACCCTGAACTTCATAAACAAACAATTAATGTTTAATAAAAGTTTGGAAATGTTTGTTTCAAGGCTAAAATCAGTTTGTTTACTTATAAAGAATAAAATACAGAGATCGGTTCCCAGGATCAATTTACATTTTAAGATGAACAAAAATTCATAACTGGGATCAGCCCCGAAGCGTCTATGCAGACCAGCGACCACGGCACACTCACATGTACATCACAGTATGCCAGGCCCATTGAAGGGGCCATTCCGAATCAGACGGTCACAAAGCATTCACCACCATATCGCAAGGCGCAGTCTAGAAAAAGCTAGGCTGCGGTGTGATTCGAACCCACGACACCACTCTTTCCGGGACTCGCGCTTCACCAACTGAGCTACGCAGGCTCAGTGGAGAATCTCTCGAAAGTTAAATCACAAGCACCGTTGCCTGCCTTGTATGTTGCACATGTCAACTTCGTAATACGGAATCGCCAGATTGACTAGTATCAGTTAAAATGAACATTACTTCATAACTGGGATCAGCCCTGAACCGTCTATGCAGACCAACAGCGACCACGGCACACTCACATGTAACTTACAGTACGCCAGGCCTATTAAAGGCGCCATACCGAATCAGCCGGTCACCAAGCATTCACCACCTTCAATGGGATTGGCGTACCGTGAAAAACTAACTCTAATTGGTCCACGAAATAAGAAATAAGTCAGTCTAGCAAATCTACTTTTACGCACCAGAAGATGTGGCAACAGCCGTTTGGCATGTCGACACTCCGCTAGTGCAGTTTACAACGTGCGTTTGACTTGGTGAAGGGCCCATACAGGTCGAACCAGTCACAACCCCTGCTGCGTTGCCGTAGTTGCACATGAAACAGCTGATTCCGGAAGCTACAACAAAAGATAAGACGTCAAAAAGTTAAAGTTTGTTTTTGATTCGTCAGATTTCCCTGTCTCGAATCAAGAGAAAAACACAATCCTATACAATAATATCGTGCATGAAAATTATGCTGCAAAAGGTCCTTAAAAGTCCTTTTGAACCTGTTGCATAAATGCATATATTCAACAATTAGGTTTAGTTCATACAGAATCAAACACTCACCAGTTGATGCAAGGGCAATCAGAACAAGTGCTTGCAAAACGATGCCTTGCATGATGTTGGATTCAATCGGTCAATCTTACACCTGAATCTAATTAAACCTGCATCAGATGTTCACTTTCAATTTAAAATATTTAATTCAACATTATTTTAAATATAAACCAGATCGCTGTTTTTAAACACACAATGACAATTACTTACTCTAACTCTCGTTAAAACTCAACTAACAAGCTAAACTAGGTCTCATAATCTAAATGATGCTCTTCTGGCAAGCAGATTTTCGAACCAACGTTCATCGAAATTTTTTCGCGTGGTAACTGAAAAAATGTTCCGTCCTACAGTTAACAAACCTACGTCGGGAAACGCTGGATTTAAAACTATACAATTTTTTTTGTAGTAAACCTCGATTCGAATGCAAACCTAAACCGGATGGTACCAACTTTTAATTAAACAGTGCGAGGCAACAATTTAGTAAGCACTTCTTAGGTATGTGTCCTTAATTTTTAATCAAAGACTGCAAATGTGTAATCCTTGAAAACGTTTAGACAATTTTTTGTTGGATATATATAAGCTGTTGCTGCCAGGCATAATATCAAGTTGATAAAGCTCTTCTGGCAAATGTAATTTTATTCCGACGTTTCGACGTCCTATACAGGTCGTCTTCGTCAGGGTAAATATAACACTGAATGCGACTACTACGTTGTACGATAAACGAAGGAAAAAAGAATGTTTTTGTTGGATGTTTTGCACAATTTTCCCAAATGTTTGTCGTGAAAGTAAAAGCATATGAGCCAATAAATGATAAGCTGCAGACAGTGCACACTGTTTCGACCTATAATGTATGTATGGGGTTGTACCCTGTTGCTCACCACAAACTGGAGTGCCGTTTGATGGCTACACTAGCCAATGCGGCCGATCTCTCGTCACCAGCTGCACTGATGAACAGTGTGCACTGTCTGCAGTTTGTCGTGAAACCTATGTAATTTGTTAAATTTTCTTTTTGTACAAAAACACACAAACAAGAAGGGACCATACAACCCAACTATCACCACGATTGATAACATTTTGCAATGTTCCCTGCTTTGGCTCGTATTCCACGGATCAATGCATTTTTTGCACATATTTCACGGATCAGTGCATCTCGTTCGGTGCATATTTGGTTTTGGAAAGTGCCAAAACAGTTTTTGCCTTTTACTCGTTTGTGGTATTGAAGTATGTGAGGAAGTACCTGGTTCCACTTTAAATTTCAAACCAAGATTATACTGTGAGGTATTTATTTACTGGGTACGAAACCACTTTTATTTTTTTTCTTCAATATTTGTTTATTTAAATTATCAAGCTAATTTATTTTGCTTAAGCATCATTTCTAAATCACTTGATCTGTTTGTAACAATTATATTACACAATTATTACGTCATACTTGTTCTGTGGTGCTCCTAGTGTTTGTTTTGTAAGCATCGATGCTCGACGTGGCAGGTGAATGGGAAAAACTACTAACACCACTTGTGCAACAACTGAAGCAGGTCCTGGCGTGCTCGCCAATTCTGTAACACGCCTTTTCAGTTCGGTGCAGACCTGCAGTTGTCAGTTGTTACAATCTTTATTAATAGTATATAAACCGACACAAAAAAACGACAGACAAAGCACATCTGTCTTCCACGAGCACCGACAACGACTTCTTCATGTGCATTCACCTGGTAGAGCTACTAACACCAAAACTCATGTCAGCCGCACATTTAGTTAATTGTCGATAGGTGGCGCAAAAAGCACAAATTCTATTGAAAACGGTACATCTCCAAATATGCTGAAGGTTAGGGCAATTAGGGTTTGATTTAGGTATTATCATGAAAAATTAAATGAAACTAACCTTAAAGTGTAGTTCCTAATGTAAAATTTTTGAAACCGTACTTCCCAACCCTACTTCTCTTTTGCCGCTAAATAATTCAGCTCCTGCGCCACCTATCCAAAATTAGCTAAATGTGCGGCTGACATATGTTTTGGTATTAGTAACTCTACCAGGTAAATACACGTGAAGAAGTCGTTGTCGGAGCTCGTGGAAGACAGATGTGTTTTACCTGCCGAAATTTTTATGCCGGGTTTTATACTTTTATAAACATTGCAACAACTGACAACCGCAGTTTGCACTGCACTGTAAAGGCGTGTTAAATTCACACGCTTGTGGGTTCTTACCCTTCCTCGGTCACTGTGTTTCCTTGAGCAAGAACCTTGAGCAGCAATGCTCCAGTTGAACTGAACTGAAATCACCAATTGCCTCATCGAAAAAAGTCAAATAAAAAGTGATCTAACAGACAGACACCTCAATGGCGGGACCAAACGCATTCAGGCTTTATCCACCCAACGAGAAATGAAAACAAACAAACTATATAATCTTAACATACATGACAGTCAAACACGGCTTAATATAGAGTAGAGATGTACCGAATATTCGGTTTGCCGAATTTATTCGGCCGAATCGGCCACTTTTGCAAAGATTCGGTTTCGGCCGAATAATTTGTTGCGATTCGGCCGAAACCGAATCTTTTATGAACACACATTTGAAACGTCAAGCGTGTCTTTCCTGCTTAGTACCAACGAAAATCCTGTCAGTTATTATATTTTTTACCACATTATCGTTTTCCCCACTGCAGACAACTAAATAGTAATTCATTGCCGGGTTGAAAATTATGCTTAAGGCAATGTTAAACCCCACAGAACTGAAATAAGGACGAAACACAACCATTCTGCACTCATTGCCTGGTAGATAAACTTATGTTTTCATGTCATACGCGTACCGTACGACTTCGCGTGACGTCATAAATGATTCGGTTGATTCGGCCGAATTTATTCGGCAAAACCGCCGAATATTCGGTTTCGGCCGAATCGAAATTTCGCCGATTCGGTACATCACTAATATAGAGTGGTGTGTAGTAGTTGTGGTGCCAACAGCAAACCGCTGACAAAATGTCTTTCTGGTGGCTAAAGAGCCAAGTTTTCTGCAAATCACAATCGCAGTTGTATGAGATTTTGCTTTCGACTTTTCTTTTCACTAAGGAAAACAAATTCAACTAAACTAAAAAAACAGACCTGATCCGAAGAATGTATATATGGATCTGTTCATATCACTTATGATGACATGAGCATTTGCCGAAACGTTTAAACAATAATGTATGTCGCTTTATGAGTCTATTTGGGCCGCTATATTTAAAACTAAAACAAACTCATCTCAACTAAAAAACTGAAACACAGATAACAGAACGGAAGAAAATTTAACAAAACTTAATGTGCAAAGCTCTTACCATCTGCCTACATAGACTATGCGTTGAAGTGATACGTTTTTATTAGTTTATTTCTTACAAATAATTTTGTACATTCCACACCAATGCATGGTAAGCGAGTAGAAATGTTTTGAAGATACACTACGTATAATGATGTGAAAGTTTGATCGTTTTTAAAGCTTCATGAAAAACAGACCAACCACCAAAGCCAGCATCATTGCTAGCATGTTAATCTTCACACCGGTTGATCCGTTGGTGGTGTTGCAGTTATCTGCAAAGCAACATCAATTCATGTAAACATGGCTGTGCCTGTATAATTAGATAGTGATCACAAATTTCATTCGGGAAATTTTATTCCTCATTTTTTCAGCTGAATCAAGTTCAACCAAAAACAAAATCTGATCAAGTTCAACCAAAAACATTGTGTTATATATAAAGGTACGGCCCGCTGTATAATCATGGCAATTGTATTTGGCCCCACAATGGCAAAGGTTGCACACCCCTGGTTTAGAATGTCATCAATACATTTTTTAACAATGTAAGATTCGGTTTTAAACATTTACCAGAATAAGGATTATGGGTTTGACCTAATTTGGTCGAAACTATTCGACTTTAAAGCCAAATATTCGGTTTCGGTCGGACCTTTTTAAAACAGGTTCGATGCATAACTAATTTTTCGTTTTTCAACGGCGTTTGGTGAGCCAACTTTTACCACTAGTTATCCAGTTCACTCGGCCTAATCTCACCTGTTGTGCAAGTTATTACATTGCAGGGGATGTTATTTGGGACACCTGCACATAAATCCACCGCCGGGTTGCCACAGACGCGCGTGAGAGCGGTTCCCTCAACACCCGAAACTTCACAAATCAAACATTTAATGTTTAGTAAAAGTATATTTCGCTTAATATATGCAAGCATCTTTAGTGTCTTATTCAAATAGAATGTGGAAATCGTTATAAGACTGGTAACAGAATTGAGGTCGATTCCCAGGAATAATTTACTAGGATTAGTAATTAATCATTATACCATATTTATAATTGGTCCACGAAATAAGCAATCAGTCAGTCCAGTAAATCTACTTTTACGCACCAGATGATGTGGCAACAGCCGTTTGGCATGTTGACACTGCGCTAGTGCAGTTTACAACGTGAGTTTGACTTGGTGAAGGGCCCATGCAGTTCGAACCAATCACAACGCCTGCAACGTTGCCGTAGTTGCACACGAAACAGCTGATTCCGGAAGCTACAACAAAAAATAAAACGTCAAAAAGTTAAAAAAATGGTTTTGTAACATTAAATTTCTCTGTCTCAAGCATTCGTAACATGACGCTTTCAAGGAATCAGGAAAAAACAATCATATACAATAATATCGTGCATTATGCTGCAAAAGGTCCTTTTGGACCTGTCGTGTAAACGCATTCATTCAATAATTAGGTTCAGTTAAGATGCAATAACAACCTCACCAGTTGATGCGAGGGCAATCAGGAAAACTGCTGTCAAAACGATGTTTTGCATGATGTTAAATTTTGTTACAAGTCAAACGTTCACCTAAATATACCTGAAATGGGTATTTATTTTTAATTCAACTTATTGAATTCGACTTTATTTGAAGCACAAATCAGATCGCTGTTTTAAGCACACTTTGGCAGTTAAAACTCAACTTACAAGCAAAACGAGATCTCATAATCTAAATGATGCCCCTCTGACAAATATATTTTCGAACCAACGGTTCAACGAGACTTTTTCGCGTGACAATTAAAAAGGTGTTTCGCTTGGCAGGTCACAAAGTCAAGTCTGCGGGGATTTTGGCAGTGAAAAAAAGCCCAACTTTTTTCCGTTAAACCGCAATTTATTAACACGATGATACTAACTACTAACTTTTTTTTTAGACTTGTTCGTTGTGTTTGGCCTTAATTAAATGAGCATTCCTTTGTTTTGCATCCCTATTTTTTTCATCATTGATTGCAATATTGAAGTCTAAGTGGCTTTAATAGTTTTTTCATGTTTTGCACAAAGTTTGTCAAATTTTCCTAAATGTTTGTCGTGAACCCTATGTCATTTGTTAAATTTTCATTTTGTACAAAAACACAAAAACAAAAGGTACCTCAACAACCCCACTATCACCACGGTTATTAGCCTTGTTATGTTCCCTGCTCTGGCGCATAATTCACGGATCAATGCATCTCTTTTGGTGCGTATTTTGTTTTGAAAAAAAGGCGAAACATTTTTTGCCCTTTACTCGGTTGTGGCATTAGGGCAGGGGTCGGCAACCTTTTAGGCGACGCGTGCCAATTTACTTGTCGTTTCCATACGTGTTAATGACCTGGCGTGCCACGTTTTTCTAAAGAATATTGGTTCGTGCCAGCTGATATCAATAATCAAGAGAAAGCAGAGTGTTTTGTGCATGTAAGACTTAATTTTAAGACAATGGTATGATAAAAACAATAAACAAGCAGTGTAACAGGCTAAATTGTTACTTCAATATAAAGACGCAAATCGGTTGGCGTGCCATGAACAACCACCTCGCGTGTCAATCTTGGCACGCGTGCCAAACCAGGTTTCACTTTGAAGTTCAAACTAAGATTATACTGTGAGGTATTTTTTACGGAGATCAAATCCAGGAACTTGCCGGGGAACGAATCCCGATTACGTTTTCTTGTGTGTATATTATTTTCCTTTATCATTATTTCTTTATTTAATTCATCAAGCTAATTTATTTTGCTCAAGCATCAATTTGCAATCACTTGGTCTGTGTTGTAACAAGTGTGTTCACACAGTTGTGGGTTCTAACCCTACCTTGATCGCTTGTGTTTCTTTGAGCAGCAATACTCTGGTTCACCTAAACTGAAATCACCAATTTCCTAAATAGTTGAAAAAATAAAAAAAAAGATCCAACAGACTTGCAATAAAAACAGGCAGCTCAACGGCGGATTCAAACGCATTCAGGGGTTTATTCGCTATACGAGAAGTGAAAACAAACAAACTATATAATCTTAACAAACATGCCACCCAAACACGACTTAATATGAAGTAGTGCGAGATAGATATGGTGCCGAAAACAAACGGCTGACAAAATGTCTTTCTCGTTACTACACCTGTACTTTGCACCAAGCAAAAGAAACTGAACTAAATTAAAAACACCCACACACAAACTCAGACATATTACATACGGATCCGTTCATAAGTTGTCCGATTTGTCTCATTCATATCACTGATCATGGCATGAGCATTTGCCGACACTTTTGAACAATAAAGTGTAGCGAAATTTTATTTGCTTGTTGGTTTTTGTCACCGTCACTTATTGTTTTCATTCTTTTTCGTTATGGCACCCTAATTACGTTTTTTTTGGGGGGGGTGATTGGTTTGCAAGGCGTTGATTGCGCCGGAATGTGCCTTCTTGTTCCACATGCCTTAAATAGGGCGTCGTCGTGGTGGTGTTAGTGGTGGTGGTGTTAGTGTTGGTATTGGTGGTGGGTTGCCACGTGCCCGGTGTAACGTACGTCGTTTTTACATTGTTTTAAATATAATTCGCGCCCATAAGCTAAACCAGTGTGCGGGAGTAATTGGCTGTGGTGAGCCGTTATTGCAGGGTTCTCGACCGGTTGCGAATTAAGTAAGCAGGCTTGGTGTATAAGATCGATTTATCAGGCCTGCCGAAATAATTCGGTAACAAAAGCGTGTCGTTTTTTACGTCTATTTGGGCCGTTATTTTCATCATTAAAACAAACTTAACTCAAATAAATACTAAAACACAGATATCAGATCTAAAGTTAATTTAACAAAATTTGATGTACAAAGCTTTCATGTTGTACAACTATTGCGTCACCCATGCTCTGTGGCGCCCCCAGTCTCTCGTTTTGTAAGCCGTGACACTTCACGTGGCAGGAAATTCACGGAGTTGTTATTGGTGCTCGTGGAAGACAGATGTGTGATATATGCTTTAAATACACATTGCAACAACTGACAACTGCAGGTCTACACCAAACTACAAAGGCGTGTTACATTTATACCAGCTACAATCTACATACATAGTATTTGTAATTAAGTGATGCGTTTTTAATAGTTTACACTTCTCCAGGGGTCACCTAACATTTTTCACTGCGGGCCAGCTAATTTTAATCATAATTCGAGTGGGCCGCATAGTTTACAGGCACTTGCGCCATTTTTCCAAACTTAGCCCGCGAGGCGATGTTTATAGTGACGCCACGATACGGCACCCATATCCGGACGTAGGGTACACGTCTGGTAACCATGCATTTCCCTTCCGGCAAATTTCGATGGCAATTTGTTTCTCGCGAGGCGCCGAGTTTCTGAGGGTACAACCTTAAGCACCAACGCCTCATCAATACCGAAACCTTCTCCAGCGTTGCACTGGGCTAGGTATCGCAATCAGCGTCAAACTTAATGCTGTTTCCGCCGTCAGTCTATGCTCGACTATTGGCAGAGTTCTCAGGCATAACAACTCCCCACACTTCACAGCCGCTTCCCAAGCATGGAGTTCAGCATTTCATTCCCACTAACTGCCCACCAGTGCACTCTCGCGCCCGTCGTCTCCCTTCCGAGAAACTCAGCCTCGCTAAAAAAGGAATTGCACAACATGCTGGAACTGGGCATTATTCGACGTTCTTCCAGTCCATGGGCCTCGCCACTGCACATGGTTCCAAAGTCGTCCGGTAGATGGCGCCTCTGCGGCGGTTACCGCTGTCACCCAGCCTGATCGTTACGCCATTTCTTACATTCAAGACTTTTCAGATCGGTTGGTAGGATCTAGTTTTTTTTCAAAATGTGACCTTGTTCGCGGCTACCACCAGGTACCTGTGGCATCTGATGACATCGCGAAAACCGCGGTATTACCCCTTTTGGCCTTTTTTAATCCCTTCGCATGCCATGCGGCCTAAAAACAGACCTTTTAGCAAATGCTGGACACTGTATGTCAATCTTTGGACTTTGTGTTCGTCTAGTCTAGATGATATCCTGGTCACAAGAAAGTCTCTGTCCAAACACTACGACCATTTAAAGCGCTTTTTAAACAGTATTTCGACCATGGCCTTGTCATCAACCTGGAAAAGTGCACGTTTGGAGTTTCCCAAATTGATTTTCTGGGGTATCGCGTTAGTACCGGCGCTACCGGCGCCCGGCCCCTTCCCAACAAAGTCGAAGCTATTCAAACTTTTCTGCGTCCCACTACTGTCAAAGGCCTTCTGGAGTCAGGTGTGGCAAACTAACCGTTTCATTCCTGGCGCTGCACGCATTTATGACTCCTATTTATGAGGCACTTACGGGCAATCCTACAGCGTTGCTTTGGAGTAACAGGTTAGATTTAGCTTTCCGCCCTAGCGCACGCTACGCTTTTGCATTTGTCTCCAATTTTTCAGAAGCTGCCAACCAAAATAAACTAATATTTCCCAACAAAATCACGGTGAACCATGACTAGTGGAGACGCTACACCGAATATATTGAACTCTTTAAATTGCTCCAAATGAAATTTAACTTACTGAAGACACCAACTGATGTTTTGAACTGAAAAACACACCAGCCGCTGAACCGCTGAATTACACTGGTAAAACGTTTATTTTAAAATAACATGTGGTCAGTTAGTGCACAAATTGAGAAATAATTGAATGTATGTTTAACACTTTTTATTTAGAGATTGGTTAGTGGTACAACACAACCTATTAAATGATGAAGTGTTATTTTGGCACGTTGCTATTGTCATGACAATCAGACAGCTGTGGCAAAACTTATCGCAAAAATTAATGTACAGTCATTAAACGTTTTTTTCAAAGCTTCATGAAAAACAGACCAATCACCAAAGCCATCATCATTGCCAGCATGTTAATCTTCACACCGGTTGATCCGTTGATGGTGTTGCAGTTATCTGCAAAGCAAAATCAATTGATGTAAACATGGCTGTGCTTGTATAATTAGATGGTGGGCACAAATTTCATTCGGGAAATTTTATTCCTCTTCTTCAGCGTTAAAATCTGAATTAAGTGCAAACGAAATATGTTGCGACCCAAGTCCAATTTAGATATCGACCGTTTGGAAGTTTTAGACCTAATTGTTGTATCTGAAACACACGAGACACGTTGTCTGGAAAATATTAGGTGTTTTGTTCAGCTAACGTTTTGTAAACGTTCAATAAATTTACGTGCAATAACAATGTGATTGAGCGTTCTTATACTGGGCAATATCAGACCCTCCAACAGGCAACATGGTCATTGACGATCACTGTTTATGACAAAAAATAACTGAGAATGGAAAATGATTTCCAAGTAACAGAATCGTTGAATGAATTTACATGCAATACATGCGTTTCGCCTAAATCTTTAGGTTTTACAAAACGTCTACATAACCACTGGATAAAACATAATAAAAGATGAATACGCAAGGTTCGGTTTAAAACATCCGTAAGAAGAAGGGATTCTTAAAATGTTCGGTTTTGACCCGAACATTTTAAGAAGAGATTGGTTTTGGCTCACCTGTTGTGCAAGTTACCGTGTTGCAAACGATAGTACTTGGGGCACCTGCACATACATCCACCGCCGGGTTGCCACAAGAGCGCACAATTCCACTTCCAGTAACGCCCGCAACTTCATAAAACATACACATAATAATTAGTCTGTAAATTAAGCAACCAGTTATCGAGCACCCTTTTATACGTACTAGTTGATGAGGTAACAACAGTTTGGCATGTCGTCACTGCGATAAAGCAGTTGACAATATGTGATGAATTTGGTGAAGGGCCCAAGCAGCTTGATGAACCAGCTGGAGCTCCCGTTACGTCGCTGAAGATGCAAGTGAAGCAGCTGATCCCGGCAGCTACAACAAAATATTTCTAATGAATTCAGAAAGTACAGTTTTGTTTTCTGTTTTGGTAAATTTCTCTGACCATTCGTAACCTGACGCTATCAAAGAATCTGGAAAAAAACAATCATATAGTATAATATCGTACTTAAAAAGTATGCTGCAAATGGTCCTTGAAAGGTCTTTTGCTGGAACTGTCGCATTCATTTAGCATCCATTTAACAACCAGGTTTAATTAATTTAATCACAAACATAACTGATTACTTGTGTATGTAGAATACATCACGCAGACGTTTTAACAATCGCTGTTGCCATTATTAATGCAGTTTGTCAAGTTAGAACAGGGTTTAATACAATTTGCGTGGATGAAAGTTACAGGCAGTAACACGGAACGGGCGATTAGAAGGGTAGCGTTGACAAAAAGATAAAAACAGGAGATATGGGTTATTACTTTTTAAGTAAGTGTATAGTGTTCATAGGTGTACCTAGTATGTAATAAACTTACCAGTTGATGCAACAGCAATCAGGACAAGCGCTTTCAAAACGATGGCTTGCATGATGTGAAATTAAATGAGTCAAGCTCACACTTAAATATACCTGAATTGGATGCCCATTTTTAATTCAAATTGTCGAATCCAACTTTATTTTAAAGTACACATCACATCGCTGTTTTTAAACACACTTCACCTACTCTTACTCTCGTTAAAATTCCAACTCACAGGCTAACCGATATCGCAATACACCCACGTTGCAACGAGACTTTTTTTTGCGTGGCAATTAAAAAAAATGTTTCGCTTGGCAAGTCACAACCCTCAGTCAGCAGGGGCTTTTGGAAGTGGAAAAAAACAACTTTTTTCCGTTAAACCGCGATTCAAGAACCCGATGGTACCAACTTTTTGGCTTGCTTGCATTGCTCAATCTCAACTAAATGAGCATTCCTTTGTTCTGTATCTCTAATTTTTCACCAATGATTGCGAGTGCAACTAAAAAGCATTTAATTTTTGTATAATTAATAATGTTTGAAAAAATAAAATAAATGGACAAAGAGAAAATTCCGGGATAGAATTTTTCGCTGAAATTGTCCCAGAATCCCGGGAAAGAAACTCTAGTGTCAATGCTATTAAGCGAAATTTTTTGTCATAAACCGGACAGTTTCAAAGCTTTAGAACCAGTACGCCATATACTCCCAGTAGCTTAAGTTATTATTTTCGTGTTTAAAGAGTTTAAAACTAGTAATGTGTCAGGGCTGTTTTTATTGTACAAATTAGTGTATTAGTGTACGATATCAATGGTAAATTGTAAATGCTCGCTACAACAACCCTGCCATTCGTAAACAACCTCAGTTGCGAACGTTCAAAATTGGCAACCTCAGTGCCTTTTTTAGAATAATGCTCAAAGTGGAACTGTCTTCGTCAGCGTGTACTATGCTCCAGTAGTTTTTAAGCCGCGCTCTGCATGATGTTCAAGTTGCTGGAAAAAGAACTATTTGTTAAGTCTGTAAGTTGACTTTCAACGACGTTTTTCCAGGAATCGTTTGTTGGCAAAAGTAGCAAAGCGATTTCCACTTAAAACAATAATTTAATATTATTGTCGTATGGTTTCCACGTCTCAAAAAAACTTAGATGTGATCGGATATATTTTGAAACCAGTCGCTAAATGCTGTATCGCATTCATGTACGGTCCGATATCCACCTTGTAACTTGGTTGTGGGGCATTTTAGGACAAGATGGTCGGTGTCTTGCTTATCTGCCCCACAGTGAGGGCATTCCGAACTCGTTCTTTCGCCCCAGCGTTGAAGCATGTGGGCAGTGCGAGCGTGTTTTGATCGCAGTCGGTTCGCTGCTACCCAGTTACGTCTATGTGCTAAGTCGAAACCTGGCAGTGGAGTTGTTGGGTCGTCTACTAGCTCTCCTCCAGCGGGCATGTTATTAAACCAATATTGTTTCCATTTTTCAGTCATATCGAAAGTGTTGTCAGTCTCTAAGTTGTAGATTGGATGCCTGGATTTTAGTCTACGTGTTTTTGGTGCTTGTCTTATAATTTTGGTGAGGGGAATTTCCTCGGGAAGTGTTTGAAGATTCTGTATCATCTTCATAGCTGATGCTCTGCGTCGTAAGTGTGGGGGAGGTATTGCACTCATTGTTGGTAGCCATGTAATAGGGGTGGATTTTAGAGTTCCTGATATTATTCGCATTGTTCTGTTCAGTTGGATGTCCAATTTTTTAGTGTGAGTACTACGCTCCCATGTCGAAGCACAGTATTCTGCGGCGCTGTAACACAAAGCTAAGGCAGATGTTCTCAGGACTGATTGACTTGCTCCCCATCTGGTGGCTGCTAGTTTGTTGATCAGTGAGTTTCTAGTTTTTATCTTGTTTGATAGTTTCTCCAAATGTTGTCTATAATTTAAAGTTCTGTCTAATGTTATTCCAAGATACTTCGGATTGGGGTCCGTTGGCAGTTGCTTTCCATCAATTGTAATATTCAGTTGTTGGTTTGCGCGGTGATTGTCCAGATGGAAAAGAGTTGTCACTGTTTTAGTGGTGTTCATTTGTAGATACCATGTCGTGAAGTATTCCTGGAGAGTGGTGAGATCAGCTGTGAGTTGGTTTTGAATCGTTGTTAGACAATTTCCTTGATAAGTTAGTGCCCAGTCATCCGCATAGCCGAATTTAAGACATTTGGTTTTAGGCATGTCTCTGATGTATACGTTGAATAGTGTAGGGGCCAGTACGGAGCCCTGAGGTACCCCGTTTTTTATTTTAAAAGTTTTGCTGGTGTCGGAACCTACACATGTGTAGAAGCGACGAGTACCTGTCATTTTTGATATGATTCGCAGCATGGTTCTGCATTTTATTATTTTTGCTAGTTTTAGTAGAAGACCATCATGCCATACTGTATCGTAGGCAGCTGATAAATCTACGAATATGGCTCCAGTTGTGTTTTTTAGTTCATATCCTGTTTCAATGTGTGATGTTAAAGCAAGGACTTGTTCACTGGTGCAACGATGTTTTCTAAACCCAGATTGTTCAGAGGGTAAGAATGGTTCGACCAGTGGCGTTATTCTGGCAAGTATGATTCTTTCCAGAACTTTGTAGGTGCAGCATAGAAGAGAAATTGGCCTGTAACTGCTTGGATTGGTTGGATCTTTTCCTGGTTTCAAAATTGCTATCACCTTTGCTATTTTCCAATCTTTGGGAAGTTTTCCGGTTTGAATAATGTCTGTCAATGCGGTCCTCAGCCATTGAAGACTGTTATTTCCTAAATGTTTCAGCATTTCAGGGTAAATTCCATCTATTCCAGCAGCTTTGCTCGCTTTTGTTTGCTTTAGCGACTCTTTTAATTCTGACATTAGTATATGTGATGACAGGTTGGAATCTTCCGTGTATGTGCGGTATAGTTGTTGATATTCTTTTCTTACAGATTTTTCAAAAGTGTGGTTTGGTTTATGGTGTCCTCGTTGTTTAATTTCCTTTGCGATTTGGTTTGCACTTATCGGAGCTGCAGTTTTGGGCTTTGATGTTGAATTAAGGTCCAGTTTATGTAGAAGTGCCCATGCTTTACGGCTTGAGTGTTTGAAGTCGAGATTTTCAACTGTACTGATCCATCTGTTTCTCCTGTCTTTATTAAGCGATGATAATAGTTGGTCTGCTGTATTATTGTCATTTGTTTCTTCGTAGGCTTTGAACAAGGCCTCACTTTCTTTTGACCAGCAGGGAACATACTTTTTTCGTCTACCTCTTGGAATGTAGCGTCTTGCACTTTTTAAAACTAGTTTGTGAAATCTGGGTATTGTTTGAGCTGATGGAGGAATATGGATGCATGTCTGGTCCACGGCTTTGGCAAAGTTTTCCCAATTAGCTTGTTCGAAGTTCCATCTGTTTTTTGGAAGGGAGTTGATGATAGGAATTTTTAATCCAACTGTAGTTATTATGGGCCGATGTTGGCTATGTGGAAAGGAGGGCAGAATTTCCGTAGATGCTGGCAATGGATCGAGGTTATCGTTTTTTGATACGAGGCATAGATCTGTTGAATAATCTTTGTTCCATCTTGAGGAATGAAAGGTACCATGGGTTTTGGGGTCGTATAGTAGATGAAGAATAATTTAATGAATTTGCATTTTAGAAATGCTAGTTAAATCTTGCATTAATCGGTGTAAGCTTATTTCATCAAATCCAACATCATGCAACGCATCCTTTTGACAGCAGTTGTCCTAACTGCTCTTGTATCAACCGGTAAGTTTGTTATCATGTTATAACTGAACTTAGTTTTTACTGGCACATATAAGACTTAAAAACAAACAGCCTCTTGAAGAATAATTTGCATGTTTATGTTTCGTTTGTCCATTTTTATGATAAGGTCGCAAGACTTGAGCTTGAGACAAAGAAATTAACTAGGAAACAAAAATCTCAAAACTAAAATTTATATTGGACATTCAATAAACTATTTTGTTTCAGCTGCCGGCATCAGCTGTTTCGTGTGCAGCTACGTTATAGTGTCAGGGATGGCATTTGATCCCTCAGGTTGCATGGGTCCTGCACCAAACGCGTCACTTACAGTTGAATGCTTCAACGCAGTGTCAACATGTCAAACGCTTTTCTCTATCCGACCACGTACGTATACGATGTTTAAGTGACTAGTTGTTCATTTTATGATGTTGGTTTGTTTTTCATGAAGTTGGGAGTGCCAATGCCACTTTAATTACCCGCCTTTGTGGTATTCCTGATCTTGCTGCTTCCACTGATGTATGTATCTCTGGAGACAACTGCACCATTTGCACGACAGGTAAACTATACCGAATAATGTTTGATTCGTTTGCGGAATGAACAGGGGTAAAACCCTGCAAATAAAAAAAGATCTTGTGCTTACAAATACCAGTTTTTGGAACCAGTTTAAAATACGACTCACATTTTAACACCAGCAAACCGTCAGCAAGTTTGAATCCCTGCTGTCGAGTTCACGTTGATTCATATTTTGCAGATAACTGCAACACCGGAAACGACCCATCCAGTGACGATGGAAACGGATCAACCAGTGTGAAGATCAACATTCCGACCATTGTGTTGACTTTGGTGGCAGGGCTGTTTTTCACGAAGCTTTGAAAACTATTAAAGTGTCACATCATTTTACATAGTCTGCAAAACATTTATACTCGCTCACCAAGCATTGATGTGAAATGTACAAAACTATTTGAAAGAAATAACTTAATAAAAACGTATCACTTCAATGCATAGACTATGTAGGTAGATGGTAAAAGGTCTGCATATTAAATTTCGTTAAATTGTCTTCAGGTCTGTTAACTGTGTTTTAGTTTTTTAGTTCAGTTTCCTATCGGCTTGTGAAAAGAACGGCTCAAATAAACTCATAAAGCGACATACCTTATTGCTCAAACGTTTCGGCAAATGCTCATGTCATCATCAGTGATATGAATCAGTCATTAAACGTTTGAACAGAACCGTATGTAATCTTCAGATAGGTTATCTGTGTTTTGTTTTTGAAGTTTAGTTGTACTTGTTTTGCTTAGTGAAAAGAAAAGCAAAACATCATATTACTGCGATCGTGATTTGGAGAAAACTTGGCCTTTGTAAGTACATGTTTTCCAGATAGACAATTTTTCAGCGGTTTGCTTTCGGCCCCATATCTACCTTATATTAAGTCGTGTTTGGGTGACATTTGTTAAGATTGTATAGTTTGTTTTCTTTTCTCGTTGGGTGTTGGGTCATTTTTTGATTTGTTTGACTAGACCAGTGGTTCCCAAACTGTGGGCCATGGCCCAGTAGTGGGCCACCAAGACATTTTCAATGGGCCACAGAGCCATTTGAATAGATTCTACTGTTTTGTTATACTGTAGATATTATGCGCTTTTTTTGGAAAAACGTAATTTTTGCAAAGAATTCTGAATCTTGTAGCCAAATTTCAGGAGCATGTATCTCATTAAAAATAAATTGCTAGAAAATTTCGCCTGTTCTTGAGTCATTTTTTTTGTTTGTGCCCAAATTTGCAGCACGTGGTGAGCCACGAATCGCTATTCAATAAACATTTGGGCCACAGACCAAAAAAGTATGGGAACCCCTGGACTAGACAATTGGTGATTTCAGTTTAGTCCAACCCGGGGTTTTGCTGCTTAAGAAAACACAAGCGACCGAGATAGGGTTAGAACCCACAACTGTGTGAGCACACTTGTTACAACACAAATCAAGTGATTGCGAATAATACACACACATACAAAACTGTGATCGGGATTCGTCTCCGGGAGTTGCTGGTTTAGAACCCCATAAAAAATATCTCACAATATAATCGTAGCAATTTATTTCTTACAAATAGTTTTGTACATTCCAAATCAATGCTTAGTGAGCGAGCATAAATGTTTTGAAGATACACTATGTATAATGATGTGAAAATTTGATTTAAAGCTTCGTGAAGCCCAACCACCAAAGCCAACATCATTGTAAGAATGTTGATCTTCACACTGATTGATCCGTTTCCACCGTCACTGGATGGGTCGTTTCCGGTGTTGCAGTTACCCGAGGGATCAAATACCCTCCCTGACGCGATAACGTAGCTGCACATGAAACAGCTGGTTCCAGCAGCTAAAACAAAAGGGTTCTTACCCTTCCTCGGTCACTGTGTTTCCTTGAGCAAGAAACTTGCGCAGCAATGCTCCAGTTGAACTGAACTGAAATCACCACTTGCCTCATCGAAAAAATCAAATAAAAAAATGATCTAACAGACAGACACCTCAATGGCGGGACCAAACGCATTCAGGCTTTATGCGCCCAAAGAAAAATGAAAACAAACAAACTATATAATCTTAACATACATGACACTCAAACACGGCTTAATATAGAGTGGTGTGTAGTAGTTATGGTGCCAACAGCAAACCGCTGACAAAATGTCTTTCTGGTTGCTAAAGAGCCAAGTTTTCTGCAAATCACAATTGCAGTTGTATGAGATTTTGCTTTCGACTTTTCTTTTCACTAAGGAAAGCAAATTCAACTAAACTAAAAAAACAGACCTGATCCGAAGAATGTATATATGGATCTGTTCATATCACTTATGATGACATGAGCATTAGCCGAAACGTTTAAACAATAATGTATGTCGCTTTATGAGTCTATTTGGGCCGCTATATTTAAATCTAAAAGAAGCTCATCTCAACTAAAAACTGAAACACAGGTAACAGAACGGAAGAAAATTTAACAAAACTTAATTTGCAAAGCTCTTACCATCTGCCTACATAGTCTATGCATTGAAGTGATACGTTTTTATTAATTTATTTCTTACAAATAATTTTGCACATTCCACACCAATGTATGGTAAGCGATTAGAAATGTTTTGAAGATACACTATGTATAGTGATGTGAAAGTTTTTAAAGCTTCATGAAAAACAGACCAACCCCCAAAGCCAGCATCATTGCTAGCATGTTAATCTTCACGCCGGTTGATCCGTTGGTGGTGTTGCAGTTATCTGCAAAGCAACATCAATTGATGTAAACATGGCTGTGCCTGTATAGTTAGATGGTGAGCACAAACTTCATTCGGGAAATTTTATTCCTCGTTTTTCAGTGTTAAAATCTGAATCAAGTTCAACCAAAAACCCTGTGTTATATAAAGGTACGGCCAGCAACCTGATCATGGCAATTGCATTTGGGCCCACAGTGGCAAAGGTTGCACACCACTGTTATAGAATGTCATCAATAAATTTATTTGCATTAACAATGTAAGGTTTGGTTTTAAACATCCACCAGAATAAGGATTTTGGGTTTGACCTAATTCGGTCGAAACTACTCGACTTTAAAGCCAAATATTCGGTTTCGGTCGGACCTTTTTGAGACAGGTTCGGTGCATAACTAATTTTTCGTTTTTCAACGGCGTTTGTTCAGCCAACTTTTACCACTAGTTATCCAGTTAACTTGGCCTAAGCTCACCTGTTGTACAAGTTATTACATTACAGGCGATGTTATTTGGGACACCTGCACATAAATCCACTGCCGGGTTGCCACAGACGCGCGTGAGAGCGGTTCCCTCAGCACCCGAAACTTCACAAAACAAACATGTTCAGTAAAAGTATATTTCGCCTAATACGTGCAAGAATCTTTAGTGTCTTATTCAAATAGAATGTGGAAATCGTTATAAGACTGTTAACATAATTGAGATCGATTCCCAGTATCAATTTATAAGGATTAATTATTACTAATTTTATTGTAATTATAATTGGTCTACTAAATATTCATCCAGCAATTCTACTTTTACGTACCAGATGATATGGCAACAGCCGTTTGGCATGTTGACACTCCGCTAGTACAGTTTACAACGTGCGTTTGACTTGGTGAAGGGCCCATGCAGGTCGAACCAATCACAACGCCTGCTACGTTGCCGTAGTTGCACACGAAACAGCTGATTCCGGCAGCTACAACAAAAAATAAAACGTCAAAACGTTTAAAAAAATGTTTTTGTAACATTAAATTTCTCTATCTCAAGCATTCTTAACGTGACGCTTTCAAGGAATCAGGAAAAAAAACAATCATACACAATAATATCGTGCATTATGCTGCAAAAGGTCCTTTTGGACCTGTCGTGTAAACGCATTCATTAAATAATTAGGTTCAGTTAAGATGCAATAACAACCTCACCAGTTGATGCGAGGGCAATCAGGAAAACTGCTGTCAAAACGATGTTTTGCATGATGTTAAATTTTGTTACAACTCAAACGTTCACCTAAATCTACCTGAAATGGGTATTTATTTTTAATTCAACTTATTGAATTCGACTTTATTTGAAGCACAAATCAGATCGCTGTTTTAAGCACACTTTGGCAGTTAAAACTGAACTTACAAGCAAAACGAGATCTCATAATCTAAATGATGCCCCTCTGACAAATATATTTTCGAACCAACGGTTCAACGAGACTTTTTCGCGTGACAATTAAAAAGGTGTTTCGCTTGGCAGGTCACAAAGTCAAGTCTGCGGGGATTTTGGCAGTGAAAAAAAGCCCAACTTTTTTCCGTTAAACCGCAATTTATTAACACGATGATACTAACTACTAACTTTTTTTTTAGACTTGTTCGTTGTGTTTGGCCTTAATTAAATGAGCATTCCTTTGTTTTGCATCCCTATTTTTTTCATCATTGATTGCAATAGTGAAGTCTAAGTGGCTTTAATAGTTTTTTCATGTTTTGCACAAAGTTTGTCAAATTTTCCTAAATGTTTGTCGTGAACCCTATGTCATTTGTTAAATTTTCATTTTGCACAAAAACACAAAAACAAAAGGTACCTCAACAACCCCACTATCACCACGGTTATTAGCCTTGTTATGTTCCCTGCTCTGGCGCATAATTCACGGATCAATGCATCTCTTTTGGTGCGTATTTTGTTTTGAAAAAAAGGCGAAACATTTTTTGCCCTTTACTCGGTTGTGGCATTAGGGCAGGGGTCGGCAACCTTTTAGGCGACGCGTGCCAATTTACTTGTTGCTTCCATACGTGTTAATGACCTGGCGTGCCACGTTTTTCTAAAGAATATTGGTTCGTGCCAGCTGATATCAATAATCAAGAGAAAGCAGAGTGTTTTGTGCATGTAAGACTTAATTTTAAGACAATGGTATGATAAAAACAATAAACAAGCAGTGTAACAGGCTAAATTGTTACTTCAATATAGGCTAAAGACGCAAATCGGTTGGCGTGCCATGAACAACCACCTCGCGTGTCAATCTTGGCACGCGTGCCAAACCAGGTTTCACTTTGAAGTTCAAACTAAGATTATACTGTGAGGTATTTTTTACGGAGATCAAATCCAGGAACTTGCCGGGGAACGAATCCCGATTACGTTTTCTTGTGTGTATATTATTTTCCTTTATCATTATTTCTTTATTTAATTCATCAAGCTAATTTATTTTGCTCAAGCATCAATTTGCAATCACTTGGTCTGTGTTGTAACAAGTGTGTTCACACAGTTGTGGGTTCTAACCCTACCTTGATCGCTTGTGTTTCTTTGAGCAGCAATACTCTGGTTCACCTAAACTGAAATCACCAATTTCCTAAATAGTTGAAAAAATAAAAAAAAGATCCAACAGACTTGCAATAAAAACAGGCAGCTCAACGGCGGATTCAAACGCATTCAGGGGTTTATTCGCCAAACGAGAAGTGAAAACAAACAAACTATATAATCTTAACAAACATGCCACCCAAACACGACTTAATATGAAGTAGTGCGAGATAGATATGGTGCCGAAAACAAACGGCTGACAAAATGTCTTTCTCGTTACTACACCTGTACTTTTCACCAAGCAAAACAGACTGAACTAAATTAAAAACACCCACACACAAACTCAGACATATTACATACGGATCCGTTCATAAGTTGTCCGATTTGTCTCATTCATATCACTGATCATGGCATGAGCATTTGCCGACACTTTTGAACAATAAAGTGTGGCGAAATTTTATTTGCTTGTTGGTTTTTGTCACCGTCACTTATTGTTTTCATTCTTTTTCGTTATGGCACCCTAATTACGTTTTTTTTGGAGGGGGGGGGGGGGGGGGGGGGGGGGGTGATTGGTTTGCAAGGCGTTGATTGCGCCGGAATGTGCCTTCTTGTTCCACATGCCTTAAATAGGGCGTCGTGGTGGTGGTGTTAGTGTTGGTTTTGATGGTGGGTTGCCACGTGCCCGGTGTAACGTACGTCGTTTTTACATTGTTTTAAATATAAGTCGCGCCCATAAGCTAAACCAGTGTGCGGGAGTAATTGGCTGTGGTGAGCCGTTATTGCAGGGTTCTCGACCGGTTGCGAATTAAGTAAGCAGGCTTGGTGTATAAGATCGATTTATCAGGCCTGCCGAAATAATTCGGTAACAAAAGCGTGTCGTTTTTTACGTCTATTTGGGCCGTTATTTTCATCATTAAAACAAACTTAACTCAAATAAATACTAAAACACAGATATCAGATCTAAAGTTAATTTAACAAAATTTCATGTACAAAGCTTTCATGTTGTACAACTATTGCGTCACCCATGCTCTGTGGCGCCCCCAGTCTCTCGTTTTGTAAGCCGTGACACTTCACGTGGCAGGAAATTCACGGAGTTGTTATTGGTGCTCGTGGAAGACAGATGTGTGATATATGATTTAAATACACATTGCAACAACTGACAACTGCAGGTCTACACCAAACTACAAAGGCGTGTTACATTTATACCAGCTACAATCTACATACATAGTATTTGTAATTAAGTGAGGCGGTTTTATTAATTTACACTACTCCAGTTTTGCGCTGGATATGGCAACCTCTAACTTCATGAAAAACAAACCAAAATCATAATAAAACTAAGAAATGGACAATCAGCCAGTCAATCATCTACTCCAAGGGTCACCTAACTTTTTTCACTGCGTGGCCGAGTAAGTTTAGTAATGATTCGCACAGGCCGCATAGTTTACATGCCCTAGCGCCGTCTTACCAAACTTAGCCTGCGAGGCAATGCTCTTCCCATGAATAACAACTCCCCACTTTTCACAGTCGCTTTCCAAGCATGGAGTATAGCATTTCATTCCCACTAATAGCCCACCCGTGCACTCTGGCGCTAAAAAGGCCTCGCTAAAAAGGAATTTCACAACATGCTGCAACTGGGCATTATTCGACGTTCTTCCACCAGCTCATGGGCATCGCCTCTGAATATGGTTTTAAAGTTGTCAGGTGAGTGACGCCCCTGCGGTGATTACCGGCGTCTTAACGTCTGATCGTTACGACATTCCGCTCGGCTAACACCTGGTACCTGTGGCACCTGATGACATCGCGAAAACTACAGCCATTACCCGTTTGGCCTTTTTGAATACCTTCGCATGCCATTCGGCTTAACAAACGCGGCACAGGCCTTTTAGCGAATGATCGACACGATATGTCAATCTTTGGACTTTGTGTTCGTCTATCTTGATGACATCCTTGTCGCCAAAATGTCTCTGTCCGAGCACTACGACCATTTAAAGCGCGGTTTTTAACAACTTTTCGACCATTACCTTTTATCAACCTGGGAAAGTGCAAGTTTGGAGTTTCCTAAATTGATTTTCCGGTGCATCGCGTTGACAGTACCGGCGCCCGGCCCATTCCCAACAAAGTCGAGACTCCTATTTATGAGGCACTTCTGGCAAGATTTAGCTTTCTCGGGGGCAAAAGCCGCCCTGACGAACGCTTGTTGTATTTTGTTGCATTTGTCTCCAATATTTCAGAAGCTGCCAACCAAAGTAAATTAATATTTTCCAACAAAATTACAGTCCACCAGAACTAGTGGATTGCCTATACCGAATATATTGAACTCATTAAACTGCTTTAAGTGAAGTTTAACTTACTGAAGATGCCAACTGATGTTTTGAACTGAAAACAATCTAGCCTAGTGGTTCTTCACTTTTTCCTTGCTGCACCCCTTTCAGATCACCAACCAATTTTCCCACCCCTTTCTGTAATTGCTTAAATAACAAAACCATTGTAATTTACTTTTACACAAGCATCACCGCATCCCCCTAGGAACAGTTTTCGCACCCCTGGTTAAGAACCCCTGCCCTAGCCGCTGAACTTTTGCTTGGACTGTTACTATAACAACCAAATTACACTGGTAAAACGTTTATTTTAAAATAACACGTGGTCAGTTAGTGCACAAATTGGGGAAATAATTAGTATACAATCTATGTTCAACACGTTTTATGTAGAGATTGGTTAGTGGTACAACTCAACCCATTAAATGATGAAGTGTTTTATTTACACGTTGTAACCTAAGCACGTTGCTATTATCATTACACTCAGACAGCTGTGGCAAAACTGTACCTTAGCTCAAAACTGTACAGTCATGAAACGTTTTTTTTTCAGAGCTTCATAAAAAACAGACCAACCACCAAAGCCAACATCATTGCCAGCATGTTAATTTTCACACCGGTTGATCCGTTGATCGTGTTGCATTTATCTGCAAAACAACATCAATTGATGTAAACATAGTGTCATTGTGCTAATATAGTTTTATGGTGGGCACAGATTATTATTCGCGAAGTTTGATTCCTCTTTTTTTAATCTACTTTGAAAAATCTACATTTAGCGTTGAAATCTACATTAAGCCAAACCAAAATACGTTGCGAGGTAAGTCCAATTTATACATCTAACGTTTGAAAGTTATAGACCGACGATCGGTTATGATATCCTAATTATTCAATGCAAGGATTTCGCCTAACTGGCATCTTTAGGTGTTTTAAAACCACTGGATAAAACATAATAGAAGATGATTACGTAAGGCTCGGTTTAAAACATCCATAAGAAGAGGGGCTCGAACCAAACTTTTTGAAAAGAGTCCAGATTGGCCTCGTCTCACCTCTTGTGCAAGTTACTATGTTGCAAACGATGTCATCTGGGACATCTGCACATAAATCCACCGTCTGAGTTCCACAAGAGCGCACAATTCCACTTCCTGTAACGCTCGCCACTTGATAAAACAAACACATAATAAGTGATCTACGAGCTAAGAAATCAGCTATCAAGCATCGTCTTATACGCACAAATTGATGATAAAACAACAGTTTGACATGTTGTCACTGCGCTAGTGCAGTTGAGTATATGTGATGAATCTGGCGAAGGGCCTAAGCAGCTTGCTGAACCAGACACAACTCCTCCTACGTCGGTGTATGTGCAAGTAAAGCAGCTGATTCCGGAAGCTATAACAAGAGATAAGACGTAAAAAAGTTAAAGTTTGTTTTTGTATCATTATATTTATCTGCCTCAAGCATTTGTAACCTAACGCCTTAAAAGAAAACAGGAAAAATACAAACATATACAATAATAACGTGTATGCAAATTATGCTGCCTGCAAACTTTATAAAAAACAAATTATGCTTAAAGTACTTTTGTACATGTCGTATAAACGCATTCATTCAACAACTAGGTTTAATTAATTTAATCACAAACATAACTGAGTATTTCAAGTTTATAGAGCTCTTCTGGCAAATGGTTGTATATGACATCGAAACGATGGAATAAAAATACATTTGCCAGATGACCTCCATAAACTTGATATTATGCCTGGCAGCAATAGCTTATGTATAACTGAGTACTTGTGTATGTAGAATACATCGTGCAGACGTTTTAACAATTGTTGTTACCATTATTAATGTAGTGTGTCAATCGAGTTAGAACAGGGTTTAATGCAATGTGTGTGGAGTGACGTCACAGAAAGTAACACGGAACGGTCGATTAGAAGGATAGCGTTGATAAAAAGATAAAAGCAGGAGATATGGGTTATTACTTTTTAAGTAAGTGTATAGTGTTCATAGGTGTACCTAGTATGTAACAAACTTACCAGTTGATGCAACAGCAATCAGGGCAAGCGCTTTCAAAACGATGGCTTGCATGATGTGAACTTAAATAAGTCAAGCTCACACTTAAATATACCTGAATTGGATGCCCATTTTTAATTCAAATTGTCGAATCTAACTTCATTTTAAAGTACACATCACATCGCCGTTTTTAAACACACTTCACCTACTCTTACTTTCGTTAAAATTCCACTCACAGGCTAACCGATATCTTAATACACCCACGTTGCAACGAGACTTTTTTTTGCGTGGCAATTGAAAAAAAATGTTTCGCTTGGCAAGTCACAACCCTCAGTCAGCAGGGGCTTTTGGAAGTGGAAAAAAACAACTTTTTTCCGTTAAACCGCGATTCAAGAACCCGATGGTACCAACTTTTTGGCTTGCTTGCAGTGCTCAATCTCAACTAAATGAGCATTCCTTTGTTCTGTATCTCTAATTTTTCACCAATGATTGCGAGTGCAACTAAAAAGCATTTAATTTTTGTATAATTAATAATGTTTGAAAAAATAAAATAAATGGACAAAGAGAAAATTCCGGGATAGAATTTTTCGCTGAAATTGTCCCAGAATCCCGGGAAAGAAACTCTAGTGTCAATGCTATTAAGCGAATTTTTTTGTCATAAACCGGACAGTTTCAAAGCTTTAGAGCTAGTACGCCATATACTCCCAGTAGCTTAGGTTATTATTTTCGTGTTTAAAGAGTTTAAAACTAGTAATGTGTCAGGGCTGTTTTTATTGTACAAATTAGTGTATTAGTGTACGATATCAATGGTAAATTGTAAATGCTCGCTACAACAACCCTGCCATTCGTAAACAACCTCAGTTGCGAACGTTCAAAATTGGCAACCTCAGTGCCTTTTTTAGAATAATGTACAAAGTGGAACTGTCTTCGTCGGCAACTACTATGCTCCAGTAGTTTTTAAGCCGCGCTCTGCATGATGTTCAAGTTGCTGGAAACCGAACTATTTGTTAAGTCTGTAAGTTGACTTTCAACGACGTTTTTCCAGGAACCGTTTGTTGACTGAAGTAGCAAAGTGATTTCCACTTAAAACAATAATTTAATGAATTTGCATTTTAGAAATGCTAGATAAATCTTGCAATAATTAGTGTAAGCTTATTTCATCAAATTCAACATCATGCAACGCATCCTTTTGACAGCAGTTGTCTTAATTGCTCTTGTATCAACCGGTAAGTTCGTTTTCATGTTATAACTGAACTTAGTTTTTACTGGCACATGTAAGACTTAAAAACAAACAGCCTCTTGAAGAATAATTTGCATGTTTATGTTTCGTTTGTCCTTTTATATGATAAGGTCGCAAGACTTGAGCTTGAGACAAAGAAATTAACTAGGAAACAAAAATCTCAAAACTAAAATTTATATTGGACATTAAATAAACTATTTTGTTTCAGCTGCCGGTATCAGCTGTTTCGTGTGCAGCTACGTTATCGCGTCAGGGATGGCATTTGATCCATCGGGTTGCATGGGTCCTGCACCAAACGCGTCACTTACAGTTGAATGCATCAACGCAGTGTCAACATGTCAAACGCTTTTCTCTATCGAACCTCGTACGTATACGATTTTTAAGTGACTGGTTGTTGTTTTATGATGTTGGTTTGTTTTTCATGAAGTTGGGAGTGCCAATGCCACTTTAATTACCCGCCTTTGAGGTATTTCTGATCTTGCTGCTTCCACTGATGTATGTATCTCTGGAGACAACTGCACCATTTGCACGACAGGTTAACTATACCGAATAATGTTTGATTCGTTTGCGGAATGAACAGGGGTAAAACCCTGCAAATAAAAAAAGATCTTGTGCTTACAAATACCAGTTTTTGGAACCAGTTTAAAATACGACTCACATTTTAACACCAGCAAACCGTCAGCAAGTTTGAATCCCTGCTGTCGAGTTCACGTTGATTCATATTTTGCAGATAACTGCAACACCGGAAACGACCCATCAAGTGACGATGGAAACGGATCAACCAGTGTGAAGATCAACATTCCGACAATTGTGTTGACTTTGGTGGCAGGGCTGTTTTTCACGAAGCTTTAAAAACTATTAAACTGTCACATCATTATACATAGTCTTCAAAACATTGATACTCGCTCACCAAGCATTGATGTGAAATGTACAAAACTATTTGAAAGAAAGAAATTAATAAAAACTTATTACTTAATTACATAGACTATGTAGGTAGATGGTAAAAGGTCTGCATATTAAATTTCGTTAAATTGTCTTCAGGTCTGTTAACTGTGTTTTAGTTTTTTAGTTCAGTTTCCTATCGGCTTTTGAAACGAACGGCACAAATAAACTCATAAAGCGACATACCTTATTGCTCAAACGTTTCGGCAAATGCTCATGTCATCATCAGTGATATGAATCAGTCATTAAACGTTTGAACAGAACCGTATGTAATCTTCAGATAGGTTATCTGTGTTTTGTTTTTGAAGTTTAGTTGTACTTGTTTTGCTTAGTGAAAAGAAAAGCAAAACATCATATTACTGCGATCGTGATTTGGAGAAAACTTGGCCTTTGTAAGTACATGTTTACCAGATAGACAATTTTTCAGCCGTTTGCTTTCGGCACCATATCTACCTTATATTAAGTTTTGTTTGGGTGACATTTGTTAAGATTGTATAGTTTGTTTTCTTTTCTCGTTGGATGTTGGGTCATTTTTTGATTTGTTTGACTAGACCAGTGGTTCCCAAACTGTGGGCCATGGCCCAGTAGTGGGCCACCAAGACATTTTCAATGGGCCACAGAGCCATTTGAATAGATTCTACTGTTTTGTTATACTGTAGATATTATGCGCTTTTTTTGGAAAAACGTAATTTTTGCAAAGAATTCTGAATCTTGTAGCCAAATTTCAGGAGCATGTATCTCATTAAAAATAAATTGCTAGAAAATTTCGCCTGTTTTTGAGTCATTTTTTTTGTTTGTGCCCAAATTTGCAGCACGTGGTGAGCCACGAATCGCTATTCAATAAACATTTGGGCCACAGACCAAAAAAGTATGGGAACCCCTGGACTAGACAATTGGTGATTTCAGTTTAGTCCAACCCGGGGTTTTGCTGCTTAAGAAAACACAAGCGACCGAGATAGGGTTAGACCCACAACCGTGTGAACACACTTGTTACAACACAAATCAAGTGATTGCGAATAATATACACACATACAAAACCGTGATCGGGATTCGTCTCCGGGAGTTGCTGGTTTAGAACCCCGTAAAAAATATCTCACAGTATAATCGTAGCAATTTATTTCTTGTGAATACTTTGGTACATTCCAAATCAATGCTTAGTGAGCGAGTATAAATGTTTTGAAGATACACTATGTATAATGATGTGAAAATTTGATTTAAAGCTTCGTGAAAAACAGACCAACCACCAAAGCCAACATCATTGTAAGAATGTTGATCTTCACACTGATTGATCCGTTTCCACCGTCACTGGATGGGTCGTTTCCGGTGTTGCAGTTATCTGCAAAAATATCAATCGATGTGAACTCGGCAGCAGGGTTTCATACTTGCTGACGGTTTGCTGGTGTTAAAATTTGAGTCATATTTTAAACTGGTTCCAAAAACTGGTATTTGTAAGCACAAGATCTTTTTTATTTACGGAATTTTATCCCTGTTCATCCCGCTAACCAATCTAAATTTATTTGGTCTAGTTTTACCTGTTGTGCAAATGGTGCAAATGTCAGCTCCAGGGATACATACATCAGTGGAAACAGCAAGATCAGGAATATCATAAAAAAAACCAACATCATAAAAAAACCAGTCACTTAAAAACCGTATACGTACGTGGTCGGATAGACAAAAGCGTTTGACATGTTGACACTGCGTTGATGCAGTCAGACTTAAGTGACACGTTTGGTGAAGGACCCACGCAACCCGAGGGATCAAATACCCTCCCTGACGCGATAACGTAGCTGCACATGAAACAGCTGATTCCAGCAGCTAAAACAAAAGGGTTCTTACCCTTCCTCGGTCACTGTGTTTCCTTGAGCAAGAAACTTGAGCAGCAATGCTCCAGTTGAACTGAACTGAAATCACCACTTGCCTGATCGAAAAAATCAAATAAAAAAATGATCTAATAGAGAGACACCTCAATGGCGGGACCAAACGCATTCAGGCTTTATGCGCCAAAAGAAAAATGAAAACAAACAAACAAACAAACAAACAAACTATATAATCTTAACCTACATGACACTCAAACGCGGCTTAATATAGAGTATGGTGTGTAGTAGTTATGGTGCCAAAAGCAAACCGCTGACAAAATGTCTTTCTGGTTGCTAAAGAGCCAAGTTTTCTGCAAATCCCAATCGCAGTTGTATGAGATTTTGCTTTCGACTTTTCTTTTTACTAAGGAAAGCAAATTCAACTAAACTAAAAAAGCAGACCTGATCCGAAGAATGAATCTGTTCATATCACTTATGAAAACAAACACCTGATCCGAAAAAGAATCTGTTCATATCACATTATGATGACATGAGCATTTGCCGAAACGTTTAAACAATAATGTATGTCGCTTTATGAGTCTATTTGGGCCGCTATATTTAAAACTAATAAAGCTCATCTCAACTAAAAAACTGAAACACAGGAAACAGAACGCAAGAAAATTTAACAAAACTTAATATGCAAAGCTCTTACCATCTGCCTACATAGTCTATGCATTGAAGTGATACATTTTTATTAATTTATTTCTTACAAATAATTTTACACATTCCACACCAATGTATGGTAAGCGATTAGAAATGTTTTGAAAATACACTATGTATAGTGATGTGAAAGTTTTTAAAGCTTCATGAAAAACAGACCAACCCCCAAAGCCAGCATCATTGCTAGCATGTTAATCTTCACGCCGGTTGATCCGTTGGTGGTGTTGCAGTTATCTGCAAAGCAACATCAATTGATGTAAACATGGCTGTGCCTGTATAATTAGATGGTGAGCACAAATTTCATTCGGGAAATTTTATTCCTCGTTTTTCAGTGTTAAAATCTGAATCAAGTTCAACCAAAAACCCTGTGTTATATAAAGGTACGGCCAGCGACCTAATCATGGCAATTGCATTTGGGCCCACAGTGGCAAAGGTTGCACACCCCTGGTTTAGAATGTCATCAATACATTTTTTAACAATGTAAGGTTTGGTTTTAAACATCCACCAGAATAAGGATTTTGGGTTTGACCTAATTCGGTCGAAACTACTCGACTTTAAAGCCAAATATTCGGTTTCGGTCGGACCTTTTTGAGACAGGTTCGGTGCATAACTAATTTTTCGTTTTTCAACGGCGTTTGGTGAGCCAACTTTTGCCACTAGTTATCCAGTTAACTTGGCCTAAGCTCACCTGTTGTGCAAGTTATTACGTTGCAGGCGATGTTATTTGGGACACCTGCACATAAATCCACTGCCGGGTTGCCACAGACGCGCGTGAGAGCGGTTCCCTCAGCACCGGAAACTTCACAAAACAACAATGTTCAGTAAAAGTATATTTCGCCTAATATATGCAAGAATCTTTAGTGTCTTATTCAAATAATGTGGAAATCGTTATAAGACTGTTAACATAATTGAGATCGATTCCCAGTATCAATTTATAAGGATTAATTATTACTAATTGTATTGTAATTATCATTGGTCCACTAAATATTCATCCAGCAATTCTACTTTTACGCACCAGATGATATGACAACAGCCGTTTGGCATGTTGACACTCCGCTAGTGCAGTTTACAACGTGCGTTTGACTTGGTGAAGGGCCCATGCAGGTTGAACCAACCACAATCCCTGCTGCGTTGCCGTAGTTGCACACGAAACAGCTGCTTCCGGAAGCTACAACAAAAAATAAAACGTCAAAAAATTTAAAAAAAAATGTTTTTGTAACTTTATATTTCTCTGTCTCAAGCATTCGTAACGTGACGCTTTCAAGGAATCAGGAAAAAAACAATCGTACACAATAATATCGTGCATTATGCTGCAAAAGGTCCTTTTGGACCTGTCGTGTAAACGCATTCAATAAATAATTAGGTTCAGTTAAGATGCAATAACAACCTCACCAGTTGATGCGAGGGCAATCAGGAAAACTGCTGTCAAAACGATGTTTTGCATGATGTTAAATTTTGTTACAAGTCAAACGTTCACCTAAATATACCTGAAATGGGTATTTATTTTTAATTCAACTTATTGAATTCGACTTTATTTGAAGCACAAATCAGATCGCTGTTTTAAGCACACTTTGGCAGTTAAAACTCAACTTACAAGCAAAACGAGATCTCATAATCTAAATGATGCCCCTCTGACAAATATATTTTCGAACCAACGGTTCAACGAGACTTTTTCGCGTGACAATTAAAAAGGTGTTTCGCTTGGCAGGTCACAAAGTCAAGTCTGCGGGGATTTTGGCAGTGAAAAAAAGCCCAACTTTTTTCCGTTAAACCGCAATTTATTAACACGATGATACTAACTACTAACTTTTTTTTTAGACTTGTTCGTTGTGTTTGGCCTTAATTAAATGAGCATTCCTTTGTTTTGCATCCCTATTTTTTTTCATCATTGATTGCAATAGTGAAGTCTAAGTGGCTTTAATAGTTTTTTCATGTTTTGCACAAAGTTTGTCAAATTTTCCTAAATGTTTGTCGTGAACCCTATGTCATTTGTTAAATTTTCATTTTGCACAAAAACACAAAAACAAAAGGTACCTCAACAACCCCACTATCACCACGGTTATTAGCCTTGTTATGTTCCCTGCTCTGGCGCATAATTCACGGATCAATGCATCTCTTTTGGTGCGTATTTTGTTTTGAAAAAAAGGCGAAACATTTTTTGCCCTTTACTCGGTTCTGGCATTAGGGCAGGGGTCGGCAACCTTTTAGGCGACGCGTGCCAATTTACTTGTTGCTTCCATACGTGTTAATGACCTGGCGTGCCACGTTTTTCTAAAGAATATTGGTTCGTGCCAGCTGATATCAATAATCAAGAGAAAGCAGAGTGTTTTGTGCATGTAAGACTTAATTTTAAGACAATGGTATGATAAAAACAATAAACAAGCAGTGTAACAGGCTAAATTGTTACTTCAATATAAAGACGCAAATCGGTTGGCGTGCCATGAACAACCACCTCGCGTGTCAATCTTGGCACGCGTGCCAGGGGTTGCCGACCCCTGCATTAGGGTATGTGAGGAAACTACCAGGTTTCACTTTGAAGTTCAAACTAAGATTATACTGTGAGGTATTTTTTACGGAGATCAAATCCAGGAACTTGCCGGGGAACGAATCCCGATTACGTTTTCTTGTGTGTATATTATTTTCCTTTATCATTATTTCTTTATTTAATTCATCAAGCTAATTTATTTTGCTCAAGCATCAATTTGCAATCACTTGGTCTGTGTTGTAACAAGTGTGTTCACACAGTTGTGGGTTCTAACCCTACCTTGATCGCTTGTGTTTCTTTGAGCAGCAATACTCTGGTTCACCTAAACTGAAATCACCAATTTCCTAAATAGTTGAAAAAATAAAAAAAAGATCCAACAGACTTGCAATAAAAACAGGCAGCTCAACGGCGGATTCAAACGCATTCAGGGGTTTATTCGCCAAACGAGAAGTGAAAACAAACAAACTATATAATCTTAACAAACATGCCACCCAAACACGACTTAATATGAAGTAGTGCGAGATAGATATGGTGCCGAAAACAAACGGCTGACAAAATGTCTTTCTCGTTACTACACCTGTACTTTTCACCAAGCAAAACAGACTGAACTAAATTAAAAACACCCACACACAAACTCAGACATATTACATACGGATCCGTTCATAAGTTGTCCGATTTGTCTCATTCATATCACTGATCATGGCATGAGCATTTGCCGACACTTTTGAACAATAAAGTGTGGCGAAATTTTATTTGCTTGTTGGTTTTTGTCACCGTCACTTATTGTTTTCATTCTTTTTCGTTGTGGCACCCTAATTACGTTTTTTTTGGGGGGGTGATTGGTTTGCAAGGCGTTGATTGCGCCGGAATGTGCCTTCTTGTTCCACATGCCTTAAATAGGGCGTCGTCGTGGTGGTGTTAGTGTTGGTTTTGGTGGTGGGTTGCCACGTGCCCGGTGTAACGTACGTCGTTTTTACATTGTTTTAAATATAAGTCGCGCCCATAAGCTAAACCAGTGTGCGGGAGTAATTGGCTGTGGTGAGCCGTTATTGCAGGGTTCTCGACCGGTTGCGAATTAAGTAAGCAGGCTTGGTGTATAAGATCGATTTATCAGGCCTGCCGAAATAATTCGGTAACAAAAGCGTGTCGGTTTTTACGTCTATTTGGGCCGTTATTTTCATCATTAAAACAAACTTAACTCAAATAAATACTAAAACACAGATATCAGATCTAAAGTTAATTTAACAAAATTTCATGTACAAAGCTTTCATGTTGTACAACTATTGCGTCACCCATGCTCTGTGGCGCCCCCAGTCTCTCGTTTTGTAAGCCGTGACACTTCACGTGGCAGGAAGTTCACGGAGTTGTTATTGGTGCTCGTGGAAGACAGATGTGTGATATATGCTTTAAATACACATTGCAACAACTGACAACTGCAGGTCTACACCAAACTACAAAGGCGTGTTACATTTATACCAGCTACAATCTACATACATAGTATTTGTAATTAAGTGATGCGTTTTTAATAGTTTACACTTCTCCAGGGGTCACCTAACATTTTTCACTGCGGGCCAGCTAATTTTAATCATAATTCGAGTGGGCCGCATAGTTTACAGGCACTTGCGCCATTTTTCCAAACTTAGCCCGCGAGGCGATGTTTATAGTGACGCCACGATACGGCACCCATATCCGGACGTAGGGTACACGTCTGGTAACCATGCATTTCCCTTCCGGCAAATTTCGATGGCAATTTGTTTCTCGCGAGGCGCCGAGTTTCTGAGGGTACAACCTTAAGCACCAACGCCTCATCAATACCGAAACCTTCTCCAGCGTTGCACTGGGCTAGGTATCGCAATCAGCGTCAAACTTAATGCTGTTTCCGCCGTCAGTCTATGCTCGACTATTGGCAGAGTTCGCAGGCATAACAACTCACTTCACAGCCGCTTCCCAAGCATGGAGTTCAGCATTTCATTCCCACTAACTGCCCACCAGTGCACTCTCTCGCCCGTCGTCTCCCTTCCGAGAAACTCAGCATCGCTAAAAAGGAATTGCACAACATGCTGGAACTGGGCATTATTCGACGTTCTTCCAGTCCATGGGCCTCGCCACTGCACATGGTTCCAAAGTCGTCCGGTAGATGACGCCTCTGCGGCGGTTACCGCTGTCACCCAGCCTGATCGTTACGCCATTTCTTACATTCAAGACTTTTCAGATCGGTTGGTAGGATCTAGTTTTTTTTCAAAATGTGACCTTGTTCGCGGCTACCACCAGGTACCTGTGGCATCTGATGACATCGCGAAAACCGCGGTCATTACCCCTTTCGGCCTTTTTTAATCCCTTCGCATGCCATGCGGCCTAAAAACAGGCCTTATAGCAAATGCTGGACACTGTATGTCAATCTTTGGACTTTGTGTTCGTCTAGTCTAGATGATATCCTGGTCACAAGAAAGTCTCTGTCCAAACACTACGACCATTTAAAGCGCTTTTTAAACAGTATTTCGACCATGGCCTTGTCATCAACCTGGAAAAGTGCACGTTTGGAGTTTCCCAAATTGATTTTCTGGGGTATCGCGTTAGTACCGGCGCTACCGGCGCCCGGCCCCTTCCCAACAAAGTCGAAGCTATTCAAACTTTTCTGCGTCCCACTACTGTCAAAGGCCTTCTGGAGTCAGGTGTGGCAAACTAACCGTTTCATTCCTGGCGCAGCACGCATTTATGACTCCTATTTATGAGGCACTTACGGGCAATCCTACAGCGTTGCTTTGGGGTAACAGGTTAGATTTAGCTTTCCGCCCTAGCGCACGCTACGCTGTTGCATTTGTCTCCAATTTTTCAGAAGCTGCCAACCAAAATAAACTAATATTTCCCAACAAAATCACGGTGAACCATGACTAGTGGAGACGCTACACCGAATATATTGAACTCTTTAAATTGCTCCAAATGAAATTTAACTTACTGAAGACACCAACTGATGTTTTGAACTGAAAAACACACCAGCCGCTGAACCGCTGAATTACACTGGTAAAACGTTTATTTTAAAATAACATGTGGTCAGTTAGTGCACAAATTGAGAAATAATTGAATGTATGTTTAACACTTTTTATTTAGAGATTGGTTAGTGGTACAACACAACCTATTAAATGATGAAGTGTTATTTTGGCACGTTGCTATTGTCATGACAATCAGACAGCTGTGGCAAAACTTATCGCAAAAATTAATGTACAGTCATTAAACGTTTTTTTCAAAGCTTCATGAAAAACAGACCAATCACCAAAGCCATCATCATTGCCAGCATGTTAATCTTCACACCGGTTGATCCGTTGATGGTGTTGCAGTTATCTGCAAAGCAAAATCAATTGATGTAAACATGGCTGTGCTTGTATAATTAGATGGTGGGCACAAATTTCATTCGGGAAATTTTATTCCTCTTCTTCAGCGTTAAAATCTGAATTAAGTGCAAACAAAATATGTTGCGACCCAAGTCCAATTTAGATATCGACCGTTTGGAAGTTTTAGACCTAATTGTTGTATCTGAAACACACGAGACACGTTGTCTGGAAAATATTAGGTGTTTTGTTCAACTAACGTTTTGTAAACGTTCAATAAATTTACGTGCAATAACAATGTGACTGAGCGTTCTTATACTGGGCAATATCAGACCCTCCAACAGGCAACATGGTCATTGACGATCACTGTTTATGACAAAAAATAACTGAGAATGGAAAATGATTTCCAAGTAACAGAATCGGTGAATGAATTTACATGCAATACATGCGTTTCGCCTAAATCTTTAGGTTTTACAAAACGTCTACATAACCACTGGATAAAACATAATAAAAGATGAATACGCAAGGTTCGGTTTAAAACATCCGTAAGAAGAAGGGATTCTTAAAATGTTCGGTTTTGACCCGAACATTTTAAGAAGAGATTGGTTTTGGCTCACCTGTTGTGCAAGTTACTGTGTTGCAAACGATAGTACTTGGGGCACCTGCACATACATCCACCGCCGGGTTGCCACAAGAGCGCACAATTCCACTTCCAGTAACGCCCGCAACTTCATAAAACATACACATAATAATTAGTCTGTAAATTAAGCAACCAGTTATCGAGCACCCTTTTATACGTACTAGTTGATGAGGTAACAACAGTTTGGCATGTCGTCACTGCGATAAAGCAGTTGACAATATGTGATGAATTTGGTGAAGGGCCCAAGCAGCTTGCTGAACCAGCTGGAGCTCCCGTTAAGTCGCTGAAGATGCAAGTGAAGCAGCTGATCCCGGCAGCTACAACAAAATATTTCTAATGAATTCAGAAAGTACAGTTTTGTTTTCTGTTTTGGTAAATTTCTCTGACCATTCGTAACCTGACGCTATCAAAGAATCTGGAAAAAAACAATCATATAGTATAATATCGTACTTAAAGAGTATGCTGCAAATGGTCCTTAAAAGGTCTTTTGCTGGAACTGTCGTATTCATTTAGCATCCATTTAACAACCAGGTTTAATTAATTTAATCACAAACATAACTGATTACTTGTGTATGTAGAATACATCACGCAGACGTTTTAACAATCGCTGTTGCCATTATTAATGCAGTTTGTCAAGTTAGAACAGGGTTTAATACAATTTGCGTGGATGAAAGTTACAGGCAGTAACACGGAACGGGCGATTAGAAGGGTAGCGTTGACAAAAAGATAAAAACAGGAGATATGGGTTATTACTTTTTAAGTAAGTGTATAGTGTTCATAGGTGTACCTAGTATGTAATAAACTTACCAGTTGATGCAACAGCAATCAGGACAAGCGCTTTCAAAACGATGGCTTGCATGATGTGAAATTAAATGAGTCAAGCTCACACTTAAATATACCTGAATTGGATGCCCATTTTTAATTCAAATTGTCGAATCCAACTTTATTTTAAAGTACACATCACATCGCTGTTTTTAAACACACTTCACCTACTCTTACTCTCGTTAAAATTCCAACTCACAGGCTAACCGATATCGCAATACACCCACGTTGCAACGAGACTTTTTTTTGCGTGGCAATTAAAAAAAATGTTTCGCTTGGCAAGTCACAACCCTCAGTCAGCAGGGGCTTTTGGAAGTGGAAAAAAACAACTTTTTTCCGTTAAACCGCGATTCAAGTACCCGAAGGTACCAACTTTTTGGCTTGCTTGCAGTGCTCAATCTTAACTAAATGAGCATTCCTTTGTTCTGTATCTCTAATTTTTCACCAATGATTGCGAGTGCAACTAAAAAGCATTTAATGTTTGTATAATTAATAATGTTTGAAAAAATAAAATAAATGGACAAAGAGAAAATTCCGGGATAGAATTTTTCGCTGAAATTGTCCCAGAATCCCGGGAAAGAAACTCTAGTGTCAATGCTATTAAGCGAAATTTTTTGTCATAAACCGGACAGTTTCAAAGCTTTAGAACCAGTACGGTAAATTATGTGCAAATAGTGTGCAATATTATTGGTGAATTGTAAATGCCGCTACACCAAGCCTGTCCGCCGTAAACAACCTCAATATATAAGCTATTGCTGCCAGGCATAATATGAAGTTTGTAGAGCTTTTCTGGCAAATGTAATTTTATTCCGACGTTTCGACGTCCTATACAGGTCGTCTTCATCAGGGTAAATAACACTGAGTGTGACTAGTACAGTACACGAGAAACAAAATCCATTGAATCCTTTGTTTATCGTGTACTGTACTAGTCACACTCAGTGTTATTTACCCTGATGAAGACGACCTGTATAGGACGTCGAAACGTCGGAATAAAATTACATTTGCCAGAAGAGCTCCACAAACTTAGTAAACAACCTCAGTTGTGAAAAGACCATTAAGTTCAAAATTGGCAACTTCAAAGCCTTTTTTCAGAATAATGCTTAAAGTGGAACTGCAATTGTCGGCTACTTCTATGCAATAGTAGTTTTAAGCCGCGCTCTGTATTATGTTCAAGTTGCTGGAAAAAGAACTATTTGTTAAGTCTGTAAGTTGACTTTCAACGACGTTTTACCAGGAACTGTTTGTTGGCAAAAGTAGCAAAGTCATTCCAACTTGAAACAATAATTAAATGAATTTGCATTTTAGAAATGCAAGTTGCATCTTGCAATAATCAGTGTAAGCTTATTTCATCAAATCCAACATCATGCAACGCATCCTTTTGACAGCAGTTGTCCTAATTGCTCTTGTATCAACCGGTAAGTTCGTTTTCATGTTATAACTGAACTTAGTTTTTACTGGCACATGTAAGACTTAAAAACAAACAGCCTCTTGAAGAATAATTTGCATGTTTATGTTTCGTTTGTCCTTTTATATGATCAGGTCGCAAGACTTGAGCTTGAGACAAAAATCTCAAAACTAAAATTTATATTGGACATTAAATAAACTATTTTGTTTCAGCTGCCGGCATCAGCTGTTTCGTGTGCAGCTACGTTATCGCGTCAGGGATGGCATTTGATCCCTCGGGTTGCCTGGGTCCTGCACCAAACGCGTCACTTACAGTTGAATGCATCAACGCAGTGTCAACATGTCAAACGCTTTTCTCTATCCGACCACGTACGTATACGATTTTTAAGTGACTGGTTGTTGTTTTATGATGTTGGTTTGTTTTTCATGAAGTTGGGAGTGCCAATGCCACTTTAATTACCCGCCTGTGTGGTATTCCTGATCTTGCTGCTTCCACTGATGTATGTATCTCTGGAGACAACTGCACCATTTGCACGACAGGTAAACTATACCGAATAATGTTTGATTGGTTTGCGGAATGAACAGGGGTAAAACCCTGCAAATAAAAAAAGATCTTGTGCTTACAAATACCAGTTTTTGGAACCAGTTTAAAATACGACTCACATTTTAACACCAGCAAACCGTCAGCAAGTTTGAATCCCTGCTGTCGAGTTCACGTTGATTCATATTTTGCAGATAACTGCAACACCGGAAACGACCCATCAAGTGACGATGGAAACGGATCAACCAGTGTGAAGATCAACATTCCGACCATTGTGTTGACTTTGGTGGCAGGGCTGTTTTTCACGAAGCTTTAAAAACTATTAAACTGTCACATCATTATACATAGTCTTCAAAACATTTATACTCGCTCACCAAGCATTGATGTGAAATGTACAAAACTATTTGAAAGAAAGAAATTAATAAAAACTTATTACTTAATTACATAGACTATGTAGGTAGATGGTAAAAGGTCTGCATATTAAATTTCGTTAAATTGTCTTCAGGTCTGTTAACTGTGTTTTAGTTTTTTAGTTCAGTTTCCTATCGGCTTTTGAAACAAACGGCACAAATAAACTCATAAAGCGACATACCTTATTGCTCAAACGTTTCGGCAAATGCTCATGTCATCATCAGTGATATGAATCAGTCATTAAACCTTTGAACAGAACCGTATGTAATCTTCAGATAGGTTATCTGTGTTTTGTTTTAGAAGTTTAGTTGTACTTGTTTTGCTTAGTGAAAAGAAAAGCAAAACATCATATTGCTGCGATCGTAATTTGGAAAAAACTTGGCCTTTGTAAGTACATGTTTTCCAGATAGACAATTTTTCAGCGGTTTGCTTTCGGCACCATATCTACCACGCACTACCTTATATTAAGTCGTGTTTGGGTGACATTTGTTAAGATTGTATAGTTTGTTTTCTTTTCTCGTTGGGTGTTGGGTCATTTTTTGATTTGTTTGACTAGACCAGTGGTTCCCAAACTGTGGGCCATGGCCCAGTAGTGGGCCACCAAGACATTTTCAATGGGCCACAGAGCCATTTGAATAGATTCTACTGTTTTGTTATACTGTAGATATTATGCGCTTTTTTTGGAAAAACGTAATTTTTGCAAAGAATTCTGAATCTTGTAGCCAAATTTCAGGAGCATGTATCTCATTAAAAATAAATTGCTAGAAAATTTCGCCTGTTTTTGAGTCATTTTTTTTGTTTGTGCCCAAATTTGCAGCACGTGGTGAGCCACGAATCGCTATTCAATAAACATTTGGGCCACAGACCAAAAAAGTATGGGAACCCCTGGACTAGACAATTGGTGATTTCAGTTTAGTCCAACCCGGGGTTTTGCTGCTTAAGAAAACACAAGCGACCGAGATAGGGTTAGAACCCACAACTGTGTGAACACACTTGTTACAACACAAATCAAGTGATTGCGAATAATACACACACATACAAAACTGTGATCGGGATTCGTCTCCGGGAGTTACTGGTTTAGAACCCCATAAAAAATATCTCACAATATAATCGTAGCAATTTATTTCTGATGAATAGTTTTGTACATTCCAAATCAATGCTTAGTGAGCGAGTATAAATGTTTTGAAGATACACTATGTATAATGATGTGAAAATTTGATTTAAAGCTTCGTGAAAAACAGACCAACCACCAAAGCCAACATCATTGTAAGAATGTTGATCTTCACACTGATTGATCCGTTTCCACCGTCACTGGATGGGTCGTTTCCGGTGTTGCAGTTATCTGCAAAAATATCAATCGATGTGAACTCGGCAGCAGGGTTTCATACTTGCTGACGGTTTGCTGGTGTTAAAATGTGAGTCATATTTTAAACTGGTTCCAAAAACTGGTATTTGTAAGTACAAGATCTTTTTCATTTACGGAATTTTATCCCTGTTCATCCCGCTAACCAATCTAAATTTATTTGGTCTAGTTTTACCTGTTGTGCAAATGGTGCAAATGTCAGCTCCAGGGATACATACATCAGTGGAAACAGCAAGATCAGGAATATCATAAAAAAACCAACATCATAAAAAAACCAGTCACTTAAAAACCGTATACGTACGTGGTCGGATAGACAAAAGCGTTTGACATGTTGACACTGCGTTGATGCAGTCAGACTTAAGTGACACGTTTGGTGAAGGACCCACGCAACCCGAGGGATCAAATACCCTCCCTGACGCGATAACGTAGCTGCACATGAAACAGCTGATTCCAGCAGCTAAAACAAAAGGGTTCTTACCCTTCCTCGGTCACTGTGTTTCCTTGAGCAAGAAACTTGAGCAGCAATGCTCCAGTTGAACTGAACTGAAATCACCACTTGCCTCATCGAAAAAATCAAATAAAAAAATGATCTAATAGAGAGACACCTCAATGGCGGGACCAAACGCATTCAGGCTTTATGCGCCAAAAGAAAAATGAAAACAAACAAACAAACAAACTATATAATCTTAACCGACATGACACTCAAACGCGGCTTAATATAGAGTATGGTGTGTAGTAGTTATGGTGCCAAAAGCAAACCGCTGACAAAATGTCTTTCTGGTTGCTAAAGAGCCAAGTTTTCTGCAAATCCCAATCGCAGTTGTATGAGATTTTGCTTTCGACTTTTCTTTTTACTAAGGAAAGCAAATTCAACTAAACTAAAAAAGCAGACCTGATCCGAAGAATGAATCTGTTCATATCACTTATGAAAACAAACACCTGATCCGAAAAAGAATCTGTTCATATCACATTATGATGACATGAGCATTTGCCGAAACGTTTAAACAATAATGTATGTCGCTTTATGAGTCTATTTGGGCCGTTATATTTAAAACTAATAAAGCTCATCTCAACTAAAAAACTGAAACACAGGAAACAGAACGCAAGAAAATTTAACAAAACTTAATGTGCAAAGCTCTTACCATCTGCCTACATAGTCTATGCATTGAAGTGATACGTTTTTATTAATTTATTTCTTATAAATAATTTTACACATTCCACACCAATGTATGGTAAGCGATTAGAAATGTTTTGAAGATACACTATGTATAGTGATGTGAAAGTTTTTAAAGCTTCATGAAAAACAGACCAACCACCAAAGCCAGCATCATTGCTAGCATGTTAATCTTCACGCCGGTTGATCCGTTGGTGGTGTTGCAGTTATCTGCAAAGCAACATCAATTGATGTAAACATGGCTGCGCCTGTATAGTTAGATGGTGACCACAAATTACATTCGGAAAATTTTATTCCTCGTTTTTCAGTGTTAAAATCTGAATCAAGTTCAACCAAAAACCTTGTGTTATATAAAGGTACGGCCAGCGACCTGATCATGGCAATTGCATTTGGGCCCACAGTGGCAAAGGTTGCACACCACTGTTATAGAATGTCATCAATAAATTTATTTGCATTAACAATGTAAGGTTTGGTTTTAAACATCCACCAGAATAAGGATTTTGGGTTTGACCTAATTCGGTCGAAACTACTCGACTTTAAAGCCAAATATTCGGTTTCGGTCGGACCTTTTTGAGACAGGTTCGGTGCATAACTAATTTTTCGTTTTTCAACGGCGTTTGTTCAGCCAACTTTTACCACTAGTTATCCAGTTAACTTGGCCTCAGCTCACCTGTTGTACAAGTTATTACATTGCAGGCGATGTTATTTGGGACACCTGCACATAAATCCACTGCCGGGTTGCCACAGACGCGCGTGAGAGCGGTTCCCTCAGCACCCGAAACTTCACAAAACAAACATGTTCAGTAAAAGTATATTTCGCCTAATACGTGCAAGAATCTTTAGTGTCTTATTCAAATAGAATGTGGAAATCGTTATAAGACTGTTAACAGAATTGAGATCGATTCCCAGTATCAATTTATAAGGATTAATTATTACTAATTGTATTGTAATTATAATTGGTCTACTAAATATTCATCCAGCAATTCTACTTTTACGCACCAGATGATGTGGCAACAGCCGTTTGGCATGTTGACACTCCGCTAGTACAGTTTACAACGTGCGTTTGACTTGGTGAAGGGCCCATGCAGGTCGAACCAATCACAACGCCTGCTACGTTGCCGTAGTTGCACACGAAACAGCTGATTCCGGCAGCTACAACAAAAAATAAAACGTCAAAACGTTTAAAAAAATGTTTTTGTAACATTAAATTTCTCTATCTCAAGCATTCTTAACGTGACGCTTTCAAGGAATCAGGAATAAAACACAATCGTATAAAATAATATCGTGCATTATGCTACAAAAGATCCGTTTGGACCTGTCGTGTAAACGCATTCAATAATTAGGTTCAGTTAATCTGAAATAACAAACTCACCAGTTGATGCAAGGGCAATCAGGACAACTGCTGCCAAAAGGATGTTTTGCATGATGTTAAATTTAGTTACAACTCAAACGTTCACCTAAATATACCTGAAATGGGTATTTATTTTTAATTCAACTTATTGAATTCGACTTTATTTGAAGCACAAATCAGATCGCTGTTTTACGCACACTTTGGCAGTTAAAACTGAACTTACAAGCAGAACGAGATCTCATAATCTAAATGATGCTCCTCTGACAAATATATTTTCGAACCAACGGTTCAACGAGATTTTTTCGCGTGACAATTGAAAAGGCGTTTCGCTTGGCAGATCACAACCCTCATCAAGCCAGGGGGAATTTTGGCAGTGAAAAAAAACAACTCTTTTCCGTTGAACCGCGATTCATGAACACGATGGTACTAACTTTTAGACTGGTCTGTTGTGCTCGGCCTTAACTAAGTGAGCATTACTTTGTTTTGTATCCCTATTTTCATCAATGATTGCAATAGTTAAGGTTTTGACGATTTTTGAATGTTTTGTACAAAGTTCGTTAAATTTTCCTAAATATTTTTCGTGAAACCTATGTCATTTGTTAAGTTTTCATTTTGTACACAAACACACAAACAAATTGGGACCGGGAAAGAAACTCCGGTGTGTATGCTATAAACCCGACAAATTTAAAGCATTAGAGTCAGTACGCCATATACTTCCAGTGGCTTTGGTTATTATTTTCGTGTTTAAAGAGTTCAAAACTGGTAAATTATGTGCAAATAGTGTGCAATATTATTGGTGAATTGTAAATGCCGCTACACCAAGCCTGTCCGCCGTAAACAACCTCAATATATAAGCTATTGGTGCCAGGCATAATATGAAGTTTGTAGAGCTCTTCTGGCAAATGTAATTTTATTCCGACGTTTCGACGTCCTATACAGGTGTGACTAGTACAGTGCACCCTAAACAAAGGATCGATAAACAGAGGCTTCAAAGGATTTTTCCTTTGTTTTATCGTGTACTGTACTAGTCGCATTCAGTGTTATTTACCCTGATAAAGACGACCTGTTAGGACGACGTCGAAACGTCGGAATAAAATGACATTCGCCGGAAGAGCTCAACAAACATGGTAAACAACCTCAGTTGTGAAAAACTATTTCAAAGTTGGCAAACCTCAGTGCCCTTTTTCAGAATAATGCTTAAAGTGGAACTGCAATTGTCGGCTACCACCATGCAATAGTAGGGTTAGGCCGCGCTCTGTATTATGTTCAAGCTGCTGGGAAAAGAACAATTTGTTAAGTCTGTAAGTTGACTTTCAACGACGTTTTACCAGTAACTATTGATTGACTGAAGTAGAAAAGTGATTTCAACTTGAAACAATAATTAAATGAATTTGCATTTTAGGAATGCTAGTTAAATCCTGCAATAATCAGTGTGGGCTTATTTCATCTAAACCAACATCATGCAGCAACCTTTTGACAGCAGTTGCCGTAATTGCTCTTGTATCAACCGGTAAGTCTGTTATCATGTTATAACTGAAATTAGTTTTTACTGGCACATGTAAGACTTAAAAACAAACAGCTCCTTGAAGAATAACTTGTATATTTGTGTTTCGATTGACCGTTGCTTTGATAAGGTCACACGACTTAAGCTTGAGACGAAAGAATTAACAAGGAAACCAAAATCGCAAAAAATAAAATTTTTATTAGACGTAAAACAAACACTTTTTTGTTTCAGCTGCGGGCCTTAGCTGCTTCGTCTGCGGCTACGTTGTAGTGTCAGGGATGGTATTTGATCCATCGGGTTGCATGGGCCCTTTACCAAACGCGTCACTTAAGTATAACTGCACCAACGCAGTGTCAACATGTCAAACGCTTTTGTCTATCCGACCACGTACGTATAAGATGTTTGTGTGACTTGTTGTGCATTTTTTTGTTTTTTTATGATGTTGGTTTGTTTTTCATGAAGTTGGGAGTGCCAATGCCACTTTAATTACACGCCTTTGTGGCATTCCTGATCTTGCTGCTTCGACTGATGTATGTTTCCCTGGAGCTGGAGCTCACAACTGCACCATTTGCACGACAGGTAAAACTATACCAAATAATTTTTGATTGGTTTGCGGAATGAACAGGGGTAAAATCCAGCAAATAAAAAAAGATCTTGTGATAGCAACTACGGGTTTATGTAAACAGTTTGAAATATGAACCACATTTTAACATCAGCAAACCGTCAACAAGTTTGAAACCCTAGTGCCGAGTTCACGTTGATTGATATCTTTGCAGATAACTGTAACACCGGAAACGACCCATCCAGTGACGATGGAAACGGATCAACCAGTGACGATGGAAACGGATCAACCAGTGTGAAGAACAGCATTCTGACCATGGTGTTGATTTTGGTGGCAGGGCTGTTTTTCACGAAGCTTTGAAAACTATCAAACTTTCACATTATTATACATAGTTTGTCTTCAAAACATTTATACTCGCTTACCATGCATTGATGTGAAATGTACAAAACTATTTAAAAGAAACAACTTAATAAAAACGTATCACTTCAATGCATAGACTATGTAGGTAGATGGTAAAAGGTCTGCATATTAAATTTCGTTAAGTTGTCTTCAGGTCTATTATCTGTGTTTCAGTTTTTTAGTTCAGTTTCCTATCGGCTTCTGAAACGAACGGCACAAATAAACTCATAAAGTGACATACCTTATTGCTCAAACGTTTCGGCAAATGCTCATGTCATCATCAGTGATATGAATCAGTCATTAAACCTTTGAACAGAACCGTATGTAATCTTCAGATAGGTTATCTGTGTTTTGTTTTTGAAGTTTAGTTGTACTTGTTTTGCTTAGTGAAAAGAAAAGCAAAACATCATATTACTGCGATCGTGATTTGGAGAAAACTTGGCCTTTGTAAGTACATGTTTTCCAGATAGACAATTTTTCAGCGGTTTGCTTTCGGCCCCATATCTACCTTATATTAAGTCGTGTTTGGGTGACATTTGTTAAGATTGTATAGTTTGTTTTCTTTTCTCGTTGGGTGTTGGGTCATTTTTTGATTTGTTTGACTAGACCAGTGGTTCCCAAACTGTGGGCCATGGCCCAGTAGTGGGCCACCAAGACATTTTCAATGGGCCACAGAGCCATTTGAATAGATTCTACTGTTTTGTTATACTGTAGATATTATGCGCTTTTTTTGGAAAAACGTAATTTTTGCAAAGAATTCTGAATCTTGTAGCCAAATTTCAGGAGCATGTATCTCATTAAAAATAAATTGCTAGAAAATTTCGCCTGTTCTTGAGTCATTTTTTTTGTTTGTGCCCAAATTTGCAGCACGTGGTGAGCCACGAATCGCTATTCAATAAACATTTGGGCCACAGACCAAAAAAGTATGGGAACCCCTGGACTAGACAATTGGTGATTTCAGTTTAGTCCAACCCGGGGTTTTGCTGCTTAAGAAAACACAAGCGACCGAGATAGGGTTAGAACCCACAACTGTGTGAACACACTTGTTACAACACAAATCAAGTGATTGCGAATAATACACACACATACAAAACTGTGATCGGGATTCGTCTCCGGGAGTTGCTGGTTTAGAACCCCATAAAAAATATCTCACAATATAATCGTAGCAATTTATTTCTTACAAACAGTTTTGTACATTCCAAATCAATGCTTAGTGAGCGAGCATAAATGTTTTGAAGATACACTATGTATAATGATGTGAAAATTTGATTTAAAGCTTCGTGAAGCCCAACCACCAAAGCCAACATCATTGTAAGAATGTTGATCTTCACACTGATTGATCCGTTTCCACCGTCACTGGATGGGTCGTTTCCGGTGTTGCAGTTACCCGAGGGATCAAATACCCTCCCTGACGCGATAACGTAGCTGCACATGAAACAGCTGGTTCCAGCAGCTAAAACAAAAGGGTTCTTACCCTTCCTCGGTCACTGTGTTTCCTTGAGCAAGAAACTTGCGCAGCAATGCTCCAGTTGAACTGAACTGAAATCACCACTTGCCTCATCGAAAAAATCAAATAAAAAAATGATCTAACAGACAGACACCTCAATGGCGGGACCAAACGCATTCAGGCTTTATCCGCCCAAAGAAAAATGAAAACAAACAAACTATATAATCTTAACATACATGACACTCAAACACGGCTTAATATAGAGTGGTGTGTAGTAGTTATGGTGCCAACAGCAAACCGCTGACAAAATGTCTTTCTGGTTGCTAAAGAGCCAAGTTTTCTGCAAATCACAATTGCAGTTGTATGAGATTTTGCTTTCGACTTTTCTTTTCACTAAGGAAAGCAAATTCAACTAAACTAAAAAAACAGACCTGATCCGAAGAATGTATATATGGATCTGTTCATATCACTGATGATGACATGAGCATTAGCCGAAACGTTTAAACAATAATGTATGTCGCTTTATGAGTCTATTTGGGCCGCAATATTTAAATCTAAAAGAAGCTCATCTCAACTAAAAACTGAAACACAGGTAACAGAACGGAAGAAAATTTAACAAAACTTAATTTGCAAAGCTCTTACCATCTGCCTACATAGTCTATGCATTGAAGTGATACGTTTTTATTAATTTATTTCTTACAAATAATTTTGCACATTCCACACCAATGTATGGTAAGCGATTAGAAATGTTTTGAAGATACACTATGTATAGTGATGTGAAAGTTTTTAAAGCTTCATGAAAAACAGACCAACTCCCAAAGCCAGCATCATTGCTAGCATGTTAATCTTCACGCCGGTTGATCCGTTGGTGGTGTTGCAGTTATCTGCAAAGCAACATCAATTGATGTAAACATGGCTGTGCCTGTATAGTTAGATGGTGAGCACAAACTTCATTCGGGAAATTTTATTCCTCGTTTTTCAGTGTTAAAATCTGAATCAAGTTCAACCAAAAACCCTGTGTTATATAAAGGTACGGCCAGCAACCTGATCATGGCAATTGCATTTGGGCCCACAGTGGCAAAGGTTGCACACCACTGTTATAGAATGTCATCAATAAATTTATTTGCATTAACAATGTAAGGTTTGGTTTTAAACATCCACCAGAATAAGGATTTTGGGTTTGACCTAATTCGGTCGAAACTACTCGACTTTAAAGCCAAATATTCGGTTTCGGTCGGACCTTTTTGAGACAGGTTCGGTGCATAACTAATTTTTCGTTTTTCAACGGCGTTTGTTCAGCCAACTTTTACCACTAGTTATCCAGTTAACTTGGCCTAAGCTCACCTGTTGTACAAGTTATTACATTGCAGGCGATGTTATTTGGGACACCTGCACATAAATCCACTGCCGGGTTGCCACAGACGCGCGTGAGAGCGGTTCCCTCAGCACCCGAAACTTCACAAAACAAACATGTTCAGTAAAAGTATATTTCGCCTAATACGTGCAAGAATCTTTAGTGTCTTATTCAAATAGAATGTGGAAATCGTTATAAGACTGTTAACAGAATTGAGATCGATTCCCAGTATCAATTTGGATGTATAAGGATTAATTATTACTAATTGTATTGTAATTATAATTGGTCTACTAAATATTCATCCAGCAATTCTACTTTTACGCACCAGATGATATGGCAACAGCCGTTTGGCATGTTGACACTCCGCTAGTACAGTTTACAACGTGCGTTTGACTTGGTGAAGGGCCCATGCAGGTCGAACCAATCACAACGCCTGCTACGTTGCCGTAGTTGCACACGAAACAGCTGATTCCGGCAGCTACAACAAAAAATAAAACGTCAAAACGTTTAAAAAAATGTTTTTGTAACATTAAATTTCTCTATCTCAAGCATTCTTAACGTGACGCTTTCAAGGAATCAGGAAAAAAAACAATCATACACAATAATATCGTGCATTATGCTGCAAAAGGTCCTTTTGGACCTGTCGTGTAAACGCATTCATTAAATAATTAGGTTCAGTTAAGATGCAATAACAACCTCACCAGTTGATGCGAGGGCAATCAGGAAAACTGCTGTCAAAACGATGTTTTGCATGATGTTAAATTTTGTTACAAGTCAAACGTTCACCTAAATATACCTGAAATGGGTATTTATTTTTAATTCAACTTATTGAATTCGACTTTATTTGAAGCACAAATCAGATCGCTGTTTTAAGCACACTTTGGCAGTTAAAACTGAACTTACAAGCAAAACGAGATCTCATAATCTAAATGATGCCCCTCTGACAAATATATTTTCGAACCAACGGTTCAACGAGACTTTTTCGCGTGACAATTAAAAAGGTGTTTCGCTTGGCAGGTCACAAAGTCAAGTCTGCGGGGATTTTGGCAGTGAAAAAAAGCCCAACTTTTTTCCGTTAAACCGCAATTTATTAACACGATGATACTAACTACTAACTTTTTTTTTAGACTTGTTCGTTGTGTTTGGCCTTAATTAAATGAGCATTCCTTTGTTTTGCATCCCTATTTTTTTCATCATTGATTGCAATAGTGAAGTCTAAGTGGCTTTAATAGTTTTTTCATGTTTTGCACAAAGTTTGTCAAATTTTCCTAAATGTTTGTCGTGAACCCTATGTCATTTGTTAAATTTTCATTTTGCACAAAAACACAAAAACAAAAGGTACCTCAACAACCCCACTATCACCACGGTTATTAGCCTTGTTATGTTCCCTGCTCTGGCGCACAATTCACGGATCAATGCATCTCTTTTGGTGCGTATTTTGTTTTGAAAAAAAGGCGAAACATTTTTTGCCCTTTACTCGGTTGTGGCATTAGGGCAGGGGTCGGCAACCTTTTAGGCGACGCGTGCCAATTTACTTGTTGCTTCCATACGTATTAATGACCTGGCGTGCCACGTTTTTCTAAAGAATATTGGTTCGTGCCAGCTGATATCAATAATCAAGAGAAAGCAGAGTGTTTTGTGCATGTAAGACTTAATTTTAAGACAATGGTATGATAAAAACAATAAACAAGCAGTGTAACAGGCTAAATTGTTACTTCAATATAAAGACGCAAATCGGTTGGCGTGCCATGAACAACCACCTCGCGTGTCAATCTTGGCACGCGTGCCAGGGGTTGCCGACCCCTGCATTAGGGTATGTGAGGAAACTACCAGGTTTCACTTTGAAGTTCAAACTAAGATTATACTGTGAGGTATTTTTTACGGAGATCAAATCCAGGAACTTGCCGGGGAACGAATCCCGATTACGTTGTTTTGTGTGTATATTATTTTCCTTTATCATTATTTCTTTATTTAATTCATCAAGCTAATTTATTTTGCTCAAGCATCAATTTGCAATCACTTGGTCTGTGTTGTAACAAGTGTGTTCACACAGTTGTGGGTTCTAACCCTACCTTGATCGCTTGTGTTTCTTTGAGCAGCAATACTCTGGTTAACCTAAACTGAAATCACCAATTTCCTAAATAGTTGAAAAAATAAAAAAAAAGATCCAACAGACTTGCAATAAAAACAGGCAGCTCAACGGCGGATTCAAACGCATTCAGGGGTTTATTCGCCAAACGAGAAGTGAAAACAAACAAACTATATAATCTTAACAAACATGCCACCCAAACACGACTTAATATGAAGTAGTGCGAGATAGATATGGTGCCGAAAACAAACGGCTGACACAATGTATTTCTCGTTACTACACCTGTACTTTGCACCAAGCAAAACAGACCGAACTAAATTAAAAACACCCACACACAAACTCAGACATATTACATACGGATCTGTTCATAAGTTGTCCGATTTGTCTCATTCATATCACTGATCATGGCATGAGCATTTGCCGAAACTTTGGAACAATAAAGTGTAGCGAAATTTTATTTGCTTGTTGGTTTTTGTCACCGTCACTTATTGTTTTCATTCTTTTTCGTTGTGGCACCCTAATTACGTTTTTTTTTTGGGGGGGGGGGGGGGGGGGTGATTGGTTTGCAAGGCGTTGATTGCGCCGGAATGTGCCTTCTTGTTCCACATGCCTTAAATAGGGCGTCGTGGTGGTGGTGTTAGTGTTGGTATTGGTGGTGGGTTGCCACGTGCCCGGTGTAACGTACGTCGTTTTTACATTGTTTTTAATATAAGTCGCGCCCATAAGCTAAACCAGTGTGCGGGAGTAATTGGCTGTGGTGAGCCGTTATTGCAGGGTTCTCGACCGGTTGCGAATTAAGTAAGCAGGCTTGGTGTATAAGATCGATTTATCAGGCCTGCCGAAATAATTCGGTAACAAAAGCGTGTCGTTTTTTACGTCTATTTGGGCCGTTATTTTCATCATTAAAACAAACTTAACTCAAATAAATACTAAAACACAGATATCAGATCTAAAGTTAATTTAACAAAATTTGATGTACAAAGCTTTCATGTTGTACAACTATTGCGTCACCCATGCTCTGTGGCGCCCCCAGTCTCTCGTTTTGTAAGCCGTGACACTTCACGTGGCAGGAAGTTCACGGAGTTGTTATTGGTGCTCGTGGAAGACAGATGTGTGATATATGCTTTAAATACACATTGCAACAACTGACAACTGCAGGTCTACACCAAACTACAAAGGCGTGTTACATTTATACCAGCTACAATCTACATACATAGTATTTGTAATTAAGTGATGCGTTTTTAATAGTTTACACTTCTCCAGGGGTCACCTAACATTTTTCACTGCGGGCCAGCTAATTTTAATCATAATTCGAGTGGGCCGCATAGTTTACAGGCACTTGCGCCATTTTTCCAAACTTAGCCCGCGAGGCGATGTTTATAGTGACGCCACGATACGGCACCCATATCCGGACGTAGGGTACACGTCTGGTAACCATGCATTTCCCTTCCGGCAAATTTCGATGGCAATTTGTTTCTCGCGAGGCGCCGAGTTTCTGAGGGTACAACCTTAAGCACCAACGCCTCATCAATACCGAAACCTTCTCCAGCGTTGCACTGGGCTAGGTATCGCAATCAGCGTCAAACTTAATGCTGTTTCCGCCGTCAGTCTATGCTCGACTATTGGCAGAGTTCGCAGGCATAACAACTCACTTCACAGCCGCTTCCCAAGCATGGAGTTCAGCATTTCATTCCCACTAACTGCCCACCAGTGCACTCTCTCGCCCGTCGTCTCCCTTCCGAGAAACTCAGCATCGCTAAAAAGGAATTGCACAACATGCTGGAACTGGGCATTATTCGACGTTCTTCCAGTCCATGGGCCTCGCCACTGCACATGGTTCCAAAGTCGTCCGGTAGATGACGCCTCTGCGGCGGTTACCGCTGTCACCCAGCCTGATCGTTACGCCATTTCTTACATTCAAGACTTTTCAGATCGGTTGGTAGGATCTAGTTTTTTTTCAAAATGTGACCTTGTTCGCGGCTACCACCAGGTACCTGTGGCATCTGATGACATCGCGAAAACCGCGGTCATTACCCCTTTCGGCCTTTTTTAATCCCTTCGCATGCCATGCGGCCTAAAAACAGGCCTTATAGCAAATGCTGGACACTGTATGTCAATCTTTGGACTTTGTGTTCGTCTAGTCTAGATGATATCCTGGTCACAAGAAAGTCTCTGTCCAAACACTACGACCATTTAAAGCGCTTTTTAAACAGTATTTCGACCATGGCCTTGTCATCAACCTGGAAAAGTGCACGTTTGGAGTTTCCCAAATTGATTTTCTGGGGTATCGCGTTAGTACCGGCGCTACCGGCGCCCGGCCCCTTCCCAACAAAGTCGAAGCTATTCAAACTTTTCTGCGTCCCACTACTGTCAAAGGCCTTCTGGAGTCAGGTGTGGCAAACTAACCGTTTCATTCCTGGCGCAGCACGCATTTATGACTCCTATTTATGAGGCACTTACGGGCAATCCTACAGCGTTGCTTTGGGGTAACAGGTTAGATTTAGCTTTCCGCCCTAGCGCACGCTACGCTGTTGCATTTGTCTCCAATTTTTCAGAAGCTGCCAACCAAAATAAACTAATATTTCCCAACAAAATCACGGTGAACCATGACTAGTGGAGACGCTACACCGAATATATTGAACTCTTTAAATTGCTCCAAATGAAATTTAACTTACTGAAGACACCAACTGATGTTTTGAACTGAAAAACACACCAGCCGCTGAACCGCTGAATTACACTGGTAAAACGTTTATTTTAAAATAACATGTGGTCAGTTAGTGCACAAATTGAGAAATAATTGAATGTATGTTTAACACTTTTTATTTAGAGATTGGTTAGTGGTACAACACAACCTATTAAATGATGAAGTGTTATTTTGGCACGTTGCTATTGTCATGACAATCAGACAGCTGTGGCAAAACTTATCGCAAAAATTAATGTACAGTCATTAAACGTTTTTTTCAAAGCTTCATGAAAAACAGACCAATCACCAAAGCCATCATCATTGCCAGCATGTTAATCTTCACACCGGTTGATCCGTTGATGGTGTTGCAGTTATCTGCAAAGCAAAATCAATTGATGTAAACATGGCTGTGCTTGTATAATTAGATGGTGGGCACAAATTTCATTCGGGAAATTTTATTCCTCTTCTTCAGCGTTAAAATCTGAATTAAGTGCAAACAAAATATGTTGCGACCCAAGTCCAATTTAGATATCGACCGTTTGGAAGTTTTAGACCTAATTGTTGTATCTGAAACACACGAGACACGTTGTCTGGAAAATATTAGGTGTTTTGTTCAACTAACGTTTTGTAAACGTTCAATAAATTTACGTGCAATAACAATGTGACTGAGCGTTCTTATACTGGGCAATATCAGACCCTCCAACAGGCAACATGGTCATTGACGATCACTGTTTATGACAAAAAATAACTGAGAATGGAAAATGATTTCCAAGTAACAGAATCGGTGAATGAATTTACATGCAATACATGCGTTTCGCCTAAATCTTTAGGTTTTACAAAACGTCTACATAACCACTGGATAAAACATAATAAAAGATGAATACGCAAGGTTCGGTTTAAAACATCCGTAAGAAGAAGGGATTCTTAAAATGTTCGGTTTTGACCCGAACATTTTAAGAAGAGATTGGTTTTGGCTCACCTGTTGTGCAAGTTACTGTGTTGCAAACGATAGTACTTGGGGCACCTGCACATACATCCACCGCCGGGTTGCCACAAGAGCGCACAATTCCACTTCCAGTAACGCCCGCAACTTCATAAAACATACACATAATAATTAGTCTGTAAATTAAGCAACCAGTTATCGAGCACCCTTTTATACGTACTAGTTGATGAGGTAACAACAGTTTGGCATGTCGTCACTGCGATAAAGCAGTTGACAATATGTGATGAATTTGGTGAAGGGCCCAAGCAGCTTGCTGAACCAGCTGGAGCTCCCGTTAAGTCGCTGAAGATGCAAGTGAAGCAGCTGATCCCGGCAGCTACAACAAAATATTTCTAATGAATTCAGAAAGTACAGTTTTGTTTTCTGTTTTGGTAAATTTCTCTGACCATTCGTAACCTGACGCTATCAAAGAATCTGGAAAAAAACAATCATATAGTATAATATCGTACTTAAAGAGTATGCTGCAAATGGTCCTTAAAAGGTCTTTTGCTGGAACTGTCGTATTCATTTAGCATCCATTTAACAACCAGGTTTAATTAATTTAATCACAAACATAACTGATTACTTGTGTATGTAGAATACATCACGCAGACGTTTTAACAATCGCTGTTGCCATTATTAATGCAGTTTGTCAAGTTAGAACAGGGTTTAATACAATTTGCGTGGATGAAAGTTACAGGCAGTAACACGGAACGGGCGATTAGAAGGGTAGCGTTGACAAAAAGATAAAAACAGGAGATATGGGTTATTACTTTTTAAGTAAGTGTATAGTGTTCATAGGTGTACCTAGTATGTAATAAACTTACCAGTTGATGCAACAGCAATCAGGACAAGCGCTTTCAAAACGATGGCTTGCATGATGTGAAATTAAATGAGTCAAGCTCACACTTAAATATACCTGAATTGGATGCCCATTTTTAATTCAAATTGTCGAATCCAACTTTATTTTAAAGTACACATCACATCGCTGTTTTTAAACACACTTCACCTACTCTTACTCTCGTTAAAATTCCAACTCACAGGCTAACCGATATCGCAATACACCCACGTTGCAACGAGACTTTTTTTTGCGTGGCAATTAAAAAAAATGTTTCGCTTGGCAAGTCACAACCCTCAGTCAGCAGGGGCTTTTGGAAGTGGAAAAAAACAACTTTTTTCCGTTAAACCGCGATTCAAGTACCCGAAGGTACCAACTTTTTGGCTTGCTTGCAGTGCTCAATCTTAACTAAATGAGCATTCCTTTGTTCTGTATCTCTAATTTTTCACCAATGATTGCGAGTGCAACTAAAAAGCATTTAATGTTTGTATAATTAATAATGTTTGAAAAAATAAAATAAATGGACAAAGAGAAAATTCCGGGATAGAATTTTTCGCTGAAATTGTCCCAGAATCCCGGGAAAGAAACTCTAGTGTCAATGCTATTAAGCGAAATTTTTTGTCATAAACCGGACAGTTTCAAAGCTTTAGAACCAGTACGGTAAATTATGTGCAAATAGTGTGCAATATTATTGGTGAATTGTAAATGCCGCTACACCAAGCCTGTCCGCCGTAAACAACCTCAATATATAAGCTATTGCTGCCAGGCATAATATGAAGTTTGTAGAGCTTTTCTGGCAAATGTAATTTTATTCCGACGTTTCGACGTCCTATACAGGTCGTCTTCATCAGGGTAAATAACACTGAGTGTGACTAGTACAGTACACGAGAAACAAAATCCATTGAATCCTTTGTTTATCGTGTACTGTACTAGTCACACTCAGTGTTATTTACCCTGATGAAGACGACCTGTATAGGACGTCGAAACGTCGGAATAAAATTACATTTGCCAGAAGAGCTCCACAAACTTAGTAAACAACCTCAGTTGTGAAAAGACCATTAAGTTCAAAATTGGCAACTTCAAAGCCTTTTTTCAGAATAATGCTTAAAGTGGAACTGCAATTGTCGGCTACTTCTATGCAATAGTAGTTTTAAGCCGCGCTCTGTATTATGTTCAAGTTGCTGGAAAAAGAACTATTTGTTAAGTCTGTAAGTTGACTTTCAACGACGTTTTACCAGGAACTGTTTGTTGGCAAAAGTAGCAAAGTCATTCCAACTTGAAACAATAATTAAATGAATTTGCATTTTAGAAATGCAAGTTGCATCTTGCAATAATCAGTGTAAGCTTATTTCATCAAATCCAACATCATGCAACGCATCCTTTTGACAGCAGTTGTCCTAATTGCTCTTGTATCAACCGGTAAGTTCGTTTTCATGTTATAACTGAACTTAGTTTTTACTGGCACATGTAAGACTTAAAAACAAACAGCCTCTTGAAGAATAATTTGCATGTTTATGTTTCGTTTGTCCTTTTATATGATCAGGTCGCAAGACTTGAGCTTGAGACAAAAATCTCAAAACTAAAATTTATATTGGACATTAAATAAACTATTTTGTTTCAGCTGCCGGCATCAGCTGTTTCGTGTGCAGCTACGTTATCGCGTCAGGGATGGCATTTGATCCCTCGGGTTGCCTGGGTCCTGCACCAAACGCGTCACTTACAGTTGAATGCATCAACGCAGTGTCAACATGTCAAACGCTTTTCTCTATCCGACCACGTACGTATACGATTTTTAAGTGACTGGTTGTTGTTTTATGATGTTGGTTTGTTTTTCATGAAGTTGGGAGTGCCAATGCCACTTTAATTACCCGCCTGTGTGGTATTCCTGATCTTGCTGCTTCCACTGATGTATGTATCTCTGGAGACAACTGCACCATTTGCACGACAGGTAAACTATACCGAATAATGTTTGATTGGTTTGCGGAATGAACAGGGGTAAAACCCTGCAAATAAAAAAAGATCTTGTGCTTACAAATACCAGTTTTTGGAACCAGTTTAAAATACGACTCACATTTTAACACCAGCAAACCGTCAGCAAGTTTGAATCCCTGCTGTCGAGTTCACGTTGATTCATATTTTGCAGATAACTGCAACACCGGAAACGACCCATCAAGTGACGATGGAAACGGATCAACCAGTGTGAAGATCAACATTCCGACCATTGTGTTGACTTTGGTGGCAGGGCTGTTTTTCACGAAGCTTTAAAAACTATTAAACTGTCACATCATTATACATAGTCTTCAAAACATTTATACTCGCTCACCAAGCATTGATGTGAAATGTACAAAACTATTTGAAAGAAAGAAATTAATAAAAACTTATTACTTAATTACATAGACTATGTAGGTAGATGGTAAAAGGTCTGCATATTAAATTTCGTTAAATTGTCTTCAGGTCTGTTAACTGTGTTTTAGTTTTTTAGTTCAGTTTCCTATCGGCTTTTGAAACAAACGGCACAAATAAACTCATAAAGCGACATACCTTATTGCTCAAACGTTTCGGCAAATGCTCATGTCATCATCAGTGATATGAATCAGTCATTAAACCTTTGAACAGAACCGTATGTAATCTTCAGATAGGTTATCTGTGTTTTGTTTTAGAAGTTTAGTTGTACTTGTTTTGCTTAGTGAAAAGAAAAGCAAAACATCATATTGCTGCGATCGTAATTTGGAAAAAACTTGGCCTTTGTAAGTACATGTTTTCCAGATAGACAATTTTTCAGCGGTTTGCTTTCGGCACCATATCTACCACGCACTACCTTATATTAAGTCGTGTTTGGGTGACATTTGTTAAGATTGTATAGTTTGTTTTCTTTTCTCGTTGGGTGTTGGGTCATTTTTTGATTTGTTTGACTAGACCAGTGGTTCCCAAACTGTGGGCCATGGCCCAGTAGTGGGCCACCAAGACATTTTCAATGGGCCACAGAGCCATTTGAATAGATTCTACTGTTTTGTTATACTGTAGATATTATGCGCTTTTTTTGGAAAAACGTAATTTTTGCAAAGAATTCTGAATCTTGTAGCCAAATTTCAGGAGCATGTATCTCATTAAAAATAAATTGCTAGAAAATTTCGCCTGTTTTTGAGTCATTTTTTTTGTTTGTGCCCAAATTTGCAGCACGTGGTGAGCCACGAATCGCTATTCAATAAACATTTGGGCCACAGACCAAAAAAGTATGGGAACCCCTGGACTAGACAATTGGTGATTTCAGTTTAGTCCAACCCGGGGTTTTGCTGCTTAAGAAAACACAAGCGACCGAGATAGGGTTAGAACCCACAACTGTGTGAACACACTTGTTACAACACAAATCAAGTGATTGCGAATAATACACACACATACAAAACTGTGATCGGGATTCGTCTCCGGGAGTTACTGGTTTAGAACCCCATAAAAAATATCTCACAATATAATCGTAGCAATTTATTTCTGATGAATAGTTTTGTACATTCCAAATCAATGCTTAGTGAGCGAGTATAAATGTTTTGAAGATACACTATGTATAATGATGTGAAAATTTGATTTAAAGCTTCGTGAAAAACAGACCAACCACCAAAGCCAACATCATTGTAAGAATGTTGATCTTCACACTGATTGATCCGTTTCCACCGTCACTGGATGGGTCGTTTCCGGTGTTGCAGTTATCTGCAAAAATATCAATCGATGTGAACTCGGCAGCAGGGTTTCATACTTGCTGACGGTTTGCTGGTGTTAAAATGTGAGTCATATTTTAAACTGGTTCCAAAAACTGGTATTTGTAAGTACAAGATCTTTTTCATTTACGGAATTTTATCCCTGTTCATCCCGCTAACCAATCTAAATTTATTTGGTCTAGTTTTACCTGTTGTGCAAATGGTGCAAATGTCAGCTCCAGGGATACATACATCAGTGGAAACAGCAAGATCAGGAATATCATAAAAAAACCAACATCATAAAAAAACCAGTCACTTAAAAACCGTATACGTACGTGGTCGGATAGACAAAAGCGTTTGACATGTTGACACTGCGTTGATGCAGTCAGACTTAAGTGACACGTTTGGTGAAGGACCCACGCAACCCGAGGGATCAAATACCCTCCCTGACGCGATAACGTAGCTGCACATGAAACAGCTGATTCCAGCAGCTAAAACAAAAGGGTTCTTACCCTTCCTCGGTCACTGTGTTTCCTTGAGCAAGAAACTTGAGCAGCAATGCTCCAGTTGAACTGAACTGAAATCACCACTTGCCTCATCGAAAAAATCAAATAAAAAAATGATCTAATAGAGAGACACCTCAATGGCGGGACCAAACGCATTCAGGCTTTATGCGCCAAAAGAAAAATGAAAACAAACAAACAAACAAACTATATAATCTTAACCGACATGACACTCAAACGCGGCTTAATATAGAGTATGGTGTGTAGTAGTTATGGTGCCAAAAGCAAACCGCTGACAAAATGTCTTTCTGGTTGCTAAAGAGCCAAGTTTTCTGCAAATCCCAATCGCAGTTGTATGAGATTTTGCTTTCGACTTTTCTTTTTACTAAGGAAAGCAAATTCAACTAAACTAAAAAAGCAGACCTGATCCGAAGAATGAATCTGTTCATATCACTTATGAAAACAAACACCTGATCCGAAAAAGAATCTGTTCATATCACATTATGATGACATGAGCATTTGCCGAAACGTTTAAACAATAATGTATGTCGCTTTATGAGTCTATTTGGGCCGTTATATTTAAAACTAATAAAGCTCATCTCAACTAAAAAACTGAAACACAGGAAACAGAACGCAAGAAAATTTAACAAAACTTAATGTGCAAAGCTCTTACCATCTGCCTACATAGTCTATGCATTGAAGTGATACGTTTTTATTAATTTATTTCTTATAAATAATTTTACACATTCCACACCAATGTATGGTAAGCGATTAGAAATGTTTTGAAGATACACTATGTATAGTGATGTGAAAGTTTTTAAAGCTTCATGAAAAACAGACCAACCACCAAAGCCAGCATCATTGCTAGCATGTTAATCTTCACGCCGGTTGATCCGTTGGTGGTGTTGCAGTTATCTGCAAAGCAACATCAATTGATGTAAACATGGCTGCGCCTGTATAGTTAGATGGTGACCACAAATTACATTCGGAAAATTTTATTCCTCGTTTTTCAGTGTTAAAATCTGAATCAAGTTCAACCAAAAACCTTGTGTTATATAAAGGTACGGCCAGCGACCTGATCATGGCAATTGCATTTGGGCCCACAGTGGCAAAGGTTGCACACCACTGTTATAGAATGTCATCAATAAATTTATTTGCATTAACAATGTAAGGTTTGGTTTTAAACATCCACCAGAATAAGGATTTTGGGTTTGACCTAATTCGGTCGAAACTACTCGACTTTAAAGCCAAATATTCGGTTTCGGTCGGACCTTTTTGAGACAGGTTCGGTGCATAACTAATTTTTCGTTTTTCAACGGCGTTTGTTCAGCCAACTTTTACCACTAGTTATCCAGTTAACTTGGCCTAAGCTCACCTGTTGTACAAGTTATTACATTGCAGGCGATGTTATTTGGGACACCTGCACATAAATCCACTGCCGGGTTGCCACAGACGCGCGTGAGAGCGGTTCCCTCAGCACCCGAAACTTCACAAAACAAACATGTTCAGTAAAAGTATATTTCGCCTAATACGTGCAAGAATCTTTAGTGTCTTATTCAAATAGAATGTGGAAATCGTTATAAGACTGTTAACAGAATTGAGATCGATTCCCAGTATCAATTTATAAGGATTAATTATTACTAATTGTATTGTAATTATAATTGGTCTACTAAATATTCATCCAGCAATTCTACTTTTACGCACCAGATGATGTGGCAACAGCCGTTTGGCATGTTGACACTCCGCTAGTACAGTTTACAACGTGCGTTTGACTTGGTGAAGGGCCCATGCAGGTCGAACCAATCACAACGCCTGCTACGTTGCCGTAGTTGCACACGAAACAGCTGATTCCGGCAGCTACAACAAAAAATAAAACGTCAAAACGTTTAAAAAAATGTTTTTGTAACATTAAATTTCTCTATCTCAAGCATTCTTAACGTGACGCTTTCAAGGAATCAGGAATAAAACACAATCGTATAAAATAATATCGTGCATTATGCTACAAAAGATCCGTTTGGACCTGTCGTGTAAACGCATTCAATAATTAGGTTCAGTTAATCTGAAATAACAAACTCACCAGTTGATGCAAGGGCAATCAGGACAACTGCTGCCAAAAGGATGTTTTGCATGATGTTAAATTTAGTTACAACTCAAACGTTCACCTAAATATACCTGAAATGGGTATTTATTTTTAATTCAACTTATTGAATTCGACTTTATTTGAAGCACAAATCAGATCGCTGTTTTACGCACACTTTGGCAGTTAAAACTGAACTTACAAGCAGAACGAGATCTCATAATCTAAATGATGCTCCTCTGACAAATATATTTTCGAACCAACGGTTCAACGAGATTTTTTCGCGTGACAATTGAAAAGGCGTTTCGCTTGGCAGATCACAACCCTCATCAAGCCAGGGGGAATTTTGGCAGTGAAAAAAAACAACTCTTTTCCGTTGAACCGCGATTCATGAACACGATGGTACTAACTTTTAGACTGGTCTGTTGTGCTCGGCCTTAACTAAGTGAGCATTACTTTGTTTTGTATCCCTATTTTCATCAATGATTGCAATAGTTAAGGTTTTGACGATTTTTGAATGTTTTGTACAAAGTTCGTTAAATTTTCCTAAATATTTTTCGTGAAACCTATGTCATTTGTTAAGTTTTCATTTTGTACACAAACACACAAACAAATTGGGACCGGGAAAGAAACTCCGGTGTGTATGCTATAAACCCGACAAATTTAAAGCATTAGAGTCAGTACGCCATATACTTCCAGTGGCTTTGGTTATTATTTTCGTGTTTAAAGAGTTCAAAACTGGTAAATTATGTGCAAATAGTGTGCAATATTATTGGTGAATTGTAAATGCCGCTACACCAAGCCTGTCCGCCGTAAACAACCTCAATATATAAGCTATTGGTGCCAGGCATAATATGAAGTTTGTAGAGCTCTTCTGGCAAATGTAATTTTATTCCGACGTTTCGACGTCCTATACAGGTGTGACTAGTACAGTGCACCCTAAACAAAGGATCGATAAACAGAGGCTTCAAAGGATTTTTCCTTTGTTTTATCGTGTACTGTACTAGTCGCATTCAGTGTTATTTACCCTGATAAAGACGACCTGTTAGGACGACGTCGAAACGTCGGAATAAAATGACATTCGCCGGAAGAGCTCAACAAACATGGTAAACAACCTCAGTTGTGAAAAACTATTTCAAAGTTGGCAAACCTCAGTGCCCTTTTTCAGAATAATGCTTAAAGTGGAACTGCAATTGTCGGCTACCACCATGCAATAGTAGGGTTAGGCCGCGCTCTGTATTATGTTCAAGCTGCTGGGAAAAGAACAATTTGTTAAGTCTGTAAGTTGACTTTCAACGACGTTTTACCAGTAACTATTGATTGACTGAAGTAGAAAAGTGATTTCAACTTGAAACAATAATTAAATGAATTTGCATTTTAGGAATGCTAGTTAAATCCTGCAATAATCAGTGTGGGCTTATTTCATCTAAACCAACATCATGCAGCAACCTTTTGACAGCAGTTGCCGTAATTGCTCTTGTATCAACCGGTAAGTCTGTTATCATGTTATAACTGAAATTAGTTTTTACTGGCACATGTAAGACTTAAAAACAAACAGCTCCTTGAAGAATAACTTGTATATTTGTGTTTCGATTGACCGTTGCTTTGATAAGGTCACACGACTTAAGCTTGAGACGAAAGAATTAACAAGGAAACCAAAATCGCAAAAAATAAAATTTTTATTAGACGTAAAACAAACACTTTTTTGTTTCAGCTGCGGGCCTTAGCTGCTTCGTCTGCGGCTACGTTGTAGTGTCAGGGATGGTATTTGATCCATCGGGTTGCATGGGCCCTTTACCAAACGCGTCACTTAAGTATAACTGCACCAACGCAGTGTCAACATGTCAAACGCTTTTGTCTATCCGACCACGTACGTATAAGATGTTTGTGTGACTTGTTGTGCATTTTTTTGTTTTTTTATGATGTTGGTTTGTTTTTCATGAAGTTGGGAGTGCCAATGCCACTTTAATTACACGCCTTTGTGGCATTCCTGATCTTGCTGCTTCGACTGATGTATGTTTCCCTGGAGCTGGAGCTCACAACTGCACCATTTGCACGACAGGTAAAACTATACCAAATAATTTTTGATTGGTTTGCGGAATGAACAGGGGTAAAATCCAGCAAATAAAAAAAGATCTTGTGATAGCAACTACGGGTTTATGTAAACAGTTTGAAATATGAACCACATTTTAACATCAGCAAACCGTCAACAAGTTTGAAACCCTAGTGCCGAGTTCACGTTGATTGATATCTTTGCAGATAACTGTAACACCGGAAACGACCCATCCAGTGACGATGGAAACGGATCAACCAGTGACGATGGAAACGGATCAACCAGTGTGAAGAACAGCATTCTGACCATGGTGTTGATTTTGGTGGCAGGGCTGTTTTTCACGAAGCTTTGAAAACTATCAAACTTTCACATTATTATACATAGTTTGTCTTCAAAACATTTATACTCGCTTACCATGCATTGATGTGAAATGTACAAAACTATTTAAAAGAAACAACTTAATAAAAACGTATCACTTCAATGCATAGACTATGTAGGTAGATGGTAAAAGGTCTGCATATTAAATTTCGTTAAGTTGTCTTCAGGTCTATTATCTGTGTTTCAGTTTTTTAGTTCAGTTTCCTATCGGCTTCTGAAACGAACGGCACAAATAAACTCATAAAGTGACATACCTTATTGCTCAAACGTTTCGGCAAATGCTCATGTCATCATCAGTGATATGAATCAGTCATTAAACCTTTGAACAGAACCGTATGTAATCTTCAGATAGGTTATCTGTGTTTTGTTTTTGAAGTTTAGTTGTACTTGTTTTGCTTAGTGAAAAGAAAAGCAAAACATCATATTACTGCGATCGTGATTTGGAGAAAACTTGGCCTTTGTAAGTACATGTTTTCCAGATAGACAATTTTTCAGCGGTTTGCTTTCGGCCCCATATCTACCTTATATTAAGTCGTGTTTGGGTGACATTTGTTAAGATTGTATAGTTTGTTTTCTTTTCTCGTTGGGTGTTGGGTCATTTTTTGATTTGTTTGACTAGACCAGTGGTTCCCAAACTGTGGGCCATGGCCCAGTAGTGGGCCACCAAGACATTTTCAATGGGCCACAGAGCCATTTGAATAGATTCTACTGTTTTGTTATACTGTAGATATTATGCGCTTTTTTTGGAAAAACGTAATTTTTGCAAAGAATTCTGAATCTTGTAGCCAAATTTCAGGAGCATGTATCTCATTAAAAATAAATTGCTAGAAAATTTCGCCTGTTCTTGAGTCATTTTTTTTGTTTGTGCCCAAATTTGCAGCACGTGGTGAGCCACGAATCGCTATTCAATAAACATTTGGGCCACAGACCAAAAAAGTATGGGAACCCCTGGACTAGACAATTGGTGATTTCAGTTTAGTCCAACCCGGGGTTTTGCTGCTTAAGAAAACACAAGCGACCGAGATAGGGTTAGAACCCACAACTGTGTGAACACACTTGTTACAACACAAATCAAGTGATTGCGAATAATACACACACATACAAAACTGTGATCGGGATTCGTCTCCGGGAGTTGCTGGTTTAGAACCCCATAAAAAATATCTCACAATATAATCGTAGCAATTTATTTCTTACAAATAGTTTTGTACATTCCAAATCAATGCTTAGTGAGCGAGCATAAATGTTTTGAAGATACACTATGTATAATGATGTGAAAATTTGATTTAAAGCTTCGTGAAGCCCAACCACCAAAGCCAACATCATTGTAAGAATGTTGATCTTCACACTGATTGATCCGTTTCCACCGTCACTGGATGGGTCGTTTCCGGTGTTGCAGTTACCCGAGGGATCAAATACCCTCCCTGACGCGATAACGTAGCTGCACATGAAACAGCTGGTTCCAGCAGCTAAAACAAAAGGGTTCTTACCCTTCCTCGGTCACTGTGTTTCCTTGAGCAAGAAACTTGCGCAGCAATGCTCCAGTTGAACTGAACTGAAATCACCACTTGCCTCATCGAAAAAATCAAATAAAAAAATGATCTAACAGACAGACACCTCAATGGCGGGACCAAACGCATTCAGGCTTTATCCGCCCAAAGAAAAATGAAAACAAACAAACTATATAATCTTAACATACATGACACTCAAACACGGCTTAATATAGAGTGGTGTGTAGTAGTTATGGTGCCAACAGCAAACCGCTGACAAAATGTCTTTCTGGTTGCTAAAGAGCCAAGTTTTCTGCAAATCACAATTGCAGTTGTATGAGATTTTGCTTTCGACTTTTCTTTTCACTAAGGAAAGCAAATTCAACTAAACTAAAAAAACAGACCTGATCCGAAGAATGTATATATGGATCTGTTCATATCACTGATGATGACATGAGCATTAGCCGAAACGTTTAAACAATAATGTATGTCGCTTTATGAGTCTATTTGGGCCGCAATATTTAAATCTAAAAGAAGCTCATCTCAACTAAAAACTGAAACACAGGTAACAGAACGGAAGAAAATTTAACAAAACTTAATTTGCAAAGCTCTTACCATCTGCCTACATAGTCTATGCATTGAAGTGATACGTTTTTATTAATTTATTTCTTACAAATAATTTTGCACATTCCACACCAATGTATGGTAAGCGATTAGAAATGTTTTGAAGATACACTATGTATAGTGATGTGAAAGTTTTTAAAGCTTCATGAAAAACAGACCAACTCCCAAAGCCAGCATCATTGCTAGCATGTTAATCTTCACGCCGGTTGATCCGTTGGTGGTGTTGCAGTTATCTGCAAAGCAACATCAATTGATGTAAACATGGCTGTGCCTGTATAGTTAGATGGTGAGCACAAACTTCATTCGGGAAATTTTATTCCTCGTTTTTCAGTGTTAAAATCTGAATCAAGTTCAACCAAAAACCCTGTGTTATATAAAGGTACGGCCAGCAACCTGATCATGGCAATTGCATTTGGGCCCACAGTGGCAAAGGTTGCACACCACTGTTATAGAATGTCATCAATAAATTTATTTGCATTAACAATGTAAGGTTTGGTTTTAAACATCCACCAGAATAAGGATTTTGGGTTTGACCTAATTCGGTCGAAACTACTCGACTTTAAAGCCAAATATTCGGTTTCGGTCGGACCTTTTTGAGACAGGTTCGGTGCATAACTAATTTTTCGTTTTTCAACGGCGTTTGTTCAGCCAACTTTTACCACTAGTTATCCAGTTAACTTGGCCTAAGCTCACCTGTTGTACAAGTTATTACATTGCAGGCGATGTTATTTGGGACACCTGCACATAAATCCACTGCCGGGTTGCCACAGACGCGCGTGAGAGCGGTTCCCTCAGCACCCGAAACTTCACAAAACAAACATGTTCAGTAAAAGTATATTTCGCCTAATACGTGCAAGAATCTTTAGTGTCTTATTCAAATAGAATGTGGAAATCGTTATAAGACTGTTAACAGAATTGAGATCGATTCCCAGTATCAATTTGGATGTATAAGGATTAATTATTACTAATTGTATTGTAATTATAATTGGTCTACTAAATATTCATCCAGCAATTCTACTTTTACGCACCAGATGATATGGCAACAGCCGTTTGGCATGTTGACACTCCGCTAGTACAGTTTACAACGTGCGTTTGACTTGGTGAAGGGCCCATGCAGGTCGAACCAATCACAACGCCTGCTACGTTGCCGTAGTTGCACACGAAACAGCTGATTCCGGCAGCTACAACAAAAAATAAAACGTCAAAACGTTTAAAAAAATGTTTTTGTAACATTAAATTTCTCTATCTCAAGCATTCTTAACGTGACGCTTTCAAGGAATCAGGAAAAAAAACAATCATACACAATAATATCGTGCATTATGCTGCAAAAGGTCCTTTTGGACCTGTCGTGTAAACGCATTCATTAAATAATTAGGTTCAGTTAAGATGCAATAACAACCTCACCAGTTGATGCGAGGGCAATCAGGAAAACTGCTGTCAAAACGATGTTTTGCATGATGTTAAATTTTGTTACAAGTCAAACGTTCACCTAAATATACCTGAAATGGGTATTTATTTTTAATTCAACTTATTGAATTCGACTTTATTTGAAGCACAAATCAGATCGCTGTTTTAAGCACACTTTGGCAGTTAAAACTGAACTTACAAGCAAAACGAGATCTCATAATCTAAATGATGCCCCTCTGACAAATATATTTTCGAACCAACGGTTCAACGAGACTTTTTCGCGTGACAATTAAAAAGGTGTTTCGCTTGGCAGGTCACAAAGTCAAGTCTGCGGGGATTTTGGCAGTGAAAAAAAGCCCAACTTTTTTCCGTTAAACCGCAATTTATTAACACGATGATACTAACTACTAACTTTTTTTTTAGACTTGTTCGTTGTGTTTGGCCTTAATTAAATGAGCATTCCTTTGTTTTGCATCCCTATTTTTTTCATCATTGATTGCAATAGTGAAGTCTAAGTGGCTTTAATAGTTTTTTCATGTTTTGCACAAAGTTTGTCAAATTTTCCTAAATGTTTGTCGTGAACCCTATGTCATTTGTTAAATTTTCATTTTGCACAAAAACACAAAAACAAAAGGTACCTCAACAACCCCACTATCACCACGGTTATTAGCCTTGTTATGTTCCCTGCTCTGGCGCACAATTCACGGATCAATGCATCTCTTTTGGTGCGTATTTTGTTTTGAAAAAAAGGCGAAACATTTTTTGCCCTTTACTCGGTTGTGGCATTAGGGCAGGGGTCGGCAACCTTTTAGGCGACGCGTGCCAATTTACTTGTTGCTTCCATACGTATTAATGACCTGGCGTGCCACGTTTTTCTAAAGAATATTGGTTCGTGCCAGCTGATATCAATAATCAAGAGAAAGCAGAGTGTTTTGTGCATGTAAGACTTAATTTTAAGACAATGGTATGATAAAAACAATAAACAAGCAGTGTAACAGGCTAAATTGTTACTTCAATATAAAGACGCAAATCGGTTGGCGTGCCATGAACAACCACCTCGCGTGTCAATCTTGGCACGCGTGCCAGGGGTTGCCGACCCCTGCATTAGGGTATGTGAGGAAACTACCAGGTTTCACTTTGAAGTTCAAACTAAGATTATACTGTGAGGTATTTTTTACGGAGATCAAATCCAGGAACTTGCCGGGGAACGAATCCCGATTACGTTGTTTTGTGTGTATATTATTTTCCTTTATCATTATTTCTTTATTTAATTCATCAAGCTAATTTATTTTGCTCAAGCATCAATTTGCAATCACTTGGTCTGTGTTGTAACAAGTGTGTTCACACAGTTGTGGGTTCTAACCCTACCTTGATCGCTTGTGTTTCTTTGAGCAGCAATACTCTGGTTAACCTAAACTGAAATCACCAATTTCCTAAATAGTTGAAAAAATAAAAAAAAAGATCCAACAGACTTGCAATAAAAACAGGCAGCTCAACGGCGGATTCAAACGCATTCAGGGGTTTATTCGCCAAACGAGAAGTGAAAACAAACAAACTATATAATCTTAACAAACATGCCACCCAAACACGACTTAATATGAAGTAGTGCGAGATAGATATGGTGCCGAAAACAAACGGCTGACAAAATGTCTTTCTCGTTACTACACCTGTACTTTGCACCAAGCAAAACAGACCGAACTAAATTAAAAACACCCACACACAAACTCAGACATATTACATACGGATCCGTTCATCAGTTGTCCGATTTGTCTCATTCATATCACTGATCATGGCATGAGCATTTGTCGACACTTTTGAACAATAAAGTGTAGCGAAATTTTATTTGCTTGTTGGTTTTTGTCACCGTCACTTATTGTTTTCATTCTTTTTCGTTGTGGCACCCTAATTACGTTTTTTTTTTTTTTGGGGGGGGGGGTGATTGGTTTGCAAGGCGTTGATTGCGCCGGAATGTGCCTTCTTGTTCCACATGCCTTAAATAGGGCGTCGTCGTGGTGGTGTTAGTGGTGGTGGTGTTAGTGTTGGTATTGGTGGTGGGTTGCCACGTGCCCGGTGTAACGTACGTCGTTTTTACATTGTTTTAAATATAAGTCGCGCCCATAAGCTAAACCAGTGTGCGGGAGTAATTGGCTGTGGTGAGCCGTTATTGCAGGGTTCTCGACCGGTTGCGAATTAAGTAAGCAGGCTTGGTGTATAAGATCGATTTATCAGGCCTGCCGAAATAATTCGGTAACAAAAGCGTGTCGTTTTTTACGTCTATTTGGGCCGTTATTTTCATCATTAAAACAAACTTAACTCAAATAAATACTAAAACACAGATATCAGATCTAAAGTTAATTTAACAAAATTTCATGTACAAAGCTTTCATGTTGTACAACTATTGCGTCACCCATGCTCTGTGGCGCCCCCAGTCTCTCGTTTTGTAAGCCGTGACACTTCACGTGGCAGGAAATTCACGGAGTTGTTATTGGTGCTCGTGGAAGACAGATGTGTGATATATGCTTTAAATACACATTGCAACAACTGACAACTGCAGGTCTACACCAAACTACAAAGGCGTGTTACATTTATACCAGCTACAATCTACATACATAGTATTTGTAATTAAGTGATGCGTTTTTATTAGTTTACACTTCTCCAGGGGTCACCTAACATTTTTCACTGCGGGTCAGCTAATTTTAATCATAATTCGAGTGGGCCGCATAGTTTACAGGCACTTGCGCCATTTTTCCAAACTTAGCCCGCGAGGCGATGTTTATAGTGACGCCACGATACGGCACCCATATCCGGACGTAGGGTACACGTCTGGTAACCATGCATTTCCCTTCCGGCAAATTTCGATGGCAATTTGTTTCTCGCGAGGCGCCGAGTTTCTGAGGGTACAACCTTAAGCACCGACGCCTCATCAATACCGAAACCTTCTCCAGCGTTGCACTGGGCTAGGTATCGCAATCAGCGTCAAACTTAATGCTGTTTCCGCCGTCACGTCAGTCTATGCTCGACTATTGGCAGAGTTCTCAGGCATAACAACTCCCCACACTTCACAGCCGCTTCCCAAGCATGGAGTTCAGCATTTCATTCCCACTAACTGCCCACCAGTGCACTCTCGCGCCCGTCGTCTCCCTTCCGAGAAACTCAGCCTCGCTAAAAAGGAATTGCACAACATGCTGGAACTGGGCATTATTCGACGTTCTTCCAGTCCATGGGCCTCGCCACTGCACATGGTTCCAAAGTCGTCCGGTTGATGGCGCCTCTGCGGTGGTTACCGCTGTCACCCAGCCTGATCGTTACGCCATTTCTTACATTCAAGACTTTTCAGATCGGTTGGTAGGATCTAGTTTTTTTTCAAAATGTGACCTTGTTCGCGGCTACCACCAGGTACCTGTGGCATCTGATGACATCGCGAAAACCGCGGTCATTACCCCTTTTGGCCTTTTTTAATCCCTTCGCATGCCATGCGGCCTAAAAACAGGCCTTTTAGCAAATGCTGGACACTGTATGTCAATCTTTGGACTTTGTGTTCGTCTAGTCTAGATGATATCCTGGTCACAAGAAAGTCTCTGTCCAAACACTACGACCATTTAAAGCGCCTTTTAAACAGTATTTCGACCATGGCCTTGTCATCAACCTGGAAAAGTGCACGTTTGGAGTTTCCCAAATTGATTTTCTGGGGTATCGCGTTAGTACCGGCGCTACCGGCGCCCGGCCCCTTCCCAACAAAGTCGAAGCTATTCAAACTTTTCTGCGTCCCACTACTGTCAAAGGCCTTCTGGAGTCAGGTGTGGCAAACTAACCGTTTCATTCCTGGCGCTGCACGCATTTATGACTCCTATTTATGAGGCACTTACGGGCAATCCTACAGCGTTGCTTTGGGGTAACAGGTTAGATTTAGCTTTCCGCCCTAGCGCACGCTACGCTGTTGCATTTGTCTCCAATTTTTCAGAAGCTGCCAACCAAAATAAACTAATATTTCCCAACAAAATCACGGTGAACCATGACTAGTGGAGACGCTACACCGAATATATTGAACTCTTTAAATTGCTCCAAATGAAATTTAACTTACTGAAGACACCAACTGATGTTTTGAACTGAAAAACACACCAGCCGCTGAACCGCTGAATTACACTGGTAAAACGTTTATTTTAAAATAACATGTGGTCAGTTAGTGCACAAATTGAGAAATAATTGAATGTATGTTTAACACTTTTTATTTAGAGATTGGTTAGTGGTACAACACAACCTATTAAATGATGAAGTGTTATTTTGGCACGTTGCTATTGTCATGACAATCAGACAGCTGTGGCAAAACTTATCGCAAAAATTAATGTACAGTCATTAAACGTTTTTTTCAAAGCTTCATGAAAAACAGACCAATCACCAAAGCCATCATGATTGCCAGCATGTTAATCTTCACACCGGTTGATCCGTTGATGGTGTTGCAGTTATCTGCAAAGCAAAATCAATTGATGTAAACATGGCTGTGCTTGTATAATTAGATGGTGGGCACAAATTTCATTCGGGAAATTTTATTCCTCTTCTTCAGCGTTAAAATCTGAATTAAGTGCAAAGAAAATATGTTGCGACCCAAGTCCAATTTAGATATCGACCGTTTGGAAGTTTTAGACCTAATTGTTGTATCTGAAACACACGAGACACGTTGTCTGGAAAATATTAGGTGTTTTGTTCAACTAACGTTTTGTAAACGTTCAATAAATTTACGTGCAATAACAATGTGACTGAGCGTTCTTATACTGGGCAATATCAGACCCTCCAACAGGCAACATGGTCATTGACGATCACTGTTTATGACAAAAAATAACTGAGAATGGAAAATGATTTCCAAGTAACAGAATCGGTGAATGAATTTACATGCAATACATGCGTTTCGCCTAAATCTTTAGGTTTTACAAAACGTCTACATAACCACTGGATAAAACATAATAAAAGATGAATACGCAAGGTTCGGTTTAAAACATCCGTAAGAAGAAGGGATTCTTAAAATGTTCGGTTTTGACCCGAACATTTTAAGAAGAGATTGGTTTTGGCTCACCTGTTGTGCAAGTTACTGTGTTGCAAACGATAGTACTTGGGGCACCTGCACATACATCCACCGCCGGGTTGCCACAAGAGCGCACAATTCCACTTCCAGTAACGCCCGCAACTTCATAAAACATACACATAATAATTAGTCTGTAAATTAAGCAACCAGTTATCGAGCACCCTTTTATACGTACTAGTTGATGAGGTAACAACAGTTTGGCATGTCGTCACTGCGATAAAGCAGTTGACAATATGTGATGAATTTGGTGAAGGGCCCAAGCAGCTTGCTGAACCAGCTGGAGCTCCCGTTACGTCGCTGAAGATGCAAGTGAAGCAGCTGATCCCGGCAGCTACAACAAAATATTTCTAATGAATTCAGAAAGTACAGTTTTGTTTTCTGTTTTGGTAAATTTCTCTGACCATTCGTAACCTGACGCTATCAAAGAATCTGGAAAAAAACAATCATATAGTATAATATCGTACTTAAAGAGTATGCTGCAAATGGTCCTTAAAAGGTCTTTTGCTGGAACTGTCGTATTCATTTAGCATCCATTTAACAACCAGTTTTAATTAATTTAATCACAAACATAACTGATTACTTGTGCATGTAGAATACATCACGCAGACGTTTTAACAATCGCTGTTGCCATTATTAATGCAGTTTGTCAAGTTAGAACAGGGTTTAATACAATTTGCGTGGATGAAAGTTACAGGCAGTAACACGGAACGGGCGATTAGAAGGGTAGCGTTGACAAAAAGATAAAAACAGGAGATATGGGTTATTACTTTTTAAGTAAGTGTATAGTGTTCATAGGTGTACCTAGTATGTAATAAACTTACCAGTTGATGCAACAGCAATCAGGACAAGCGCTTTCAAAACGATGGCTTGCATGATGTGAAATTAAATGAGTCAAGCTCACACTTAAATATACCTGAATTGGATGCCCATTTTTAATTCAAATTGTCGAATCCAACTTTATTTTAAAGTACACATCACATAACTGTTTTTAAACACACTTCACCTACTCTTACTCTCGTTAAAATTCCAACTCACAGGCTAACCGATATCGCAATACACCCACGTTGCAACGAGACTTTTTTTTGCGTGGCAATTAAAAAAAATGTTTCGCTTGGCAAGTCACAACCCTCAGTCAGCAGGGGCTTTTGGAAGTGGAAAAAAACAACTTTTTTCCGTTAAACCGCGATTCAAGTACCCGATGGTACCAACTTTTTGGCTTGCTTGCAGTGCTCAATCTTAACTAAATGAGCATTCCTTTGTTCTGTATCTCTAATTTTTCACCAATGATTGCGAGTGCAACTAAAAAGCATTTAATTTTTGTATAATTAATAATGTTTGAAAAAATAAAATAAATGGACAAAGAGAAAATTCCGGGATAGAATTTTTCGCTGAAATTGTCCCAGAATCCCGGGAAAGAAACTCTAGTGTCAATGCTATTAAGCGAAATTTTTTGTCATAAACCGGACAGTTTCAAAGCTTTAGAACCAGTACGGTAAATTATGTGCAAATAGTGTGCAATATTATTGGTGAATTGTAAATGCCGCTACACCAAGCCTGTCCGCCGTAAACAACCTCAATATATAAGCTATTGCTGCCAGGCATAATATGAAGTTTGTAGAGCTTTTCTGGCAAATGTAATTTTATTCCGACGTTTCGACGTCCTATACAGGTCGTCTTCATCAGGGTAAATAACACTGAGTGTGACTAGTACAGTACACGAGAAACAAAATCCTTTGAATCCTTTGTTTATCGTGTACTGTACTAGTCACACTCAGTGTTATTTACCCTGATGAAGACGACCTGTATAGGACGTCGAAACGTCGGAATAAAATTACATTTGGCAGAAGAGCTCCACAAACTTAGTAAACAACCTCAGTTGTGAAAAGACCATTAAGTTCAAAATTGGCAACTTCAAAGCCTTTTTTCAGAATAATGCTTAAAGTGGAACTGCAATTGTCGGCTACTTCTATGCAATAGTAGTTTTAAGCCGCGCTCTGTATTATGTTCAAGTTGCTGGAAAAAGAACTATTTGTTAAGTCTGTAAGTTGACTTTCAACGACGTTTTACCAGGAACTGTTTGTTGGCAAAAGTAGCAAAGTCATTCCAACTTGAAACAATAATTAAATGGATTTGCATTTTAGAAATGCAAGTTGCATCTTGCAATAATCAGTGTAAGCTTATTTCATCAAATCCAACATCATGCAACGCATCGTTTTGACAGCAGTTGTCTTAACTGCTCTTGTATCAACCGGTAAGTTCGTTTTCATGTTATAACTGAACTTAGTTTTTACTGGCACATATAAGACTTAAAAACAAACAGCCTCTTGAAGAATAATTTGCATGTTTATGTTTCGTTTGTCCTTTTATATTATAAGGTCGCAAGACTTGAGCTTGAGACAAAGAAATTAACTAGGAAACAAAAATCTCAAAACTAAAATTTATATTGGACATTCAATAAACTATTTTGTTTCAGCTGCCGGTATCAGCTGTTTCGTGTGCAGCTACGTTATCGCGTCAGGGATGGCATTTGATCCCTCGGGTTGCATGGGTCCTTCACCAAACGCGTCACTTACAGTTGAATGCATCAACGCAGTGTCAACATGTCAAACGCTTTTCTCTATCCGACCACGTACGTATACGATGTTTAAGTGACTAGTTGTTCATTTTATGATGTTGGTTTGTTTTTCATGAAGTTGGGAGTGCCAATGCCACTTTAATTACCCGCCTTTGTGGTATTTCTGATCTTGCTGCTTCCACTGATGTATGTATCTCTGGAGACAACTGCACCATTTGCACGACAGGTAAACTATACCGAATAATGTTTGATTCGTTTGCGGAATGAACAGGGGTAAAACCCTGCAAATAAAAAAAGATCTTGTGCTTACAAATACCAGTTTTTGGAACCAGTTTAAAATACGACTCACATTTTAACACCAGCAAACCGTCAGCAAGTTTGAATCCCTGCTGTCGAGTTCACGTTGATTCATATTTTGCAGATAACTGTAACACCGGAAACGACCCATCCAGTGACGATGAAAACGGATCAACCAGTGACGATGGAAACGGATCAACCAGTGTGAAGAACAGCATTCTGACCATGGTGTTGATTTTGGTGGCAGGGCTGTTTTTCACGAAGCTTTAAAAACTATTATACTGTCACATTATTATACATAGTCTTCAAAACATTTATACTCGCTCACCAAGCATTAATGTGAAATCTACAAAACTATTTGAAAGAAATAACTTAATAAAAACGTATCACTTCAATGCATAGACTATGTAGGTAGATGGTAAAAGGTATGCATATTAAATTTCGTTAAATTGTCTTCAGGTCTGTTAACTGTGTTTCAGTTTTTTAGTTCAGTTTCCTATCGGCTTGTGAAACGAACGGCACAAATAAACTCATAAAGCGACATACCTTATTGCTCAAACGTTTCGGCAAATGCTCATGTCATCATCAGTGATATGAATCAGTCATTAAACTTTTGAACATAACCGTATGTAATCTTCAGATAGGTTATCTGTGTTTTGTTTTTGAAGTTTAGTTGAACTTGTTTTGCTTAGTGAAAAGAAAAGCAAAACATCATATTACTGCGATCGTGATTTGGAGAAAACTTGGCCTTTGTAAGTACATGTTTACCAGATAGACAATTTTTCAGCCGTTTGCTTTCGGCACCATATCTACCTCGCACTACCTTAGATTAAGTTTTGTTTGGGTGACATTTGTTAAGATTGTATAGTTTGTTTTCTTTTCTCGTTGGGTGTTGGGTCATTTTTTGATTTGTTTGACTAGACAATTGATGATTTCAGTTTAGTTCAACCGGAGTATTGCTGGTTAAAAAAACACAAGCGACCGAGATAGGGTTAGAATCCACAACCGTGTGAACACACTTGTTACAACACAAATCAAGTGATTGCGAATAATATACACACATACAAAACCGTGATCGGGATTCGTCTCCGGGAGTTGCTGGTTTAGAACCCCGTAAAAAATATCTCACAGTATAATCGTAGCAATTTATTTCTTGTGAATAGTTTGGTACATTCCAAATCAATGCTTAGTGAGCGAGTATAAATGTTTTGAAGATACACTATGTACAATGATGTGAAAATTTGATTTAAAGCTTCGTGAAAAACAGACCAACCACCAAAGCCAACATCATTGTAAGAATGTTGATCTTCACACTGATTGATCCGTTTCCACCGTCACTGGATGGGTCGTTTCCGGTGTTGCAGTTATCTGCAAAAATATCAATCGATGTGAACTCGGCAGCAGGGTTTCAAACTTGCTGACGGTTTGCTGGTGTTAAAATGTGAGTCATATTTTAAACTGGTTCCAAAAACTGGTATTTGTAAGCACAAGATCTTTTTTATTTACGGAATTTCCCCCCCTGTTCATCCCGCAAACCAATCTAAATTTATTTGGTCTATAGTTTTTCCTGTCGTGCAAATGGTGCAGTTGTCAGCTCCAGGGATACATACATCAGTCGAAGCAGAAAGATCAGGAATGCCACAAACGCGGGTAATTAAAGTGGCATTGGCACTCCCAACTTCATGAAAAACAAACCAACATCATAAAACAACAACCAGTCACTCAAAAATCGTATACGTACGTGGTCGGATAGACAAAAGCGTTTGACATGTTGACACTGCGTTGATACAGTCAGACTTAAGTGACACGTTAGGAGAAGGTCCCACGCAACCCGAGGGATCAAATGCCCTCCCTGACGCGAAAACGTAGCTGCACACGAAACAGCTATTTCCAGCAGCTAAAACAAAACATGTTTGTTTAAACCTGGCATAAAATTTAGTTCTGAGATTTTCATTTCCATATTGTCTGTCAAATTTCTTTTGCTAGAATTTTGGATGCTAATACCTTACGCCGATCCGAATAGCCCGTGCATTTTTAGAGATGTAACGTTTTAAATTGGAAAAGTGCTCTTTCGCCACCTATCGAAAATTAGCTAAATGTGGATCTACCCTGAGGTATGGTGTTAGTAGATTTTCCCAAATTTCTTTTTTTCCCAAAAAAAACGCCACCCTCATGCTTGCTGGCCTTTATGCTGGGTCCCTTTGCGTTGTTGACAAATGATTCTATTGTTTAAACCATTTCGTTATCTGTGGTTCCCAACCTTGGGTTCGCGGACGCGTAATCTTTGCCATTAAACTGACAAAATGTCCTTCTGGTGGCTAAACATGTACTTAATGGAGCCAAGTTTTACAAGTCGGACTTAATTGTGAATTTGCTTTCTAAAGTTTTCGGGTTACCAAGCAAAGCATACTCAACTCATCTAAACAACCAAAATACAGTATAGATTTCTGAAGAAAATGTAACAAAATTTAATGTGCAAAAAAGTGTTTGCCGTATACAATCTACACAATATGTACAATGAAACGATGCGTTATTGTTTAATTATTATTTGTAAAGAGTTTACTTGATGAAAAACAGACCAGTCAGCAAAGTCAACATCATGGTCAGAACGTTGATCTTCACACTGGTTTATTCGTTTTCATCGTCACTGGATGGATCGTTTACAGTGTTGCAGTTATCTGCTAAAATATCAATCGATGTGAACACGGCAGCAGGTTTCACATGTGCTGACGGTTTGCTGGTGAACACAGATTCTTTTTCGCGGTAAAATGTGAGTCATATTTTAAAACTGGTTACATAAACCGGTATTTATTATCACAGAATTTTTTTTATTCTGCGGGATTTTACCCCGTCTCATCCCGCATACCAATCTGAACGTATTCGTTCTAGTTTCACCTGTTGAGCAAATGGTGCAGTCGACAGATCCAGCTCCAGGTAAACATACATTAGTGGAAGCAGCAAGATCAGGAATGCCACAATAGCGGGTAATTAGAGTGGAATTGATACTCCCAACTTAAAAAACAAACCAACATCATTACAAAGCCATAAAATGCACAACAAGTAACTCAAACATACGTACTAAGTCGGATAGACAAAAGCGTTTGACATGTTGACACTGCGTTGGTGCAGTCAACTGTGAGTGATGCATTTGGTGAAGGACTCATGCAGCCCGAGCAATCAAATACCTACCCTGACGCGGTAGCAAAGCTGCACACGAAGCAGCTAATTCCGGCAGCTAAAAAAATATGTTTATATAAATTTAATTTGAAGTTTGGTTTCGAGATTTTCATTTCCATATTGTCTGTTAAATTTCTTTGTCTCAAGCTTCTGCTTCTCGTCTTTATCAAAGCAACGGACAAGAGACAGCCAAACATACGAGCACGTACATTACTCTTCAAGAGGCTGCTTGTTTTTAAGTCTTCCAAGTGCCTGCCAAAACTGAGTTCAGTTGCAACATGATAACAAACTCATCAGTTGATACAAGAGCAATTAGGACACCTGCTGTCAAAACGATGCGTTGCATAATGTTGGTTTTAATGAAATAAACTTACACTAATTACTGCAAGATGACACTTGCATTTCTAAACTGCAAATTCATTTTGATTCACCGTTAATATTGTACACTAATTACACATAACTTACTAGTTTTAAACTCTTTGAACACGAAAATAATAATCAAAGACACTGGAAGTATATGGCGTACCTGACCCTAAAGCTTTAAAACGTTTAGGTTCATTGCATTGACACTACTTGTTAAAACACTTTACTTCGGAAAACGGAGACAAAACCGTCATGACCACACTAGGGCGCCCGTAAATTTACAACGCTCCACTGGGCGCCGAGCCCCGAAAGGTATTTCAGGGGCAGCAAAATCAAACGCCAACCAGTCAATGTTCTGCCTATGCGCTCTTTGATAGAACCACATCGCCTTCTTATTGACACACCGTCTGTCTCTTTGAACCACCTGGGAGAAATCAACACTTGCAATCTCCTTTTGATACAGGACAGAACGGAACTGCTGGAGGTATCTCAACAGGTGATAACCAGGACCAAAGATAGTGGCGTCGTAGAATTCCGAATATTTGGGAACGTTTTTGAGCTCACAGGTCTTGAGACACCACAGCCAGGTTTGAGTAGGCGCCCACCACTTGTATAAAGGAAACAAGGGATGAGACACCGCGGCGTTGCCTAGATAACGTCTCTCGGAATCAGAGAATTCTAAGGCCATATTTAAAGGATCTTCAAAATCTGACAAATCGTCTTGCCTTTCTGCTAGCTGCCCGTATGTGCCTGGCACAGCTTCCGGGAGATCGTAGTTCGAAGAATCACTAAGTTCGCCTTCTAAAATGCCTTCGTCGATTTCTTCTTGGTCAATCAAGTTATTCTCAACAGTAGACATTATTGCAACTCGTAACTGTGCTGCATAACATTGTCCACAAAGTGTTTAATCCTTCTCTGTATTTTTTATTTACGCACCAAGTCTCATTTTCTCAAGGTAAAATAGAAGGCCGAAATGGAATAAAACACTAGTTTTTATAGTTAGATTTTCCCTTTTTCTACGATTATTACAAAGCAGTCCCTTCTTTAAACCACATTAGTTATTAGTTTGTTTTAACTTAAAAACTTGCAAAAATGCAAAGGGCGAAATATTGGCTGCAATAAATTGCGCAACTATTTCGCAATAACCAGCTTGCGCAACTACCCAGCATATAGCCAGGCGGCTCTGGCACAACAGGAAAACGGGTACATGAACTAGTGTGGGACTAGCGACACTGAACATAAAATTCCAACCATTACTCAATCACAAGAAGACACGAGCAAGTAAATAACACTCGATATCCAATGTCGTCGTGGATTTCACAGTTCTGCAAAGTTGACAATTTCATTGCAGACGAACACATTACAATAGTGAGAAACATGTTTGCAAGAATTGCAGCATTTGCAGCGTTTGCCACGCTATCCAAAGTTAAAATTTTCCATCGCTTAATGCTTAGCCAAACCAAAGTGTTAAAACGATGGTTTAAAAACACGTGACCGCTACAAACTAAACTTCCAGCTTGTGCTCATCACCATGACAACCGAATTGCACAAGAAAAAACTTTTATTCAAACTCTTATATAAAATACAAATTAATAATCTGACATATCTACAGTATGCATATCCAAACAAAATTTTAAAAAAATAATGTGCAAAGTTTTTACCGTTTTCGTTTTATCTTATATGTACATGAAGTGATGTGTTTCCTATTCATTCATTTCTTGAAATATTTTTATAATTTGAAATGCTTGGTTGGGGGTATAAATGTCTTGAAAATAAACTATGTATAATAATGTGAAAGTGAGACTCTCTAAAGCTTTATAAAAAACAGCCCAGCAATCAAAACCAACATCATTGTCAGAATGTTGATCCGCACACTGGTTGATCCGTTGCCAGATGAGCCATTGCCAGATGAGCCGTTTCCGTTGTTGCAGTTATCTGTGAAAACATGATAACAAATCAAACAAAATACTCAAGAAGAGAGGCAGACGATCAGCGTTAGTGTATTTTTTTTATTTACGAATTATAAACATTATTTTCCCTTATTTAGAAGACATTTTCAGTTTCCGTCTAAAACAAAATAAAATAAAAAGAAACATAACACTACATAATGAGACTACAAATCGTTGTCATTTGGAAAAAGAGTTTGTTTATGTGCACAAGGTCTAAAAATGTGTGTTGATAGTATGTGTTGACGACATACTACACTTTCAGTCTCATTTTGCCAAGAAAGTGACATTTTCACGCGCTTTGAAAGATCACGACCCCGCGTAAGAGTATTTTTTTAGGGACAGGTGACTCTTGATCGATATTACTCACCTCCTGAACAAGTTGTTGTACAAACACTGCCTGCTAGGGTGTTCACACATCCACCAGTTGCTGAAGAACTCCCACAAGAGCGTGTGATTGTGGTTGAGCTGACAACTGCAAGAAGAAAAAAATAAAACTTTTAATACAACGAAGAATTAGAACTTTATGAAACAAAACTCAATTATAACTATATAAATTTAGAAGGACTGAATTCCAACTTAAAGAAGTAAAAAAACGGGAAGAAACAAAACTAAATGAGAACTTTATCAATTAGACAACCATTAGAATTTAATTAGGAAAAGAAGTATTCGAATTTTATGAAACAAAAAATAATTATAACTTAAAACAAGCACGAATTGACGAAAGTGCGAATTTTTATACGTACGAGTGGATTTGGTGATAACTGTTTGACACGTTGTCATTTCGCTCCCACACGAACTCGACAATGAAGAACCCGAAGAAGGACTTAGGCAGTTTTGACCAGATACGAATCCACCCGTATTCGCATAAGTGCACTTGAAGCAATTAATGGCGGATGCTGTGGAAAAAATGTTTTTTTAATGAGGTCAAAATTGTATTAAAACGTATTGATCTATTATCTATTATTATTCTGTGATTCTATAAGTGCTAAAATGGCTTTTAGGTGGAATATATGTTTTAAATATTTTCAAAGATTGATTCTGTTTCTTTAAAACGATTTTCCCTTCTCAGTTAAGTAAACTTGAAAGCAATTTAAAATTTAATGATATTTTTTTGTAACGGCAATTTTCATTAAAATCACTGCGTTTTAGTGTTTTGCGTCGGTAGACTATAGCTGAGTCAGCTTCAGGCCATTTTGTATTGGCAAAGACGACTGCTTGCAACTAATGGTGCAAAAATGGTTGTTTACCAGTCAGTCAATATATACGCGTTTTTAACAGATAGATATGTTATTAGGTATAAAGTATTATAGGATATAGCAGACTTACCAGTTGATACAAGAGCAATCAGAACAGCTGCTGTCAAAAGGATGCGTTGCATGATAATGTTGGATTAGATAAGTCAAACTTAAGGATAAATCAGATGTACATGGAACGTCTGGAACGTTATTTGTTTTTCTGTTCAAAGAATAAAAAGAAAGTTGTTGTTGGTAAACTGGAGTGCCGTTGGATGGCTACACTAGACAATACGACCTATCTTCCGTAACCTACTGCACTGATGAGACCTTGTAAAACGAAAAGTGTCTACTGTCTCCAGCTTGTTTTGGCTTATTGCTTTCAAAATTTTTTTATTTGCAAACAACTACTTTGCAAACATTAACACTCTACTTTATGACAGGCCTGTGCAACTAACTCAGTCACTACAAACTCTTACCCCATGAACAATTATCTGTTATGAAAAAGAAACATTATGTGTGATTCATATCTAGCAGACAAAACAACATGACACCATCTTAAGTTGGTGATATAGTTTTGTCATCGTGTCATCAGGGTGACTTTATTGTTGTTATTGATCAACCTTACGTTTACCTTAGTCCTTAGCTTACCGACGTGCATGAAACCCAGACAGGCCAAGAATCAAATGACTCACTACATTAAATCATCTACTGAATGCAGCTTGATCATTTAATCAGTACAAAAGTTTGTTTGTTATGACAAATCGAATCAGAACGTTGTGTAAGGTATGCGCTTTTAATGTATGACGTCATCTGCAAACGGCGATAACAACAACAACCTATCTTGATTATGGATGTGATTGGAATGAAATGATAAAAGGAAGGGTCAAAATAGACAATGCAACTGCTAAACTACTGCTATAGCCAGTGACCAATTAGAACTAGTAAATTTGTTCTAATACTTAATTTTAATGATACAACACATGTATTAAATGTTTTGTATCCTAAAACACAGATATTAAACCTACTGGCAACATTGATCAAACTGATTGAGCTTTCAACGCAAATGGTGCACCTGTCGACTCCAGGCCAACATCCTATCGGAAAACGCGGGATGCCACAATTGCGGTAACTACAGTTGCATTGAGACCTCAAACTTCATGCAAAACAAACCAACATCATAATAAAACTAAGAAATGAACAATCAGCCAGTCAATCATCTACTCCAGGGATCACCAAACTTTTTTCACTGCGGCCCGGATAATTTTAATAATCATTCGCTTGGGCCGCATAGTTTACATGCCCTTGCGCCATCTTTCCAAACTTAGTCCGCGAGGCAATGTTTATAGTGGCGCCAAGATATAAGCGTCATACCTCCGACAGGATTAAAGTGCCGCATCAATCCTCTCGGAAAACTCTCGCTTCGAATGGCACCCAGATCCGGACGTACGGTTCACGTCTGGTAATCATGCATTTACCTTCCGGCAAATTTCAATGGCAGTTTGTTTCTCGCTAGGCACCAATTTTCTGAGGGTGAATTCCCTGTTAGTTGACCTCAAGCACCGACGCCTGTGACCGACGAAATTTCAATGCCGAAACCTTCTGCAGCGTTGCACTGGGCAAGGCCTCGCAATCAGCGCCGAACCTTCATGCTGTTTCCGCGGGCACGTCTGTCTATGCCCGACTATTGGCCGAGTTTCCAGGGATAACAACTCCCCACTTTTCACAGTCGCTTCCCAAGCATGGAGTTCAGCATTTCATTCCCACTAATGGCCCACCCGTGCACTCTCGCGCTCGTCGCCTCCCTCCCGAAAAACTCAGCCTCGCTAAAAATGAATTTCACAACATGCTGCAACCGGGCATTATTCGACGTTAGTCGTCCGGTGGGTGGCGCCCCTGCGGCGATTACCTGCGTCGCAATGCAGCTAAACAGCCCGATCGTTACGCTATTCCTCACATTCAAGACTTTTCGGCTCGGTTGGCAAGATCTAGCGTTTCTTTTCCAAAAGTGACCTTGTTCGCGGCTAACACCAGGTACTTGAGGCACCTGTATGACATCGCGAAAACCGCGGTCATTACCCCTTGCCCACACGCCTGTAAGCGAATGATGGACACGGTATGTCAATCTTTGGACTTTGTGTTCGTGATATCTTCGTCGCCAGCAAGTCTCTGTCCAAGCACTAGAACCATTTAAAGCGCCTTTTAGAACTGCTTTCCGAACATGGGCTTGTCATCAATCCGGGAAAGTGCAAGTTTGGAGTTTCTCAAATTGATTTTCTGGGGCATCGCGTTGACAGTACCGGCGTCCGGTCCCTTCCCAACAAAGTCGAAGCTATTCAAACTTTCCACGCCCCACTACTAACAAATCGCTTCTGGAGTTAGCAGGTATTGTAAACTTTTACTACCGTTTCGTTCCTGGCGCTGCACGCATTATGACTCCTATTTATGAGGCACATACGGGCAATCCTACAACGTTGCTTTGGAGTGACAGGTTTGATTTAGCTTTTTCGGAGGCAAAAACCGCCCTAGCGAACGCCACACTGTTGCATTTGTCTCCAATGTTTGAGAAGCTGCCAACCAAAATAAACTAATATTTCTAGACGAACTGAGAGTGAACCAGAACTAGTGGAGTCGCTACACCGAATATATTAAATCTTTAAACTGCTCCAAGTGAAAATGTACTTACTAAAGACACCAACTGATGTTTTCAACTGAAAACACACCAGCCGATGAACTGTTGCTTGGACTGTTACCATAACGACTAAATTACACTGGTAAAAAGTTTATTTTAAAATAACACCTGATCATAGTGCACAAATTGAGAAATAATTAATGTACAATCTATATTCAACACGTTTTATTTAGAGATAGGTTAGTGGTAGAACTCAAATGATGAAGTGTTTTTTTTGACACGATGCAAACTAAGCACATTGCAATTGCCATGACAATCTTTCTTTAGCAAACTGTAAATTGCCGAAAAAACCATATATGTACATATATGATGTTTTTTTTTCAAAGCTGCATGAAAAACGTCCCAACCACCAAAGCCAGCATCATCGCCAGCATGTTAATCTTCACACGTTGATGGTATTGCAGTTATCTGCAAAACAACATCAATTGATGTAAACATGTATTCACTGTGCTAATGTAATTTGTTCAGCTAACGTTTTGTAAAAGTTCTTTTAGAATCTCTTAAAAAAAATTACGTGCAATAACAACGTGACTAAGTGTTCTTATACTCATCAATATCAGACCCTGCTACAGGCAGCATGTTCATTGAAGATCTCTGTTTATGACAAAAAATAACTGAGAATGGAAAATGATTTTTAAGTAACAGAATCAGTGAATGGATTTACATAGAATATATTCATTTCGCCTTACTAGCATCTTTAGTTCCTACAGAACCACAGGATAAAACATAATCGCATTCAGTCTTATTTACCCTGAAGAAGACGACGTGTATAGGACGTCGAAACGTCGGAATAAAATTACCCTTGCCAGAAGAGCTCTTGATATTATACCGGACAGTAATAGCTTACATAATGAATACGCAAGGTTCGGTTCAAAACATCCATAAAAAAGGGATTCTAGAGATGTTCGGTTTCGACCAGAACATTTTAAGAATAGATTGGCCTTGGCTCACCTGTAGTGCAAGTTACCGTGTTGCAAACGATGTCATCTGGGACATCAGCACATAAATCCACCGTCGGAGTTCCACAAGAGCGCACAATTCCACTTCCTGTAACGCCCGCAACTTCATAAAACAAACACATAATAATTGGTCTGTGGATTAAGCAATCGTATAAACGCATTCATTCAACAACTAGGTTTAATTAATTTAATCACGAGTGTATACTGATGTACGTAGGATACTTTATGCAGACGTTTTAACAATCGCTGTTACCATTATCAATGGTGTTTGTCAATCGAGTTAGAACAGGGTTTAATGCAATTTGTGTGGAGTAACCTCACAGGCAGTAACACGAAACGGGCTATTAGAAGGGTAGCGTTGACAAAAAGACAAAAACAGGAGATATGGGTTATTCCTTTTAAGTCTGTGTATATTGTTTATAGGTGTACATAGTATGTAACAAACTCACCAGTTGATGCAAGAGCAATCAGGACAAGTGCTTCCAAAACGATGCCTTGCATGATATTCGATAAAATAAGTTAAGCTTACACTTAAATGTACCTGAAATGGATGCCTATTTTTAATTCAAATTGTTGAATCCCACATTATTTTAAAGTACACATCAGATTGCTGTTTTTAGAAACACTTCACCTACTCTTACTCTCGTTAAAATTTAACTAACAGGCCAATCGATATCTCCAAAGATACCTGATGCTCTTCTGACACATAGATTTTTAAACCGACGTTGCAACGAGATTTTTTTCGCGTGACAAAAAAAATGTTACGCTTGGCAGGTCACCCCCCTGAAGTCACAGGGGCTTTTGGAAGCGAAAAAACCAACTTTTTTCCGTGAACCGCGATTCATGAACCCGATGTACCAACTTTAGGACTTGTCTGCAGTGCTCGGCCTTAACTAAATGAGCATCCCTTTGTTTTGTATCCCTAATTTTTCATCAATGATTGCAAGAGTGAAGTCTTAGTGGTTTTGGCAATTTTTGAATGTTTTACACAAAGTTTGTTAAATTTTCCCTAACGTTTGTCGTGAAACCTATGTCATTTGTTAAGTTTCATTTTGTACAAAAACACAAAAAAGGGAACCGGGAAAGAAACTCTAGTGTCAAGTTATAAACCCGAAACTTGTTGTCACAAACCCGACAACTTTAAAGCTGTAGAGTCAGTACGTCATGTACTTCCAGTGGATTTGATTATTATTTTCGGTTTTAAAGAGTTTAAAACTAGTAAGTTATGTTTAAATAACGTACAATATTAATGGTTAGTTGTAAATGCTCGCTACACCAAGCCTGCCAAAATTGGCAACCTCAGTCCGTTTTTTTAGAATAATGCACAAAGTGTAACTGCCTTCGTCGGCAGCTACTATGCTCCAGTAGTTTTTAAGCCGCGCTCTGTACGTTCAAGTTGCAGGAAAAATAACTATCTGTTAAGAATCTAAGTTGACATTCAACGAGGTTTTTATTAATTTATTTCTTACAAATAGTTTTGTACATTCCACATCAACGCTTGGTGCTGAGCGAGTATAAATGTTCGGAAGATACACTATAACAGTAGTTCTCGACCTAAAAAGGGCGTAACAGGAGGTTGAGAAACACTGATGTACAATGTAAAAGTTCGCTAGTCTTTAAAGCTTCATGAAAAACAGCCAAGCCACCAAAGCCAGCATCATTGTCAGAATATTGATCTTCACACCGGTTGATCCGTTTCCACCGTCACTGGACGTAACATTTCCAGTGTTGCAGTTATCTGCAAAAATATCAATCGATGTGAACTCGGCAGCAGGGCTTCACATTTGCTGACGATTCGCAGGTAAACACAGTTTTTTTTCGCGTTAAAATGTGGGTCATATTTTAAAAGTGGTTACGTAAACGAGTATTTGTTATTACTGGGTCTTTTTTATATTCTGTGGGATTTTACCCCGTCTCATCCCGCATACCAATCTGAACGTATTCGTTCTAGTTTCACCTGTTGAGCAAATGGTGCAGTCGACAGATCCAGCTCCAGGTAAACATACATTAGTGGAAGCAGCAAGATCAGGAATGCCACAATAGCGGGTAATTAGAGTGGAATTGATACTCCCAACTTAAAAAACAAACCAACATCATTACAAAGCCATAAAATGCACAACAAGTAACTCAAACATACGTACTAAGTCGGATAGACAAAAGCGTTTGACATGTTGACACTGCGTTGGTGCAGTCAACTGTGAGTGATGCATTTGGTGAAGGACTCATGCAGCCCGAGCAATCAAATACCCACCCTAACGCGGTAGCAAAGCTGCACACGAAGCAGCTAATTCCGGCAGCTAAAAAAATATGTTTATATAAATTTAATTTGAAGTTTGGTTTCGAGATTTTCATTTCCATATTGTCTGTTAAATTTCTTTGTCTCAAGCTTCTGCTTCTCGTCTTTATCAAAGCAACGGACAAGAGACAGCCAAACATACGAGCACGTACATTACTCTTCAAGAGGCTGCTTGTTTTTAAGTCTTCCAAGTGCCTGCCAAAACTGAGTTCAGTTGTAACATGATAACAAACTCATCAGTTGATACAAGAGCAATTAGGACACCTGCTGTCAAAACGATGCGTTGCATAATGTTGGTTTTAATTAAATAAACTTACACTAATTACTGCAAGATGACACTTGCATTTCTAAACTGCAAATTCATTTTGATTCGCCGTTAATATTGTACACTAATTACACATAACTTACTAGTTTTAAACTCTTTGAACACGAAAATAATAATCAAAGACACTGGAAGTATATGGCGTACCTGACCCTAAAGCTTTGAAACGTTTAGGTTCATTGCATTGACACTACTTGTTAAAACACTTTACTTCGGAAAACGGAGACAAAACCGTCATGACCACACGTCATGAGTCATGACCACACTAGGGCGCCCGTAAATTTACAACGCTCCACTGGGCGCCGAGCCCCGAAAGGTATTTCAGGGGCAGCAAAATCAAACGCCAACCAGTCAATGTTCTGCCTATGCGCTCTTTGATAGAACCACATCGCCTTCTTATTGACACACCGTCTGTCTCTTTGAACCACCTGGGAGAAATCAACACTTGCAATCTCCTTTTGATACAGGACAGAACGGAACTGCTGGAGGTATCTCAACAGGTGATAACCAGGACCAAAGATAGTGGCGTCGTAGAATTCCGAATATTTGGGAACGTTTTTGAGCTCACAGGTCTTGAGACACCACAGCCAGGTTTGAGTAGGCGCCCACCACTTGTATAAAGGAAACAAGGGATGAGACACCGCGGCGTTGCCTAGATAACGTCTCTCGGAGTCAGAGAATTCTAGGGCCATATTTAAAGGATCTTCAAAATCTGACAAATCGTCTTGCCTTTCTGCTAGCTGCCCGTATGTGCCTGGCACAGCTTCCGGGAGATCGTAGTTCGAAGAATCACTAAGTTCGCCTTCTAAAATGCCTTCGTCGATTTCTTCTTGGTCAATCAAGTTATTCTCAACAGTAGACATTATTGCAACTCGTAACTGTGCTGCATAACATTGTCCACAAAGTGTTTAATCCTTCTCTGTATTTTTTTATTTACGCACCAAGTCTCATTTTCTCAAGGTAAAATAGAAGGCCGAAATGGAATAAAACACTAGTTTTTATAGTTAGATTTTCCCTTTTTCTACGATTATTACAAAGCAGTCCCTTCTTTAAACCACATTAGTTATTAGTTTGTTTTAACTTAAAAACTTGCAAAAATGCAAAGGGCGAAATATTGGCTGCAATAAATTGCGCAACTATTTCGCAATAACCAGCTTGCGCAACTACCCAGCATATAGCCAGGCGGCTCTGGCACAACAGGAAAACGGGTACATGAACTAGTGTGGGACTAGCGACACTGAACATAAAATTCCAACCATTACTCAATCACAAGAAGACACGAGCAAGTAAATAACACTCGATATCCAATGTCGTCGTGGATTTCACAGTTCTGCAAAGTTGACAATTTCATTGCAGACGAACACATTACAATAGTGAGAAACATGTTTGCAAGAATTGCAGCATTTGCAGCGTTTGCCACGCTATCCAAAGTTAAAATTTTCCATCGCTTAATGCTTAGCCAAACCAAAGTGTTAAAACGATGGTTTAAAAACACGTGACCGCTACAAACTAAACTTCCAGCTTGTGCTCATCACCATGACAACCGAATTGCACAAGAAAAAACTTTTATTCAAACTCTTATATAAAATACAAATTAATAATCTGACATATCTACAGTATGCATATCCAAACAAAATTTTAAAAAAATAATGTGCAAAGTTTTTACCGTTTTCGTTTTATCTTATATGTACATGAAGTGATGTGTTTCCTATTCATTCATTTCTTGAAATATTTTTATAATTTGAAATGCTTGGTTGGGGGTATAAATGTCTTGAAAATAAACTATGTATAATAATGTGAAAGTGAGACTCTCTAAAGCTTTATAAAAAACAGCCCAGCAATCAAAACCAACATCATTGTCAGAATGTTGATCTGCACACTGGTTGATCCGTTGCCAGATGAGCCATTGCCAGATGAGCCGTTTCCGTTGTTGCAGTTATCTGTGAAAACATGATAACAAATCAAACAAAATACTCAAGAAGAGAGGCAGACGATCAGCGTTAGTGTATTTTTTTTTATTTACGAATTATAAACATTATTTTCCCTTATTTAGAAGACATTTTCAGTTTCCGTCTAAAACAAAATAAAATAAAAAGAAACATAACACTACATAATGAGACTACAAATCGTTGTCATTTGGAAAAAGAGTTTGTTTATGTGCACAAGGTCTAAAAATGTGTGTTGATAGTATGTGTTGACGACATACTACACTTTCAGTCTCATTTTGCCAAGAAAGTGACATTTTCACGCGCTTTGAAAGATCACGACCCCGCGTAAGAGTATTTTTTTAGGGACAGGTGACTCTTGATCGATATTACTCACCTCCTGAACAAGTTGTTGTACAAACACTGCCTGCTAGGGTGTTCACACATCCACCAGTTGCTGAAGAACTCCCACAAGAGCGTGTGATTGTGGTTGAGCTGACAACTGCAAGAAGAAAAAAATAAAACTTTTAATACAACGAAGAATTAGAACTTTATGAAACAAAACTCAATTATAACTATATAAATTTAGAAGGACTGAATTCCAACTTAAAGAAGTAAAAAAACGGGAAGAAACAAAACTAAATGAGAACTTTATCAATTAGACAACCATTAGAATTTAATTAGGAAAAGAAGTATTCGAATTTTATGAAACAAAAAATAATTATAACTTAAAACAAGCACGAATTGACGAAAGTGCGAATTTTTATACGTACGAGTGGATTTGGTGATAACTGTTTGACACGTTGTCATTCCGCTCCCACACGAACTCGACAATGAAGAACCCGAAGAAGGACTTAGGCAGTTTTGACCAGATACGAATCCACCCGTATTCGCATAAGTGCACTTGAAGCAATTAATGGCGGATGCTGTGGAAAAAATGTTTTTTTAATGAGGTCAAAATTGTATTAAAACGTATTGATCTATTATCTATTATTATTCTGTGATTCTATAAGTGCTAAAATGGCTTTTAGGTGGAATATATGTTTTAAATATTTTCAAAGATTGATTCTGTTTCTTTAAAACGATTTTCCCTTCTCAGTTAAGTAAACTTGAAAGCAATTTAAAATTTAATGATATTTTTTTGTAACGGCAATTTTCATTAAAATCACTGCGCTTTAGTGTTTTGCGTCGGTAGACTATAGCTGAGTCAGCTTGAGGCCATTTTCTATTGACAAAGACGACTGCTTCAGACTTGGACAACTAGATAATTCTAGTTGTCTAGTTGGGCAAATTAGAGCAAAATGGCGGTAATTCTAGTTCTAATCTAATTTAGAATTATCGATAAGCTCTAATTCTAATTTTAATCTAATTCACAGTTTTCCCAAAATCGCTAGTTTGTCCAACGGCACTTTTAGGCATGTGATCTGAGCATGCATTTTGTAACCAAAGCGCACAAAACCATGCAATTAACAAGACCAAACTACATCACTGAAACACGTTATTCAGTGAAATTTGACACTCAGCTTCGTTTAAACACGTTTTAGATGCACCGAATCGTATTGTTATAAATGTGCAAATCTACAAGTTCAAATTTGAAACAAACTAATGTTGGTTGGCTTAAATCTAATTCTAGTTTGAATTCTAGTTTAATTTCTAGATTTTGAGAAAATTCTAATTCTAATTCTAATCTAATTTGCAAAAAAGGAGATGCTCTAATTTTAATTCTAATCTAATTTGAAAAACCGAAAAAAAATCTAGTTGTCCAAGTCTGGACTGCTTGCAACTAATGGTGCAAAAATGGTTGTTTACCAGTCAGTCAATATATACGCGTTTTTAACAGATAGATATGTTATTAGGTATAAAGTATTATAGGATATAGCAGACTTACCAGTTGATACAAGAGCAATCAGAACAGCTGCTGTCAAAAGGATGCGTTGCATGATAATGTTGGATTAGATAAGTCAAACTTAAGTCAGATGTACATGGAACGTCTGGAACGTTATTTGTTTCTCTGTTCAAAGAATAAAAAGAAAGTTGTTGTTGGTACACTGGAGTGCCGTTGGATGGCTACACTAGACAATACGACCTATCTTGCGTAACCAACTGCAATGATGAGACCTTGTAAAACGAAAAGTGTGTACTGTCTCCAGCTTGTTTGGGCTTATTGCTTTCAATTTTTTTTAACTACTTCGCAAACATTAACACTCTAGTTTATGACAGGCCGGTGCAACTAACTCCCAAGCAAACACATTTATCTGATACTCAGTCACTACAAACTCTTACCCCATGAACAATTATCTGTTATGAGAAAGCAACAATATGTGTGAGTCATATCTAGCAGACAACACATCATGCAGACAATTTCTTAAGTTGGTGATATAGTTTTGTCATCGTGTCATCAGGGTGACTTTATTGTTGTTATTGATCAACCTTATATTTACCTTAGTCCTTAGCTTGCCGACGTGCATCAACCCAGACAGGCCAAGAATCAAATGACTCACTACATTAAATCATCTACTGAATGCAGCTTGATCATTTAATCAGTACAAAAGTTTGTTTGTTATGACAAATCGATTCAGAACGTTGTGTAAGGTATGCGCTTTTCATGTATGACGTCATCTGCAAACGGCGATAACAACAACAACATATAAATTTGTCCTGCAAGTTATGTCATTATCCTGATGAAGGCGTCTTGTATAGGACGTCGAAACGTCGATTGTTTACAATAAAACTGCTGGATGAGCAATACTTGGTCAAACAACAACATATCTTTATTATGAATGTGATTGGAATGAAATGATAAAAGGAAGGGTCAAAGTAGACAATGCAACTGCTAAACTACTGCTATAGCCAGTGACCAATTAGAACTAGCAATTTTTTTCTAATACTTAATTTTAATGATACAACACATGTATGTTTTATAAAAATGTTTGATATCCTAAAACACAGATATTAAACCTACTGGCAACATTGATCAAACTGATTGTGCTCTAAACTGTTAAACTGCAAACGTATAAAGCAAGTGACGATCATATGATAATTTGAGTATCAATGCGTTTCTCAGTTTGCCCGATTTGCCAAGTAATCTACCTTGATGTATATGATCTCAGACAAAATACATCGGTTCCGTTGAAACCAGCTAACCGCATCGCTTATCACTTTTGACCAGTGGTGGGATTCAATTTTTTTGTCAGCCGGGTCTATCACAAAAGTCATATTTTTCAGCCGGTTCTGTTACAAAAAGTTTTTGGCAGTAAATCCGATAGGTGACGCTACGGGGCAGAGGCTTTTTTGGGGATAATTGTTTTTGCAGGAAATTAGCTGAATTAGCAAATTATTGTCCATTAACGCGTTCACAAATTCCACGCTATGCTACCTGTTGTTTCAACTTTCTGGTCACTATATTTAATCATTTTTAATAAATGTTTGGGGCTCCCAACTAATAGGTTAGAAAAAAAGATTGTAAAAAACAATAAACTGGTATCCTAGTCAAAAAGGTACGACTTTTTTAAATGCGAACTTCTGGTTTTGTACGGACTAACGTGCAGTTGTTTTTAGCACTAGCGTGTCGTATATACTGTCGTCGGTCTATAATTTCTCGATGTGCTTTCATAGTTTGTGAAACAGCGGTTGATTGCCTTTTGCAGTAACATCTATGGAGCTTTTGCATGAATTTGTGACAAAATTAACTGCTCAACTAATTCTCATCTTTTGTGACAAAGTAATCACACGGGTAAAAACCTTTTATTCAAACTTATAAGTCACAAATAAATCAAATCTTGTAAATCTAGTTTTATAATTTCCACAGCTTTGCTTGGTAGAAAAAAATAGAATTTGGAAAAAAAATCTATGTACAGTGACGAAATTTTGTCTGTTTAAAGCTTCATGAAAAGAAGGCCGGCAATCAAAGCCATCATCATTGCCAACAAGTTGATCTTCACATTGGTTGATCCATTGGTGGTGTTGCAGTTTGCTGCAAAAAACATCAGTCAACGTGAACTGAACGAACAGAGCTTGACATAAACTGGCAACTATATGGTGAAACTGGTAACTGGTATATCTTGTTTAGTGTTTGTTGTTTTAATTTTAACCAACTAACAATTACTTTTGCTTGGAAACAGAATTATGCCTTAAGGTGTTTTTTACTTACAACCATGTTTTTAAAACACATCGTTATGCGAAAGTTCCCAAAGGTTTAAGATTTGTTTGCGGGCTTTTAACTCCTATTTTCCCGCAAAAATTACCAGGATCGTTCAGGCTAGATTTACCTGTTGTACAGGTTGTGGTACAGGATTGTCCCCCACTCACATTTGTACACCCGTCAGTTGTTCCCGTAACACCACAAGTACGGGTAATGCTTGAGGTAGTTATACCGAGAACTGAAAAAAACATACAAAAAGCAAATATTATAACTAAAATTGCAAAGTAAAATTATTTTGCCAAGTACACAAATTGTTTTTCTCTTAGTTTAAAATTAAGTAGTATCTCTAAGACAATGCACACCAACTGCTAGGTGATATAGGTTAAATGAGGCTACACTGTCTGCAGATTACTAAATAATAATGACTCTATGTTAGAAAATATAAATAGAATAGTATTTGACTTGGGAATAACGTTTTATTTGTGAGCAAAACAACAAACAAACAAACCAGGCAGACATAAATTAAATTATAACGTACGAGTTGCAGATGAGCAGACTGTTGTGCATGAATCGACAGAACTGCCGCAATCGAACTGATGCGATGCATCGGGAGTCGGGCCTCGGCAGTTGGTACCGGTTTCAACCCCGGCAATGCTCCCATAGGCGCAGACGTAGCAACTGATGGCCGAGGCTGCGAAAAAAAGTAATTGTCAACCTTATAAAACCTTCAAAATAATTTTAGTTTCAAGATGCATTTAATGATGGAACTACAAACTCCTACCTCACAATTTTCGACAGGTGGCGCAATGGAGTACTTTTTTAAATTTATAACGCTATATCCCAAAAAATGATTACGATTAGGGCTATTAGGGTCGTGATAAGGTATTAGTATTTATTATTCAATAAAACTAGCAAAAAAAACTTAGTTACTAGTTTAAAAAAATTAGACAGTTATTTTCCAACCCAAACACCCCTTTAACCGCTAAAAAACAGCTCTTTACGCCCCCTTGTGAATGTGAATCTCCGGTGGGGTATGCTGTTGATAGCTCTACCGCATTGAATGGGTTGGTAAACTTTTGATAAATTTACCTGACAAAACCGAACGGTTTAAACCAGTTGAGTTGGAGGTTTATAAAAGAAAACAACAACACTATTTTTGCTTCATAACAATGTTAGATATAACTTTACTTAATTATTTAAAAAACTATAATTTATAAAATAATTACTTTACCAATACAAACTCACTGGCCGATACGAAAGAAATTAGGACAACTGCAATCATAGCAATGCGTTGCATGATGTTGGATTTGATGAGTCAAAACTTAAACTAAAACTTTAAGGATGTCTGTAATGTAAAATCAACCTACGTTACATTTTTAAAATCAATTCTCTTTCCATTAAATAACACTTCACTGCAGTTTGTCTGATCAGTTTGTCAACAGTTACTAAAATTCAATGGCATTTATCGATGCATTAAAAGTTGTTTTCAACAACTTTTCCTTGATAAAATTTAGCAGCGCTCAGCTTGTTTGACTTTCACGAATGGCATCAGCAGCGTTTGCAGCTTTACGGAACGGTAGCTGGTGGATACTGGTACACAACAGCGGAAGAACACTGTCACATATCCTGTTGCCGTTGCCATGGGAATAACAGACGCACCCCAGCTGTTGCCAACAAAAACATAGCAACCGTTCGTTCCCGTTGGAACTGTATCATTGTTCGATGCTTGTCGTGTTTTGATTGATTCACCAATCACAACCAGTCGGTGGGAGCTCCTACTTGTCTCCTTTGTTGGGACGGGCGATCTTTAGAAAGAAACGTTCGCGTTTTGTTGTCAATAGGCGTGTGAAGTTACAGCTCGCACAATCCGCTCACCCTGTTCTCGTATGAGACCTAAGACCTGTCTTGATAACCGCGTCCAGTATTGATTTTGTCACAGGGGCTACTCTTAAAAACGAAATCTTCCAAAAAAAAGCGAGTGAAAATGATAACGCCTGGGCTATTGGGGTTGGGGCGAATGTTTGTAATTGCAATAAGGTTATAATTTAAATTAAAAAACCTCTTTGAGGTTAATTGTAAAAGCTTTAAAAACGGGCACCATACGACGTTAAGTACCAGCCCCAAGATATGTAGCAATATAACCCCAAAGAAGGTATCTGTGCTGTCTTGAAATATAATCTTATTGGCATTACAAACCCTCATCTCAAACCTGTAAGCCTTCAAAACTATATCACCAAACTTGTGTTTAAAAACGAAAGCTGTTATTAGGAGCAGCAAAACGTACAAAAGCTCTCTAGCATTTGTTTTTGCGTGCTTTATATTGGACGCAACGAAGTTTTTCTCTTAACACAAAGCAAAACGGAAAACGAAATTACCAAGTATAGTCATTATGTTTGAAACCACATATGGTACGGTTTACAGTGTTGGTAACAGAGTTTGGCCAACGTTTTTAGAATGGTTTGAAACTGCAATCTCCCAAACTGGATTTAAGTAAAATTAATTTCCTTACGCACACGAAAATTTAATATTTGGTCACTTTATTATTAGAGGGTGGAACTGTAATGTAATGTAACAAAACGAAAAATCAATGTTTGGGGGCGTTACTATTTGTTCTATCTTTTGTACCGTGTCCCGGTATTGGAAAATAAATATTATTTTTCCATTGACTGGGTCTGCAGCATCACAATCGTTGATTGTCACGCGCAAAGTGTTATGACTACGCGCATGTGACAGTAGCGGACGCTTCAACGTGTTTCAAACTCTAAACAAACATTGTGTGAAAGCGAGTTCTGATTAACAACGTCTTTCTGTTAAATACAAAAGAGGGGAGAAATTGATACCTAAGTTTTGCTGCGCTACGGGTGTTTCAATTGTCCTGATCACTGTTCAATCTAAACAACAAAACTTAGGCGCTAGGTACGCCGTTTAATCAGAGAGCGATAAAATGACTGTCGGAATGCGAGAAATAGGTTTCCAAACCAGAGTTTCCCAACCTGTTATTCTGCATATTAGGTATACCTGGGCCGTTATTTTCACCATTAAACTTACGAACAGATCCGTATATAGTGTTCCAAGGTATAACTATAGGTATACAATTTTAGTGCGACACAGTTTATAAGCTGCCCTTTTCGATGTACTCTTTTCGATTTTTTCTTCTTAATATTTTTCCTTTCGATATTATGTTGTTTAACTCCGAAATTCCACATGGCACACGAGAGCACCGCTGGGCAGTCAATAACCCCGTTTTCACATGTGCTTAACGCAGTGGTTATAAAACTTATTAAGCAAGTCGGGCATAAACGTACTAAAAACTTATCGCACGGCAGACTGTGCAGACCCAAATAATCCAAAAGTTTTTGAATAAAGGTTTGTGGCAACTTTGTGTGTTACATTGAAATTGCTCAATATGACTCCTAAGAAATACAATGTTGTTATGCAAGTTTGCATTTCGTCATTAAGTTCAAAACACTAGAGAATATTTGCACTTTAAAACAGCGAAACTTTCGCGGCACACTTAAAAATCGCTTGTGGTGTACTGCTAGTGTGCCGCGGAACACAGTTTGAGAACACAATGTGTTTGTGTCGCATATATGTAAAGCAGGGGTGCCCAACCTTTTTTGACTCAAGATCGACTTTTGGGGTAGTCTCTCGAGATCAACCATTCCAATACAAATTAGCAAAGACGCAGCAAGTACCCGAATAAACCTAAAATTACTACTGCAACTATAACTATTGTAACGTAACAAAGCGCCTACTTATGAACTGATTAACATATCCTTATGAATAATTCACACAATAAAGGCATCTATGTATAGCAACCCGTTACAAAGCAACTATTTTAAATAATTTCTGCAACCCTCGCAAACGACTTAAAATCAGTCCGAGATCGACCAGTCGGGTTGGGCACCCCTGATGTAAAGGTATTTGCGAGAGGTGTGGCAATCTCTGCTTTAATTTGAGGAGTAAAAATAGCGCTCCGTTGTGTAACTAAACCCTAGGTTGGAAGTCACCTTCCTATGATTTTATAAATGAAGGTTCTTAGAAACTGCGAAAAGAACGTAAAACGAAACCCTCAGCACATTTTGAGATCAGAGTTCACAAACGTTCATGTTACAAGGGGAAAGTGCACAACCAAACAACAACTATCAAACTCCCCTACTCCTTCTCTCGAGGTCAGTTTTCCTGTTATAGCTTTACATCAACATATTAAGACAGCACATAAAGTAACCGATACTGCAAAGGTCAACTGCCTAGCGAAGCCAAATCGGGCTTGTACATCTTTTCTCGACCTGTATGTTCGATACTGTTCCACCCACAGAGATAATTTGTAACACCATCTTTATTTTTTTTACGTTAATGTATTTAAAAAAACAAACGTTTGCTTTTGAAGGACTTTCACACCGAAATAGATGGTAGGTTATCTTTCATAATGTAAAGTATTAACGTCAAAACAAACATTCAAATAGATTGTTTTGATTAATAATCAAATAACTTCTCCTCTTCGTGTCGTTTGTTTGTTTACCTTTATATCAATATACCTCATCATCGCTCTAAAATACCTAAAACCAAAACGCTTCAAATGCAACAGTTATACTAGTTCTATGTTTTACAGTTTCCCGCCAAATGCACAAAAACAACATTTAGCATTTTAGCTGTATGTTGTGCGGTGCCTAGGTTCGTTATTGAAAGTCACTTATGTTTTTTTTTTCATGAGATTAAATCTAAATCATGTACCCCTTTCTTGAATTGATAGAAAATCCCTAGTAAGACAGATGTTCATGTAAGACCTAATGTGTTTATCTTTCTTGGTATACTTCTACTATGAAGCCATACATGAGTTGAAAAAAAAACAAAACTTGAAACAAACCAGATCCAGCAATTGGAAAATAAAAACCAATAATAAAAGGTACATACTCCATTTTGTTTACATCCTTTTTTAAAATCTCCATGATGAATTTGCTCATTGTTTATTGAACGCACTTTTATTTGAGTACATGTAAATGCATATGTAAACCATATGTTAAAATTAACCTACATGCTTATCTCTCTTCAGAATGTTTTTAAGTATAACCTATTGGAACTTGATAAGCCTAATAATTCAACACACTTAACAGCCTTAGGTGAAAATGGTACTATTTCAATAACAGCTATTTGTAACTAAGTAGCAATATGCAATTTTCTGCTGTTGTTGTCAGTTGGGCATCATGAAACCATAGGCTATTACTAGTTAAGAAAATCTTTGTCGAATTGCATAATCTGATTTATCAGACATATAACTTGTCAAGTTGGCAATGCCATTAGTAACAATACATAACTGCGATTAACAAAACACAACTGTCATTAGTAACAATACATAGTATATATTACATGTTATTTAACTGCGAAACAGATTTAATAGCATTTTTATGTTTTAAATTTTGGTATGATTTGTTTTCTTTGGTACAGCACATTTGAAATACAGTAGAAACGGGCCTTCTAAATATTTTTGTTCTATTGTGTTGCATTTCATTAAACCAAAACAATAGACACTTAATGAGAATGAAAATATGACAAAAATGTAACAGCACCGATTAAACAGTTTTCTTGCTATTTGCTTATTCCTGCATTTCTTTATTTTGCCCTAATTGTTTGACTAAGTATACATATGAACAATTTGTACTGTATATACCATCACTGGCAGATTTGATGTGACTTACACTTCACGTTTCTGTTGCATTCAAATATTTCAACACTAATGCAGAATTTGAATCTTGTAAATAGATATTGTTGGTGTTTACTTTAAATTCCACAGTCATAATAAGACATATTTGTCTAGATTGGCTTTGATTTTCTCCTGAAAAGCAATGAATGTGGCAATAAAAGACAAGAAAAAGACTGCTGCAATTTGCATTAAGGGATAATGTTCTGTTGATTAATTGATAAATTCTTAAAAAATAACTTAACTTAACAAAAGACTCAAAAAATGACTCTAGTTTGAGGTTTACAATTCCTCATTAAAATAATGGAACATGTAATTAACTAAAACTATGAGATTAACTGAAACTATTTGCACTAACTTTGGTATTGCTAGGTTTCATCTGGGCATGCATATGTTTGTCTGTAAAACTGTTGTGTATTGTACTTGTGCTGCATATCTACAACTTTTTTACTCATCGCATGTAAAACAGTTTTAAAACTTACATATTAGTCCAGTTATTTATTCATTCATTTATTTGTTTCAAGGAACTTACCATTCTGATTGCGGCAATCCAAAAACCATAGATTTCATCACACATAGCAGCAAAAATAAACTAATATGCAACATTACTAGGTAAGCACATTATTGTTTTATTATATGTTTAAATAGCATCAAAATAGCATGAATTACCATACAACTTAACACAGAATAATTTACAAAGGACTTCAGTAAAGTAAACACTGCATATAACATGTTTAATTTTTAGAAATACCTAATCAATGAAAATTTAGAATGACTGATTGTTTTTTTGTACCAAACTCATATGATTTAGAATATTGAGTTTCAAACAAGCGTGAATAAATATTGCCGCTGTTTTTATAGACCATTTATATGAAAGGATTTGCTTCATGATGATTAGAGTAATCCCGGGATATAATATAAAAACAGCAGTTCACAGTGCTATAAATACTGTAACAAATACAACAATAACATACAAAATTGTAAAACACAATAAAAAAGTTCCAAGTAAAGGAACAAAAATACACAAATTCTGTTTTAACCCAAGATTCTAGCATTGATTATACTGTTTGGTTCAATAAATGTAAACAATGATCGTCAGTTTGAGCCATGCTGTTGATGGTTTTGATTCATTACTGAAACTTTGTTTTGTGTCAAAACGTTGTGATGTTTTATACACAAATTGGCTTTAATTTTTTTTGATAAACATTTAGTGCAGGTGCATTGTCTACCCATGTCTCAAAAAAATAGGTCCCATTTTGTTGAAAATTGCAAGCACAGTTGCTTGTGCTTTTTATCTTACTATTGTAAGCAAAAAGATTACATCTTCGTTCGCAGTATGTGAAACTGCGATTACATCTCCTTACAACTAACAACTCTGCAATAGCGCTTTTGATCATTTTTTTCAGAATAATGTGTTTTTTCGCTTTTTAACTCGTTTGACAAGGCGCCTTAGTCCCTCTCCGGCAGTTGTTTTTGACCTTCGAACTTTGCTCCGATTGGTCGATTTGTCGGCGTGCTCGTCTTTAGAGGTGACTTCCCTCTCCAGCAACGAACACGTTTCGTCACAATCGTCAGAGTCTGTCATCCACACATCACCGTCTATTATGACGTCACTGTTCTTGGTGATGTAGTAACGCGCGTAGTCGAGTTCACCGTTCACTCGGAAGGTCACAGTCTTCAAGGTCAAACTAGGCCAGACGTCACCGCACGATATTTCTTGTAGGTTTGGATTAAATTTGTTTTCAGTTGAACCGTCGCTCAATCGGATTGTTAAGCTGTCGGTTTGTCTGGAAAATGAAATAACGTTTGATACCACCTAATGTTGGCTTGTTGTTTTATACGATTTGCTTTCAGTTATATGTTTGTTTTGTTTGTTACGGTCGAAGGATGTAGTAACTCGCAACCGCATGAGGAGCCCGTCTTCACAGTGATGTTTGCGTTGTATCATTTTTTGCTTAATTGTTTCTAGAGAGTTTATGACTTAAATGTTTTATAATTCAAGTTGATTTAAGGGAAAAGCAAGAGGTACGTTTGGAAACCACAACCTTGTGACGTATCTTTTACTCGACCAACACCAGTTTTATTTTAAACTTGGCGTAACTCCTGTTCTCATTATAACTTTGGAACCGTTGATAAGCTATATTTGCCATAGAAAATGTATTTACCCGAAGAATTATCATAAACATATTTATGCTACGCAGCAGAAACTTATACCAGTGGTTCCCAACTGAAAGTACATATACCCTCAATAGGTAACTTTGACGAGTTGCACATTTAGTTATTTGGTTATGATTTATTTAATTTGTTAGCGCGTTAAAGAAGCTTGAGGTCTGCAATCAGAGAAAAAAAGTTGCGAAAAAGGTGTTTGTTTATACAATTCTCACCTTATTGCAAACGTCCTTGCTTCCACCACTCGCTCGTGGACACCACGTGGCGCCATTTGCAGCCAAACACGCGCCTCGGAGAAAGAATTTGCGTCACACAGGAACCACGTGATCGCAGTTGAAGCGGAAGTTGCGTGAGTTCTCTTCGCAAACGCAACGGAAGTGACGAGTTTTTGAACCGAAAGTTGTTCGTCTCGAGGAATCGTTGCTCTCAATCTAGAAAAAATGTAAAAATGATTTTAAATGTTTTTGTTGGAATGGTTGAAGTGACTGGCTTGTGCTTGCAAAAATTGTTGGGTAAAATTATGTTCAATTTCTCGCTTTGTTTCGCATTAAATTTTACATCCACATCTGGCAGATACCGTATCAATCGTGGTAAAAATTTGATTCGCTGCACCACAATTATTTATCAAGCCTACCAAGTTTTAATTTTAGTGAGTTTTGAATGGTATTTATGACAACCTGCAGTTCATGACAGTTTTAAATTCCACGAATCTTGAATTGGTGTTTGACACTTCCGTAAGGTGGCACCATTTCCTTCCATGTGAACTCCACTCAATCTTAAAAATAATAGTTTTGAGTTACGAAAACATCCTTCAAAGACAGCTTTTATCGTGGGTCTAAGAAGCTGAAATCCGTGCCTGTTCGGGCTTACACCGCAGAAGAACTGGTCTACAAACCATGGAAACCGAACTGATATATGGACAGTGTCAGGATATCAATGGATATAAAGGCGATGAATGATAAGTAAGCTGCATACAATGCATACATATTTGACCTGTAAGGTCATGACTTTTCAGCCTGTTTTTCCCAACAAATTGTGGTTTTAATGTGGCAACACTAGCCAATATGTTCAATATGCCATTTCATTTAGCAAATTTGTCGTTCAACTGGTGTAATGCTAAACAAAATACTAGCTGTTGTTTCAAGAAACTGTAGTATCTTGTTTAGCATTGCACCAGTTGAACGACAAATTTGTTAAATATGCAACCTGGTGGAAGAAACGCCTGTTCAGTATTCTCTCATTTCATTGTTGTTGTTATGAAAAAAGCATTTTACTTACTGCTATCTTCGCTTCACTGCCAATGGTAGAATAACACGTAGGCAAAAATATACGTGCCGGTTTGTCGCTGACGTCACTATCACGTTCGATAAGCAATGTTGGTGAAATGACCATATCCCGTCCCTGGTTGGCCTGCGGAAAAACATCGTAAAACTGTAAACCGACAATAAAACATATAATTCTTGTAGATGATATAACAGGGGTAATATTTTTAGTTTCATATTTACATAGACTATTTATTTATTAACTACTTGTGTTCTTTTCTTTTAGTACTCTGCGAAATAAAACGGTCCGATAACGAACGCACAAATCTCCACGAAGGCACTACGCCGAACGTTATAATTGTTGAATGAAATTCCGAATTCATGCTTTTGTATACGATAGCCTCTTATGCATTGGTCAGTAGCTAGTTTACATCCCTTGAAGTTCTGTTGTTCGAAACATTTCGGCCGAAATGCTCCTTACAGACAGCGTTTCGCATTTTTCAAAAGTTTTCGGTTGGCCAAAGACTTCGCTAACCTCGTTCGTAAACCAGCAGGTCAATTTCACTTCTTCCTCTTTGCTGCCGCCGTGCGGAACTCGTAAAATGCACCCGCCGACACTCGCAACTCCACCAAGCGGACCGATGCGCTCAGTCGATACCAGAGCGTCTGCGGGCGGCTTGTCTGCTTCGAGACTATGTCTACGGACGAATTCTGACAACTTCGTCGGCGTATTACGATAAGATAACAACGAAGACCGGCTGATTATACTTTCCGGGCGAAAAGGCAAAGTTTTCACAGAAAACTCGCTTGCGCGCCGGGAAAGATACGTTCCTGGATTCGATACGGTGTATAAAGGAACCGGATCGTCTGATTCGAATCTCCATTGCTCGAAGTTGTCGTTCGTGCACAACGTGTCAATGCTGTACATGGATTTTGTTGTAGGTAGGTAAGATGGAATGCTTAGTGGACGGTCGACTTGGTTTATCAAGTATCTTTCAGTTAATCGGAATAACTCTACATCTGTAGCGTCACGCACAGGAGTCACATCCCCACTGTGCATCGGTGTGTTGGGCAGAGTTAATTCAATGACATCTGTTGTAGTTTGGTCAGTTTTGGCTGTGGTTTCAATTTGAGCGTCATCAGAAAGTTGCTTGTCCGTAATTGGATGTAAATTTTGTGGGCGTTCAATCCTTCGTACATTCTCTTCATAGTTGAATTGTTTCCTTTTACTTTTCTTATTTTTTCTTCGATTTAACGCAGTTTGTCCGGCATTGAGCACCATGTTAAAATTACCATCATTGGGAAACCTCTCATTCACACTTATCCAATCCTTATTTGTATTTGTTGCCTCATGTGTAGCGCTTGAACCAGTGTGAGTGCGGCGTTGGCGGGCAGCTTCCCCGGCATTTACAGCCATTTCCAAATCCCAGCTCTCGTCTTTTTGGTCCTCAAATGCTGTGTTGTCGAGCTGTATATCAGGATGAGCTTCGTTGACATTGTTAAATTCTTAATGTGGATTTTGGGATCGTGTTTAAACCAGTTAGATCGGGCATTTTAAACGTGTTACGTTCTCTCTTTGTCCACTTTTTTACAAAAACAAATTCACATTTACATCATTGTTTTGTCATAATGACGCGCACTTTGTTGTTTTCCAGCCCGTACTGGTTACCATGCATACCACTTACGCCAACCAACTCACCGTGGGTCTCACAGCTGTGACGTCATCTGAAAAAAAGAGTGAGTAACTTTTTTGTCAAAACAATAATTTAAGATCATAAACATAAGAGATTTCCGAAGTTATATCTCTCGTTTTTTTTTGACGAATTAATTCCGCTAACCAACTTTTTACTATTTGCCTCCCCTAAAAACCCTCGGTTAGAAATCCGTTTTAACGCTATAAAAGTTTACATACAATAAAACTGCTTCTTGTGTTCAAGTTTCTTACCCTTATTTTTATTTTTGCATTTCACTACGTTTCCTTCCCAAACCTATAAAAAAAGAACAAACCGTTTAGATTTTGTTTCTTAATTATGTCTTTGTTGTTACGTTTAGTTCATCAAACACGTCAGTTTCTTTTTTCAAAGTTGCCATGCACATTAAACACTTACCTTTCTGAAGAGATGATTTACCCTGTAAAACACAGTAAGTTTAAATTTGATTTGGGTTGCATGTTTTGGGTAGCTCTTCTTCTATTTAATACGTTTGAGAAGCGAATTTATTGACGCATTAGTAAAATAAACCAATGTACCTTTTCTGGCAAATGCACTTATGTTACTGCTATATCCCAGAAAAGGACTTTGCAACGGTACGCAAAAGCGACAGTCAAAAAGCAACATAAGGTTCGTGTTTTCTCCGTACGAGCCGAAGTTCACATACTACAAACATGTGACAGAGGCACAGAAATTGCCCATCAGTTTGCTGCTAGTTAATGGCTATTCATTGAATTCAAATGTGTATGGAACTAATGACTAATTGCGGGTTTCAATTCACTGAGGTATAGCGAAACCGTGTTTAAGTTTCGTGTTGAGTTACCCAATGCTTTATTGAAACTGCTACAAGTGTCACAATGTGCTTTACACATTGAACTTAAAATAATTTATTGTAGTTAATTTTTTGTGCACAAATTAGGCATTGAACTTTTTGCACCTGCGCCAAATACAGTTTAATGTGCGATAGATTTGTTTAAGTCGATACATTTATGTTTGTACAGTTTGTTCTTGCAGATTTTCGGTTTGATGTGTCAAATGTGATGAAACAGTACGTCACTTGTGACGCAACAAACCCTTCCACAACAACAAACAATTCAATTTTTGTGGCAGTCAGCTACACCAATGGTATGTTTTTGTATGTTTTATAGTTTAACAAAGCCAAAATCACAATAGAGAAGAATCTATCCTATTTTCAGTCACTTTGACCAGTGGCAGCATGTATACAATGCATGATTTGACCAACGGTTTGTTTGTGATTTTAAAAAAGCATGTAAATAGCGTCAGCAAACATAACAAAAAACAACAACATTTGGGGTTAAAAACTGAACTGGCTCACAATCAGTATTATACAAGCTAGAAACAGAAAAACATATAACTACCCAATACCGTGCACCAATGTGTATTCCACAAAAAAACTTTTTTTGCAACATCTGTAGTTGTTGCATATGTTAATCAAAAACGTACAAAACACGGACAACTTACAGTATTGCGATGACCAGGGTCACTGCCCCTCTCAGAAGCACCGCAAATGCTTCGTAGTCATCCATACTTCAGCTTTTCATGTCGCTATATTGTCTATCTCTAACACCTCACTTACTAACAGTCACAACCAACAGCTATCTTCCTTCCAAACTTATCCAGAGGCAGCTGGCTGGGTTGTTGTTTACAAAATAGTTAGTGGTGCGCTATAATGGTGCAACCTACGCCATACCTGTATCACGTGTGTTGTGATGTCACAATGGGCCTAAACGCGATGTGAATCATCCTCGCGCGTCAAGCCACTCGCACCAAACGCTCCAAGACAAGTAGGAGATACGGAAATTGCAATGCATGGATGGGTTACAACTGTGTTGCATGCCATGATGACGACATTCTTTACAAAAAGCTTTTAAGATTTTCTGTTACAACTGAACTAATTTAAATTGCTGTTTTTGGTTGTTTGTCTGCCGCTAATTACAAATCCAATTTACTGCATTTCGGGCTAAACAGCAAACAGCGAATGTTTTACTTAAAGATGGATATTTCACATTTCAGTTTTTCCTCAACTGACGTCAAAACCATGATGCGATTATTATGACGTAGAAATGTAGCGGCGTTGTGACCTCACAATAACTCTTGTATGAGTGATTGTCACACGCTGTCACAAACTTATTGATCAAACGCCCACGTTAATGCCAAATTACGTCGCCTTTGCATGACTCCAAAACCTTGTGACGTCACACCCATCGTTTGTGACGTCACAGTAAAACCTTTGATTGGATGACGTCGATCACCTAAAATCATCGTGAAATTTAATGTTTGGAACTTAAGAGCAAATTTAATGTGGAAAGGCACCATTGCCAGGCGAAAAATTCAATCCAAATCTATAATTAAGTTATACAATGTTTCGGGTGTATCCAAGCAATCCTGTAACCTCTAGCCAAGGACAGTGACACGGCATTGTTTCGTCATAATCGCACAGGCATGTTCATCATAACAGCATCAATATTTATGATTCGCCGCCAAACGCTTCGGCATCTGCTTTATATAAAACCGCCGCCTCGAATTTCGTGTAATGGTGTCGAATTTCTCATATTACATCAATTGGCCCCGCGACCCAGACGTATTAAAAGCGGGCTGACTTTAAAGGTAGACTGCTCTGATTTTTCACAGACTTCTAGGTTTTTGTGAATAAATGCCCCGCCCCTGTCACGCCTTTAAATGCGTCGGTGCTTATTTCTTTGCTGCAAGGTTATTTGTGCAATGAAAAAGTGTAAACCAACATCAAAAAGGATAATGTTTGAAGATGGTTGATTTAAACACATTCGATTACTGCAATAGCAGTTATCAATGTCATTGGAATCAATGTGAACAGCAAATCCTGTAACAGTTTCATCATAATGAAGTATTTGTGGCTTAGCTTTTTAGCTGTCGTTTAATAAAAATATAAAGTGAACGATGAATTTGTTAGATACAAAAATTTTGAGGGTGAACGCAAAAAACGGTTCGATAAACGACTGAACAAGTACAATTTAGCTTAGACTATGGGTACAGAACCATTTTACTATTGTCGGTCACATAGCATATTCTTGTTTAAAGCTAAGTATAATTAAAGGCACGACCACAAGTTGTTTAAACCTTGATTTAGTTCATTTTAATGGGTAAGTCATCCGGTGGTTCCTATCAGTTTTACGCTGGTTCCTGTTCACAATGCCCTATAGTGTTCAGTTTCTGGTGCCTTATTTGTTGCGCAAGAAATTTTAGTCTTTAATTTATTAAAAATTCTTCTGGAGTCTTTGGGTTCGTATTGTTGTCTTTTTACTCAACGTTGATACTTTTCAGTTGTACATACCTCAGCCGTAATTTTCAAAACTGATATGTCAATACGTTTACCGATTGCACAACGAAAGACCGTGCTGCATTTTTGGGCGATACATTTTAGAACACATACCCTGAAAAATGATCCATGTATTGTATTGGATCATCCAATATACCCAACGCCGGAAATATTTTTGTCGGTTCCCCTTTAAACGGGCTATAGGTGGCAATCACTGGTACTCAAGTGACAATTTATTACATCCCGCTAAAACAACATACCTCAATGATTTGCACGTGTCAGACTGCCGATGTATTTAAGGTTCTACATACAACAGATTAAAGCGGGCGAAAGTCAGATGCGACGAGAAGTTGAAACTTTGTGCAGAGTATTAGATGAGTGATCGGTCGTAACGTTAAGACCAGTGGTTCTCAGTTTGTGGGGCGTCGAAGCTTGTTAGGTGGTACGCGAGTAGCTTTCTGTCATACTTATTTAAAGCCAACTAAGATCTGCGACTAAACTGTGGCACAATCCATGGTTTTTGACGAAACTCCTGTGTTGGACATTCATTTTGAATTGCTAGCATTTCTGTTTGTTTTTGTATTGGTGTGTAGTGGGTCTTATGTTATAGCGTCTGGTTTGCCCTTACTCGTGTAATTCCGTTAAGCCGAAGCGAAATAGTTTGTTTAAGTGGTGCAGTATTTTGCAAGATGCCAAACCGACAAGGGGTGTTATATAATCAAGTTAGTTTCCCAAACAAAATTTTCCAAATGTACAAGCGTGTAAAGCTTAAAGAGGCTTTTTTCTTCCTATATACAGTTGTTGATAAAACACACTCCCAACCAGCAGAAGACGTGCTGATTTAGCAAGCGCGTATTTCTAACCCTATCGCTTGAAAAAAATCCTGATGGCGTTGATACTGGTGCTGACACAAACAAATGTTTTTTATGGTTTAAAGCCAACTATGGTAAATCGCAGAATATGTTGTTTCCCGTCATTGTAGTCCGCCACGTGCAAGGCTTGTGATTTCCGACTGGTTAATCTGTTATAGTGTTGGTAAATATAACCTTAAGATCAGATTTTAACATAAACATCATGCTTGTTAAATTACAGAAGGTTTGTGTGATAAAAAAACTAAGTAGTTTCTTGCATTTACCATTTCTAGTGTTTGGTAGCGAGAGCTAAATTATTCCGCGGCGGGGCGCCAGAGGGTTTAACGGCCAACTCGAGTTTTCTGTAATGCAAATCGCATCTGTACAAGTTTCGTCTACTAGAGCCACACAGAAACGCTAGTGGCGTCTGAAACTGTAGATTTTTGTCTTCAACTGAACAGATATCGCGATATTCCTATACTATCAAATTGATCTTCTCTTCTTTTGTGACGTCACAAGCCGTTAAAGCCCTATTCTGACTGATCAAAGTACCTGTGTTTATTTTTGCTGTAACTGAGTTCATTCTGGGTTTTCTGAGACGCAGTACATTGTTATAAACACAATGATAATAATCATTAACAAACATTATACCTCTAAGTTGAAACAATTGCCACTGAGACATTACCTAATACTTGCAGTTTGCACCTAATACTTGTACTTTAAACTACTATCTCCTAGCTCGTTGCTTGGTGGATGAAAACTATAATGAATCTAAAATATGTTTATTGATTAAAGATCATGCAAAACATAAGTATATTTAAAAATAGATATGTTCTATTTCAATAAAAAAAACTGATAATGCAGTAAAGGCGACATGTATATATCGTAAAGTCTTAAGATTTTCTTAAATTAGATATTACTTTGTGATTATCTTAAATTTGTTTTTGTGTGAATTTTTCTTTGTTTTTTTGTCACTTTGCTGTCAAGAGAATCGAGCGATGTATAAAAAATCAATGAGATGAATCTAATTACCGACAAACATAATTGTATTGAACGATCATCGATTTGATTCCGTAAATATCCGTCGATTACGACACCAAAGTTAATTATATATGACGATATAATGCTTGAAGTTTTTTCCGGCTTTAAATACCTCCCAGAAAAAGTTTTTTTGATGCTAATAACTGCCGCTTTCCTTTCGTCACAGAAGTAAAAAAGTTACACTTGTGTAAAATCTGCAAAGTTGACGTTTTTGTAAATATGTGACAAGCCTGAGGTGACAGTATGCTGAGGTCAGTGGTTCGATTCTAGGCACAAGCTTCTTGTGATCATTTCGGTCGGTTCCGATCCGTCAAAAATGACATTTTGTGGATAAAAAAATGGATATTTTTCTGTTTATTTTTTGATATGCTTTGAAGCTTATTTTTTTGTGTCAGCAATTGGAATATGCCATTGGGACCGAATATTAGAAACCTGCGTTTTATGGACCAACTAGTTTCACCTTCGGCGGCGTTAATACATATGGCTAAATGTTTCAATCTTTTTACCACCTATAGATCAAAATATAAGAATAACAATGACAAAAAATAATATTGAATGCGGTCTTCACGGACAAAGGTTCCCTTACCCTGGTTTAGATAAAAAACAAAATACTTGTGAACACCTCGCTTTAAACGTTTATTTTTATGATTTTAAACCACGATTTGTGGCCGATTTGCGAAGAAATGTCACTTACTTAAATTATCTGAACTCAGTTGTTGAACAGCTAAGGTATTTTGGTGTCCGTCTATATATGTGTATCAATGTTGATGATAGATCACAATGTTGTATCGATTCTTTTGAAGAGCGGACCTTAAGTAAACAATGTGAGTAGTTAGATCTAGTTTCAAGTGCGCAAAACTCATTGTGGTACTGAGATAAACCGGACATTGGGATGTGTTTTATGCTTGACATGTTGCATATCAGAAACTGAAACTGTGTCGTTTTGTGACAGGAGAACAGTTAAACTGATTATATTGACCGATCACACAAGAAGTAGATAAGTTTGTGTGGTTTTTGTTATTTTGCCAGAGGTGGAACAATGTTTCATAAAAAAATCTTAATATTGTCTTGTGTGCTGAATAGAACATGTGCTGGTGAAAAAAAAACTTGTTAGCCACAGTTTCTAATTGCGAATAAAAATGGGAATGAAGCTTGTCTGTGACTTTCTAATATATAACGGTTAATGATAGCATTTCCACGAGTTATTTAGTTTGTTTCAACGCTTGTTTCGATGATTTTTGATTTTACATATGTGAACATTTCATTGCATTTAATTTGATTTGATAGAAATAGTATTTAAACAAACGAAACACATCTGTTTTATTTTCATTTAGTCGTATTTATTTGTTCTATTTGTTTCGTAGAAGGCCATATTTAAGTTAGTTGACTGTAAGCTCCAGGCTTGGTTTTCTAACAAAAACTTTCTAAAAAGTATAAAATTTGTTAAATATATTTAAAAATCAAAAAATGGTATATATATAATATTTCTAATAGGTTGATTGCATTTATATTATATTTCCTTTTAAAATTGTTTTATTTTCATATTGGCCTGCACAATAACGACAGAGCTCGAAATCAAAACAAAGTTAATAATTCGAACAACGTCTTTATTACATCACAAACCGCTGCGCTAATCAGCTGGCACAATAGAGCAACGTCACGGCGAATTTTCCCAAGCCCTCCCCCCAGTTCGAGATCACATAAATCGCGTTTTACAAGCGCTTTACACGTCTCGCGCATTTATTGCCGATTGTCGCGTATTCGCTAATAACGGAATCTCTACGCCCTCTCGGTCCATGCAATAAGCATCGCGACGCAGAAACGATTCCTTTACAACCCGCGCACTGTCTGTGGGCTATAATTAAACACCAGGGCGTCGACAACAATCCGGTATCAATGACGTAACAATACGATCGCGATTTATACGCCGTAGGGCCGATCGCGGTGTCATTTGCAACTTGGAGGGCCCGGATTTCATCCAGAGGCGCACAATTGTGATGGACGACCCTTAACCCCTCCCCTGAACTCTATTATTCATACACCGCGCGGTTTTATTGCGATTACGGAAATCGCGGAATGGTGACGTCACAGTCGACGTGTGTGTTACGCAACAGGTACGAAGCGTTGATTGATTATTGTGAGATAATAATAAAAATGCAATGTTTTAATTGCGAAAAAGCCGCTCACCCGTAACTTGACAAAATTTACAAAATATGCTTCTTACATTATTTACTTACTATTGTCTGCTATTCCTATGTTGAAATCAGCTGTCCATTTTTTTTCAACAACTTATCAATTCATTATTCAACAGTAACACGCTTTAACCGCATTTCTGCTATTACACAAATCTCTCCCATAAAACCCAGCATTGTTTACCCATTTTTTCGCGATTATCGCCAGTGTTTACTTTAAACATTTCCTCCGGTACCATAAGTCCTATGTGTTGTCCGAAAGTTGTTTACTTTCGAATAACGGCGGTCCCGTATGAATTATGAAGACTTCTGTAAGTCAATAAGTTAAATTATTCAAGAACTAAACAGCAAATTGTCGTGGAACTCTGCTGTCAAAACGTTACTCACAATTTGCAACTGTTTACACGATTTCGATTCGCCACCCCCCCGCAATTTGGTTAATGCCTTTTAAAAGCCAGATGTTTTCTGTAACATTTGTTTGAAACGCAGCAGTCTTGCCAATGGCAGTGACGCTTCATAGGATTAGAATCACGATTCACTTTAAATCTTTCTGAACTAATCAACATGAAAGATGAAACAGTGATAGTTAGTAGTAAGTTATGAATGTTGTATTTATTCGCACTGAAAATTCAATGTTTAAAAAACTGTTTTTGTTCGTCAGACATAAATCCATGAAAAAAAAAAACCTACACAATACTACAAAACGAAATAAAACAATGAAATTTATCATCAAATTTTGTTTTAAGTTTATGAGATGTAATATTTCTGTGCACATTAACATAAAACCGCTAAAATCAATTCACAATTAACTGGAAAAAACATCCCTTAACTTTTTAAATAGCATCGAATTGACTCCAAGCACTAATAAACGTGGGAATTGATGTTTCCTGTGAAATAAACATTAGCTCGATACGAAACATTGCTTAATTTGTCGTCGCAGGACCGAGTGATAACATACAACATACGGCGACTGACCAGGCGACGAAAAATTCGATTTTTTTATTTTCTCGGCAATAGGATTCGAATATTATTATGAAGTCGGTGAGATATTGTTCATTATTTCCTGCGGGTCCTTGTTGTTATTTCCTTTGGGGCGCGATTGGCCGGTCTCATCGCCGAACAAGCGCTCTGCTCTCAATTTAATTGCCATGATTAAGTCGAGCGCTCATTGATCGCCACGCCCGACCGTCTGTGACGTCAAACGCGATACGTGTTTGTGACGTAATACACCTCGACGTATGTTGTAAACTATGAACGTCAGACGTCCGTTTTAGTGGAATTTAATAACGGGGAAAAATAAGTATATTATAGTAAATAAGGTAAAGAATAATTTATATTTTTAGTCAAATTTAAGCTCTGGCTTTCTAAGGCGTCACAATTTAAAACAACATTTTGTAAGTTGGGTTAAGTACAAGTGTAACTTCTGGAATATTTAACGAACATTTTTTTGACAACAACGATAATTAAACGTTTGAAAGGAAAAGTATCTTACAAACACAGGTTCACTAGTCTGTAGAAAACGTTCCTAGTTTTCTTCAAAACTGTTCTAATTAAAAAAAGGGTCCACAATGACAATTTGTTTGATCATAGTGATCTTATTTCCTCTCAATGACAATGATATTGGCTGATCGCTTTGGTCCACTTAATAAGTCTAGATGTCGATTAATCTTTACTGATATCAATATAAAAATCGATACCTAATCCATAGAGTCAGTTTTGAAGTCTTGTTTAAACAGTTTTATGGTCGATATTGTCTTGTAGGATTTCCGAAATGCTGTGAAAGGTCACTTGTGGGAAAATACGATGTCTGTGTCACAATTCACATTGAACGTTTTATGAAATTTAAATTGACTAATAACGTTACACACATGGCTGCAAAATGCGTATTTGCAGTGGTAATACATTGAACTAGAAACGACATGCATTTATGTTTAAGTTATAATATATGTCATTATTAATGTCCAGAATAATTGAAAAAATACTTCGCGAGTGGAAACAGTTATAAAGTTGTCTACTTAGTGTTCATAAAAAGACTAGGTCCTCTGAATGAAAGATCGGTTGCAGACAGTGTGGGCAAAAAAGCAAAATTTGTATGCTAATTTTGCCGTAGTGCAGGTCTTTATTATTAATTATGAAATATATTCTACTGAAAAGTTGATGGTTAGGGTTCAGTTTGCTTGTGTAAAACCGCGTGGTTCACATTCGAGCTCATGTGTTTATATTGTCCAGTTATTTAGAAACGCTCAATTTTGGTTATAATTTTGTCGATGAGAAACAACCTTTATGGCGGTATATTCGTCTCTGACGATTTTGCACCGGATTTTAAAGCGCTATTTTTTGAGTGATGTAGTGGCTACGCAAACATGAATCTAAATTTAGATGCTTGGTTGTTTCGTCTTCGTTTGTTTGTTTGTAACAAACACGCGTGTTTAGGTTTGTAGGTGGGTTTCAACCCGGTTCCGCTAAGTCGAAAGTGAGTCCGTGAAAGATTTTCGTGAGTCCGTCATCATGTCACGACATTTCACAAAAACGTTTTCATACCGGTTTCATCGTTTCCTCCAACAGTATTTACTATTTCCAACACTTAGGTCCAAAACAAATTCCTATAAACAAAGGAAATTCTAATACCCACAAGAAGGGTAACGACCAGTGCCCAATAGCCACGTGCTTATACACTAGCCCAGATCGACCACGATTCGTATTCTTCACGACTGATGAGTTCATATCGGCAAGAGCTTTTCACACACGCACTTAAAGTGATCTCTAATTCATTGCGACCATTTCACCGATAGCTTCGCGATAGATTAACTTTCAATACATTAGCATCCCTGTACTAACCTTTTTACACCAACCCTCCCCACCCCATAAGGCCAACGGCCTCAATTAATGCCTTGTGACGTCACAAGGCGGTATCAGTGACATCACACAGCAAGAAGTTTGTGCGAAAATAAACCAATCGCTTGTCCGATGCCTTGTCAAGTTGGTTTGTACAACACGACGTAAATAATCATGCTTGTTTCGTCACAGGGGGCATTATGACGACCTAAGACAATAGGCCTCACGCATGTTTTACACTGTTTGAGAGTCGTCCCTGCGACCCAAATTCCTTTGAGGCGCCTTTTTAAATATTGATTATTTTTCTCGGTCGGTTATTGTGTACCGAGAGCAGTAAATTAAAGTGCTTGTTTATAACTGTATTAAGACATTTACGTAATTACCAAGCAATCCAGCTGCTATGCTCGCATTAAACTAAGCTTTTGCACCCAACTAAAATCTCGGCAACTATAATAATAATAATGCAAAGTGTATTAAAGATTACGTATGTATTCCAACTTTGCATCTCCGATTTAATCCAGCAAAACTTCTTTTTTGAATAGAATCATTCTAGTATAGTATTAAAATAAAATTTCAGTTAAAGGAATATTAAACGTTTATTTTCAAATATTGCTTAATTTGTTTTACATCTTTCTACTTTTAAAACAATAATTTGTCACAACTATTGAGTAACCGATCGTCGCTTGATTTTCGTTTCGAAGGTTCAAGTTCATGGAATACATATTGAAACTTTTAAGTGCATTCGCGATTTTATCTTTCAAGTGTTTTGGAACAAAGATGCGTAACAAACGAAGAATTCTCGAACATGCGGTATTCTAAAACGCGGCAATAGGATTTGGTCGTTCAACGCAACATTTACTTAACGAATTGAGTTAATACGGATAGTGGAAGTGCAAACAAAATGGTCAAAGAACTGTTTTATAGCGAAACAAATGGTCGCTTTCTATGAGTAGCTCCCTGTGCTGCGGTTAATTCAAACATTTTTTTGACGTTTGTGGTTATTTTTGGCAATCTGTAGTGTTTTGCAACAATCTTGGTATTTGCAGTGTAACTATGCCAATGTCAAAATGTAGGCTTAAAAATAGAAATTAAATCAAAACGTAGGAGCTGCAAATGACTAGAAAATGTTATCAACACAAAACAATTAATGACATTTACGGTAAAACTACCTGTGAAGTGTGTTTAGTTCGTTTAAGGCTTGGCCGCAAATACCCAATCGTGTGTGAAGCCTTAGGGGAAAACAGACAGAAACCGCTTTGAAGCTTCCCAAGCTTTTGACGTGAAATAATGCGAAAATACGCCAAGGCATTGCCTTTAACCAAATAAGCAATTTTGTTGGGTTTGTCATGTAACAAAGTTATTTGTGTTGCAACAATCCTATTGGTTTCTTATGGTGGTTTCGTCAATTTTCAAACAAATTTGGGAAAATTGTTGTTTGAACGTAAACATTTGTGATGTAAAATCTGGGCCGGGGTGTTTACGTGACGTCAGATGCTTGTTGAACCCAAACTATGTAAATATTCAAACAATAAGGCTTTATTTCAAATTGTAAGTTAATGTTTTTCTTTATGACGAAAACAATAACATAATTCAAATCGACAATGGTTGATCGTTGTTGCAACGTGATAAGTTTCAAAAGCAAGTACTTGTAATTGTATTTATGTACGCATAACCATTTGAAAACGGTTTAACTATTGTCTTGCTGTAGAAGTTTGTACAAGTTGTACCCATTGTTACTCACTTGACTGCACAAAGCTCTATTCGAACTTACATTTGTTGCATAAAACCTGCTACCATACACTGTGCAAGTTTTTAGGGTTTTTTCCCGACAAGCCTGATTCCCTTGCTTCATTGCACCAAGTATGTGAAAAAACAGGAACAAGAAAGGCATGACTTGTTTGTCAGAAACCAGTTTGTCTGCGGATTCAACCAAAGTGATCAACCCGCAAAAAATACCTTCGTTGTTTTTTGAACCAAGCGTATCAACAGCGGGAATTCCCTACTAATTTTCGATGGACAGGATCAAAACGTTAAGACAATACATTGACCGTAAATCATTTATCTGTTTTAGATTAAAAAAAAACTTGTTCAAATCGCAATTGGCACAGGATTTTATGAATATAAATTAGTTTTTAAACATGGAACAACTTTATAAACAAAGTTTTAGGCATGATGTTACTTGTTATGTTAATGGTATTTTGACGAATGTTTCCTATTAGGTTAACTTTATGTAAACAAAATTTGTTTGAAGTATCTGATTGACGTGTTTTTTAATACGTTTTTTTGTGTAAAATTCTATAGTGAATATGTTTTTGAAAATGATTTGCTGTTGTCTTATGGCGACGTTGCACTCAATAAAATCGCACATAACGAGCAATACAACAATACAAATACGTGGCTGTCTTGTCCAACATATCTGCCCTTGCAATTAAAAGACGCGTCTCGCTCGCGAACCGGCCCCAACTCCTTCCCTTTTTCTTTTTTCTCTCTCTTGTCTCCTTTTCTCTACTTCGAGGCGCGGCGTTTTTTATTAATTGACTGCTAACATATATCGAATTGAAAAGAAGAACGCATAACAGCGCGATACGAGACGATGAGCAGATGTAAATGTGCAAGTGAAATCGTGGAGTCATAACGGCGGTACAGAACCCCCAGAATCAGTCTTGGGGTCGTGTACGAGAGTTTTTCGGCAGATTTTTTTTCTCGGTTATTTGGCGTCGCGGCTTTCTAGTTGATGTTTTGGTTTTGTGTGTGGGTGTCAAGAAAAGCATGAGCTGCTCTGTGGGTTCGGTGTTTTGGTTAAGGATGGAATTTCGTATTGAGCGCTTCTGTTTGATGTTTGCGTCTTAAATAGTGGCGCGTTCGACTTTAGCAATAATTGGTAGAAATTATCAAGCATATATATCTACATTAATATTAAGGTTATTCTTATTTTAAGTTGTTGGTAGCTTGGTCATTACTTAACGCAATGTTACAAGGTTTAACAGTTGCACTTTCTAATCTTTAACGTCTAATCGGTATATACTATAATACAAGTATTCAGTACAGCGACAGACATGCAATGTTGTTTACAACCTGAGGAATAATGACAATAGTGTATTTCAAATTAACGCTTTGTCTAGAATTGAAGAAGTCTTTGGTAAATTGCCTAACATTGGTTAAGACATAACAAGAAGTGGTCGATTGAATTGAATTAGCTGAAATTGTCTACAGCTGCCTCTTCACATATCTTCCAGCCATTGTTTTGCCCATTCTATCATCAGAACAGGCGATTTCCTTTGCCCACGATACGCACTGGGGCGAAAAGACTAAACCCTGCAAGCATATTCGCTCGTTTCAAGCCATGTTTAATTCAGGTCCAATGTTATCGAATTCTGTAACTCTAAGCAAGTTAGTTTGCAAATATACATCAAATCATGCAGTTTATTTTAGTTTAGGAATAGTGGATAAAATTGTGCATTGAAATACATTCATAACATTATCAATTTTAGTTTCAATTTGTCGATTGTTTATGTTCTAAATCTCACAATCGCCTACGAATAATGGTTATGACATCATAATCAATTCGAACCGTTTGTTTGTTTTGTGGCAGTGGGCCACTTAATGCATCCTGGCAAGGCTTGATGTAACTTGTATAGCTTTGTACGTGATGTGTCTTTGAATGATTGGTCCATTACTTTCAATAACACTGTAACTTTGTCGGTTCATGCCAGTTGCGGGATATGTAATCTATTTTTTAGTTGTTATGCAAGTCAATAGAAGTTTGTTTATAAAAATTGCAATGCTTTGTGTTACAAATTGTTTATTACGCGTTGTTGTACGTGTGTCTAAGGTTTAAAAAGACACTACAGGCACTACACAATGCAAATTCCTTTACTAATACAAACAGCGCCTTGTGTCTGTCGGCAAGCTATTTGATTACAATGAAAGTTGGTTTATATTACAAGTGCATTATATGTATTTGTAAATACATTTAACTGTCATTGTATGAAAATCAAGCAATATTTTTTAAACTGCGGTCAAAAACTTGAGAAAAATGACGGTCACTGTAATCCACTTTCGATCGCAACAAAACAAAATGGCTTCGCGGCGTCTCGCTTTGCACTCGAAGATCCGAAAGTCAACAGACAATGCAGGTCGAAGCCTTCGATCGGCATTGTGACGAAATAGAACCAAACCATTGCCAAAATAAAGTGCATTACCTATCATGCTTTGGAATAAAAAGACAATGGAAAGATTCGAAATGCAATTGTAACATGTTTTATGTTTAAAGTGTTTAACCACAATATTTTAACGTACGAATCAATACAGTAGTGTTTAAAGTGTTGATCAAAAGCCAATCTTACAGCTGGCATTTAAACAAATAGCTTTTAGCAGCGTGAAAACAACTTGGGGCGTGGCCAGTGTATTAAGATTTACAGCAGAGTTGAGATTAGGTGCAGTACTGATCTTATCTATGTTCGTCCACTGAATTATCGTAAATGCGCTCGTCCCGATTTCATCGACGCTGCCTGTCTGTCGTTTCGCATTTCAGATTCAGATTCTCCTTTTTTCGTCCCTCCAGTCGAAACTCGCATTGTCCATAGCTTGTTATTTGCCGTGATTGGGCAGTAGGAATAGGTGGGGAGTTTACTATTAGTATATTTATTTGTTTGATTACAGTGGAACCAGAATGCAATGTAAAGTATGCAACTTTAAAAATGGAAATGTCTTTGCATTAATACTTGCTGTTTTGTTGGAGGTTTGTTTGTATTCCGTTTCACACTTATGGTTTATTACTGACTAACAAAGGACATTTAAACGTAAATAAATGATAGATAGGTTCGTAAAGTTTTACAGTTGTTTAAAAATTCTTTTTAAACAAGCGTGACGTTGCGGAGTGAAATGGGATTCGAATCTGACAAATAGCCATTGTTTTGTCAATTGTTTGGTCATAAGACAGTTTGTGAAGGTTTTGCATTTTATTGAACGTGATTATCAGTAGTTTCGTAATACAGGACTTGAAAATTAACAATACGTTTACCGTGCAGCTTTTAACCTTGTAACCAATCTTAGTTTAGTGTTTACGTGTGAACGCATAAGATAAAATGCAAGTTTACTAAATTATTTTATTTTCTAGAAACGTAAGTCAACCCAAGGAACTTTTCTGTTATGATTTTGAATTTGTTCGGTAAAATACGACAACATTCGATCCCCGGTTACTGTTCTCTCTTGCGTCACTAAGAAGACTTGTTACGTCACAAAGCAAGCTAACACCGAAACCTTAAAGATGATGGTTGGAAATCTCGCACAGGTGATTATTACGTCACAATAAAAATCAAAATTACTTTAATAAAATTTAAAAGAACACATTTTTCGTCTTTTCGGGCACTAAATATGTGATATTTTGCGAAATTCGGCAAACTATAGAATTGGACTACGAAATGAAACGATTAGAATGCCACAACGTATTGATGATCTACGCCAGGGAAAATGGTTCATTTTTTGGGGTAATAATTCAAGATTTACAAGCAGGGTTTTACCGGCTGTGGAATCTATGGGCAGGTGTTGCATATGTAGGTCAATTCGAATGAAGACAAATGCTCGTAATACACATCTAATATGCAACTGGTGGAACAATAGAGATTTAAATCCGCCCACTATTAACAAACAAAGCGCGCCGCGTGCCACGGACAATGGTATTAGAATAAAAACCGAATCATCGAAACCAGATGTCCATGAGCGATTGGACAATCAGGCTGGTGTAACGAAAATGGTTAATTTTCAGGGCCCTGTTGATTGTCGGGTTAATTGACAAGAGATGATTGGAGTGTGTTTTATCCTATTTTTTCTATTACATAACAGTAATCATCACGTAGACTATAATCTGCAAGCAGGTGCTTTCATCTGTTGCATAACATATTACATATGCACTATTACTTAACCAGTACTACACCCTTTAACACATATTGTTAATTTTTTGATCATATACTGGCCCCCACTATACCAGATGCAAGCTTAGAATCGTTCCTTTGACGTACAACAGAAGTCCGCAATTTGCAATATGACATGATAACGCCAAGTGTTACATTACAATGTCCCTATTCTACGTCACTCGCAGTTAATGGCACTTATCGCAAAATCTCGCAAGGGGCGCTGTGCACAGCACAAACGCATATGTACAGATGAACTCTTAGCATCTTGTCTGGAGTTAATCAAGATAACTGACATTAAACTTAGAATCCACTATCGCGTTGCGACTATAATTACGATATTAAGTGATGGCTTGTGCCGTGCTAATGTATGGAGAAGCCTTCGGGCCTAATCTTGAACTACGACAAGTGTAATGATGCAGAGGTACTTGTGATATCTGAAGGCAAGGCAAGTTACGGATGTTCTCAATCAAAGCGATAACAATGCTAAGTTGCAACTAGGCGTCATTCGTTGAGCGATATTCCGTTTGCCGTTCTTTTTTTCAATTTAAGTAGCAACAAAATTGAAAAGGGAATCCTTCACTACGCTCGCTATGTAAGAAGTTTTGCCTCAAAAGTGCAAAAAATATATGTCTACATGTCCATTTAACACTCGCTAATATTTTAACTGCAAAGAAACATTAGATTATTTGTCCTTTGCGTTGAAAATAAAGTCAACTTAATTCGGAAAATATTCTGTTTGTTTTCATTCACCAAGCAAAGAACCGGGTAATTTTATTTTCTAGTTTAAATACGAGTATTAAAATTAATATGTTGAACTTAAAATTTCGTCTTTCAAAATTCTTGCTTTTCAGTAGCGACATTATTACGTCATAGGGGCTGTTGTATTTTTGGAATGAGACGCGCCGGAAACGAGCGGATACAGTGCGATCCTTGTCACGTGATACCGCTGCGACCGTCGCCATTGCGGAATTCGAATTTCGAGTTGGCCCGACTCCAAATCCCGTCGTTACAAAGTTAAACGACGGGTTTTTGTTCATGTCAAAGTGTATCTTAACTCAAGCGAACCGAAGTTCGTCGCCATTTTCATGCGGGAGAGAAAGTATCGACTCCATTTTGAAAGTGAAGCGAAGTTTTATGAAAGTGTTACTTTGGGCCCTTAAGGCGTTTACAAAACTGAGGTTACCTCTTTACAATGGAATACATCCATTGGAAATGCATGTGGTAAGATACAGTTTGTAAGATGTATTAGTTTCGCCACAAAACGTATCGCATTACTGACCTATTTACATTTGTGTATGTCGAGCAAACGCGGTTTTTAGAATATTATTCACGCAATAAAATAAACAGGAATTTTAAACCGCGCAAATCTTCGCAAATAACAATTAACCCCCAAAGTCTCGCGATTCTAAAACTCTAAGCTTCTTGCAACAACGCCCGTCACCCCCCTAATTGACGCGACCGACGTTAATCCCTTGTCGAATCGCGCGATTATGACGTCACAATTAAACGTCGGGCGGGGATTTTAATGTGCGTTCGAAATGTTACGTGTATTGGGCGATGTTTGTGTAATGCGTCGCGATGCACGTTCTAAATCGCAATCTACACGTATCACGATTTCCTCTGCATGTATGACGTCACAAGCACGATTGTTTCTACGCGGCGAAAAGAATGTTTAATATCACGGCGCACCGGGTCGACGTTGATCGTTCCAAGAAAGGCGACCGCATTTAATAAACAGTTTGATATCTCGATCTTAGCATGCACGCGACGGCAGGGGATTGATACAGCGCGAAGCAACCGCAAGATTTTGCATTTCAACGCGGCCGACGCGCATTTGCTCCAAGACGGAAACTGATTGTTTGATTGCGGGCCTTGCCAGACGAAATAAAAATCGCATGTCGAGTTTACAAAGGTCGCCCGGAAAACAAATGAACAAGGCTGACATTAAAGCGGGGTTTAATCTGAAATTCCTTTGCTATAAAAGATGCCTATCATGTTACACCCAATCCTCGTTTCTCTTGTTTTGTGACGTTACAAGTCAATTATGTCGTGACAGGCGAAAGCAGACATCGGCCTCGCCGGTGGAATCGGTTCGGCGGCGTCGGCCAACAACGTGAGCGCCGCTACAATGAAACTCGAAGCGGTCATGGAAAATCTGCAGCGTCAGCATCAGCAACGCTTGATCGAGCAACACAAGGTCGATGACGTCATGACAGGAGGTGACGACTTCAGCGACAGTTCCGACCACCGGAGGCGCTCGTACTCGGAATCGCCGAAGGGCGGCAGTGGCGGTGCCGACGAATCGGGCGACGAGGACGGCCGACAACACTCGCCGATGGGAATGATGAAAGACGATGATGACGTCACTAACGGTGGGGGTTCCCCGGTTTCTGAGCGCTCTTCTGCACTGATGGCTCAACAGGTCGCCTTTGCCGCTGCCCTGGCCCAGAGGTCGTCGCCGGAAAGCAACGCCCCAGCCTCGTTGAACTCGTTCATGCCACAAGCAATGCTTCAACAGTTTGGACAGTTCCAGAACAATCTGGCTAGCTTCGATCCCTCCCAATTGCCACAGGTCCGTACTCTCTACTTTGTTGTAAACATGCATCGCCAGCATTGTAGTTTTACATCTGAACACGCCAGAAATTCTCAAAGTAAATACAATTGCTAGAAGAGCGCAATAAGGTTTCAACTCTGAAAGTTTGAAAACTACTTTGTGATGTGGTTTGTGTTTGTTACATGTCTTTGTGGGGTTGGCTAAAGTTACAGTTATATTCTTGTAGGGATTTCGTGAACTGGCATTGCTGCAACACCAACAGATGGCCCAGAGGATGGCAGTTGAAGCACAGAAGAGATTACAGGAGCAACAGAACCTACAACAGCAGCAACAACAACAGCAACAGGTTGAATAATGTTTCATAACTTGATTGTTAGCGTCCGCATTTTGCAAAGACATTTTGTCATCTTTGTTTGCGAAGATTGCTGCAGTGGAAGAAAAATTCTCCCTAAACTTAGACTAAAAATATTTACAGCGAAAAAGTAGAAGCAAATCATTGTGTAACGATATTTCTTGGGACATTTTAGCATGCATATGTGCAATGTCAACTTTAGCTACGTGTTCGCTACCACCTTTGCCTGAAAACTTTTTAAATGTCATGACCCTAACAGCACGCAAAGCGTCATCTGATGATATCATAGCTGGTTGCCAAAGCGTTTGAAATAAGAAATCTTGTTTTTATTATTATCAATTCCGTCAACATTCTTGTTGTTTTCTGCGAAACCTAAAAAACAAGGTCATTGTGCGATTAGCTTTGAATTCTTGGTGAAAAACAACATCTCATATCTGCAAAGAAACATCAAACACATCACGTTCATCGGGTTGTTACGTCCAATAGTTATTACGACAACTATTTCTCCCTAACACAGGTCACAAGCGGCACAAGATACACGAATCCAATCTTACTTCGAATGTTGGAAATTAATTCCTGCCGTGTACCTGATTTTTCGCCGGACTAAGATTAAAATCAATCCCCGAAATTTTTTATCCATCTTTATAGCGCATCTTTGCATGTATTCTGATGCTATCTCAACCAGGCTGAGGCGCAGATAGTGGCTCTAATTCAGACTCAATCGCTTTACAAGGCAGTGTTTTCAGTTTGATACGCCCGAGTGTTTATTGCAGATACATTCCAGTGTTTCTGGAGTTCACCTCTTAATTTGCAGAGTTGTATTATTGCCGCAAAATTGTTTCTAACACTTATTTCGTTATCTTACGATACTTTGTTTGGCGCATTCTACCTGAATCTGAAGTTAATAAAGTGCAAAGTGGATTTTATCTCTATTACCTCGATAATCATGCACACAATAATTTAATTAACTTGAACTTGGAGATTTATTTCACTCAACAACACATTACATCACACACTTTGTTTTGCAGCTGCCACATCACCCACAAATGCACACCCCAGCTCCGAGTCACCAAACTACGCAATCAAACGCGTCATCAAACTCGTCCATGTCATCAGGAATGACGTCACAATCGAAAAGCGCTTCGTCGGGCGGCGGCACCAACCAACAAGAGTGGACGTACGAAGAACAATTTAAACAGGTTAGCCCACATTCTGTGACGTCACATTGCGTTTTGTGACGTCACTTTGCGTTATTAGCGTCACAATATGTTGTCCGCGATGGTCCAGTTGCTGGTAATGGATGATGGGATTTAGCAAATTGGCTTGCCATTTTAATGGAAGGGTTCATCACCCAGTTATCGCCCCCTCAAACCGCTCAAAGATAATGGAACTTTGTTTGTATAGGAATGATATCATTGTTTTTATAAGCCGATGTTGTAAGACATGAAAGTTACCAGTTAAAAGTACCTCGTTCACAAAACTGTCTATAAATTCAATAATACATGTGGAAAATGCATTTATCTGAAGTATGGCACTTGCGTTGCATTTGTTTGGTTGTCATCTTATGTTGACGATACCAAGGGTTTCTTGATTTAAATTCACCGAGACGTATCGCGCTGCTTGAAATCGCTTCGACCGGTTTTTGAAACGCCAACGCCGGCCAAAACAAATTGTTACGCTCGAAGTCCATTCAACGTGTCGAAAATGATAATAAACGCGGCGCATCCATAAGCGAAACACTTTCAACAATCAGTAATGGACTCTTGTTTTGCCGAGCACTCAATGTTAGTCGCTCTGTTATTTGATCTCATCCCAGATAAAGACCAAACAAATTTCATTGGTGCAAAGATCATTCGCCCGCTTGGTCACGCCTGATTGAACACGCGTTACTGTGATGTAACAGTCGACTCGAACCCCTTGTTCTGTCTATTGTTCATTATTCTTCATTTCTACATGGCTGGTTGTTCGGTCACATAAGAACTTTTTCTGCTTTGGCGGTTTCCGTTTGCCAAATGTGATCGGTTTGATATCAAATGTCGAGATCGGCTTCAAAAACCCTTACTTTTACGCTTTACACACACTCTTAGTAGATTATATTAAAAACAAAGACCCAAAAATTTGTCAAGAGTGAGTTGTGTTATTTATAAAACATTGGATTTAGAAAGATAAATGTTGTTTAATTGCATGTAGGAAAAATCCTTTTGAAAGCAAACACACACGACAATAAATAAATACATGTAAACCACAAATGATTTGACTTTGAACGAAGATTTGATTCACGAGTACTAGCCAATTTTGTTCGCAATCAAATATATTTGTGGACATTGGATGCGAGAAGTGAATAAGTCGTTATTGAATAAAAAAAAGAAGTGGTAAAGACTTAAATAATTTGTTGCGCTAAAATTTTAAGGTTTTAGTATTCACCAATTCAACTGTTTCTTTTTAATCGTGCTTGGGAACGAATCGATCATTTCTTACAGCAAGAATTTGCGCGGCAAAATAGCTCTCAAAATATAAATGTCAATCCAAATCAATCAATTATTTCGTATTGCAACAACCTGATCCAGACACACAGTAAAGCAACGTTCGGTTGAAAAACAAACCCTTAAAACAAAACCGTCTTTGATCTCGAAAAAAGCTGATTACAATTCCAAAAAACGTGGGCGAAAAAAACCTTCACCGAAGTTAAAAATTCCTTTCTAAATTAATCGAGAAATCGACGAATGATTAGACAGACGCGCCGGGATTGAAACAACAACTTCGGCGCCGCTGGGGCTACAGGGGCCCGGCATTTGGGGCCTTTGTCTTACCCATGGGTTATCTTCGACATTTCTGATGGTCCGTTGCACTGTTGGGCAGATAGCGCGGATTATTGGAGAATTCCTGGATTGCAACGGGCCTGGCAGATTGCCAAGCAAGATGAAACGAACGCTTAAACCACTCAAATGCGACGCATAGATTGAATTAAAGATTGCTTATAGCAACTTCGTGGATAAATGCTGACTGCGCGTGTGGTGGATTAGATTTAAAGTGGAACTTTTTCTGCACTGACAGTTCAAACGTTTCCTTTTGTTTAAAAACCAAATTTACAAAGTAGTTTCTGACCAATATTTGATGGGTAAAAGCATTAAAGCGAAAATCAGGGATAGACTTAAATAGGCATGCTTTATTATTCAAAAATAGTATAGTCCTATATTTAGTGGATGTCCAGTGTGGCAATATGTAAAAACAAATAAAAAACAACTTGTAGCACACATTGGATTGTAATTAACTGTAAACAATGTTGTCAATTTACATTTTGAAACAAGAAACTGTGGGGCAAAATATACAGGTAGTTTAAATCATTCCTATGATTCATATAGTTTAAACTTGTTTTCAATTTCTTTTCAAAATATTTGAACCGCATTATAATTGACAATTTTAACAAGTATGGAAAAATCTAAATCCCACAAACTTTAATAAGCGAATCTTTTTCACTTTTGACCTTTCAAATCTTTTAGTGATCTTGAATATAAAATTGGCCAAAATTTGTAAAAATGGACAATAGGTTAAGCAATGATATACAGGCCACGAAATAATATCTTGTGTCCGATTTGTTTCATTGTAAATTTTGCATGTAAGGACAATTAAACTATCCGCTTTTTATGTCAATCTCATTGTAAAACCTTTTCCTCTATCGCCGATTTGCTGATCTCATTCAAGATTGCATTAAAATTTCATTGCGAAATAGAAAACCCGGCCTACAAGGGCAAAATTAAAATATATTCATCTCTCTCACGTGTTTGGCCCAAAAGTATTGGAGAGACGCGTTTGTTTCTTGAGATTTAAAGCGAGGAATAAACTTAAATCCTGGTGTTTGGATTGGCTCGCTACAATTGCCCCTTAACACTTGCAAAGGGAAAATGAAAATGTTTCCATTAATTATTAAAATGCATCACCTAGTCGGGGTTTTGTCGTTTGTATTTAATGTCTGTTCAGCCTTTATGGCAACTGTGTTTCTTTGTTCGCAGCTTTTTCTTGTTGCGATGATTTTTAAAGCGTAAAATAATCAATTTTGACTTTGTTTTGATTTCGGTTCAAATTTATGTCAAAAAAACTTAACATTTGCAGTTATTAATTTGCAAAACTGTCCTGTTTAACTATTTGTTCAGTTCATTGGTCATGTAAAAACATGCATAAAAGTCTTTAAATGACCCTTTCTCCCCTTTAAAACTACAAACTCATTATTTTTATAGCAAATTGCAGCTAGCAATATACCTGACATGCAATCGAAACAATATTACCAGATCAAAATTTAGCAATTTTTATCCTTGTCAGTTGATTGGTCCATTCAAATTTACGTGATTGGCCGAAACACATCGCAATTGCTTCCCCAGCGATTCGTCTAATTGCCTTTTTATTGGCCCGCCTGCGGCGTCGTTTGAAATCAACGATTGTTTCGTCACACTGACCGGATTGTTGCTTATTATTCCGTCACAACAATGTTCATTCTACCCATGGGAACGCGACAGATTTTGTCATAATTTGCCGCGTGATGGAAGATTCAACAGAATTTGCGTAATAATTAGGCATTGTTACGTCATGAATCGAACGCTTGATGAGCGTTAAATCTAGTCACGTGGATAATATGATTTCATTTTTTGACAACAAAATGCCAGAAATAGATTTTGCCTATTAAGCATTGGATGCAGGTTTGGTTTAATAACTTAATTTGATTTTGGTTTACATTACTTATAGGGTGTAGTTTCGACCTCGTTTGTCGTGAACAAAACTCCATTTCGTTGAAGACATAAAACCTTGCTTGACATGTCGTTTGTTAAGTGCTTCCTGGCTATGTGACTTTAAAACATGTCAAATGCATTTCGTCAAGGTTGAGTGCATAAAATGTTCTCATAAACCCTCTTTCAATGTTTGGCCAATAAGTTTTATCGAAACTTAAATAATGCTAATATTGACAGTAGAAAGTTTTACTGTGATGAAAAATGCCTCCATTTAACCGATGCATCGATAACTTGCCTCTCGCCTTCTCCCAACGTGCAACATTTCCAGAACAAGCTTATTAAAACGCGCGACGGCCGAAGCAACGAAAGCTGAGCGGAGGGAAACAGGGCATGGTAAACAGTGTAAAGGATTAGAGCAACATTTTCTACACGGTTGAGCGGCAAAGGTCAAGTTTCAGACCCAGGGTCGCCCCGGGATTCAGTTACCCCGCTTTCGGCCCCACTTTCTCGCCGGGGGCGCTCAGAACCCCCTTTTGCGTCGCCCCAGCTTGTCATGGGAGAGAGAAATGGGAAATGTTTGTTTTACAAAGTTACCGCGTCGCAGCCAATTGAGTCTGTTTGAGGCTAGTTGCCGCGCGTCCTGCGTTCGATTTGGCGACACTCAAGCGATTTGACTCGCGCTGAGTGCTTAATGCGCTCATTAAGAGTTCTTTTGACACTCTTTGTTGGTTTTGGTGACATCCAAGATTGCTCACAACCAAATGCTTCGATTCTTGGTTGCTTAAACATTAAAAGCTTGACGGCTAAATGTTACAGACAGAAGCATAAAAAACTTTATTTTTAACATTCAAACATTACTGGTCATTAGTTTTCCTGATATATTTTGTTCTTTTTTTTCCTCACTTTGTGACAAGGGTTAGTATATTACACTATAATAGCGTTTAATATAAGCTTATATTTATATCAACTAGAAAGATCTTTCATTCGTAATTTCTTTGTCTCCAAGCAAATCCTTCATTTTCTCATTGTGCATGTGGATAATAATTCAAAATAAAATTTCCTTGGCGACGATTTAAGCGATCAAACACAAAGATAAAAAATCCGCTGACCACTACAACTATTTCGAGTGAAAAAGTCACGTAACAAAAACACTATAAACCAATGCGAGTTAAAGATGGACATTCCTCATAGCAAGGCAAGCGTCCCAAGCAATCACTCTACACCCGGTCAGCAGAAATTAATCTTATTTGATAGAGACAAGAGCTTAGGGTCGGGCTTGTAGGGTCAAGCATGGGTCATTTCACAAATGGACATTTTATTTACCCAATATCGTCTCCCCTGTCCCCTCGAAACCGCAGTAGAAGGGATTTTATCTCACAGTTTAAACCGATGTAGGGATAAGTCGAAAGCGAACCGTGACTTGATTTGACAGCCAACCATACCCCCCTTTATCCCCCCTCAACGAAATGCGCCTTCTTATCCATTTTGACGTCACAATGGAAATGAGTTAAGACGCTACCAGACAATAAAATCATTTTCAGCCATTAAACTGGACATAATATAGTTACAAACGCTTTACACATTGCACATCGACTTGTCATAGAACAAGTTTTATTGTGCTATTGTGCATCGCGTTGCATGATTATGACACCACAAAGTGCATGCAGACAACAAAATCAAATGTCGGTAAAATTGCTGCTTTATATTAATTACGATTGTGACGAAATAAGTGTTGTAACGTCACAATGGTCGCGTGTGTGGCGCGGGAAACCGGAGACGTTCGACTACAGCAAGGTCATTATCTGACCACTCGAGGTGTGTGGACAGGACGGGCTGGACCGGATATAAAACATCACCCAGCGCCGGTCAATTTGAATCGGGGTCACGGGGTCAACCGCTGACCAATGTCCAGTTCAATGGGGCGAGAAATCTAATACTCAAACGCAGGGTGGAGGATGGGGTCACTAGATGAGCTGAAGGGTTAATGTCAAGGGGGCTAAGGGTTTCGTTATTTTAGTTTTTTTGTAGGTTTTTATAGGATTTGTGTCCAAGGGGGCAGGTAGGGGAGGGTTAGGGGTCTTGTAAGGGTCACCTCTATTCTTACTGTGTTTCAATTGGATTTTAGATTTAAAATTACATTTCGAAGTTTAATTTGCCGAGCATCGCATCTAAGTCTATGTGAAGACCTAAAATCGATTTTATCCCACTTTTACAACTTGTCGTTTAGATCGTTAAACGCTTGAGCGCTCAAATAAGCAACAAAAACTCGTAAACCGCGATTTTCGATTGTCGATTTCAAAACCAACTTTATCTCATTTGTTCCACCAATCTGCCACGTCACAATGCCCATTATGACGCATCACTGGTCATCGGTGCGGTCGATTGTTGACCACGCGGCTGTCCTTCGTGCCGGTTTCTACAATACCACAATGCGTTGTGATGTAATAAGCGATTTGCACGCGTGGAGATGTCGGTGGGGTTTCCGCTCCGGTCATTGGACATTAAAGTTTCAGCTTTGGCCTGAAAATCAGATTTCCAATTTCTGGGATTATGTGAGTCGGCTTCGTAACACTCGCCCGCCATCACTAATTCATGCTTGCGTTGAAACAGTTGGCAAAACAATCGCATATGAATAAAACATTTCGATGCCTCCGCCCTCTCTGATTCCATAAACTCTCATCTTCAACGACGCAGCAAATCTTTAATTGCGCGAGAATGCGACCAGATGTTTTATTCATATTTTAATTTTGCTACGAGGTTCTGATTGTACCAGGCGATAACCTGATTGTCATATCCAGCCCAGCTCAAACCCACAGCTAAACACCTTGGCGACGACATTCAAGGAATAGTGTTAATTATTCATTGGCCCTGTTTTGGCTCGCGAAAATCAACACACGGTAAATTATAAGTGTGTCGAATAGTGGGGAGGATGACCTCTGTAACAATGTTGCTCATGTGTAGAGTGAAAAAGGTTTCATAAAGCGGGTTTGCAACGAACTTCGTACAGTAAAAATATTTGTGTTGATTGCGAGAGGTCTTTTAACGGGCAATAACATAAAATTGTTTAACCTTTTTTATGTTATATGTAGTGTTGATGTCAGGCATATTTCATAAACTTTCGATCTTGCTCAACCGGTAAATATAAAAAATGTTGTATTTATATTAAGCTATTGTTTTTTTGCCATTATTGAAACTTCACAGTTTGGTCTATTTATTCATTTATAAATGTGTACATTAAGTTTTATAATATCAAAAAACTCATGAAAACTAGCAATTTAGCATTAATTTAACGTGGCACCATTTCGCCAATCAGAAACCTGTGACTGTGTGAACTGGGGTAAAGTCCTCTGGGGTGCGAAGCTTTTGGGTGTGGCGGGTTAGACTAAAAATGTTCGAGATTACAAAATCGCGACAGTGGGTCTGCGCTCGCGTTACATCTCGCGATTATCGCGTCACAATGGGCGTTAGTTTCATTTAGTCGAGTTGTTGAGATTTAAGTGGCTGTTAATTGTGCATCGGACCCACTCCCAGCTACAGATGTGCCCGGGAGCGCTATAACTTTTTTATTATCGAGTTAACAGTGATCAGATCGATATCCCCCCTCACGTGGCGGTCACTTTCTATTGTAGAACGCCCGTTCGAGAACCCTCAACTGATCTCACTTCGCGCTGTGGCGGTCCCCTCCCCCTTACGAGTCAACCACTTTCGAGTATTGATCGTCATTTAAGTGTCGAAAACGCGAGCGTCGCAATTAATTCGAACCTCAATTTTGTTGCGCTTGCTATCCAGGTTTCAATTAACGTTCATACGCTAATGCGACTATCTAATTATTGTGACAACACATTAGTGACGTGTGGCTGCATTATGACGTCCACGTTTATTGGTGTGACAGTTGGATGTGATGTTAGTTGATTGCTTTATGGCAGATATGTAATTTATTGTGACCGGTAAATTGCGTTCGAAACATTCTTGCTTTGTCACGTTTTCCAACTTCAAGCAAATGAAGTTACAACGTTGAATTTTAAGTTTATCAACCATAAATGGTACTATTAATGTCCGTGCTATGGTGTACAATTTCAATAACTTTTTGGGGATATAGAAATTTGGATACATTTCAAAACTTTTTTGAGGCAGAAAACCTAAAACCTGCAACGATTTTGAAAAACTCACATTACTCCTTCTCCCTTCTAACCCCAAACCCCCTAAGCTGCCTGCATTTTTTATCCCGAAAATCCGTGCAGATTTATCGAGCCTTCTAGTTGATCGCTTGGCGGACTTTAGTGCAATAAATCGTGATTATCTCGCCTAGTGAGCCGATATTACGCGGATTTTGGTCTTAATCTTCAACTGAAAAGTGCCATTGTTTGTTCACAAACACTCCACTGTGACGTATACGCTCCGTAGCTTGCTATGTAATTTCGTGAAGGAGATTTCCTTTGGCAATGTATAGCCACGCGTCAGAGGCTTGTAACGAATTTTGTTTAACATCTAAATAAAACTTTTAAATTCACAAGGTTTACCGCAATTCCATAGTTTGTTTAAACTGCTTTTATAAGTTGTTAATATCTTGGTGTAAAAAGGAAAATTTTTCGGTAATATTCACTCTACTTTGACAGATTATTGTCTTCGTTATTTATCTGCTTCTTGTCGAAACATAACAAAAAACTCAATATGTGGACAGTCACCTACTTTGCATTGTTTTAGTTCGATAAAATCCATTCGAAATCGTTTCAACTTTCGCTCGCGGCTTTAGGAGCGCAAAACGCGATTTGTGGTCAAGCTTTTAATCGATTGTTTACGAACAATGGATGTCAACAAGCGCGGAATGCGACACAATGGGTAGCGGTCCCCCTCCCCCCATCTTACCCCTCAAACGGCCTCAGCCCTCGAGAAAATTTAATTAATTCGGCGTTTTCCCCACTTCAAGACGGAAGCCTCTGAAGTTTTTAACAATCGCAAACAATCAACAATTCTCGAACCAACGTCCGCCATTTTGCTTTCCGCGCTCTTTGTTTGTCCACTGACACGTCACAACCATACAGATTGTGACGTAACACACGATAAGGGGTGATGGTAATATTTGTCGGGGTCATGCTGGTAATTGTATTATAATTGCTTTTATGCAACATCACCTGTTGCAGTGATAACAACATTTCGTTACAATCGCGCAGTTTAGATGTCTATCTCGTGTATGCGGGAAATCGTTTGTTTATCTGCTCTTTCACTTCTAATCAATGCCCTCATTATATGACTGTTAATTTATTGCAACGAACCGAGCATGTTTGCAAACAAATAACTGAAAATGACGTCAGGCTAGTGACGTCAAATCGTAAGTGCTAGATAGGCCATTGAAAAATATAATTAACTTGTTTTAGTAAACATTCACAATTTTAATTGCAGCTCTACGAAATTGACAGCGACCCCAAGCGGAAGGAATTTCTGGACGAACTTTTCAGTTTCATGCAAAAACGAGGTAACCTCCCCCCTAATGTGACGTCACAATCGAAGCACGTGAAACGTAGAAATCATGATTTTTTGGTGTTGACTTAGCGTGTGCAGCCATGCATAACACAGCTTCGAGAGCGAGGATTTATCGCTGTGGATTATTTCCACCCCAGCGCACCGGATTAGAGTCAAATTTCGTCCCCAGATTTTTCGAACCCCAAAACATCGGTCGGGTGCAATAAGGAATTAATAAAGAGATCCTGCCCCCGAACTTGTCTTGTTTTGAAAGCGGGCTCTAATTTCCAACCTAAACCTGGCATGTGAATATATTAGACTTTGGTTATACGGTTCTTGGGTCGTGTTTTTTTTTTGATGAAGTGATTATTTTTTTTCGAAACAGCTGTATCTCTGATTCAAATTAACTGGTGAATTGAGCAGTACAGTATGTGTTTGACCGTCGAGGGAAAAATTACGAACTTAATTTAATATCTTCAGGTGGTTTAAATCTATAAGGCCCTGCGTATATTTAGCAGCAACGCGCACGTCAAATGATAAAACGTCACGTGAATTTCACGTCACCGGCAACAAATATTTTCCCATAAGACCGTGGAAAAGCGATGTCAAGTTGACATAAATCATTTCTAAAAAGGGGAAACCACCGTTCGATTAACAAAGCGGTCGTCATGGGAATAGGCGGAAACGGTCAATTTGTTTGCATTTAACGCATTAATATTTCAAGAAGCCTGTAATTAAAAAGCATTCGCAGCGATGATAGAAGTAAGTGTCGATTGTGCCCGATGCATTATGCAAACCAACCCAGGCCTCTGTTACTTGTTTTCTCGAATCAATTAAAACAATGCAACGTCATACACTGCTTGCGAGCGACGCATGCGGAATTCCCTTTGGATTTTCGTCAAAAACTGTTTTCTTCGGAATACTGTATGCGGATATGTGCATTAGCAATATACAATGATTGACTCCAAATACACTTTAAGTGACATGTCTTGTATTTCAATGACTCGGCAATTGCGAATTGAGAAATAAATTCTCCTAAAATAGAAGTAAAAAGCGACATTCTTTATTCTCACGTTTCTGACTTTGATCCTGTGATGTCTACGTCAATGTGGTTTTGTGCCTGTAGCGGTTATTTAAATGTACTCCACCACGGGACTGTGGTCAATGCTAATAAGGCAACCACTCTTCGATATGTTTGTGCCCGGAAAACTCGATTTCAATTTGACACGTCACTGTGGCGGGGACGAGAGATGACAAAGGCGCGCGAAAAGTGACCCCCCCTCCCCCCAGTAACCACCAGACGCATTTTACTTGTTTAAAGGAATGCACGCGCGATAGCATCTCGACGAGTTATTCCAGCACTTCACTTCCAATCAGCGCAACGCCTGTGTGGAGTCTTGCATGACGCTTAAATGTTGTGCCTGCATACAGAAATAGCAAGCCGCTATAAAAACACGCGAATGATCGCGCGCCATACTCGCGGCGCCGCGGTGTCTGCTTTTTCGCGCCACTCCATCGCCCGAAATCCATTTTCGCAGTTGCCATGGTAAACATTGTTACATTAGCGGCGAAAGGGCCCCCGCGTCGCCGGCCCCATATTCGGGGGTCGCCTTACCCCGACGTCGATATGAAACCGTGCCCTGCCGCGCGATTCTATTGTTACGTCAACAATGAGTCGCGGTTATGACGTCAGAGAGGCGTTGTTGTGTCGACATAGTGGTTAATTACATCCATCTTGATTTTATTTCGCATGACGCATCATTGGGTGGAGTATTTGCTTAATGGAGTTCGCGAAGTCATTTTGGTTACAAATTATTTCATTGATTCTGTTTATCGTTGCTCAGCGGAATGTGCGCAAATTGTTTTTGCCCACTTGCACCGTAAAGATAATTTGTATTTGTGGTAAACTATAAAATATTAAAAACGTTACAAGCACTAAATTCGTTTCTTCGAATTACAAAAATTCTTGAGTTGGTAAATTACAAGGATGTCACTCTTGACATTTGGCATATAACATACGTACATTCTGACATTTACGCTATATATTTTTTTTTCTTTACTATATATATATATGTAGCCCACTAACCTCATATTATTTACAAATCCAAAACAAAACGCTCCATTTAAATGTCCCCTGGAACAAACGGACCTATTTTGTTGGGTGCAACGTTAAGTTTTTCATGGACGTTTTTTAATTATCCAAAATTTGTTTGAAGCGAATAAAGTGGTGACCGACGAATGCTAATATTTCTTTACTGTGCGCCAAACGCCGGCTTTCTTTCGATTTTAACGCTTAAAAGAGCAGTTAAATAGAAAATATGCCATAAAGTGGTTATGAAACTTTCTCTTATGTTGCACTCCACCCTATTATCTCCTTCATTTGGCATCAAACTTTACCCTTAAGCCCACGCAGCAAGCAGCCCCCCAATTTTATCGTTCGATCTTAATTCTCGATTCTGTCATTAATTCGCCCCAGCCGTCACGGATGATTTCGGTACGCAATCAACCGTAAAATCCCGCTCAATTAAAGCGAAGTTTCTGTCAATTCGCGAGTTTCAGAAGTGAACGCTTTTACGCGATGTTTTACACGACTTCTATAACAATAAGATTGTTGCGCAACAAAGCGCTATTGTGACGTGGCCGCGCGGCGTTCGATTAATCGGGATTTTTTTATAGCGCGCGAGTTCCTGTGAGGCCAAGAGGGATGAGGGGTGTTTTTCACGCTCGTTGGAATCGCGTGACAAAACAATCATTGTTAGCGCATAATGGACCCCCGGTGGAGATATTTATGTTTTTGGGGTAAAGAATTTAATGCCAGATATTGGATTCCAGTCATGGGTCGCTGGTTTATATTCAGTAAATGAATTAAAATGATAAATATAAAATACGAATAAATGTTCAACCATTTCTGCTCTTTCACGTTGCTCAGTTGCTTAAGTTGCTTTCTTTCCTTTTGTTTTCAAACTGCGGCTAATTTTGTGCAACAGACAAACAAATCATGAATAATGCAGTTTTCAATTAAATTAAAACCCACGTGAGTAAACGTTATTTTTAGAAAAAACAATAGCGATATATAAATAGCACGTCTCTTTAAACTTTCCTTTCAAAACTAGCGAGTTTTGGCTTCAGTGGCATTTAAGGGGTTAAAATTTACCCCGGTATGCGACTTATCACCCCTAGGGGCGCAAACACCGAACTGTGGCGGCGAGTTACCCCCCCATCGAAGGCCCCAGGTCGGCGCGTTTGTCCCAACTTCGGTCACAGTTGATATGAAGAGTCAAGTTGAAGTTTTCAAATCAGCCGCGCAGGTCTTTGTTCTTCGTCTAAGCGTAGTTTGATATTCACGTAACAATCAAATAGCGCGATGCGGGTGGCGCCCTCCTCCAACTCCTCCCCGCTTGCGCGATTCGACATTCCGCAAACTTACCGAGACGTGACGATAACGACAGATGAGAAATCGCGTCGCAGCGATTGTTGTCTTCTGGGCGGATTAGTACAGACGCGATTGGCCGTGCCCCCCTTCTTGTGGGGGCGCTTGACTCATTACGGGGGGCTTGGGTCACGGATCGACGAGGGGCATTTGCGACCCGCGCCGCCCCCTTTGAGATGAACCCAAATTCAAACAAGGGATTCGATTACTGAGCTCGATAAGTGAAGCGTGAACGCGATTGGTCTTATGTCGAATTTTGTTTCGTTAATTCTAGAACAAGAGATTGAAGTTTCTACTTGTGTGGGGGGGAGGTTTGTTTTTGGCCCGCCATGACATTTGAGCGCTTCTCATCGAGTTTACGTTGCAATATTGTTGATGCGAGAAATACCTGCACTCGCGAAAATTCTGGGAATGCGCTGCTTGCAACAAAACCTGCTGTCATCTCAACTATTAAGCAAGGCCATTTTATCACAATATGATTTTTGATGTTAACGGCGATTAGCCTATATGGAGACCAGCCAAAGGCATACTTTGGTTATATTGCGTGCCGAGTGCCTATTTAGTGTTCTTGGGGAAATTCACTCTCTAAAATGGTAGTAATCAAAGTTACAGCCAACATGTTTAATTGAGCAAACACCTATGTCAGTATATTTATCAGAAAAACAAACAAATACGGTGATCAAGATTCCTATTTATCGAGGTTTAAAAAAATCGGGTTTAGGATCTAATCGTTTCATTAACTTTTATTACCTTCTAAATCATTTGATTGCATTATGCGCGTCAGCTCTAAATTGTTGCTCTGAATTCCTAAAAGTGTTTCATGCTTGCAAGAATTAATAGACCAAAACTTTGTAACCTAACTCCGCTACAAAGTGAGCAAATACCGCATTGGTAGCAACTTAGGTTAATGAGCAGGGACTTACATTTGTGAAGAAAATGCCACGCGATAGAAATGTTGTTGTTTTTCGGCAGGAACTCCAGTGAACCGGATCCCAATCATGGCAAAACAAGTCCTGGATCTTTATCAGCTTTACAAGTTGGTGGTTGAGAAAGGCGGATTGGTTGAAGTAATCAACAAGAAAATATGGCGGGAGATCACGAAAGGACTTAATCTTCCTTCTTCCATAACAAGCGCCGCATTCACTCTCCGCACACAGTAAGTTTTGTGGCTTTTGATGTAGTTTTGATTAAGTCAAAATTAGTAAGGAATCAAAAGCAACCACCAACAGCATAAACCGACGTTCACTATTAGGCTTTCCTAACCAGTAAAACGTTTTTGTATTAAATCCCTAGTTTAAACAAAACCAGGTTTTTCTGGGTAAAGGGAATGCAAAAATATTCCGCCTATTCAGCATCAATATTTCCTTATTCAAATAGAATCCACTTGAGTGGTAACAGTACTGTGTGACGCGTTGATGACGGACGTCACAATGTAAAGTTGTGATGTAAACGTCATTGCAGGCAGACCCCAATGCGTTGTGACGTCACAACGATATGTCAACTGTGATGTCACAATCAAAGATGGTAAAATTACAAAACGGTTAAAGTTTCGCATCGCAGCAGTGATCATAGGTTGTGTGAGGTTATTTAATGTCTTTCTGACTTTGTTGCACCAATTTGTTGAATCCGTCAGGATGTTACGGGCAAATTAAACTATTTTGTGTGATGCGGTCGTAAAAAAATCGATTAATCTTCGGCAAAACACGCTTCAAACTAAAAGAATCCACTATTTGAAAAAAGCTCGCAATTTATCACATACTTTAATCAAATTCCACCCAACGAAGCTGTCACTGAAGTTGACAACATGAAAGTGAAATTGACTTGTAGAGAACTTCGCCTCTGCAAGCTAAGAGCCGTGGCATTAATTTGTTGACAAATCGTCTGTCAGGCAATTCAATTACGGGCCAAGTCCGACCCTCTCGCGTTTCGTACCCCGGTGTAATCCCTAGGTAACCGGACCCACGGGGGCAAGTCACCCATGTTAAACATATAACAAGTCGGCGGTTGAGTTTGGGCGAATATAAGTTGCAAAGTAGAAGAGACTTTGAAAGTTTTGACTTGAAATTGGAACCTGTGTTGAGCAGATTACTAACCGACCTCCTTTTATTGCGAATTCCTCTGTTCCGTTTTTTGTTGCATTACATCACCGATGGCATTTCTAAGTTTCAAAGTTGTTTAAGTGAGCAATAATTTCCCAAACAGCACAATTTATTGACTTTTTTGTGCAAACTTGTATTATTGTCATGGAAACATTTTCAGAGTATACGCCAAGTCAACTGCAACAGTTAATTTAGATTCTAACTGACAATTTTTATTCACCGCATTTGCGTGAGGGATTCTAAGTTAAAGTTTGTTTATTGCACTAAGAAATATTTCGTGGAAAGACACACATAATCCTCGGAAAAATCACACCAACTTATTATGCTTATGAACACTCATTACCGCATTTGGGTTTCAACCAGAAAACTGTGATTAAAATACATTTAACTTCGAATCAATTCTTATTTTTCTCGACCTAACCCAGCAAACTTTTTTTACAGATACATGAAATATCTTTATCCTTTCGAATGCGAGAGAGAGAAATTATCCTGCCCATCAGAGTTGCAAGCAGCCATCGAAGGCAACAGAAGAGAGGGGAGACGACCAAGTTACAGGTAAGAGAAACTGAAGAGTTACAGATTATAGCTAAGGTCTGTATGATCCAAGCTACAGGTAAAACAAACATAAAAACGGGATACAGATTAAAGCTAAACTCTGTGTGACGATTTTCAAGTTCAAAAAAATTGAAACAGAATTAAACGTTTTGTCCTGTTGGTTTAAAATGGGTTTGAAACTTTTTTTAATAAACTGACCGTGCGTGCCAATCTTTTCCTACTTTCCTGCAACTAAGTTTTTATTCGAATTATGATTTTTTTTTTAACCTTATGTTTTATTTTTTTAGCTCACACATGTTCTCATATCCTCCAAGCTCGAACGGAGCCAACATGTTGACGCCCCCGAAATTCCCCTTTCCTCCACATAATGGATTGGGGCAACTTACTTCACTCGCTGCAAAATACGGTAAATTTCAATCAATAAATTGTGCACTAACTTGCGAAACAAACTTTTTGTGTCTTTTTATTCTTACATAACAATCGTTATAAACCCATTGTTGACGTCACATCAGGTCAAAGTGACGAAAGAATGCTGCCGACGTCACCAACCCAACAATTGATAGCACAGCAACAACAACTTCTTCAGTCTGCAAATGCACAACACGTCGCTGCCATGGCGGCGCTAGAGAGCATCCAGAATCAGGCCAAAGTGAGGGTAAGTCACGTGACCCGTGACCTGTTATATTAGCTAATACTTTGACATTTGTTACGTCATAGTAAAGTCGTATCACTCCATTTTTAACATGTTTAAGACATTTTTTGTGATAGTTGGTTCTAATTTTCAAACACATCCACAGTTTAAAATAATACCACCGTCATAAGTGTTTCATATTCTAAATTTATTTGTTTTACTTTTCCAGGCGGCCCATGCAGCCCAGCAAGCAGCACAGCACGCAGCGCAACAGGCCGCTCAACACCAGATGTCGCTAAAGAAGGAAATCGACTCTGATTACTCGGAAGGGGAACTCCCCCCTGAGAAGAAGATGTGCTTTGATGATTCGGCGAGGTAAACAAATATTTAACTGAGGTTATTAACAGCTTGTTTAACTATCTAGTGAGCAAAATGATAACAAGTTTCAATGGAGAAAATAGGAAAGAATATTGCAAAACCTTAATCAAAATTTTAAATTTGTGTTAATTTTTTAGGTCAGTACAATAGCAAACTAAAATTTTACATTTTCTTTTACAGACGATTGAGCCCAGATGAACCTCGACGTATTTCTTCCTCTTCAAGATCATCTCTCAAGATGTCAATGTCAGATAGAGGTGAGTCTATCATGGATGTTTTTGCTGTTTTACCTTATGTATTCTGGTGTTTGGTTTTTAATGTTAAAATGATGTTTTGCTTGGCAGGCAAACAAGGTGACATGAACGAGGTTTCAAACTGCGACTCTATCGACATGTCAGTCGAAGTCAACGGCATAACTTATCAGGTACAACAACAAGTTACTAAAAGCTATCTTTTAACTCTAACCTTTAGACAAAAATGTTCATGACATCAATGATATAAAGCCAGAGAAACCAAACTAGATGACTACATTTTATCCTATTGTCACAACAATTTTAATCCTAGATAATCTACTTTCCAATTCAAGGTCCCTAAGCTTATTTTATGTACCGCAAAGTAAGCTTAATAGATTTTTCATTTTTTGAAACTCCAAAAACTAACAAATGGACTTATTTTAGCTGACTATTTCAGCATAATTATAAATCAGTCCGTGTATTTCTGATTACAAACAACTGCGGATATCGATTCGCCAAACAATAGCAGATCAGGAAAATTTCTGTATTAGTATATCTTTAACAAGTGTGTTTGTTTCAGGGCGTCCTATTCGCACAATATCCCAACAATTCACCTTTGAAGCAATCCACCCCACCACCTCCACACAATTCAACATGAAGAGTCCAGTACACGACTGAGTTTAGCGCCACCTAGAGACAAAACCAACATACGTTGTCGCCGCTAGTGGGCGCACATCGTCCGATCAACGCGGCGCTTTGCACTACAACTCTCTACTGCCACAACGTGTCGCGGATCGTCAACCTATCGCGAATTTTTTTTTCCAATTTTGACTTTTCTTGTGTTTTTATTTTCGGTGTTTCTTCCTTGTCGTGTTGTCATGGTCACGTGACAGCTCGGTCACGCCCGAATGCCTATGAACGAAATGTATTTTATCCCTATCAGTGTTGATAGACAAAGTGATCTCCACTACAGATGTCTTCAATCCGCCATTAATCAATCTCACCAATGTACAAACCATCCGAAACAGAATATATTGATCACACAAGAAATGGCATCTCCGTGAATGTTTTTTTTTTCATGTTATTTTGTTCTTGTGGCGCTTCGCAGCTACCTCAAGTACCGGCCCCGCGAAAAGTTTCAGTGTTTTCACACCGTCTGAAACAACGACGCGTATCAATGCCGCAAGCACTCACACCAGTACGAGTGAAACTTGCAATTTTCCGCCAAACAAGGCGATTTTCCTCATTTACTTGTGGAGATTTGAATCCGAAGTACATGTATATTTATGTATGTGCCCAGCGTGGACAAATATCAAAAATCATCCAGAACATACATTAAAAAAGTCGTTTCAAATTAACAACGGATGATATTTCACTCTGTTGTATACAGCACGTCACTGCCATGTCATTATGACATCACGCATACCAACGTAACTTAACAAAGTTTTTTTTTCCTGTTTGTTTCGAACAACTCTTGTTATTTCCCTGCCAAATTCGATATCATTGTTACGTCATATAACTGATGATGACTCGGCAGTTCGTTGATTTCTGCTTCTGTACAAAATTTTGATCGCCCTTTTGTTTTGTTTTGACACTTTCGCGCAAAATGCATTACGTCACAATAAAAAATGACTGCCTCAGATCCGTGGAACAATATATAATGTGACTTTGAGTTTAATCCTCAGAAATTTAAAAACAAAAATGTAAAAGATATGAGGAAATATATGATTTTTCATAATATTTTACCGGTTAGGAGGTTCAACAAGAGAAAGAAACACGCAAAAACCAATTTGAAACTGGAATATTCCGGAGAAAACCCACCGAAATATAACAAATATCGAAAAAACGGAGAGGCTTAGGGTGTTTTTCAAAAATCGGGTCAAAATTTCTGGTTGTCGATTCAGCTTTAAACCGGTTTGGACGTTCGGTAGGGGGCTAAAACCGGCTAGAACCAGTTTGAAACTGAAATATTCCGGCGAAAACCCACCCAAAACCAGATTTTTCTTCGATATTTGACCCCAAAACATCGAAAAAACGGAAAAGCCAAAATTTTCGGGACAAATTTCTGGTTTTCGATTTCGGTTTAGAGGCTCGATAGGAGGCAGAAAACGGTCAAAACCAGTTTGAAACTTGAATATTTGAGTGAAAACCCACACAAAACCGGTTTTTTCTTCGATATTTGACACCAAAACATCGAAAAACGGAAAGGCGATAGCCTCAGTTTTTTTTTCAAAAATCGGATCAAAATTTCTGGTTTTAACCGGCTTGAACCAGTTTGAAACTGGAATATTCCGGCGAAAACCCACACAAAACTGTTCCTATTTATCACAGTAATACAAATCTAAACTGAGTTAAACTCACTTTCAACCTCAACAATCGTCGCCAAGGAAACAGAAAACCCGTGTTACGTCATATCACGTGGTTCTGATCTATTCTTATCATCTCAGCAACCTGTTAAAACACAGAAACCATTACAATTAAGGAAGCTATTTAAATGTTGGACTTTGAGTTAGCCACATATATTAAGTAAATATATCCGCTTTAGTTAACCGTTTACATTCGCAAAATTACTAATAATTTTGCATAGCGTTGTACGCTAAGCTCGTTAGTGCCCCAAACGTTGGTTCATTTATAAAGCGGAAACTGAACAAACCTGTTTTATCGACGTTGCCTCTCAGGAGGCTGATTGAGGCGATGGAGGATTTAAACTGATTTTAATCACCTTCTGGAGTAAAGTTTTACCAATAACATGAGCTTCTAGTGGCAAAACTACTGGTTTAACTGAAAGTTAGTTGTAGTGAAAACTCTACAAAGCCGAATTTATTAAAGCTTGGTGTAATGTGACGTAGCTGTCCATTTTGCGCAAATAAAATTATTCTTCAATAAAAATAGTTGAGATTCAGCTGATTTTTTGCTGTATATGTTTAATTCACATTACACCAAACTTTAATAAAAATAGTTGACGTTCAGCTGATTTTTTGCTGTAATATGTTTAATTTTGTTTGCGTTAATAAGTTAATTACTTGCATGCGAGGCAACAAAATTACATTCTAAATGCTTTAAACCTTTTTTTGTTCATCGTCATAAGCTTTTTTACATACGTAGTCGGCTTTAAAAAGTACGTAATAACTTACCAATCCAAGTTTCAATTCATCGGATGAGGCCACCGTGCCCGAACGGACGTGGACACGTTTCCATGACAACAGCTGATGGCGTCACTTCCGTTGTGTGTCCGTCTGTGAAAGATAAATTCGAAATTGTAAATTATGTCGGAGGTTGGCAACTTGTAACACGGATACTCACATTTAAGTTGGAGGCACAACTTTGATTGTAGCAGAATGCCAACACAACAACATAATATTGCGAACACAGAAATAAACACATGTGTGGGGTTCGTATGTTTAAGTCCAGCCGTCGCTGGTTCGTAAAAAGGCCGATTTGCAACATAATAAATATTTTTTTAGGGACTGTTACTATTTCGTCAGCTGTTGCTGCGATTTGAAAAATAATGCCATCCGTCGCTGGCCAATGAGGGGAAATTTTCATCACATAAAAACAAATGTGCATTACAAAAAAGCAAATTTACACAGAGGCATAACTTTGTGAAATACATTTATCGTCAGCAATCATTGCGTTTTGAAAAATTATCTCCTGTCGTCGCTGGGTTTAAAAGTGGCTTTTTCGTAATATTGCAAAAACTGTGAGTTAAGGAGGATGAATACGCAGCACTTTGAGCAATGAAACATTTTACACAACAAAATAGCAACATGCGTTTTTAGTAATCTATCCTTTCGCCAGCATTCGCTGCGTTTTGAGAACTTTGTCCAGTCATCGCTGTGTTAAAAAGGACATTTGCACAAAACCATATGAAATAAAGACATTCATGTTTAAGGCCCAAACCTTTATCGCCAGCAGTCGTTGCGTTAAAAATTGGGTTTTCATGACATAAAAAAGCAAACTCACATTAAAACAAATAAACAAACGTTGCTAAGATCTTCTTGTTATCTCACAAACTTTGCTTTCTTTTCATAAACTGTATTTTAAAATTGCCTCAGTTTATACTCTTGCTGGTGTATTCTTAATCTGATATTAAATAAACTGTCTCAACTTTGCACAAACAGATTACCTTTCCAGAATACCGTCCGCATTACAAGACCGTGCACAGCCTGCAACACGAATACGCAGGTGCAACGTTGAACAACCAGGTGTTGGGGGGATTTGCGCAAGTTAACGTGCAGAAGGGAATTCCCGAACACTGGAGCCGAAAACTGGTTTCAGAGACCGAGAATTTTCACGCAACACCAAAATCAATCAACGACACAAACTGCTCAATATTCAGAAAAATCTTCTGTTTGTGCAACTCCTTACTATAAGCTTCTTGTTTAACATTAAACATGGGCTGATATCTCAATCATACCTTTCAGTAAATCAATACTCAAATTTGAATTCATAAAAGTAAATGAACACTGAACTTTCTTACTAAATCTAATCTCTAAGCAACTGTACTTCAATCTGAGTTTAGTTAATTACATAAAGTACTGAATATGTGAATATCTTATTAAACCTTCACTAATGCTTGAAGTGCTGAATATAAACTTGCCTGAAGAACCGGAACGTACAGTGAACAACCAATTTTTCGCGCACACAAGTTCAAGTCGATTGCGTATATTGTTGATCAATGTCCATTGTGTTTTTTGACTTTGTCCATTACGTATGTACGTCTGTGTCCATCACGTATATTGCTTCAGTAACAAAAAAAGCTTTCCATGGTGTTTTAAACCGGCAGTGGCGACTTTGCAAGTCCAAGTTGGTTGAAAATAATGGCAGTTTTCATGTAACAATCGTTTCGAACATCCAAATGGAACGAAGGTGAGATTTCGTAGGTCATAGTGAATTGTATAAAACGCGCCTATGCGTACGTCATCCACATATTCTAGCCTATGCCTTGTCATATGGGAATGCTATAGCGTACTGTGATTTATGCATACGTGAGCCGTGGTAACTGTTCTGCATGGACTCTGCTGTTCTGATCCCAGTTGTAAATTAACGTTTATCTCATCTACATCTTTACAGTCTGTTGTGGTTCGGGGTAAGTATGTAAGTATTAACGTATGGTAAAATATTTATTTAATCAGCGGTTTAATTCGCAAAAACACAAAAAATGAATTTTAAATCTTTATTTCAGAACTTCTTCCATAAATGTATTTATGTTTCTGAAACCCATAATAAAATAATCACCCGCTATCCTGACACATATACATTCAATTCTTGGTTCAAAAAGATTACAATGAATGATCAGTGCAAACCAACTTTGCGCTGTTTTAAATTAAGCTACTGCGCAACGATTGACTCAAGACTTCACTGATACTACAACAATGCCGCTAGAGGCGCTACCGCACAACACGTGAAAACGGAAGTATAACACGTGACCGAATCTAGTTGGCCGCTAAAACCAAAGGCACGCGAAAATCTCGCAATCAAAATGGAACGTGAGATACTTACAAACCAGCGCTTATTGCAAAGTGAGCGAAAATCTGCAAAGGCTTAAATTGTCACGTGACTGTTCTGCGCATACCAACAATTGTTGCGTCACTTATACACACGTGGATTAGAATAGAAATTGCGCAAGATTTGTTAGGGAAAGACTTGTCAGTGTTATTTTAATGTAGAAGACGTTTTATAACTACGACTTTTCAACAATAAATGTTTTACTGCATTGTACAAATATAGCATTTACCAGCCCAAGACGTACAACAAAACATTGTGGTAATAATACTTAAACATATCTACCCTGCGTTTCAGTATACGTTTAGTTTGCAACAAAACATCAGGTGTTGCTACAACACAATAACTAAACAACCACTCAAAACATTTTATTGTAAAACACATTTTAACGCAACTATAGCATGTTTACGTCATAATGTTATTGACAACAATTGTATGCACACAGCTTTGTTTAAGTTTTGCTCAAAACGCTTTCAATATCAGATTAGACAAACTCGAGATAAACTCATTAATCGTTAAACCGATTGACATTCGGTAGATTATAAGTGCTTATTTACACTTAGTTATTTGAGGCGCTTTTAAACGCTTTGAAAAGCAATCAGGTTCCAAACATCATTACATTAAACATGCAAACATAACCTCACCTTGATCAGGACGTCGTTGCACGTCAGCAACAAAAGGAAAATGGCCGGCTAGTCATTTGTTTGTTGGTGGACTTGAAATTAAATGTCTGCATTTATAATTTACAACATATTAAATCTCTTGACACAGTAGATCCAACAATGATATCTATAAAACTGCAATAACTTTAAAATACAATCATGCACGTTAACATCCAGAATCAAAACTAATAAGCGACTTACCAACTAAAAAACAATGCTAAAACGTAAAAAATGTTACACTTACGTTGAACTGCATGCAGCATACACGGTGCAGATTGTTAATTGCAGTTAAATTATCAGCATTTTGGATTGATGAACTTTGTGCAGCCACAAAACCAGCAGCATTCTCACACCAGCATGACCTGAAACCATGTAAGTAACTGTGGATTAACATTCAGGCTTTCCTCTCCTTCAAGCTGCCAGCGACAAAATTGCAACAACACTAACTTGCTTGGAACGCAAAACGCGAGTTTATCAGCAAAAAATGCCTCACGCCTGAAAACAGCGCCTATCGGGGACTGCACGCACAACGTGGCATTGTTACGTCACACTGCAACTGCAGAACGTGGCTATAGTTTAACAGTTAACTTGGCAAGATCCTGCTAAAACGTTACACACAAAAATGTAACAAAACATAAAGCAATTTAACTTAATCTGTATTTTTTAATTAGCAATAAGCCAGACAACTTACAATTCATAGATTTTCCAACTGATAAAAATTCATTCAAGTTAGTTTGCCGCAAATGTAATACAGGTGAAATACTTTCCTGTTGTCACTAACCAATTTCAAAAACAATTCGCAATTATGCACATTATTGTTCACAATTGTGTGGTAATCCACTTTGACATACGTAGTAAAAAACGATGATTGTGACATTTTTTATTCTCAAACACATTTTAGTCAAAATACTAAAAAAACGTGTGTGCGTATAGCAATCGTTTGCAATTAAATCTACGTAGAACGGTTAATTCGTTTGTTCTAAAATACAAAACAACGTACCTTTCATTTCCGCCTTTTCAACCCTCCCCGCACAAGCTATTGCCTCCACCGCACTGCGAGGTCAAGAAGAACTCGCACTTGGTCACGTGATCTCTTACAACAAATGCGCGTTGATTAATAGAAATCAAACACAACTCAGAAAAAGCGTTGTATTTTTGCATTATTCTTATTGTTTAGGTTACTGGTTCATCTCAAAGTTAAACTGCATCGATTATTACCATAACTGACAAAATCAAATTCAGTTTTTCGAACAATTATTTCGGTGTGCTTTCTTGGCCAAAACCTGCATTGAAAGCAATAACTTTGCCAAATATAGTTGACTTGAAAAATGGTTTCTACTTATAGAAACGTATTAACAGAATTTTTAGCTCTTCCGGCAGTTTTTTATTGTAATATGCCAACGTTTCGATGTCCCATACGAAACACCTTCATCAGGGTAATGACATACAATGCAAACACAAGTTATTATAAAGCGAAAAGGGCGGCGAAACACACATAAAAAAGGCGATAGAAATAACGCAGTGCGCACCAATGGTCGTGTGATAACACCTGGCTCAATGGTGCAAAAGTGACCGATAAGTTATCGGCATTAGAACGTCCGTTTTAACGTTCATCGTGTTGGTGTGAGAATGTATGTTCCACGACTCCAGGAAACCTCGCTTGTGAAAATCGGTTTCTCTAGCTAACACCTGGGCAGCAGAGAAGTTTATGGTGTGACCGAGGGTAGTAGCATGTTGTGCTAATGCCGATTTTTTAGCATCTTTCTTGGCTACATCCCTCTCGTGTTCTTTACGGCGCGTATTCAGAGATCTTCCCGTCTCGCCAATGTAAATCTCCTTGCACTGTTGACATGGGATCGCGTACACCACACCCCTTGCTGCGTTTGTATCAATGGGATCTTTGGGGTGCGACAGCATCTGACGTAGGGTGTTGACTGGTTTAATCCCTACTGAGACCCCAAAGTCGATTAACATGCGACGTATTACGTCTGTTAACCTAGGAATGTATGGCAAGGTAACAAATGTACGCTCTTTGGACTGAACCTTTTTTCCGAGCACCCGTGGTTTTTCGGTCACGGAGGATCCAGTTCGGGTAGCCATTTAACCGCAGGGCCTGGTGTACCCTTCGTAATTCGGTTTGGAGCATTCCGGGTTCTGTGGTCAACCTTCGGGCCTGATCTGTCAGCGATTTCACCACAGCTCTCTTGTGGTGTAGAGGATGGTGAGACGTGAAATGCAAATAGCGCCTGGTGCTCGTTGGTTTGTGGTACACTTGCGTGGAAAGTCTCCCGTCTGTTGCCTGTAATACCTCCACATCCAGAAAGGGAAGCCGGTTGTTAGTTTGCAATTCCATGGTAAATGCGATCCCTTGTTGCACGTTGTTTAAGTGATCTAGAAACGCTGTAACCTGGCTAATATTGATGATGCAGAACGTGTCATCCACATATCTTTGCCAGAATCGTGGTGGTGTGGTAAACGTTTGGAGAGCGCGTTGTTCCACCGACTCCATGACCATATTGGCAACCACCACCGACACTGGAGAGCCCATGGCCGTGCCATACACTTGTTTGTAAAACTGGCCTCTAAATGTGCAGTAAGTCTGCTGCAAACAAATCTCTAGTCCAAGATGAATGTCCTCGCATGACCACTTGGTTCTATCCTTAAGGCTGTAGTCCTCCAGCAGTCTTGACTTAGCGATTCCCAGTGCCAGGTCAATTGGTATGTTGGTAAACAACGAGACTACGTCAAACGAAACCAACGTTTCGTCTTCATCCAGTGGCCGTTGCGTTGTGACTGCTTTAACAAACTCCTCAGAATTCTTTACCGTGTATTCCGTGTTACCCACCAAGGGCGCCAATAGTCGAGCCAGGTATTTCGCAAGGTTGTAAGTCGGGCTTCCAACAAAAGACACGATTGGCCTAAGGGGTACATCTGTTTTATGGACTTTTGGTATTTATAGAAACGTATTTTGTGGCAAATAGAAAAAGCCTTTAAGAATTATTCTTCTGTAGTTGCATTTTTTGGATTTTAAATGTATGTATTTTTGACAAACAAAGCAGACAAATATTGAACACGATAACGTTCGAAATTGTCCACATAGAAATAAAAACACAAAAAAGCGATCTGATGCGTTTCAAGTTTCAAAAACAAAATCAAAACCTAGTTATGCACGAAGTAGTACTCGGTGATGCTTTTCTATATCTCCCGTGACGTCACAAAAGGTAACTAAAGGTTCGAATAAAAGTCCTAAACCCGAAAAAAATATCCCGAAAAGAATCTTCTCAAACATTTATCTAACATTGTCTTTCGTGTCTTTCTCACACATTGCCAACATCAACACTTATTATACATAACTAATGCTATTAAAATTACGATTATGAGTGAGTTTTGTTCGATTTGTTTGATTCATAGAATTTCCTTAACGATAAAACAACATAAAGGTCCTTTCAATAATAAGTTTGTTAACGCTAAACTATTTTCCTGTACCAAATCCACTGAAAGCCATACCAGTAAAATCACCACAGTGATCAGAACAGGTGTTGTGTCGGATTGATCCAATGCAAGTGGTTTCAGCTTCCACAAAATCATCGCTGAATTTGACACCAGAACACAAAGCACATGTTGCTACTCCGGCACCTGTGGCCGGGTTTCGGGCTTCACTTTCGGGTTCGGGTCGGTTTCAGGCTCCAATTTCAGGCCCGTTTACAACTCTGTTACCGCTTACGTGGTTATATCGTGTGCTTTCGATTTAAACATGTGTTATTCACACAGCATGCGAGGTAAGGAATTCAGTTTGAATCGAGCGAAGTGTTGACCCCATTTATCGGTCACTCGGTGGCGTTGTTGAGCAGTGGGTAAACGGTATATTGCAGACAAGTCCTGTTCATCTAATATGGCAAGTTAAATCTTTGTTTTGTAATTGTAGCATACGATTTGCCACTGGATTGTACCTTATTATAATCTGTTAAACAGCCTGACGCTAGGAAATAAAAAGAAAGATTCTAAACATTGCGAACAATGCTGCAAGTGTGTTTTATACGACATTTAAAACTACAAATACATCTTTTTTTTAGTTTATTTAGGCGACATTCTGCGACAAGTTCCATTGCTTAGATACGCTATGCTTGCGGGTGAATTTTTTTAAAATATTTTTAACAACAATGGTTAAATCAAAACTAACAAAAAATTAAAGCAAACATGATTCATGTTAAAGTAAATCAACAATGTAAATTAAAAGTTAAATTAATTACCCACTAATAATCATTAATTAAAGAGTGGCATTAGTTGCTTGATTTACGAGACTGAACTTAACGATAAAACAACATGAAGGTCGTTTCGATCATGAGCTTATCTACGCTCCAATCTATTCCTGTTCCAACTCCATTGTAAGCCATGCCGGCAAAATCACCACAGTGTTTCACGCTGTCGTTGTGTCCAGTTGATCCAATGCAAGCGGTTTCAGGATTGCTAAAATCAGTGTTGACTTTAACTCAGAGCGTATGCCGCTTTTGTGGTGCCGTAGCCTAACAAAGTTCTAAACTGGAAATAAATTGAATACCATTTAATACATACTACGACTTGGTATATATCTGAAACCAAAATTAAACCAATTAGTTAAATTTATGATACTATATTTTTTTCGCTAAAAACAAACATTCACCTGAATGTATCCTGGTGTGAGATAAGGTTGAGCATCCGGTCCAAAATGCTGAAGCACATCACCCACCGACCCTTCATCAAACACCACAGGTACACTGGGACCGTTGTCATCTGGCCAAGAGTAAACACCAGATTCGACAGGAAACGCTTTGTAGAGTGAATACAAGTTGCCCTTGTCTCCGAACGCGTCGAGAAATCTGTTCTCAGTTCGATATCGAAGGTAGGAAGACTTTCGCCAATTACTCAATGGTGTTTCGTTAGGAACCTTCAAAATAAAATGTTTTTTCCTTTTATCAATCAAAATTTCTCAGTCAACATAACCTAGCAGTTTATAAATTTGCTTGTTAAGTTGGCTATATAGTTTTTGAATTTGTAGTGCTGCATTTCTGGGGTCTTTTTATACGGCAAACAACGACAAAATCACTGCTTTAGCGCGTGACAAATTCAACCTGCCAAATCATCAAATCTCCGGCGTCGATGTCGAAGTAACCTGGGTTTTTGTAATCGTCGCTGGTCGCCGACACCACGTTACCGAAGGTGTTCATATTCGCCCAAGTGTTATCACCCTTGGGTAAAAGTGGGGAGTTTCCCTGCTGACTGGACCACCGGTCACCCTGGGTGCAGTATCCGTTCGCCTCGATGTTGTTCTCATGGATGCTGGCGATCAGCGTCCAACCTCCCTTGTTAGTGATCATGTCGCAATATGTGAGGTAAGGAATTCCGTTTGAATCGTGCAAAGTGTAGACGCCACTCATCGGTCGCTCGGTAGCGTTGTTGAGCAGCTCCAGACAGGACGATTGTGCATCTGTTTACACATATCAGAAATACAATATAATATCACACTAACTTTAACTTTTTTATTGTTGCCCAAAACTCTGGAAATTTATTTTGACAAAGGTTCGTAAACCGCAAAGGTTATGTAAACTATTTTCCATTACTCTACCTGTAAATCCCGGTTTTCCGCACAGTACAGTTAATGTCAGCAGCAAACCTATAAGCTTGTTCATTTCTTTCGCTGATATTTTTCTATAACAAACAAATTAAATATTTGTCACAAATGTGTTATTATTTGCTGAAGTTAATTTGCCTGATGTATTTGCCTCACAATAAAGATATTTTTGTACTTCTCTCTGTACTTCGGTTCTCTAATGATGTCGCTGATCGTATGAGCCCATTATATACTGTTTCGAAAGAAAGAAATAGGGAGAAAGCACAAATTATATCGTGGAGGACAGCTACTAAAATTACGTCGGAGATATCTCGATCAAACCTGTTGTTTTTTGGGTTACATCGAATCCCATAATATCTTATGTGTAGTTGAGCTTTTCTGTAGCAATCACAAAGTTTTTGACCATTTTTTCTGAAAACATACAAAGACCTTTGTGTTTACGATAAAGGGGGTGCTATTGCTCCCTTCAATCCACCCTCCGATTTGCACCTACCGAATCCCTTTGGCAAGCGCAGATGATTTTGTTCTCACCAACTGACCGTTCAGAATATAAAAGGGATTGGTCTTTATGAACTTTTTCATCGTTGCGCTCCCGTGGTGATAATTATAAAATGTGCGTATATTTAAACATGTGTTGTTCATATGGATAGCTTTTTTTACCCATTATGAGTCGGCAAACATGTTTTGTTCATAGTTTCTGCACCTTCAAAGTGTTTAAATTGCATTGCATACATATTCTGTTCATTTGACGAATTGAAGTAGTAAGGCTAACATTTACACCTTTAATCGGTTTTTGATTTTAGTCTATTTGAAGCAGCACTGAAAAACAAATGCGAAACCAGACTTTTTTGATAGCTTTGGAACTATACCTTCTTTCTTTGCGGGGCATCGCAGTAAAAACTGAAAAAATAAAAAAATAAAACACGTTTGAGTAAAATTCAAAAAAGCTAAGAGTACACATTTGTTGGCCTTTTGAAGACTTTGTTTACATTTAATATTGGTCGTTGGGAATAAACTTTGACAACAAAGTCAGTTAAATGTTTCGTTTTTCTAAGTCAAAGCCAATTTTAACATCTTCGGTTTCTACCCCATACATTCTATCGACGATACGATGATTTTTGATCATTTTAAAATACTTCGTTGTTTAGCAACCCACCGAGGTCCAGTTTGCCAACACAGATGGCGCGGTTCTCACCGGCGGACAGTTCTAATTTAAATTGACCTGTTCATAGCACCGCATACTGAGCGATATATCCAAGGCATTTCACAGCTATGCCCTGTACAGTGGGGTAAACAATTTGATGGACATAATGCTGTAATTGACTCCTGTTCATTAAAATGCGAAATTTTATGTTAATTTTGCTTCCAGGCTTTTAGACTTAGTCTTTTATGTGCCTGATAAGTAATGATTAATTTCGCAAAACAAGTAACTTTCTCGGTTTCTGGTTCGAGTTTTGCCATCATTATCAAATTTGCCTTCTTAATAATCTTTCAAAGGGAAATAAGATTTGACTGGAATCAAGAAAAGGCTAAAATTGTTGGCTGCTTTAAATTTTTTCAAAGCACCTTAACAATCTGGTTTGGATCTTGATTTTACTTCAATGTGTTTTTCGTTTTTCAGTTTTTACCCCGATATAGCTCAAATAAGATATAGCTCAAAAGATTCCAATCGTAAACCGATCAAAAGTGTATATTTAAGCCTTAAAACCTCTGTTTGTCAAATCAGCAGAATGAGCATGAAATGCAATTTAAAAACTTGTGCAAAAATGCGCAGAATCTTTAAACAAAACATGTTTTTTGACTAATTGGTAAACAATGGCCATCCATGTGAACAACACGTGTTTAAATAAACGAATATGATATAATTATCACCACGGGAGCGCAACGATGACACAGCACACACAGACCCGTCAGTTCTTCTGAACTGTCAGTTCGTGAGAACAAAATCATCTGCGTTTGCCAAAGGGATCGTTATACGGTACAAATCGGAGGGTGAATTGAAGGGAGCAATAGCACCCCCTTATCGTAAACACAAACATCTTTTTGCGTATTTTCACATATATACGTTTTGTGATTGCTAAAGAAAAGCTTACCTATATTTTAAATTTAAGGTATTTATTGTAACCCCAGTTAAAGATCAGGTTTCACCAGGAGATAAATTTCCGACTAAATTGTGCTAAGCTATTCTGATAGACGCCCCTTGCGAAACAATTTTGGCTTTCTCTCCATTTCTTCTTCTCCAAACAGTATATAATGGGCTCATACGATCAGCGACTTTATTAGATGGCCGAAGTACAAAGAGGAGTAAGACAAGATTGTGAGGCAAATACTTCAGGCAATTTACCTTGAAACAAATAATAAAACATGTGTGACAAGAGTTTTGTTATAGAAAAAAAACATAAAAGAAAAAATTGTTATAGAGAAAACAAATATAATTTGTTTGTTATAGAAAAATATCAGCGAAAAAATGAACAAGGTTATAGTTTTGCTGCTGACATTAACTGTGCTATGCGGAAAACCGGGATTTGCAGGTAGAGTAATGAAAAATAACATGCATATAACCTTTGCAGTTTACGAACCTTTATCCAAATGATGTTTTTCTCAATTTGTATCATCATGTTGAAAATGTAGCACACTTCTGTGGGGCCATAAAAAGTCATTAGTGTGATATTATATTGTATTTCTGATCTATGTGTAAACAGATGCACAATCGTCATGTCTGGAGCTGCTCAACAACGCCACCGAGCGACCGATGAGTGGCGTCTACACTTTGCACGATTCAAACGGAATTCCTTACCTCGCATACTGCGACATGATCACTAACATGGGAGGTTGGACGCTGATCGCCAGCATCCATGAAAACAACATCGAGGCGAACGGATACTGCACCCAGGGTGACCGGTGGTCCAGCCAGCAGGGAAACTCCCCACTTTTACCCAAGGGTGATAACACTTGGGCAAATATGAACACCTTCGGTAACGTGGTGTCGGCGACCAGCGACGATTACAAAAACCCAGGTTACTTCGACATCGACGCCGGAGATTTGATGATTTGGCAGGTGGGCTTTGTCATTGATACTAGATTATTGGAAGACTAGCATAAACTGAACTATAAACCATGTGAGTATAAAGTAAAACTTTTAGTCAAATAACCAAATTCGTTTCCAACTTAACATTTTAAAAGTTTTTTTTTTGTTATGCCAAAGGTTCCTAACGAGACACCAATGAATAATTGGAGAAAGTCTTCCTACCTTCGATATCGAACTGAGAACAGATTTCTCGACGCGTTCGGAGACAAGGGCAACTTGTATTCACTCTACAAAGTGTTTCCTGTCGAATCTGGTGTTTACTCTTGGCCTGATGACAACGGTCCCAGTGTACCTGTGGTGTTTGATGAAGGGTCGGTGGGTGATGTGCTTCACCATTTTGCTCCAAATTCTCAACCTTATCTTACGCCAGGATTTATTCAGGTTAAATATCTTTCTGTGTAAAAAAAAAAGTTCTTCCCGCAAGTTTAACTAAATGTTTTAACTTTTACATCTCTTAACATATATTATTTCCACGGCCTAATTCAAATTTTCATAATAGATGCATTCTTTTGCAGTTCAGAACTTTGAATTATTATGGCACTGATAAATCGGCATATGCACTATGTCCAGGCGTGAAAGTCAGCAATGATTTTGGTAATCCTCAAACCGCCTGCATTGGATCAACCGCACACAACAGCAATATAAAACACTGTGGTGATTTTGCTGGAATGGCTTTTTCTGGTGTTGGGACAGGAATAGAATGGAGCGTCGATAAGCTGATGATTGAAACGACCTTTATGTTGTTTTATCGTTAAATTTAGTCAAATAAATATTGCTATGTAATGTCCTATAATCTATAGATTAATTATTTGAATTATCGATTAGTTTTATTTGGTGGTGTTCGCTTTTCCATGTTGCTACTACTCATTTTCCGCAATACATTTGTGATATTTAAACTGATTTTACCATAGGTTTGTTGAATCAACTTTCCGTTAATTAAATACAAATGAAATCTTGTCGACGCAATAAAATCAGTTCACTGGTTGATATGTCTTGCATTTGTTTAAGGTGTCCAATCACCTGGTAAACGAATAATATCTTTCATGAATTTTGTGTCGAGATAAAACAGTTCAGAATATGCAAACTTAAAAAAACTTTTAATAAGCCCCGCATTAGTTAGGTTCGCTTGTCATTAAGTTTAGGGATGTTTCTGTACGTTTTACTTACCACCATACCTGTAACCAATGTTCAGATGGCTTGTTACCTGCTTCCATTTGACTGTATGAATTCCCATATAACTCACTCTCAACATTAGATTATAGACCTTGTAAAATAAGTGATTTCAATACAGCGACATTGTTGAACCTTATGTTCGAATTAGTAAAAGTTTGCTAAACAAAAGCATCGAGCAAATGCATAATAAGCTGCAGACAGGGCGCACTGTTTCGAACAACAATGAGGTCTCATTAGTGCAGCTGGTGACGACGAATCGGCCGTATTGGTTAGTGTAGCCATCCTACGGCACTCCAGGTTGTCAGAAGCAAATGCACCGATGAAGGACGTAACAGAACAAAACAATGTGCACTGTCCGCATGTTTAAATATTGCTATGTTGCTAGGATTCCTGTTGTGCTCAAATGTAATGTCGGCGTTGGGCTTCACTGCCTAAACCAGTTGGAGGTAAAGTTGCATTTTATAATGTTTAGCCCATCTTATGTGGAAAGTTTTGGTTCGCCATAGGGCTTGTATTTGTAGCGAAATACATGTAACTCAACAACCCTCAAAACCAATAGAATATAGGTCTAAATACTGTAAATAAACAGGCAACGTATAGGAAACAATCTCCAAAGTTAATGTTGAATAAAGGCAAATCAAGTTGTTTGGAATTCGTTTTCTAGAAGGTCTGTTGAAAAGTAAAAGTCGGAATATTCGAAATGTCACAATAAACGCAACTTTGCTTACTTTTGTTTGAAGTTGTTTCAAAAGTTTTAAGTGCGGCTCATAAACCTGATTTAATTGCGCAACCCCACACAAAGAACCGTTGCATAATTTGTTCTGTGATGTACCAATCACAACCAACCCACAATTTACAACTCTTTGTTAGGCTTCATTCGTGGCAGCAATCTGTACGCAATTTCGTTAAACAGACAAGCGAGATTTTATTGATAAAGTGCCATACACAGTTGAAAGGATCGTCCAATTTACAGTTTAAATATATAATGGAGTTCCACACAAATTTCATTTGAGGTAAGTCATTGTATGAGCAGACCACCGCCCCGCAACAAAAGAATCTAGTATTTAGTGTCGATCAACACAAATTTTACTGCCCAGGTAAATGTTTTGAGCAAAACACTTTTGTGATCCAAGGTAGTAATGTTACGTGAATCATTATAAACATTGAATGATCCACTATAAACACTCAATATGAGGCTCGAGTTGGACCGGTAAAAGCTTCTAGCTCAGGATTAAATTAAAATGTTTGTAATTTCAAAAACCTTTGCGCACTAATAATTTTGCTATTGTATCAACAGAAATCGAAACAGATAAAATGATGGAATTATGCTTAAATTGTATTCATGTGTTTTTTGGGTATTTAGATTTTTTCAATAAAGGCAGTCAAAGTATAAATTATTTGACTGTGCTTTGTAAACGCAAGCGAAAATACGTCATTTTAATTTGTGTTTGTTCAACTGCAGACAAACAACACGAACCTAAGTTGTTTATTCCAAAGTTAACATCTGAAAGTGAAACATGAAGAACCTGATTCTGTCAGCATTTGCAGTGCTTGTATTCGGCTCAGTGGGTAAGTAAAAAATTGATAAAGTTTTCAAAAATTCAACTATTCAAGTCGGATAAAATCCATTAAATTATCGTGGCCTGCAAGATGTTGGTTGCGTTCAACACCGACTCTCAGATACCAGAAATGCTTTCTTTTACTTTACAGCTGCAGCCATCAGATGTTACGATTGCACTTTTATTGACCCACCTGTACCGGGTGACGGGGACCCATCATGCAGTGGTCCTAAACCGGATGCATCTCATATCTCAAATTGTTCTTCTGGGTTCGACTACTGTACGACCGTTGTAAGTACGGGCACAGGTTTGTGAAAAGCTATATTTGCATTGTTTAAATTAATAATTAAAACATAATTGATGTTCATGTTAATAAAATATGTTTGCCTATTTGTAATCGGACAAAAGAAGCGCTTATCTCAACCCTAATCCAACATTACTTTTGTTGAAAACTAGTTTTTATGCTTTTTACCGCTTTTGAAAGCAAACCTATCACAAACAAAATAATAAAGAACCCTTGTTTTTCAGCTAACGGTGTTACATACACTATTGTTGAAAGGAGGTGCGGGAGCCCTTTTTCTGGTTGTGAGACTGTAGGAAATGTAAAGATGTGTTCTTATTTTTGCGATACAGGTAAGAATAAGAGAAACTGTTCCACACATTTAAAACAGCTTCATACAATATTCTGAACAGTATTTTATGGAATCTGCTACAGTAATATACTGTCTATACCCTAAGTTAGGTTGTTATAAAGACAAAACCAACACAAATAAAAAACTAATGTTGCATGATTTAATCCTTAATCTGGTGGACAAAGGGAATTATAATTCATTGCGTTTGAGTACCTACGCGATCCTGGCAACCAGCAAAAAAAAAGGCTCCAGCAACCACGCAAGGGGTTCACTTTCAACCCCAATATCTCGCCAACCAAACAAAGCATGCTCTGCAGAAACAGAATATGTCATTGGCTTTTATGCCTCGGAACGTATCGAAGAGCAATAAGCAGTCATATTCATAAGCGTATTAATATTCGTGGTTTTAATATTTTTTCAAACGAGTGCCATCGATGGTTTGTTAATGCTTACAAAAGTATTGTGTTAAAATTTTTCTGTTCAGCTTTGTTTGGTTGGCGAGATATTGGGGTTAAAAGTGAACCCCTTGCGTGGTTGCTGGAGCCTTTTTTTGCTGGTTGCCAGGATCGCGTAGGTGTTTGAGTCGGTAATAATTGGATAACTATCTTTATTAGGGCGTCCCAGGTTTAATGTAGCCTAACGTTCTATTTATCCATCCAACGTAAGCTTTCATGGGTATTTATTTGGAAGTTTCGGGTCTGGCCAACTAGCGCTCCCAGTTTAGCAGAAATGAAAAATGTTTGTTTTTAAAAAACTGTTGTGCAGAAAACATTTTTCGTATATCACTGACAAAATATAAACACATCAAAAGATGAAACAGTGAATTACAATATGCTCAAAATTGTAATCTGTGTGTTTTGGGGGTATTTTAGTGTGTATCACTTGCTAAGCTGGTGCAAAATTGGGACTTGTAACTTTTTGTAAACAAGTTTAGTAATATATTTGTATCTTCCGTTACCGTATTAAAAATGTTCAAAAAATTATACAAATTTTTCCTAAATTCATTTTGTATGCAACCTATTTCGGATTTATGACCACTTCTTCTATACGACAATAAGAACATAACTTAATTATTTCATTTAGCAATAAACAACCTAGTTTGCTTTACATTTTAATGTCTGACTCATCCAAACTACAGCTATAAACCACTAAAGCCAAAAAAGGTTATAAGATGAGGCAGACCATTTTATAAAACGAACATTTCGGGAAAGTAGCTCAAGTCGTAAAGACCTAAAGAGGCTAATTAAATTTACGACCCTGCGAAATTGCCTTTTTAACAACGAGCAAAAAAAACATTGCGCCATATTGGTCAATAGCCTATTTTTGGGGGGATATGAAATCGTATTTGTTAAATGAATAACTTGATTTAAAAATACTTGACATTTTCAGACAAGGGCTGAGCGATTTGTAAGTTTACTGTTTATTTTCCAGATTTTTGCAACTCAGACAACCCACCAGGTAACTTGTCAATAAGCTTTGTCTACTTCTAATTCAAAAACTCTTGGTTTGTAAAGGCATTAAGCGAATATATTATAAACAGCAGAAATTATACACTGGTCTGAGGCAATGCTTGGCTGCACTAGCCAATAGACAATTTCTCTCTCTAGTATGAATTTAAAACTCTGTAAAAGTCAATAAATGATAAGCAGCAGACAGTACACACTGCTTCAGCACCTATATCTCTTCTTACCAGCTTTACCAACATTGTAGGTAGAAACAGTGTGCAGTGTGCTTCGAATTGCTGTGAATTAACAAAACTTTATTGTAACTGTTGTTTATTTTTCAGCTCCAACTAACGAACCAGGTAACTATAAATCCGTGTTTATTTTTGTGGTTTTATCATTTGGTCAAAACATATTTATTGTAAAGATTTTTTTGGTAAAATGTTACAATAGCTCCACTGTAACAGTCCTATAGTTTTCGAACTAATTCCAAATTGTAAATCAGTGTTTAATTTCGCGTTTTTTAAATGGTTAAAAAAATACTTATTATAAAGCCTTTTCCGCCGAGAGATAACAATAATTCCATTGTAACAGTTTGATTGTTTATCACCAATTCGAGTTGTAGCAACGAGACAAGCGCGCGCTTATAGGCTGTGTATTTGCTGTACGGTTTTGGTGTTTGTCCGCGATAAACATTACATGAGGTATATTTCAAACTGGAGGTCAAATATGACATGCAACACTGTAACAACTTATTTTCTAGTTACTACAACCAGCAGATCGTGCAAAGTGAAACTTAACTTTCTTTTTATGATGCTTAGTCTGTTTGCTGGACGCCTGTTTAGCAACCTGTAATTTCCACGATTCTTTTGCACAAAGAACTAAAGTTTACCCAACGGTTTTGTTTTTAGAATGCTTAGACCCTTTAAGAAACTGTACAGCACTAATTTTCAGAATTATATTTTAAATTAGATAGTACTTAAAATTATCGTAAAAATTAATTATTTTAATCCGTTTAGATTTTAATAACGATTGGATCACTTGACTTTTAAAATTTTGCAAGTTGAGACCATTTTTGGCGCCAATTTGACAATGACTGTAAAGTTATGTAACAAATTTTTGAAAACCAAATAACAAATGGTTGCCGTTTTCGAGTGATGTCATGTGGTATATATAGTTGCTATTAACCGGATCATGAAATGCAGACAGGATATTGAATTCAAACCAGTTGATCATGTAGCTGGTTGTTCTGGTTTGGTTTATATAATAGCAAGATGAAACATAAAAAGTGTTGGATATGTTTTTAATCGATATACGCCAGGCCTATTTAAAACGGGATACAGAAACAAGAAATCTCCAGTGCATCGTTAATAAGGTCTGGCGTACCATCACGTATGTGTGTGTGTCGTGATCGCTGGTGTGCATAAAAACATATTCCATTAATAAATGCACGTTTATCAGCAGTATATGTTTTTGTTACGTATATTTCACAAAAATTAAATGATGTTAAACACAATGTAATCAAGAGTTAACGGTGTCAGGTACCTCGATCTTCGCTTTGTATGTTTTTCTGACACTGTTTTGTCGCAGAATCGCAAATCGCAAAACTCCTCACAGGTTTTCCAATATGTGTTAATATTTTTAGGTGGACCCTAACAACAAACAAAATCTCAATATCTACCAGCCGTATTTTGTTTACATGTGTACAATGCACTCAGAAATGTCGCTTTCGTTAAATCTCGTAATTCGTAAGATTTATGGTCCAATGTTTAGAGTGAGCTATGTGGAAAAAATCATATATTAAACCTCTGGTTCTGGTAAAGGAAGTAGAAAGCCATCTGAACATTTAATACAAATAAGGTGAAAATTTAATACGTACAGAAACATCATCAAATGTTTGATACGCCAGTCAAACTAAATGTGGGGTTTTAAGGTTTGTGGTTCCATGACACAGTTCCTATGTTGTTGACGCTCCATTCTAGTTTGTATGCATTAAAATACACTGCAGAAATATATTATAGACATAGCCTCGTATTACTTCTGGTTGATCCGATGCAAACCAGTTGCACTTCAAACAGACTATCTTCTTTTTTAACAATTACTAGAAAGGTGACATTTTCGCACATTGCCAAATTGTATGTTGTACATCTTGATGTTAATCTATTTTTACTGGTTTGGTGAAGCTGGCTAATTTTAGACTGCAAATTCCAATTACATCGAATTATGTGCTTCGTATATAGTTGGTACATATTCAAAGCTGTATCGAAACCAGTCATCTCATTGCAAAACCTCAAAAAATTTCTAAAAATCTGTAAAAAGGGCATTGTTTTCCATGGCATGTCTTGTACAGCTTATTTACTTGCGTGAATTCGGAAATCTTACATATAACTGGTCTGAGTATCAAGCAGAACTTTTGTTGGGGACTCTTCATTGTACGTAACCGATGCTATAAAAATTACGACCAGTAATTGAGTTTTGTTCGGTTTATTTTGTTTATAGGATTTATTTAACGATAAAACAACATAAACGTCGTTTCGATCATCAGCTTATTGACGCTCCATTCTATTCCTGTTCCAACTCCACTGTAAGCCATCGCAGCGAAATCACCGCAGTGATTTCACGTTGTTGTTATATCCAGTTGATCCAATGCAAGCGGTTTCAACATCAACAAAATCATTGCTGACTTTTACTCTAGGACACAGAGCATATGCCGATTTTGCGGTGCCGAAGCCTATCAAAGTTCTAAACTGCAAACATATTTATTACATCATTCAATTTAACACATACTGCAATTAGGTCGTGGTTAAAATGAATTTCAACAACCAAAGTTAAAACCAATAGTTTAACTTATTGTAATATAGTCCATAAAAACACTTTTACTTGAATGTATCCTGGCGTAAGATGAGGTTGAACATTTGGCCCAAAATGCTGAAGCACATCACCCACCGACCCTTCATCAAACACCACAGGTACTCTGGGACCGTTGTCATCAGGCCAAGAGTAAACACCAGATTCGACAGGAAACACTTTGTAGAGTGAATACAAGTTGCCCTTGTCTCCGAACGCATCGAGAAATCTGTTCTCAGTTCGATATCGAAGGTAGGAAGACTTTCTCCAATTATTCAGTGGCGTCTCGTTAGGAACCTTAAAATATTTCAACAGTTTATGTTTACATGGTTGGTGGTTTATTTATGCTTTTATGCCAACATCTAAAGTGAATGACCGAGCAAAGTAACAAATCCTACCTGCCAAATCATCAAATCTCCCGCGTCGATGTCGAAGTAACCTGGGTTTTTGTAATCGTCGCTGGTCGCCGACACCATATTACCGAAGGTGTTCATATTCGCCCAAGTGTTTTCACCCTTGGGTAAAAGTGGGGAGTTTCCCTGCTGGCTGGACCACCGGTCACCCTGGGTGCAGTATCCGTTCTCCTCGATGTTGTTCTCATGGATGCTGGCCACCAGCGTCCAACCTCCCATGTTAGTGATCATGTCGCAGTATGTGAGGTAAGGAATTCCGTTTGAATCGTGCAAAGTGTAGACGCCACTCATCGGTCGCTCGGTGGCGTTGTTGAGCAGTTCCAGACATGACGAATGTGCATTTTTTTTTAAATTAACATGCATTTACGTATATTCTTATAGTTAATATATTTTGTCTAAAAGTTTTTTTGTACATGTTAGATTTACACGAACTCTTTACCTATTAGATTTACATGATTATTTGCATCAAGCAAATGCGTATTCAAACAATCATATACCTGTTAATGGAAGATTTTCGGAGAGCACAGTCAATGTTATCAGGATAAATGGTAGAATATTTATGTTCAAAGGTGCTAACTAAACAATAATAATGTGTTTATAAATTTGTGAAAAAAGTCTGATTTGTTTAAGTTGAAAGTAAAAGTTGCTGTTCTAATCTGTCTACGCGATGCTGTAACTAATGCAAGAAACCAGGGCCAAATAAGTTAATGTCACAAAGATATTTTGCGATATTCTGCCACTATAATTTTCTTCTGCACTGCACTCTCTTGTATGAACCAAATATACCTTTCATTCAACACAGATGTCACATTTCCCAACATTGAACCTCTTTTCGCTATATACTAGCTGGTCCAAAGTTCTCGCTCTGACGCAAATATTGCTCACACTTGGATCTAATAATAGCGAGGAAATTCGATTGATGTAGAAGCAACGATGTGTACATGACCGCTCTCTGTTTATCCAATACTTTATATTAGTCCATACACCTGTTGCTTTGTCAGTATACGAAGTTGCTTTCATGGTCTTGTAACGTCATACAAGATAAACATTTGGTTTTATTTGGGTCCTTCCTGATCGACACATTAACGTGCCAAAAGTTGGAAAGAAATGTGTTGATTTGGAACAAAAGAATTGGTTTAAAGTCGGACAGTGCAAACAAAATACTATTAAAATATTTTTTGTACTTGGTCGCAGTTTTTTGACGAAAATGATTTTTGGCCTCTTTATGATCAATCCAACATGTCTTTCAGTATAAAAATCACAGGGACACAAACTTTAAAACAATTCCCAACAGTTTTTTTTTGCATTTTCCAATTTAACTACAACTTCCTTTTTGCACCTGGTTGACTGCAACGCACGCGGATTTACCTGCACAAGAATGTCGTAAAAATAAGCCATGGTAGCTTATAACATTACAAATATACTTGTTACTCAAATGTTAAGCGCATAGTTTACAAAATTAGGATGCGAAATCTAACTCATAAAGTAATGGGTATATATTATAATTTTATTTGTATTTAAAAAATACAGGTCAAATACATTCACTTAACCTGTGAACGATTTCTGTTCCGTTGACCTCGTTAATTGCATGGTTGTAGGACTTTGAGTAAAATAGGAAAGATTTCCATAATTTTCGATTGGCCACTGTGAGAATAAAAAAGAGTGTAAATGGTGAACAAACTTCCCTGAGAAATATATATTTATATATATTTTTTTAATCTGGTTTCGAAGCACAACCAAGTATTCGGGTTTCGTCAAAACAGGAAGACTTCCAGTCGAAAGATATCTTAGTGTACACGTTTGCATCTAATAATAGAAAGTAAATTCAATATTTGTTGAAACGATAAATGTGCACGTTGCCCTCCTGTGTTTACCCACACTTTATATGAGTCGATACACTTGATGCTTCATCATACACAAAGTTAAGAAGTTTAATGTAGCACGTTGTCAGTGGATAAACTGTATAATATAGACAAGTTATATCCATCTGACATGGCAAGTCAGATCTGTGTTTTGAAGTTGATTTACGCGAACTAGCTTTATTATACAATTTACCACTTGAGGGCGGTGTAGGTTGTTGAAGGCCAATTACCGTTTGACTTTTTAATAGGTGATCTACCTCATTATACCTTATAATCTTCAAAACAGACAGACCCTATATGTAATGAAAAGATACCAAGCATTGCTAGCAATGTGTGTTTCGAACCACATTTGAAACTACAAACACAACTTTTTCTAGTTTATTTGAGTTTTTGAGTAATTTGACAAATCATTATCTCGACACCAAAATTATGAAAGTATCAGTTAAAGCTTTCAATCATTTGATCAGTTGATTGTTCTCCATCAAAAAATGGCTGTTTTGGTACATTCTTAGCCTGTTTACATGGCCACTTTAAACGTGGCTAAAAAGGTGGCCTGGCCCTCTTCTTAGCCACCATGGCCAAATTTTCGCGAACGTGGCTTTTCAAGGTGGCTTTTTCGAAAAGACCGTAAAACGTGGCCTGTTTTTAGCCGCTTTTTAGGGCCGGTTTACATGGCCATATAAGCCATCCACTTCGGCCTACACAAGTTAGTTTAGCATTTGAGAAGTTAAGTACGGTTAGCAAGCAAATTATATATCATGGCTGATTGGAACCATCTTCTAGGTTTTTGGATATAAGCATAAAAATGCCTGGATCTAGTCATCATGCTGCAGTTTAAAAAAATCAAGGCTCTATAAAATGGCTGACCATATTTTGCCCAAGGTAATAGTTGTGCTGCTGTTTTGTGGTCAAAAATGTTTACAAATTGTGTTTTTGTTGTAGGGGGACATTATGATTGATGGTGTAAAAGTACCATTGATGATTGCTGGAGATGCAGCCTATCCTCTTTTGCCATGGCTTATTAAACCATATACTGGGTCTAGTATATCACCAGAACAAATTTCCTTTAACTGTTACCATAGCAGTTCAAGAATAGTGGTTGAAAATGCTTTCGGCCGCTTAAATGCAAGATGGAGAATTCTTCAAAAGCGAATTGCTATGCCTGTTGCAGATGCACCTATGCTGCTGCATTCTCCACAACATTTGTGAAAATCAGCAAACTCCTGATCCTCCAGATTTTGTTGAAATACAACCATCCCCAGTGCAAGGTGGTTTATACTTGGGTGAAAGGAGTGTTGTAAGAGAAACTATTTGCCAATTTCTTGCAAGTAAATTTCCTCTTAGAACAAGTAGTCGCTTTTGAACATGTTTTTATTATGTGTGTTCTATTCGTTTCTAATAAAAAAAAATTTAACAGCACCAGAACATTGAGGCAGTTTATAACAGTGAACATGACATGTTGAAAAAAAAGAAAAGGTCGAATGGAACGTGGAATGTAAAAAAGAACAAGACACTGTCAGTACTTAATTTTTCTTAAGTGCATCAATAAATTTTTCATTTTCCCTCAATAGTTTCATTTAGTTTTTCGTTTTCTTCTTTTATCAGAGCTCTGTCCTTTTCCCCTTCTTCAATTAAAATCTTGCACATTTTTTCACACTTCTCTCCTTCTTCTTTAGCTGCAAATGAGAAAATAATTAATGAAATGCTAAAAATTCGTTTAAATGTTAGAGTAAATGGAGAAAAACTGCAGTACCTTTCTGTTTATGTCTTCTTTTGGTTCGACCTGACTGACCTACATATTAACACATTATTATTAAACTGTCACCATTTACAAATAATCTTTTCTGACAGATATATACCTGATATTCCCACCACTTCACTTTCACCTGGCACACTGTGTGTTGCCTCTTGTGTCTGTACATCTGCATTAAGAACATTTTTTTCTAAACTATCTTGTTATCTAAGTGTATTGAAGTATAAATATGATCAAAGAGATTTGTTAAGGAGATATTCAGCAAAAAAAAAATCAAGTCAATTACCTATTGATTCCAAAATATAAAATGTTTCCTCTTCAACTAAACTTCTTCCACTAGAAGGTCCTGCTTCCTCTTCCGCTGGTGGTTCAGCAATATTTATGTTTTCTTCAGTCAAATCAGGTTGGTGTGGAGATGGTGCTGGTGTCACCTCAGCGTCTGGGGAAATTGGAATTGACTCTATTCCCCCAGATCCACATGCCTAACATAAACAATATAACTATATTCTATACCAGCCCCAAGCCTTTCGCAAATGTTTTTATGAAACCAATTTTTAACATACATGTTAACAAATGTTTTAATACATTAGGGCAATTGTGTTTAACAAAATGCTGAAACAGGTATTATCTTCATTTTTGAAATCCACACAACTTACAACACTTCTTGGTCTTGATGCTAAAATTCTGTTTATGATATCAAAGTAAGGCCATGATAATGCCTTACTGGATGCAGCACCTGATTTGCTAAGACCACCACTTAAGTCATGATATGTTTCTTTCATTTTCTTCCATTTGTTTTTTATCTGGGTTCTAAACAGCAGTACAGAGATATCATGATAAAAATTTAGGTTGTCCTACTGGATTTGTATGCTTACTTTGAAAAGTTGTAGCCTTGTAATGTCATTTCATTAACTATTCCATCAAACAAAACATTTTTTCTGACGTTCTTGGAATCCATTCGCTGCACCAATTTTTTTTCTTCAATGCAAAAAATTAGGTCCTTTGTCGCTTTTTCTGTCCATTTTGCTCTAAAATCCTAAGAATACTAATGTTGTAATATAATCTAAAACAAAAACCATTACTAAAAAGTAACTTATTTTGGAAACTAATTTTATTCATGTCTACTCTAAACATGCTTATAAAGTAATATGAAATAATTTCAGGCACATCATAGCTTTTCTGTCAGTTACAGATAGTAGAAACTGAATTTATAACAAACTTTCAGCTAACCAGTAGTCTAGTACACAGGTTTAGTTTATTTCCTGTTTGGCACATAAATGAAACCTGCCTGTCTGAAATATGCGTCTGCCTCCCTTAAACTGCCGAATTAATGGCTGTTATCTGTCCACCCCAGCAGTTTTACGACTCCAGAACCAGGAAACAGAGGCAAACACAGCTGTTGACACATGTACCAGCCGACGCACTCCCGCAAAAAGCCCTTTTTCGAAAAAGCCCTTTTCGATTAGACCACCTCGCGAGGAGGTCCGGAAAAAAGCCACCTTTTTAGCGAAAATTCGGCCACAATGGCTAAAAAGAGGGCCTGGCCACCTTTTTAGCCACACGAAAGCGGCCGAAAATTAGCCACTTTTTCCGGCCGGCCCTGTTTGAAAAGGCCACTTTTGAAATGTCCATGTAAACAGGCTATCTGCGACAATTCTCTTTGAATCGTGCAAAGTGTAGACGCCACTCATCGGTCGCGCGGTGGCGTTGTTGAGTAATTCGAGACATGACGAATGTTTGTCTGTTAGACACAAGTAAATCTATCAGAGTCAGCTCCTTTGTCCGCAGGTTAAGTTTTTGTTAGCTAATCGAAATCGAAATTTACGTAATGCAACGAAGTACCTGCAAATATAACTTTTCCATTAAGCACAGCCAATGTCAGCAAAAAACTACAACGTTATTCATTTTTTTGATTGCAAATATTTCGTTTTTAGAAAATTGCAAAATGAGAACGTTTGAGTGAGAACATTTTGTTGAAGCATTGCAATTTTCATTGAAAGCCATTTTCTCAAAAATTAAAGTTACCTAAAACATTTGATTTGTCATGAACTCAACGCTGAAATGTAGCATTCATACTCCAATTATATACACTATTGCAACGCAGACTAGAGTTGCCATACGTCAGGATTTTCCCTGACATGTCAGAAATTTAGTGTTTGAATCTGCGTCAGAAAAAAATGTCAAAATGTACTTAAAAGTCAGGAATTTAAGAAAAAGATATGGATATACTATCAAATTAATGCACCTACGGAGAAAATTTCTAGTAGTTAGCTACAACCGCGTCTATACCATGAAACCTAAAGAGGTAAACTGGGAGCGCGCAGGTTAACGCACAAGGTCACTGTTTCGTTTTGTAGAGAGTGTGTGAGCGTAACAATGCCTGTCTGTTACTATAGTTGTCCAACAATAAGCGTTAACCCTTATGCGCAAATAAAATCCGCGTCTCAAGAAAACACAGCGTTCGATTCTACGAGCGGACGTGGGAAATTTCTTTTTTTTAACTGTGTACGTAATATGCAAGAAATTGACTAACAAAAAAGTCGAATGTCGTGATAGATATAAAAACGTTTTTACAGTGGCATTTTATTTTTAATGTAAAAAGGTCTCTGCGGAGTTTTTTTCTTTTGTGAAAATTTAAAATTGGTTTGAATGGTTTTTAGAATGGTAAAGGTTGGCCACCCATGTAATATGTGCTTATTGTTTCAAAAATAGTGAGAGTAGTGAGCTTAGCCTAGTAGACTTAACTAAACAGAAGCCTCAGCAGAAAGTTAATTAACATAGATCAGAGTATCATTTCTAACGTTTTCTCGTGTCCATGTGACTTTCGAATATTCTAAATTTATTCCACAATAGAAGTATTTGGATCGCAAAAAAGGTTAACCCAGCGGTTCTCAAACTGGGGTCCGCGGTCCTTTAGAATTCCGTGAGGCAGATTTGCGGAAACCGCAAAAAAGTGGAAGTAATTCTGTATTCTAATTTGGCGTCAGTTGTGCAACTGAATAAGTTTAAATCAAAGTAAAAGTGAGAACTGACCGCCTCCATTGCCAAACAATAGGCTTTATTGCATGCAACTAACAATTGTTCGCACAAATGTAATGTTTTTGTCTTGTCTGTAATGTTAGACCTGGATCATTGTTATGCAGAATTTTCCATGTCTAGCTAAAATCCTGCAATCGACTTTCATTTTGTAAAATACAGATTCAGGCTTACGGACCGCGAGCTCTCGAAATAATAGCAAAGAGACCGTTTAGAGAAAATAACGAAAAAGTTTGACAACCACTGGGTCCAGTCTGCAGAGTATGGCAGTTCCCGACGAGATCTCGCGCGTGCAGGACCAACATGTCCCGCGTGCGCGCGTGCAGGACCTCCAAAACCGCGTGCAACAACAACAAGCCCGCGTGCAAATCCACTTTTACCGCGTGCAAACGATAAATTAACTCCTTGCAAAGTAGTAACGAAACAAGCATAACTAAACCCTTCTGGGCCAAATCCCTTCAATAAAATTTCCTTTTCTAGCAAAAATTACCCATTGCGTATTTTCACACTTACTTGTGCACAATTTAAGGTATGTTGTGAGTAGGCTACCGTATTTACTCGCATGCCCCGATTGTCAGTCGCATTTGTAACACTAATATATTGCTACATAAAACAACTATGTGTCAACAAATTGCGCTCGATTGTAAGCCGCACAAACGGCAGGGTAAAACACTTGATGCGCACAATCAAATCAACACGGTATGGTGTTTGTCATTTTTAAAACGCTTATTCAGAACAAAAAAATGTTCATGTGCCAATGGCTTGTGTACTGCCCTAGAATGGATTTTTTAATGACTGTGCTGATGAAGACATCTCCTATCGGAAAAGTGCAAGGTTTCAATAACTGCTCTGATAACGAAAACAACTCCCGCTGCACCGAAGTGACAAAAACGCCGAAGAAGCTTCACAGTAGGTGGTTGCATTGGTCTGTAAAGTCCCAACATAGTCATTGCTGGCTTCTAGAGTTTATTAACGTCAGATGCAGCCATTGTGTCTAAAATATAGCCGTTGTTTAAATGACAAAGCTCAATTTTCTGCAAACAATGCAACCTCGCGGTAACCCTGCCTCGCGATAACCCTGCCTCGCGAAAGAGACACGCGGAATCCGTGCACAAAAATGACGCATTGTATGACCCCAAAAAGTTTATAGTACAAAACGACCATATTAAAGCGGTCGAAGCGATAAAGGCAATACAAACACCACGATTCGAAGAAACGGACACGGAAGATGTCGCATCTTCTTCCATGTCAATTACAGAAGGAGCTGACAGTAATGTATCTCAGACGGCAAATACGACTGAGTCGGTGACAACTGTCACCGGGTCTGTCAAAAGGAAGGTAATTGAATGGAAGATGCGACAACCTAACGATTGCTTGACTGATTTAATTGGCTTATGTGATGCTTTGCAAAATCGACTAGACGCACGCATGACGAAATGCGTGCCGGCAGCAGCTGACATTTTGGCCGATTGTCTGTACTTGCCCGACATTTTGCGTTTGGTTACTGGAAATGTTCATCAGTTCACCACGGGGGAAAGGGCCAGACTGGAAAACCATGGAAATGATAGCTTTGCCAAGTTTTTCAAGTTCGTGTTCTCTCTGAATCACGTGAAGGTTTTATGCGGGACAAGTCCGTCTCTCAATTTACATCCTGTTTACGCTCAAAGAGTTTTAAGTGTATTTAAGCAAATTATTTTTCGAGTTGTTTGGGAAAACTTTGCTCAATGTAGAAACGAATGGTTTGATTTAGAAGTGGGTGGCATTGGGTCATCAAAACTGCTTCGATTCGAAGTTTCTTGTTCAGAAATGGATTTGGAAGATAGCTACAAATTTACATTTGAAGATGGTATCTGTCTTGCAGCTCTAAATGAACTTGCTGTTTACCAAAGCATTTATATAAACGAGGAACTGTTTACAGCTGCCGGTAAAGAGTTTTGCATTGCTCTCGATGTCGCCTTGGCAATGGGTGGGTCCGAGGCAGTCGCCCTACTTACCGTGAATATAACAACCTGTCTGTTGATGCTTGCGCATTCCGTTACTACAGCAGTTTTTCATTCACTGTTTTCTGTTTAAACATTGGCGTGCAAAAAAAAAGTTCCGCGTGCAGTAACGAAAAAATGGCGTGCAAAATTTTTTTTGAAAAAACAACTCGCCCGTGCAGCTGCCATACTCTGCAGATTGGCACTGGGTTACCGCAACTAAGATAAATTTTGTCAGGGATTGTGTATCATAAAATATGGCAACCCTACCGCAGATGGTATATTTTCGACAAACCGATTACTTCATAGATCATTTTGTGGGAAAGTTGCCATCTGCGTTGCGTTGTAATGGATCTCATGATTGGTTAGACTATAGGGGTGTGTGATGAAGTTCAGTAGAGCATGGATGTGACATGTTAACGTTAGCTAATGGCGAATAAAAGATTTGCATGTAACAGTTTTGCAAATGCGAAGCACCGACTTGAATTTCTAAACAACCTAAAGAAGAGTGCAATCTCAGTTCTTGATTTTCATTTAAAACATAATTTATGCTGTTCATGCTGGTTTAAACCGGTTTAGTTGTGTCACGAAGTGATTTTAGCATAAAGTGTTTGTAAAAAATTGTGAACACATCAAAAGCAGATTCACAACCATGTTTTTCTGTTGCAGTGTTTTAATATAAAACCAACCATCAGTCTAAATATAAAGGACAGTTGCCATCTGCGTTGAATTGAAATAGATCTCATGATTGGTTTGAATACGGGGGTGTGTAACGGGTGTGGTAAAGTTCAGTAGAGCATGGATGTGACATGTTAACGCTATGTAATTGTGGTTAGTTTATATTTAGACTGATGGATGGTTTTACATCAAAACATTGTAACAGAAAATAATAGTTGTAAATCTGCTTTGAATGTGTTTGAAATTTTTACAAAAACTTTATTCAAAAATCTCTTTGTGACACAACGAAACCGGTCTAGACTAGTTTGAATAGCTTAAAATAGTTTTTTAATGAAAATCAAGAAATTGATATTATGTTCTTTGGGTTGTTTAGAAATTCGATTCCATGCTCTGGGTTCGCGAAAATGTGAAATATGTTAGCAAACTGCGTCCTTGTTGTCAAAACACCCACCAAAATCCAACCTGATCCGACCTGGTTGCATAGATAATGTTTGACAACCAACAATCTTTCCCATACCTATTGGATCATATACAGTACTGTACACCAAATATTTTATTTAACAGTACATTTATCGAAGCTTGATCATAACACCACTTCAACTGAACAACATTAAGTAACGTCCAGACATATTGTTTATGAAAACAAGTCGTGCTACTATGACTTATTCCACTTTGTGTATTGACAAACCAACGAGATTACTGAGAATTAGGAAAGTTTGGGTAAATGGGGCCCCACATACACAACAAACGTTATAACAGTTGTCGAAAATATTTGCTAAAACCAAATACAGATGTGCACAATAATTGCGTAATGAGCCATAAAGTAGTCAGTTCGTGAAAGTAAACACATGTTGAGTTCTTGGGAAAGTTTCCATCTGCGTTGTGTTGAAATCGATCTCATGATTGGCTTGAAATATAGGGGTGTATAATGGGCGTGGTAAAGTTCAGTTGAGCTACAACAGAAAAACATAATTGTGGATCTTTTTAATTTGTTTGAACTTTTGCAAAAAAATCTTCAAAAATCATTTCATTACCCAACTAAACCGGTTTAAACTAGTTTGAACAGCATAAACAATATTTTTAAATTCGATTCAATGCTTTGAATTTTCGAAACTGAAAAATATGTTAGCAAAATGCGTCCTTGTTGTCGAAACATCCACCAATATACGACCTGGTTGCTTAGAATGTTTGACCACCAACAATCTCTCCCGTTTCCATTGGATTATTTGAAGTACACAAAGCTTTTTTAGTCAACAGTAAATATTTCGAATCTCGATTATAACACTTATCGGCTGAACAACATTAAATAGCGTCCAGACGTATTGTTTATACAAACAAGTCGTGCTACATTGAACTATTCCACTTTACGTATTGACAAAACAACTAGCAACGTTTGGATAAATAGGGCCCCACATACACACCAAACATTATAACAGTTGTCGAAAATATTTGCTGACACTAAGTTCCCATGTGCACAGTAATTGCGTGATGGGCTATAATGTAGTCAATTTGTGAAAGTAACGCATGTTGAGATGGGTCTCATGTTTGGTTAAAATACAGGGGTGTGTAATGGGTGTTTTCACCCGCAAGCCTAATGCTTCAGCAGGTTAAACTTATATGCAAATATTTTATCAGCCATTAGCTAACGTTATCACGTCGCTTCCATGCTGTACGGAACATTACCACACCCATTACACACCCCTATATTTAAACCAATCATGTGATCCATTTCAACACAACGCAGATGGCAACTTTACCTAGAACTTAACATGTGTTATAATTCAATGGATACGGGAGAGAATGTTGATGGTCAAATATTATCTGAAAAACCAGGTCGGATCTTGGTAGGTATTTTCAAAACAAGGACGCATTTTGCTAACACATTTCACAGTTTCGCAACTGCTAAGCATCGGATCGATTTTCCAAACAACCCAAACAATGAAATCCCAATTCTTGAAAAAAAATGTTTACATTCCAAAAATAACTAATGCTGTTCAAACTAGTTTAAACCGGTTTAGTTGTGTCCAGAGTGATTTTTACATCAAGTATTTGCAAAAAATCTCAAACCCATTGAAAGCAGATTTACAATCAAGTTTTTCTGTTACAGTGTCTCTATATAAAACCAACCATGAGTCCAAATATAAAAGTAACCACAATTAGCTAACGTTACCATGTCACCCTCATGATCTACTGAATTTTGCCACACCCATTACACACCCTTATATTCCAAACCAATCACGAGCTACATTCACGCAGGTGGCAACTTTCCGTAAAATGATCTATGAAGTAATCGGTTTGTGTGAAATATGCCATCTGCGTTGCCACAGTGTATATAATCCATGCCTCAAAAAAATGGTATCTCACATACAGTTTTCCTAATTTTGCTATTTTCTAGAAAAGAAATGGTTGCAATCACAAAAATGAATTACATTGTAGTTTTTCTGCTGACATTGGCTGTGCTCCATGGAAAAGTTATATTTGCAGGTACTTCGTATATTTTTATTCTTTCGAATTTTCATGCATTGCATCAATGCCGATACCATTAGCGGAACCAGACTAAACCTGCGAACAAAGAAACTGACTCATTTTTTATGTCTAACAGACAAACATTCGTCATGTCTGGAATTACTCAACAGCTCTACCGAGCGACCGATGAGTGGCGTCTACACTTTGCACGATTCAAACGGAATTCCTTACATCGCATACTGCGACATGATCACTAACATGGGAGGTTGGACGCTGATCGCTAGCATTCATGAAAACAACATTAGGGAACGTGAGAACAGCAACGGATACTGCACCCAGGGCGACCGGTGGTCCAGCCAGCAGGGAAACTCCCCAATTTTACCGAAGGGTGAAAACACTTGGGCGAATATGAACACCTTCGGTAACGTGGTGTCGGCGACCAGCGACGATTACAAAAATCCAGGTTACTTCGACATCGACGCCGGAGATTTGATGATTTGGCAGGTGGGATTTGTTTGTTTCTATTAGTGATGTACCAAGTATTCTGTTCATCAAATTCATTCGCCTGAATCGGCTGTTTTTTTACACATTCAGTTTTGGCCAAATAGTTTGTCACCATTTGGCCAAAATCGAAACGTTAGGATCGCAAGACCTTAACTTATGTCTTTTATGCCTTACAAGGTTCTACGTTGATGAAACACTAATGTTTGACTGGTAGTAAAATATTCGTTTGCTTAGCCAAACCGGTCTGACGACGGTGCATCACAGCCTTCTACTTCTTTAGCTTATAGTGTTTTGCTTGTAAAGTAGGTGTTTAATGAAGTACAACGCAGTAAACAATTCAAACAACATGTTGTTTATGGTGCAAACAACGAAATGGATTAACCGAACTTAGGTGGGTGCAAAAGTCACACAATGACTTTGCGTTTTGTTGTTTCAATAACTCTGCTTTATATTTTGATTGTTAAAAGTAGATTTTGTTGCAAAATTGCTAGGTTCCAAACGAGACACCACTACAGGATTGGAGAACGTCTTCCTACCTTCGATATCGAACTGAGAACAGATTTCTCGACGCGTACGGAGACAAGGGCAACTTGTATTCGCTCTACAAAGCGTTTCCTGTCGAATCTGGTATATACTCTTGGCCGGACGACATCGGTCCTAGTGAACCTGTGGTGTTTGATGAAGGGTCGGTGGGTGATGTGCTTCAGCATTTTGGGCCAACTGCTCAACCGTATCTTACACCGGGATATATTCAAGTAAATATTTCCTCAAACGTTGTTGTAAAGCAAATTTGCAGCTGTTCAATTTCCGGTTTGTTGAAATTCGCCACTTCAGTCATTTCTTAACCTCATGATTGTTTCAACTAAAAGTATTTTGTCGTGTTGCTAAAACTGATTTGTTTGTAGTTTAGAAACCTCTATGGGTACGATAAGGACGTAAAAGCGGCATACGCTCTATGTCCCGGAGTGAAAGTCAGCAACGATTTCACTAACGCCCAAACGGCTTGCATCGGATCAACCGGATACAACGCCTTTATAGGCCACTGTGGTGATTTTGCTGGAATGGCTGTTAGTGGATATGGTGCGGGAAAAGGATATAGTGTCGATAAGCTGATGATTGAATCGACCTTTATGTTGTTTTACCGTTAAGGTCATTCGTGTAAAGCAAATAAATAAACAAACTTCATGGTGATCTGTGAAGCTTTAAAACGGCAGAAGAAACCTTTAGGGTTCAATACAGACTTTTTAGCGGAATTTAAATTAACCTCGTATGCTTGTTTCTTGTTTCTGTCCTACTGAATCTGTATCCAAATTCCTTCATACATTTTCTAAATTGTTTATTCCTAATGGTTTTGACTGCATAAATCAAAATCGTTTAAATGTAAAATAATGATAATGAGTCTGCTGTCTTTTCAAGGAACATGATCAGTGATGATCATTGATCACTAAAAACTTAAACAACATCTACTAAAAAAACCAAAGTTTATCTAAAGGACTTAACAAAATTCCTTCCGACCAACTTTTCACAAAGACATTATCGTCACCATCTGTATGTGTTAAGCCACATATCTTTGAAAACCAACATTGTTATGTCACAAAATGACTAATACATGGATAAGATTGTTGGAGAAAAATTCTCTTCTCGTGTTACTTGTGCATTGTTAAAGAAACATTGTTAGGCCCAAGAGAGACATACACTACCAACATAAATTTGTACATGGAGGCTTAAAATCTAAAAAAAACCATAAAGTTGAGTTACGAACAAAAAAACGCTACCAAAAATAATATTAGAGAAATCACCGTAATAAGAACAAAAAACATTTTCACAACGAGCAGGACCGTGACAAAAAAAACATGATTATTATTTTACCCACAAACCTAATGCTTTACGCAACTATTTGGGAACGTGTGGTTTTATTATCGGAATTTTAATTTAAATGTTGATACGCGTATAGGGTGGCTTTTGTTCAACAAAGTTTTGACATTTATTGTACAATATATTGTTTTAAACTACAAGTTGATTTTTGGTTGGCATTTTTATGTATTTGATTCTATGCTTGCATGTTCACTTATATCGAAAGTTTTATGATTAAAAAAGATTTATCTACGTTATGCATCTCACCAATAGACCAGACAGGTTGTTAAAGATTAAAACGTGACAAAAAGTTCAGTAGGCAATTTCCGTTACATGTATTTTATAAAAACTGCATCTTTTCCACTAACTAAACACCAAGTATTCTATAAAATACAGCCACTATTACTCACATGTGGATTTAATTATAGCAAGTACATTTAACAACTGTCAAAAACATTTCGATGGATATAGGCATACCCAATGTTTACCAACATTTGTAGTTATTTTTTTTTCTGTTACAGTGTTTGGTGTTTACTCTTGGCCTGATGGACCCAGTGAACCTGTGGTGTTTGATAAAGGGTCGGTAGGTAATGTGCTTCATCATTTTGCTCCAAGTGTTCAACCTCATCTTACACCAGGATTTATTCAGGTTAACGTGTTTTTGTGGCCTATATTAGCATAAATTACACTATTTGTTGTAACTTTGGTTGTTGAAATTTATTTTAATCACGACCAAATTCCTTTATGTAATAAATTGAAGTATGTAATAAATTTGTTTGCAGTTTAGGACTTTGATAGGCATCGGCACCGCAAAATCGGCGTATGCTTAATGTCCTGGAGTAAAAGTTAGCAATGATTTTGTTGATGTTGAAACCGCTTGCATAGGATCAACCGGATTCAACCACAACGTGAAACACTGTGGTGATTTCGCTGCGATGGCTTACAGTGGAGTTGGAACGGGAAACGAGTGGAGCGTCGATAAGCTGATGATTGAAACGACCTTTATGCTGTTTTACCGTTAAAGAAGTTCCATCCAAAAAAATATAATCTAAACAAAACTCAATTACTGGTCGTAATTTTTATAGCACCAGCTCCGCACGATAAAGAGTCCCCAAGAAAGTTCTGCTTGATACTCAAACAAGTTATATGTAAGATTTCCGAATTCACGCAAGCAACTAAGCTTTGATAGACATTGCGTGGAAAACAACGCCCTTTTTGTACAAATTTTTAGAAACTTGTCTGGCTTTGCAAGGAGATGGTACAGCTTTTTTATTGGATATAGTTTTGATTTTGTAGAACTAATATACGCAGCAAATCATTCGACGTAATTAGAACCAGCCACACGATACGAGTAAAATAGATTAACAATCAAGATATAGAACATACAAACTGGTATTATACGAAAAAATCACCATTCTAGTAATTGTTTAAAATTGAAGATAGGCTGTTTAAAAAGCAACTGGTTTGGTAAGTTAACCGAACTAAGACGTCGTGAACTTCTAAATATCACAGTAAACACAACTTTGCTTACTTAGGTTGTTTGAGAAGTTTTAAATGCGGCTCATAAACCTGATTTGTTTGTGTAACTACACCAGGAACCGTTGTATGATTTGTTCTGTGTTGCACCAACCGCAACCAACACTCAGTTTACTGACGTCAAGAATTGTAATCATGATGTTATGTTAGCCATAGTTATGCAAACCTGTCTTTAAATTTTGATTTACTGTGTCAGGTTAAGAGAAAAGTCAAAGGTCCATCCGTTACAGCAAAACAACAGCGTTTGCCCGAGCGTATTGACACAGGTTGCAAAATAGGGGGGTTGATTTCGTTGGGAGCAAAAGCACCCCCTACATGCAGCTAAAAATGGGGGTTTTAAAAAATATGCGCTATACAACTTATTGTTAACAAACAAACTAATAATTTAAACTAATATGAGTAATCAAACTTACTGCCGAAAACAACTTTAAAATAAATTAAATCCTTGTTCGGTTTTGCAACAATGTGTACCCCTGAAACTACTTTGGCTTGGCCCCTAGATTTCAAACAATACATAAAACACCGGTCCGCCCAAAACCTGCACCATCACTAACCAAATGTACGGGCAGAGGAGTGGTCAAGTATGATTTTAATGTCAAGTTTAGGTTTGAATGATGCAATAACTGAATTCGAATCAAATCTACAGAAATTGCATGTTTGTTGTTTAGTAAACTGCAGCCATAAAAATGCATAATGTTGTTGTTTTTCTGCTAACATTGACTGTGCTCTCTGAAAGGAATTTATTTACAGGTATGCAGGTCATACCTTCAAACATAACTAACATATCTTATTTGTAAATTTGGGTTATTTTTTGCATTATGTATGCATATGAAAACGTTGTTTTGTGCATTCGGATGTCACTAAACGTATGGCAAATCACAAACTCTAAACAAACTCTAAAGCAATATTGTTATTAAACAGATTTTTTTTCACGGGTTTCGAAGCCAGGACACTCCCGGGGACGAATCCCGATCAAGTTTTTTTTTTAAATATCTGTATGTGGGTCAGGCGCGCCAGACCATTCGGCCAAGTTCCTGCCCAAGTTATTAAACAGATGCACATTCGTCATGTCTTGATCTGCTCAACAACGCCACCGCGCGACCTATGAGTGGCACTTTGCACGATTCAAGCGGAATTCCTTACCTTGCATACTGCGACATGATCACTAACATGTGAGGTTGGACGCTGATCGCCAGCATCCATGAGAAAAACATCGAGGAGAACGGATACGACGATTACAAAAATCCAGGTTACTTCGACATCGACGCCGGAGATTTAATGATTTGGCAGACTGGATTTGTTACTTTGTTTGGTCATTGACATTAGGTTATTGGCAGACTAACATAAATGAACCACCAACCACGTGAATATGAACCGCTTCCTAACTTTTAGTCTTGTAGCCAAATTTGTTTGCAATTTTAAGTCAACGTTTTCTTCGTACTTTAAAAGGTTATTAACAAGACACCACTGAATAATTGGAGAAAGTCTTCATACCTTCAAAAGTGTTTGCGATTCAAAATAGTAATACAAAATGTTTTTAGCAAAATAACGTGCATCTATGACCAAATGATGTTGCAAGTTTATGCTGTGAAATAGTTCTATGCAGAGTTCAGGGTCCAAATCCAATATTTTTTCATCAGAAAGAACGGTGGAAACGGGGACCAAGTAAGGTTTACCGGGAAATAACAACGCAAATGTGGCCAAATGTGATTCAGGCTGTAAGTCATACAGTTTTATTTAAAATTCAGCCCTAACCCAGGGAACACAGGCCCAACTTTTGTGTTTCAGAACAATCTTTATAGAATCATGAGATGAAGGTTAACTTATATCTTGATATACAGTCATGAAATAACGTATATCTTGCTAAACCTGAAACTTGCAATAAGAATCTTTGTGTAAGGAGTTTAAAGTGAAGCATAAAATCAACAAGTCCCAGAAAGTTTGTTTATTTGCTTCACACGAATGACTTTAACGGTAAAACAACATAAAGGTAGTTTCAATCATCAGCTTGTCGACGCTCAAGCCTACACCAGTTCCAACTCCATTGGCAGCCATCGAAGCAAAATCACCACATTGGCCTAAAACTGCATTGTATCCGGTTGATCCGATACAAGCCGCCGGAGCGTCAAGGAAATCGTTGCTGACTTTTACTCCAGGACACAGAGCGTACGCCGCATTTATGTCCTTGTTGAAGCCATAGAAGTGCCTAAACTACAAACAAACCTTTTACATTTGCAGTTTACCATTTATATATAAGCCATTGCTGCGAGGCATAAAATCAAGTTTGTAGGGGTCTTCTGGAAAATGTAATTGCCATTTATATGTTATACACTTGGTTAACAACAATCATAAAGATAAGAAATTTCTGAAATGGGGAATTTTGTCAAACAGGCAATTTTACAGCAGCTAATTTTAACTAAAGGTTTGTTAGGAGAATATTTACTTGAATGTATCCGGGCGTGAGATAAGGTTGAGAATTTGGTCCAAAATGGTGAAGCACATCACCCACCGACCCTTTATCAAACACCACAGGTACACTGGGACCGTTGTCATCCGGCCAAGAGTAAACACCAGATTCGACAGGAAACACTTTGTAGAGTGAATACAAGTTGCCCTTGTCTCCGAACGAGTCGAGAAATCTGTTCTCAGTTCGATATCGCAGGTAGGCAGACTTTCTCCAATTATTCAGTGGCGTTTCGTTAGGAACCTTGAAAATACAAAGGAGAAATTGTTTTCATTTTTCAACAGTTCGTATTCACATTGTTGGTGGTTCATTTCTGCTTTTCTGTCAACAACTTAGGTGAATGACCAAGCAAAGTAACATATACCACCTGCCAAATCATCAAATCTCCGGCGTCGATGTCGAAGTAACCTGGGTTTTTGTAATCGTCGCTGGTCGCCGACACCACGTTACCGAAAGTGTTCATATTCGCCCAAGTGTTTTCACCCCTGGGTAAAAGTGGGGAGTTTTCCTGCTGGCTGGACCACCGGTCTCCCTGGGTGCAATGTCCATTCGCCTCGATGTTGTTCTCATGGATGCTGGCAATCAGCGTCCAGCCTCCCCTGTTAATTATCATGTCGCAGTATGTCAAGTAAGGAATTCCATTTGAATCGTGCAAAGTGTAGACGCCACTCATCGGTTGCTTGGTGGCGTTGTTGAGCAGTTCCAGACATGACGAATGTGCATCTGTTCAACCAAACGAATTGAGTTGCTTTTGATTTTCAAATGTACCAAATAACGTAGCCACATTAATTGTTCATTTGTGAAATTAATACAAACAGTTTTTGATTTTCAATTTCGGTTTGCAAAGGAACTTATGATGCCTTATGTTTACACATTTGACCTGTATTTCCAGCTCGAGTAAATTATAAGAACAAACCGGTTATTGCGGCTAAACAACACATACTGTATTACCGGTACATAGATTTCTTACAGAGAGGACAATCAATGTTAGAAGAAGTACGACAACTTTTTGCATTTCAATACAACCTACAAACTAAAGGACAAAAATACATTTTTGATTGTTTGTTTCAAGTTACACCACTGCACATTTTTTATCAACATCTTCATCACTTCGTACTACATACGCGGGCACCAATTATTGTACAATACTTTTATTTTTCTAGTTCCTCCACTTAGTTTTTCTTGCATTCTAAGCTTCTAGAAGGCTGTTTCTTATTTAAACTACATATATATATATATATATATATGCCAATCGTTGGTATGAGAAAAACTGGCTTAACATAACTTAGCAAAGGGGCAGTAAGTTTTCATGCCTTGTGTGGGAAAACGACCGGCTTATTTGTACACCTCTCTGTAGTCTTTGTATTCAAAGTCAACTTGGCTGGAAAACAATACTAACGTTTGTCTGTGACACTTTACAGACACAGCAGGTGAACAGAAGGGTCTTTAATAAGGACTTGTAAATACCCACTTCTTAATCAAACATTGTTTAATTAAAAGTTGTGCTGTTCAAATTCAACAAACATTGATTCCGTACGCACCAAAAGTCCTCACAGGTTTTCTTGTAACAATCCAATATTTTCGAAAATATTTGTTTTCACAATTTTAAGTGACCCTGACAACTAGCAAAATATCACGATCTTGTCATCAGCAATGTTTTATGTGTATGTGTATAATGCACTCAGAAATGTCACTATTGTCAAATTTCGTAATTCACAAGATTTGTGGTCCAATGTTTAGAGTAAGCAATGTGGTCAATTAAATATTGCACCTATTGTTCCAGTAAAGGAAACAGAAAGACATCTGAACATTCTTTACAGGAAAGGCGATAATTAAATAAGTACAGAAACATCCTCCAATTTATTGAAAAGCGAACCAAACTAATGTGAGGCTTTTTAAAAGTTTTTGGTTCCATGACATTAATCTCAACGATTTAACAACATGGGGGTTGTTTTCATCTGTTACTGATTGACTCTCCATTCTGGTTTGTACGAAAACAAGGCAATACCGAAATATAAACGTATTGACAGGGCTCGGAATTATTTCCAATTGAACCGATGCAAGCCGTTTAAGGGCAACTAAAAACAACTTTTGCTCCATGACACAAGACAGAAATCGTGTTACGAATCCAAACTGCAATACAAAAATAACTTGGTGTTCAAAAATCAAAACATTCAAAGGTGAATTGTTCTACCAACAAAACAAACACCAAATTATATTGGATTTGATCCTTGACGTCATTAAACTGAGTGTTGGTTGCGGTTGGTGAAACACAAAACAAATCACTAAGCGGTATTTGGTGTAGTTACTCAAACAATTCAGGTTTATGAGCCGCATTTAAAACTTCTTAAACAACCTAAGAAAGCATAGTTGCGTGTACTGCGATGTTCACACATTTACGATGGTCTCTGTCCGACTGACAACAAAGAAACATAACTGATGATCAATGAAATTTAGTGTAAAAAAACATTAAATCTGTCGCTATGTTTTATTTGTTTTATCAAAACAAATGCATTTCGCTATAAACTGCATCATCAGTGTCTAAAAACAAAATGGAAAGCGGGATAAAAGCAAAAAATACAAACAACACACAAACCCGACCAACCACAAAAAGCCTTTCTTCTGTCTTACAGGACTGCAAATGCAGACCGGCAGGTGTGGCGCTGATAAAAACCACGTTAAAGGGCAAGGAAAAGATAGGGGGTGACCGCGCGACCTTTCTTCAGCACTACCACAATAAACATTTCCGACTTTTCCAAAAAAAGTTAGGTATTGCACAATGTTATAATGTGGTTTTTGTAGAGGAACCTCGGACTGAAAAATTTGACGTTTGTGAAAACAAATGGCTAATTTTAACGGGCGCCACAATAAATGTTCAAGCGATGGTCCTTCCGGCAGTTCGTTGACTGCAATCGCTTTGTTGTTACAATCGTGTTTGTTTTTTTCGTTTTGCGCCCTTATTTTTTCCTCGCCTTTTTTCGTGGTTTTTATCAGCGCCATACCTGCCGGTCTAGCGAAATGCATTTGTTTTGATAAAACAAATAAAATATAGCGACAGATTTAGTGGTTGTTTACACTGAATTTTCTTCATATGATTTTAATGACCCTGAATCGTCGCGGTCGTTTTACTTGAAAGGAGATTTCAATATTAAGAAATAGATTACTACATAACTGATGATATTATTAAACATGTGCTTTACAACATGATATTATATAACTATAAAGTTGTTTGTTTTAATGATGAAATTGTTGCATGGTTTGTTGCCAAGTTTTCACAGCCGTAGAGTAATATTTATGCTTTCCGTACATACAATTTACGTCCAAAGTTATGTATAGTGGATTATTAATATCCAAACGCTGAATTTTTATGTCTTTTATCAACAGCGTGAAAGCGAAACAATGCACCCTCCAGCAAACCTGATAAAATTATAATCACACAACTTAATTTTGACTATTCAGTGAGTTTTAGTTGGTTTATTGTTTAGAATTATTTAACGATAAAACAACATAAACGTCGTTTCGATCATCAGCTTATCGACGCTCCATCCTATTCCTGTTCCAACTCCACTGATAGCCATCGCAGCGAAATCACCACAGTGTTTCACGTTGATGTTGTGTCCAGTTGATCCAATGCAAGCGGTTTCACAAGTTGCGAAATTGTTACTAATTTTCACTCCGGTACAAAGAGCGAATGCTCCTCCCTCATTCCCTCGCAAAGCTCTAAACTACAAACAAAATGAATAAAGATTAAAGTTTTACTCCGTTATTAGATTTTAAAAGATAACGAGTCAGCCAATAGATGTCAAGTAATATTTAAATAACCATACCCATTATAGCGATGAAATTGATCATGTATTTACCTGAATGTATCCTGGTGTAAGATAAGGTTGAGCATTGGGTCCAAAATGCTGCAGCACATCACCCACCGATCCTTCATCAAACACCACAGGTACACTGGGACCGTTGTCGTCAGGCCGAGAGTAAACACCAGATTCGACAGGAAACACTTTGTAGAGTGAATACAAGTTGCCTTTGTCTCCGAACTTGTCAAAAAGTCTGTTCTCAGTTCGATATCGAAGGTAGGAAGACTTTCTCCAATCCTTCAGTGGCGTCTCGTTAGGAACCTACATTGATTTTACATTTTTAAATCAAAATACCCTCAACAACATGACCCAGCAGTTTTTAAATTTGCACGTTATGTTGGCTATATAGTTTTCGAATTTTAAGTGCTTCATATCTAAGGTTTTTTTTAACAGCAAACGACAACAAAATCACTGCTTTATGATAAAGTAACAAATCCCACCTGCCAAATCATCAAATCTCCGGCGTCGATATCGAAGTAACCTGGGTTTTTGTAATCGTCGCTGGTCGCCGACACCACGTTACCAAAGGTGTTCATATTCGCCCAAGTGTTTTCACCCTTGGGTAAAAGTGGCGAGTTTCCCTGCTGGCTGGACCACCGGTCACCCTGGGTGCAGTATCCGTTCTCCTCGATGTTGTTTTCATGGATGCTGGCGATCAGTGTCCAACCTCCCTTGTTAGTGATCATGTCGCAGTATGCGATGTAAGGAATTCCGCTTGAATCGTGCAAAGTGTAGACGCCACTCATCGGTCGCTCGGTGGCGTTGTTGAGCAGCTCCAGACATGACGAATGTGCATCTGTTGACAAAAAGGAACATGCATTTACATATATTCTTATTTATAATATTTTTTGTCTAAAAGTTTTTTTGTACTTGTTAGATTTACACGTACTCTGTACCTGTTAGATTAACTTGATTATTTGCATCAAGCAAATGCGGTATTCAAACAATCATATACCTGTGAATGGAACTTTTCCACAGAGCACAGTCAATGTAAGCAGGATAAATGGTAGAATATTCATGTTCAATTGCGCGAACTAAACAATAATAATGTGTTTACAACTTTGTAAAAAAGGTCTGATTTGCTTAAGTTGAAGGTAAAAGTTGCTGTTCTAATCTGTCTACGCGATGCTGTCACTAACACAAGAAACATACTTAGAAAGCAGGGACAAAACCATTCCTCTTGCAACCTGTAAGTAAGGTAATGTCACAAATATATTTTGAGCTATTCTGTCACAATAAATTTCTACTGAGCTGTACCACGCTCTTTTGTTTAAACCACTTACTTATAACTTTCATGTAATACAGATGTTATCTTTCCTAACATGAACTTCTTCTCGCTTGAATATACTAGTTAGAAGAAAGTTCTCGCTATGACGCAACTATTGCTAACACTTGCACCTAATAATAGCGAAGGCATTCGAGGAGTGTAGAAGCAACGATGTGTACACGGTCGCTCTCTATTTATTCAACACTTTATATAAGTCTATACACATGTTGTTTTGTTAGTATACGAAGTTGCTTTAATGGTTTGCAACGTCATACGAGATAAACATTTGGTTTTATGTAGGTCCTACCTTTTCGACACATTTATGTGCCGGAAGTTGGAAAGAAATGGATGGATTTGGGACAAAAGAATTATTTTAAACTTTGGCAGTGCAAACAATAAACTATTAAAATATTTTCTTTGTACTTGGTTGGAGTTTTTTGATGAAAATGTTTTTTGGCCTCTTTATGACCACTCCAAGATGTTTTTCAGTATAATAATCACAAGTTGACGTTGAAGGTTGAAGGTTGAAGGACACAAACTTTGAAACAATTCCCAACAGTTTTTTTGCATTCTCCAATTTAACTACAACTCTCTTTTTGCACCCTGGTTGTCTGCAACTAACGCCGATTTACTTGCACAAAAATGTCGTAAAAATAAGTCATGGTAGCTTATAACATTACAAATAGATTTGTTACTCTAATGTTAAACGCATAGTTTACAAAATTGGGATGCGAAATCCAATCTCCAAAACAACAGCACAAACTAATTTTATTTGTATGTAAACAATACAGGTCAAATACATTCACTTAACCTGTGAACGACTTCTGTTCCGTTGACCCATTAATTGCATGGTTGTAGGACTTTGAGTAAATTAGGAAAGATTTCCATAAATTTCCATTGGCCACTATGAGAATAAATTAGAGTGTAAATAGTGAACAAACTTCCGTAAGAATATTTGTCGTTGACAACAGTCTTGGTCCGGCCCTTAAACCAGTTTTTATCTGGTTTCAAAACACAAACAAGTATCCGGGTTTCGTCAAAACAGGAAGACTTCCCAGTCGGAAGACTTCTCAGTGCGCACGTTTGCATCTAATAATAGAAAGTGAATTCAATATTTGTTGAAACGATAAGTGTGCACGCTGCCACCAACTGTTTACCCAACACTTAAAACTTATAAGTCGATAGGCTCACTGTTTCATCATACACGAAGTTCAGAAGTTCATCGCAGCACGTTGTCAGTGGATAAACAGTATTATATGGTCAATCCCTGTTTATCTGACACGGCAAGTTGGATCTGTGTTTCGCAGTTGAAGTATACGATTTATTAAAGAGCTCATACAATTTACCACTTAAGGATGGGATATGTTGTTAAATGCAAAAAAAAATGTCGAATGCTTATTAATATAATCATCTAAACAAAATAAAGCGAATCCTCACTAAACGTTTTTATACAAGAAGCATTAGGAGTAATTAATAAACTGAATGAAAGAGGACATCATTCGTTGCGGGAAAAAACCTGCCCTAAACTTGACGTTGCCAATTGTTTCTATTAATGTTGTTTCTGTGATTGTTTAAAAGTCAACATTCTAGTTTTGTACGCATTACAAAAGATGTGTCAGGTACCATAAGGCGAAATGACGGGTGTTTAATTTTATTATACCCAATCGTTTATTTTGAACCCACGACAATCTATTTTTAACATGTGGAATACGAATCTGTTGATTTACAGAAATATTTTAAACAACAATGGAGAAAATCAGATTCAGTAAAAATCCAAGCTGGAACGATACATAATCAACTAAATTCCATAAGCTTTTCAGAAATTATTCTTGATTAACTACGAATAATCATAAATAAAAAATTAAATTAGTTGCTTATTTTACATAACTTATCTTAACGATACAACAACATAAAAGTTGTTTCAATCATCAGCTTATCCATCCTTCTCCTGTTCCAACTCCGCTGAAAGCCAATGCAGCAAACCACAAAACCTTACATCAACTTTCTCCAATTATTCAGTGGCGTCTCGTTTGGAACCTTGAAAATACAATTTTTACTTTTTTAAATCAAAATATATCTCAGATAACTGAAACTACGCAGCAGTTTTTATTTTGACTTGTTAGGTTGGATATATAGCTTTACATTTTACAAGTGTTTTACGTGTAAGGTATTTGTAATTGGCCAACAACAACAAAATCACTGCTTTATGATAAAGTAACAAATCTTACCTGCCAAATCATCAAATCTCCGGCGTCGATGTCGAAGTAACCTGGGTTTTTGTAATCGTCGCTGGTCGCCGACACCACGTTACCGAAGGTGTTCATATTCGCCCAAGTGTTTTCACCCTTGGGTAAAAGTGGGGAGTTTCCCTGCTGGCTGGACCACCGGTCACCCTGGGTGCAGTGTCCGTTCTCCTCGATGTTGTTCTCATGGATGCTGGCGATCAGCGTCCAACCTCTCATGTTAGTGATCATGCCGCAGTATGCAAGGTAAGGAATCCCGTTTGAATCGAGCAAAGTGTAGACGCCACTCATCGGTCGCACGGTGGCGTTGTTGAGCAGTTCCAGACATGACGATTGTGCCTCTGTTTAAACATAGATCAGAAATAAAATATAATATCACATTAACCATTTTTTTTATGACTCCACAAAAGTCAGCTACATTTTTCAACATGTTGAAATAAATTGAGAATATTATTTTCACAAAGGTTCGTAAACTACTTAGGTGGTGCAGATTGGTTTTTACATAATTCTACCTGAGAAAACAGCTTTTCCGCACAGCACAGTTAATGTCAGCAGCAAAACTATAACCTTATTCATTTCTTTCGTTGATGTTTTTGTCTACAACGAACAAATTACCGTGTTGTTACAAATGTGTTATGATTTGTTTCAAGGTAATTTGCCTCACATAGAAATCTTATCTTACTTCTCTCTGTACTTCGGTTCTCTAATGATGTCGCTGATCGTATGAGCCCATTATATACTGTTCGGAGAAGAAGATATAGGTAGAAAGCAAAAATTTTATGGCAGGGGCATCTATCAGAATTGAATCTGATATCAAATCTAATATCCTGTTGTTTCATTTGGGTTAAATCAAATCCCATATAATCTAATGGGTAGTTGAGCTTTTCTGTAACAATCACAAAGTTGTGAATAGATGTATGTGAAAAAATACAAAGAGCTCGTTGAGTTTACGACAAAGGGGTGCTGTTGCTCCCTTTAATCCACCCCCAGATTTAAACCTATGACAATCCCTTTTGCAATCGCAGATGGTTTTGTCCTCACCAACTGACCGTTCAGAATAAAACTGACTGGTCTGTGTGTGCTTTGTCATCTTTGCAGTCATGTGGTGATAATTATATCATGTGCATTTATTTAAACATATGTTGTTCATATTGATAGCCTCTGTTTCCCCATTATTAGTCGACAAACATGTTTTGTGCGTAGTTTCCGCACCTTTTTGCACAACGTTTATGTAAAACGCATTGCATACGAATTCTGTTTATTTGACAAACTAAAGGAGTAAGATTCACACCTTTAATTTTTGTGTGATGTTCTTGGCGCTACAATCTTTACAACAAATGCGACACTACGTAAGCACCTTGTGTAATTAAATGCTCCTTGGGTCAGTTACTACCCTAACTGATCCCTACTATTTTGCCACCAACGAGCACAGATGGCTTCGACCCGACCAACTCACAGTTTACATTCACCCTACCTAGTCCATAATGTTTTCCATACATTGAACTAATAATTTTTGAAACAATTCTCGTGTTTTTAGAGATCCATAAAATGTAATGTAATAATTTTTAATCGATACATGTGTTTTACGAGTTAGTTGCGATTTGAAGGACAAATTATATTTGTTTTGAATGTTAAGTTACACTCCAGCCTTTTTGTTTGTTGGTGGATCAAGAGAATTTGGATCTGAATGCTTTTTGTCAGAATGATTGAAAACGAAACCAGGGTTAAATAATTAATAAAATGTTTCGCACCTAACATTCTCGGCCCTTTCAAAATTCCAGTTAAAATTGTATTTCTGTTTGGAAGACCATAAAGAAGGCGAAAATAGACCATGATTGTAAAACGCGAACCAGTATCGAATAAAGTTACTTGTCTTACGTTAATTTATCGAGTACATAAGTTCTGTAAATCACAAAATCCACAAGGAACCTTGATTTAATGCCATTAAAATAAGTCGATACTGCATGTTGGCCATTAAGTTTGCACACACTATTGTACACGGTAAAGCAGTAAATTGTCTTGGATAAATCGCTTAGTGCGCGATGGTATAAACAGGTCAGTTTAATATAGAATTGTCCACCGGTGAGAACCATGACATCTGGGTTGGCAACCAGGACCTCCGTGGGTTGCTAAACAGCAAAGTTTTTTAAGATTATCATAAAAAATCTTATTGTCAGCAAAATGTATTGAGTACAAACCGAAGATTCAAAATACAAAACATGTATATAATTTTATAGTTAATTTGTTTTTTCAAAGAATAATATGAAAGTGTAATGAATGTAATACAAACACTTTAAAAGGGCAACAAGAATGCATTCGATAAAATTTGATTTTTACTCAAAAGTGTTTTATTTTTTTCGGTACTGTTGTAATTCGTAAAACGAAGAGAATTCGTATGCAATGCGACTTAAATCAGTTGTGCAAAAAGATGCAGAACTTTGAACAAAACGTGTTTGTCGACTAATAATAGGTAAACCAAGGCCTAACCGTGTTAGCAGCACACGTTTAAATAAACGCACATGACATAATTATCACCACGGGGGCGCAACGATGACAAAGCACACACAGATCAGTCAGTTGTATTCTGAACGTTGAGTTGGTAAGAACAAAATCATCTGCGTTTGCCAAAGGAATTCTCATAGTTTGAAATCGGGGGTTGGATTGAAGGGAGCAATAGCACCCCCTTATCGTAAACACAAAGAGCTCTATGTACTTTTTCACATACATTCGTCAAAAACTTTGTGATTGCTACAAAAAAGCTCACCTACACCTCAGATATAAACTAACTGAATGTAACCCAGTGAGAGGAAAGGTTTTATACCGAGGAAAATCGCCGACTCAATCCTGCTACGCTATTCTGATAGACGCCCCCTTGCAAAACAATTTCTGCTTCCTCCCTATTTATTCTTCTCCAAACAGTACAAAATGGGCTCATACAATCAGCGACATCATTAGAGAACCGAAGAACAAAGAGAAGAGAAGTAAGAGAAGATTTCTACGTTAGGCAAATGTATCAAGCAATTTAACTTGAAGCAAATAATAACACATTTGTGACAAATGTTTCATTTATTCGTTATAGAAAAAAATCAGCGAAAGAAATGAATAAGGTTATTGTTTTGCTGCTGACATTAACTGTGCTGTGCGGAAAACCTCTATTCGCAGGTAGAACAATGTAAAAAAAAATACTTAATCTAAGTAGTTTACGAACCTTTATCCAAATAGTGTTCTTCTCAATTTGTATCAATATGTTGAAAAATGTAGCACAGTTTTGTGGAGCCATAAAAAGTTATTAGTGCGATATTTGTATTTCTGATATGTGTAAACAGAGGCACAATCGTCATGTCTGGAACTGCTCAACAACGCCATCGAGCGACCGATGAGTGGCGTCTACACTTTGTACGATTCAAACGGAAACACTTGGGCGAATATGAACACCTTTGGTAACGTGGTGTCGGCGACCAGCGACGATTACAAAAACCCAGGTTACTTCGACATCGACGCCGGAGATTTGATGATTTGGCAGGTGGGATTAGTTGCTTTTGCCAGGCAATTGGCCTAAGGTTGCTATGTCTTATTATCGACAGACTGGCCAGGACTGAACCACTAACCACTTGGATTTGTTACATGCATTGTTTGCCGTTTAAAAAGACCTTAGGAATGAATCACTGAAAATTCGTAAACTATATAGCCAACTTAACAAGCCAATTTATAAACCGCTGGATTATGTTGTCTGAGAAATTTTGATTCAAACTGGTAAAATCTTTTTATTTTGAAGGTTCCGAACGGAACACCACTGAATAATTGGAGAAGGTCTTCTTACCTTCGATATCGAACTGAGAACAGATTTCTCGACGCGTTCGGAGACAAGGGCAACTTGTATTCACTCTACAAAGTGTTTCCTGTCGAATCTGGTGTTTACTCTTGGCCTGATGACAACGGTCCCAGTGTACCTGTGGTGTTTGATTAAGGATCGGTGGGTGATGTGCTTCACCATTTTGGACCGAATGCTCCACCTAATCTTACACCGGGGTACATTCAGGTGAACATGGTTTGATTTGTTTAACTTTAACTTTGGTTGTTAAAATATATTGTAATTCAGACCTAATTGCAGTATGTATTAAATTGAAGTATGTAATAAATTTGTTTGCAGTTTAGAACTTTGATAGGTTTCGGCACCGCAAAATCGGCATATGCTCTGTGTCCGGGAGTAAAACTTAGCAATGATTTTACTGAGCCCGAAACAGCATGCATTGGATCAACCGGATACAACAACAATCCAAAACACTGTGGTGATTTTGCTGCAATGGCTTACAGTGGAGTTGGCACGGGAAAAGAATGGAGCGTCGATAAACTGATGATTGAAACGACCTCCATGTTGTTTTATCGTTAAGGCAGTTGCTTAAAACAGGCAACTAATGCCATTTTTTAAATAATAATTATTTGTAGGTAATCAATTTAACTTTTAATGTTTCTCTTTAATTCACTTTAACGTGAATCATTTTAGCTTGCATTGTTTTTTTTTAATCTGATTTTCTCCATTGTTTTTTTTATATTTATATTTTTTTATATTATATTTCTTTGAATCCACCACCAAGCAAAACTGATTCAAGGAATACAACTTGTCACAGAATGTTGTCATCATTGGCTACTTATTGATGGAGAACAATCAACTGATAAAATGATTGAAATCTGTACTGATACTTTCATAATTTTTGTGTCCAGATAATGATTTAATTACTCACAAACCCAAATAAACTAAAAAAAGTTGTATTTGTAGTTTCAAATGTGGTTCAAAACACACTTGCAGCATTGCTAGCAGTGTTTAAAATATTTTCATTTCTTAGTGTCCGGCTGATTTGAATAATATAAAAAGGTAAATCAATCAATCGAGCTTTGTCTTTTTTTTAACCAGTAGGTCATTTTATTTCTTGCCTGCGTCGCAAACATAAGTACACGTGTCTCCGTTTGATATTTTCAAACAACCAGTAGTACCTGGATCGCCCCCGCAAAACCTTGCAACTGCCGTTACCGTATTTTTTACCAACTGAAAACAAATTGACAAGCTTTTGGGAAAAAACCAAACCTATAGCTGTTTAGGTTTTAAATTTGAAAGCTCAAACCTAGAATAAAGGCCTTTTTTACCTCCTACCGTACATTAGATATGGTAATAAAAACTTGTTTTGGTTTAGGTCGGTTTCGGCATTAAAAGGAAGTCAAAGGTCGTTAAATAAAAGTTTGAAAAAAGACGGTTGGAGTTTTAATTTCAAACCAGAAAGAACGATGTTTCAAACACAGCTTTACATACGACTTTTGCGTTTTTTCAAATAAAATGATCAAAACCGATCGTATACAGAAGTTACCTTGCGGTTTACGATGTTGCTAAAGAGGAATCCAGCAAACACAATGAACATCATGACAAGAAAGTTAAGATTCACTTTGCACGATCCGCTGGTTGTGGTATCTGGAAAATAAGTTGTTACAGTGTTGTATGACATATGTGACCTCTAGTTTAAAATATATCTCATGTAATGTTTATCTGGGACAAACACCAAAACCGGAAAGCAAATAAACGACTTTAGCGTTCACCTGTATCGTTGGGAAGATTTGAATTAGTTCGTAGACCACTGTTTTAATGAAAGTACTTTATCTCTTGCCAGAAAAAGCTTTACAGACAATTTTTTAACCAATTAAAAAACACGAAATTAAAGACTGTTTTACAATTTAAAATTCGAAAACTATAGCACGGTTACAGTTGAGCTAATGTAAACTTTTGCCAGGAAAAGCTTTACAATAAATATATTTTGACCAAATGATAGAACCGCAAAAAAATCAACACAAACTTATAGTTACCTGGTTTGTTAGTTGGAGCTGAAAAATAAACAACAGTGACAATAAAGCTTTGTTAATTCACAGCTATTTGAATCACACAATGTCCACTGTTTCTACCTATAAGGTCTCTTTGGTAAAGCTGGTAAGAAGAGATATAGGTGCGGAAACTGTGTGCGCTGTCTGCTGCTTATTATTAATTGGAATTACAAGACAAGATTTTTAAATTAATACAAATAAAGAGAAATAATGGCTAGTGGTTAGTGTAGCCAAGCATTGCCTCAGACCAGTGTATACTGTCTGCTGATTATCATTAGTTGGCTTGATGCCTTAAAGAGCAAGAGTTTTTGAATTAGAAGTAGAAAAAGCGTATTGACAAGTTACCTGGTGGATTGTCTGAGTTGCAATAATCTGGAAAATAAACAGTAAAACTTGTAAAACAAAAAGTATTTTTACATCAAGTTATTCACGAATACGATTTTAAATCGCAAAGCAAAATGTAATATTGACCGAACTTTGGCGCAATGTTTTTTTGCTCGTTGTTAAAAAGGCAATTTCGCAGAGTCGTTAAATTTAATTAACCTCTTTAGGTTTTACGACTTAGCCTACTTTCCCAAGATGTTCTTTTTATAAAAGGGTCTGCCCCATCTTATTACCTTTCGTGACTTTAGTGGTTTATAGCTGTACTTTGGATAAGTCAGACATTGAAACATAAAGCAAACTAGGCGTTTTGTGGATAAAAGAGCAATAATGATGTTATATTCCTATTGACTTTTAGGAGAAATAGTCATGAATCCGAAAAAAAAGATTGCATACAAAAAGCATTTGGGAAAAATTAATAAAAATTTTTGAACATTTTTAATACGGTAATCAAAGTTAAAATTATATTACTAAACTTGTTTGAAAAAAGTTACCAGCGTCCCAATTTTGCATCAGCATAGCAAGTAATACACAAAAAGTGGTATTAAATACCGCATGTTACGCATGATACCGTGTAATGTACCTAGAATACCACATGGTGTGTGAAATGTGCGAAAAAAAAACGACACGGTGAAATTAGGCCTGAAACCTTAATTCAATGACAAACCCTCACCACGTGTTTCTATTTTGTCCGTGACAATAGAAAAATGTTTACTGCGCAAACGCTATTTAAAATACTAACTTTTTTTATTTTTCGCTGAGCTAGGAGCGCTTGCCGACCAGACTCGAACCTTCCAAATAAATAAGTCACTCACTTATGCGGATTTAGTTATTTAAGCTTGGTTCAATACACCGTGTGGTTGACAAATACATCAGTAAAGTCTTGTTCTTTGTAGGGTAAATGCCCACTTACGCTGGATAAATAGAGTGTAAGGCTACATAAAACCTAGCACGCCCCTAAAAGACAGCACAAAAGGAATGACAATTTACTGTCTTTGCAATGTTAGCTGTGTCTTCCACAAAAGCTACGTTCAATATACCATAATAAACCTAGCAAGCCCAGATAAAGATAGTTAACCAATTACTACCGACCCAAACGCAATGAATTATAATTTCCTTTATCTACCAGATTTTTTTAAAAATACCTGCGGCATTAGTTTTCTATTTGTGTTGCTTTTGTGTTTCAAACAACCTTTTTTAAGAGACATTACTGCGGCAGTTCCCGTTAAAATATTGTTCAGAAAATTGTTTGATGCTGTTTTAAATGTGTGGAACATTTTCTCTTACCTGTGTCGCAATAATAGAAACACTCGATTCCATTTGTAACATCCTCACAACCAGAAACCGACCTCCCGCACCCCCTCCTAACATGATCGTATGTAACACCGTCAACTGAAAAACGATAGTTCTTTAGTGTTTTGTTTGTCACAGGTTTCTATTAAAAAGTGAAAATAGTATAAAAAAAACTAGTCTTCAACAAAAGTCATGTTGGATTAGAATTGAGATAACCACATCTGCCCGATTACAAAAGCGCAAAAATATTTTAATAATATGAACATTAATTATGTTTTAATTAGGAATTTACAAAAATGCAAAAATACCTAAACACAAACCTGTGCCCGTGCTTATGGAGGTTGTACAGGAGTAGGTCGCAACAGGGCAATATTTGACATAAGATTGATCCGGGTTTGGACCTTTGCATGATGGGTCCCCCTCACCCGGTACAGGTGGGTCATAAAAATGACAATCGTAACAATAGAGTGCTGAAGCTGCGGAATGAAAAGAAAGTATTTCTGATTTCTAAAGCTCTGGCTTAAACACAATAAACATTATCCAGGCCACGATAATATAATGGATTTCATCCGACTTTAATAGGTGAATTTTTGAAAACTTTATCACATTTTTTTTACTTACCAACTGAGCTCAATACAAGCACTGCAAATGCTGATAGAAGCAGGTTCTTCATGCTTCAATTTAGGATCTTAATTTTGTTACAAAACTTCAGTTTTGGTTGTTTATCTGCAGTGGTTGTAACAAACACAAACTAAAACAATGTATTTTCGATAGCGCTTACCGAACAAAAGCGAATAGTTTGAATAATTCTTTACTTAAGCATTTGTACTAAAATAACCCCAAAACAAATGATTTAATTGTTATAATTCTGTCATTTAATGGGTTTCGACTTCTGTTATGGACAAAAGAAAAATGATTTCTGCCCAAACGATGTTTAAATCACAAAATTTTACCTCTTCCTACTGATGTAGCACTTACCAGCTCGACTCAAACCTTCCAAATAAATACGTCCCTTGACGATATGGAATCTTTATACTGTAGTAAGGCATTGAACGTTTACAGTGAGTCATGTGGCTAATACTACCTTGGATACCAAAAGGTGTTTTTGCTCAAAACATTTGCCTGGGCTGTAAAAGTGCCCAGTGTTGATCGACACTAAACACAAGCTTCTTTTGTTGCAAGGCGGTGGTTAGGTGGGAACAATAACTTACCTCATAAAAATCGGGCTTTAACTGTTTTATGTTTAAACTGAAAAACACTGTAAAATGAACCACCATTTCAACTTACCATAATAAATCGACCATTAAAGGCTTGTCCTTAAAACAGTTAAAGTTTCGTTTATGGAGCGATAAAATGTATGAATAATATTTAAGTACAGTGACTAGTGGATGATAAATTATTTCTTTGCATATATATATAATTGATACATGTTTCGGCTAAATGGCACTATCGGTTCCAGAAAATACCAAAATAACGCACAATCATGTAAAGATTGGCGCTACACCAACCACGGTAAAACAAACGAAACTCGTAAAACAAAGGTGACTTAACATGGTAATTGAACGTAAAAATCAAAAAGGAGCACATGCTGGTCGATTACAATGGCGGCGGATTTCTGAGGGAAAATCCACTAACACAAGAACTCACAGAAGACTAGTTTGCTAAATACCGATGGATGATGCTAAGAGCATTCGAGAATAATTGAAGTGCATTTTTTTGTAAAAATCCAACGGTTAAAGCTATTAGGGTTGGTCTGAGGTTTCCTAATAATAATAATAATAAAATTAACCGCCCATTTACGCCGTCGACCAGTATTTAGCTACCTTTTTTTCTGTAAGGTCTAGTGCTAATACCTTTACCGTTTTACAAATACGACACAAACATATCTAGCAATGTCCGGCTTATATTTACGTACTTGCTTTGCAACAAAGCTGCTTTTTACTGTAGTCATTTTTTGCATAGCCCTAAACCACGCCAGCGTACAGCTATACAAAAATTACTATTTTAAAATTAGATTCGTAGTATAAGTTGATGTGTGCACTCAAAAAGTGGTGTAACACTGCAAACCTTAATCCACCAAAGATTTACGTGAGAATCCATAACAAGTCACAACCTGTTTAAACCGGTACGAAAAAAATGTTACGACTTGCTGTTGGGCGTAAAAAACATCCTTTTTGACAAAATATCCTGTTTGATTCAATTTGCGCCATGAAATTATCGGTTATTTCTAAGCTGTCAGTTTATAAGAACAAAGCTAAAGCTATTTGCAACCTTTCATGAGCATTTTCTGCTCATAATTAACTTTTTTGCCTTCATTTTTGCCAAGTGTGAATTGAACCTACTACAACGTCCTGCAGCAAATAGTAATTTGATTGTCCTTAACTGCAAACCATCACTACACATGGAAATATGGATTTCTAGTGTCCCACGTGTATGAAAAGACAATAAAGCTTTTTGCTTGCCCACAAAGTAATTAAATCGACAAAGAAAAAGAGAACTCTTCACATCAGTGTAGCTCAGAATAGGACATCATAAGCATGATAACCATTTTCAAAATTGCCCCTGCGTTTCTACTTCTGTAGTTATTTTATTTAATTCTTTGTCAAACAGTACTCTGACGTACCCAACGTATTAACGAATTGGCGCCAAAATATTGTGGCAAATTTATTGCGAGATTGAATTACATTTTGGCGTCGTCAATGGCAGATTAAAGCAGATGAAGTACCAAAGTTGTAGGAATCTAAATCACTGGTTGAAAGAGTATTTAAATTTGAAATCACAAAACGTTGAAATCACATCAGTACGGATTCTAAATTACAAAAATTTAATGATCCAATTAAGTCAAATGACTATTTAAGATGATTTACAGCAGGAGACTTAGCCCTTAACTTAAAACTTGATCAATATGAATCCAGAAAACAGAGACACCAACATGATGAAAAAGTTGAAATGCACTTTGCCTGATCCGTTTGTTGTGTTACAATCATCTGAAAACCAAAAACAATTAAATTTAACGCAACCTATATTAACTCCTGGTCCGAAATATTTGTTGTCCCCTAAAGCCCTAATGCATTCAGCAAAGTTTTGACCTTTTATTGTCAATTACATTTTATATTTCAGCTCTTAGACAGCACAAACGGAATAGCAATTTACTGTATTTGCCTTGTTAGTAATGCAGTGTTAGCTTTCTCTTTCACAATAGCTGGTATCAGTATAAACTGTTTGGTTGACAAATACACCAACCAAGTGTAACTCTCTGTTGCTTGAAAGGTCTTTTCCGCTGGATAAATAGAAGGTTAGGCTACATTAAACCTAGCACGCCCCTAAAAGACAGCACAAAAGGAATGACAATTTACTGTCTTTGTAGTGTTAGCTGTCTCTTCCACAAAAGCTTGGTTCCATATACCATAATAAACCCAATAAATTACAATTCCCTTCATCCACCGAATTTAAGGTATAAATCCAGCAACATTAGTTTTTTTGTGTGTGTTGATTTTGTTTTCAAAACTACTTACCTTAAGGTGCCGACAGTCAGTTTCTGCAGCAGAACCCACAAAAAGGCTGGTCACAACATTTTAGGTTGCTGTTTTACAAGTGTGGAACAGTTTCTCTCACCTGTGTCGCAGATATAGGTACACACGTTTGCAATTCCTATTTTCTCACAGCCAGAATCAGCTGGGTCTCCTCCGCACTGCCTTATTACGGCACGTGCTGTAACGCCTTCAGCTAAAAAGATGGTGTTTTTAAACGCTATGCTTTCACAGTTGCCATTAATAAGGAAGAAGTCAAAAACAACATATTTCAATCTTTATCACGATACTACTGATGTTTGGTTAGCATAACATGAAATTTTTTGATCACCATTTGTCTAAAAAAATGCTTACGGTTTGGGCTTTGAGGATTGGGCTAAGGTTTCATAATAATACACAAAAGTATACCTAAAAACCTTGGTTTTCAACGTTAAATTCAGCTCTTAACCCTAACTGGAAAATTATTTTATCATCTTGAAAATGGTTTATGATATACAATGTTAATTGCTTGCACAGAAAGCTTAACACTTACCGGAACCTGTGCTTGCTACAGTTGTACAGTAGTTAGCCCCAGGGCATTCTATAAGATGAGATGCATCCGGGTTTGGACCTTTGCATGACTGGTCCTCGAAACCCGGTACAGGTGGGTCAGAAAAACGGCAACTGTAACATCTGATGGCTGAAGCTGTGAATTAAAATAGAAGGCATTTTTCTAATTTCTTAAACTCTGGCTTAAACACGATAAACATTTCCAGGCTAATATAATTTAATGGATTTCATACAACTTAAATGGTTGAACTTTTGAAAACTTTATCACATATTTCCTCACTTACCAACTGAGCCGAATGCAAGTATTGCAAATGCTGACAGAATCAGGTTCTTCATGACTCAATTTGGATGTTAACTTTGCAATAAAAAAACTTTTGGTAGGTTTTGGTTGTTTATCTGCAGTTGTTGTAACAAACACAAATTAATTAAGCATTTTCGATATCGTTTACCAAAGTTGATACTTTCACTGTTTTTTTTGCAGAATTCTTTACGATATAATTTTGCTTTGAAATAACCCTAAAACATAGGATTAAAATTCTGAGAACATTGTAGGTAATAATTTTAACTTTTGATCTGTTTTGATTACTGTTAGTGATAATAGAAAAATGATTACTGCCCAAACGATGTTTAAATCACAAGCCTCTACCTCTTCTTACTGACGTAGCACTTATCAGCTCGACTCAAACCTTAAAAAGAATTAAGTCCCTCAACGATATGTATCTTTATAGTTAGCCATGTAATGTTTATAGTTAGTCATGTGACATTACTGCCTTGGTTCACAAAAGGCGTTTGGCTAAAAACATTTGTCTGGGATGTAAAATTTCCGCAGTGTTGATCGACACTAACTTCTTTTGTTGCAGGGCGGTGGTATGCAGGGAGCAATGACTTACCTCATAAAAAATCTGATGTGTAGGCCTACTTTATGTTACATTTTCACTATATAAAATAAACCACCCTTTCAGCTGACTGTAAATGGCACTTTCAGTACGACTTGTTGTGGTACGTAGTAAAACATGTACGTTGTGTATTTCAAACCACGTTGCTTAATGGTCGATGGCTGGCCCAAGCCGGATTAAACCGGTTAAAACAGTTTCGTTTTGGGCGAGGAATATAATATATGCCTTTTTTAAACTAGGAGTTGCTAGCAACGACGATAAACGATAGTTAAACTACTAGTTACCAAAGGCGATTTCAACGTTATTTGCAACATAATATCAACCGTTGATGTTAACACTCAGAAGTATCACAAAGAATGTTGAAATGTAGTTCGTCTGATACACTGACTGTGTTCACATCTAGAAAGCAAACAACAATAGTGAAAAGTTTTTTTTAAATCCCAAAAACCAGCTAAAATGGATATATTCTATGAAACACAAGGAATAGGAGACTGGCTTTAGAGATTACTAGTTGATTTACTGATTTACATGCGATAAACAAACAACAAAAATACGGAACAATCCTTTACATCTAAGCAAAAAGTAACCAAGTTCTGTATCAAGTGACTCTAGTGGATGATAAAATCTTTCGTTGGGACAGAATTAGTCAGTTTTCAGTAAATGGCTAAATGACATCATCGGTTCCTGAAAAAAAGTAGCGCACATTAATGTAAAGATGGGCGTTACACCAATCACGATAAAGTAAATGAAACGCATTAAACAATAAACCAACGACCAGAAACAAACCTGTAGCAAGGTGACTTAACATGGTGACTTAGGTAAAACATAAACTCGGTCGATTCTGATGGCGCTGGGTTTGTGTGGAAAGGTGTACTAACACAAGAACTCACAGCCGACAAGTTTGCTAAAAACCAATGTATTGTGCTAGAAGCATTCGCATACCAACGTAACAGGTGAGAAAATTCCATTTAAGTAGTGGCAAACAAAAGTTTCTGAAGCTCGTTTCGAAACTCATGTTGCTCATAAATTATCACCCAGTGTTTACTTTATTGGTTTTGGTTCGTGCCGCTTTGCAAATTTTAACTTCTATTTCTATTTGAATTTGTGTTTGGATCAGAGCTTTGAAGGCTCCAAATTGCAACCGAGAAAGTGGTTTTAAAAAAACAGCAAAAATCCAAACACCACAATGCAGAACAGGGGCATTTAAAGAGTGTGTACTCCAATGTCAACGTAAATTGCTATTGTGTCGGTTTACAAAAAATTCCAGCTCAATTCACTCAATAAAACGCTCGGTTGGGGTGTGTAGGGGGCGTGACCCGATGGATCCTGCTAAGATCAATGCAACTAATTTTTACTATTGTTGCCACGCCCCATTAAATTAAATTTCATTCCTTTGCTAAACAAGTTTATTGATGTTAAAAAAGGGAGTCGATTCCTATAAATATTCCATTGGCAGAATAAAACTATATTTGAAAATTGTCTGTGCAATTCCAATTAAGTAGGCGGATTTGGATCCGTTTGTTTGTTGGCAAGATGTTGGATCAGTTCCTGCATTTTATCATTATAAATAAGACAAGATATATATACTTTACCTATCTACAGATTTTAATCTGCACAGTTGATTTGAGTAGGTATTTTTAATTGTTTATAGCTTTTGTTTTACAATTTTGACATTTGTTCCCATGCCTTTTTTTTACATCAAACCAATGTACAGAATTTTACTTTGTGCGTGAACGTGCCAGTGATAGTAATTCACTTAAACTTTGCTTTTTAGCTTCGGGTATCCAGTGTTATGAATGCCACTTCTCAGAGCCTCATATACCGGACATTACCGAGTATAGCCTACTTGTGAGGGTCCAAACCCACATGCAAAACATCTCACAAACTGCTCTGCTAATTTCAAGTACTGTTTGACTTTTATTGTTTGATTTGTATTCTGGGTCTCTGGTAAGTGCCAGGTTATTTACGAGCATGTTGTAACACAAAAACCAAAGCTGATTGCGTCTTTTCACAACGTGGAGCATATGATTTATGTTTTTTCCATGAGTTCTGTCACATAACGCTTGGTAGTAAAGGTTTAATTAACATCCATCCACCAATTGTGCCTTGACATTTTCGCGCTTTGTAACATCTAAACCTAGCACATCTGTTTCCAGTTTGGTTAATATTTAGCACATTTATGATGCAACGTTTCTAGTATTGAAAGACCCCTAGCGCCCCGAGTGTACAAAACAGGTAAAAAAGATCCGTATTTTTTTTGCTTGTGCATAAATAAAATCTCCCAAATCGACAAAGAAAAAAGAGAATTCCTCACATCAGTGTAGCTCAGAACACGACATCACTAAGATGATGATGCCGATCATAAAAATGCTCCCTGCGTTTTGTCTTTTAAATTCGTTGAAAACATTCTTTGATGTATTTTGGTAATCATAACTCTGACGTAATTATTCTAACGACAAATTGACTCCAAAATATTTATTGCCAGATTTATTTACATATTGGTGTCATCAGTAACAGATTTAAGAACCAAATGTGCTAAAGTTATTAGATTCTAAATCACAGTTTGAAGGAGTATTCAAATTGCAAAACGTTGACATCGCATCAGCCTGGAATCTAAATCACAAAAATTTAATGATCCAATTAAGTCAAATATGACTATTCTTCTTTTTTACATTCTATTGTCTGCGGGAGATTCCTTAGGTGACAAAAGTTTTCCAGCTGACTATTTAAAGTTATTTGCAGTAGCGATCATCCCTGAATTCAAAACTTTCATACTAAATTTAATACTTTGGTATGAACCCAGTAAACAAAGACACCAACATGACGATAAAGTTGAAATGTACTTTGCCTGATCCGTTGCTTGTGTTACAATCATCTGAAATCCAAAAACAAATAACATTTTAGCTCAACCTATGTCAACTCCTGGTCCGAAATAAATGTTGTCCCTTAAAGACCTGACTCACTCAGCAAACGTTCGGCCTTTTACAGTCTTTAACAGTTTTTCTGCGCCTGGACAGCACAAAAGGAATGACATTTTACTGTCTTTGCCTTATTAGTAATGTAATGTTAGCTTTCTCTTTCACAGTGGCTTGTTTCATTAAACCGTTTGGTTGAAATATACATTAACCAAGTTTTACTCTCTTTAGCGAGAAAGCTCACTTACACTGGATAAAAAGAACCTTAGGCTACATTAAACCTGGGACGCCCCATAAAGATAGTTAGCTAATTATATTACCAACACAAACGCAATGAATAATAATTCCCTTTATTACACGAAGTTAAGGATTAAATCCTGCAGTATTATTTTTTTGTGTTGCTCTTGTATTCAAAACAACCCAACTTAAGGTACAGACAGTATGTTACTGCAGAAGATTCCATGAAAGACTGTTCAGCAAAAAGCAAAAAGGTTGGTCAAAACATTTTAGGTTGCTGTTTTAAATATGTGAAATATTTTCTCTTACCTGTATCGCAGACATAGGTGTAGAATTCAAGCATAGTTGCTAATTCTACCTTTCAGTCTCTCGACTGGCAGAATAAGAGCGGTCAGTTTCACATGCACTTTATTGAAATGAAGAGTGATTTAAAACGATTTTCGACCACCTAAACCAAATAGAATAAAGAACGTAATAACTACAAATAGTCAAAACAATCTTACTTGCAGCACATAAAGTATGTACCATAACATAACTTAATAAGCTCACAACTAACTCATACACTACTGTAACACTAACTGGACTGCACGTGCAGACACAAAGAAAACTGTTAAAGTGGGACACAGACAAGGTCAGCAGTTTTGACGTAACAATGCATGTATGGTGTGATGATTGCAACGGCGGGAAAAGTTTTTGTTGTAGGGGAGCGTTACTGTCCGTTACAATAGGTACACACATTTGCACCTGCTATGTTAACACAACCAGAATCAGCTGGATCACCCCCGCATCTCCTTGCAACAACACTTGTCTTAACACCGCCAGCTGAAAAACAATAGTGCTTTTATTGTTTCGCTTGTGACACGTTTGTTTTCAAAAGAAGAAATAAGTAAAAAAAAACGTATTTTAGTCTTAAACAAAAAATCATGTTGGATTAGAGTTAAAATAAGCACATCTTCTGTCCGATTACAAATAGACAAAAATATTTTAACGACATGAACATAAAAATGTGGTATGGTTGAGGATTTTAAATATTGCACAAACAGCTAAACACATAGCGGTGGCCGTGCTTACAACCGTCGAACAGTAGTTGATCCCCGCAGGACAATCTAAACGTTGGGATAAAGCCGGCTTTGGACCTTTGCATGATTGCTCGCCCGCACCCGGTACAGGTGGTTCAGTAAAAGTGCAACTGTAACATCTGATGGCTGAAGCTGTAAGATGAAGTTGGCTTAAACACAATAAACTTCTTCTCGGCCACAATAATTTAATGGATATCATCCGACTTGGATGGTTAAATTTAAAAAAAAACTTTGTCACATATTTCTTCACTTACCAACTGAGCCAAATGCAAGCACTGCAAATGCTGACAGAATCAGGTTCTTCATGCTTCAAGTTAAAATGTTATCGTCAAAACAAACTTACGGTTTAGTGGTTTATCTGAAGTTGTTGTAACAAACACTAATTAAGTATTTTTGATAGCGTTTACCGAACAAAGTCGAATGGTTTATAGTTTGACTGCTTTTATTGCAGAATTCTCTATGTATGCTTCTGCACTAAAATAAACCCAAAAACAAATGATTAAAATTTTAAGCACATTGTTTTTATAATTCCCTCTTTCGATTTCCGTTAGTCACAACTCGTCACCTTTCAAATAATTGAGTCCCCCAAGAATATGGAGTCTTCACTTTCAGTGCGACTTGCTGTACGTAGTAAAACGTAGTGTATTTCAAACAATGTCGCTTAATAGTCGATGGCTGTCCTAAGCCGGATTAAACCGGTTAAAACAGTTTCGTTTTGGGCGAGAAATATAACATATGGTTCATTTTGAAATACAAGTTGGTGGCAACGATGATAAACGATAGTGAAGCACTATTTACAAAAAAGTAGCAAACGTTGATTTAAACCCTTGCTAAAGGGAATCAAGCAAACAAGGTCAGAAGTATCACAAAAATGTTGAAATCTATTTTGTCTGATATAACTTGCTGATTGTGTTCACATCTAGAAAACAAAAAATAACAGTGAAAAGTTTTTTGAACCCCACAAACCGCCTAAAATGAAAATCTTTTATGGAAGACAAGGAATCAGAAAGTGGCTTTAGAGCTTACTACTTGGTTGACTGGCTGTGCTGAGATCCGATAAGCAAACAATAAATCTACTGGGTCAATCATATAATAAAAAAGTAACCTAATGCCGTATACAGTAAAACGAATGGAAGATAAAATCCTTGGCAAAGGAATATGTATTTCGCCTAAATCAGTGGTTCCTAAAAATACCGAAGTAACGCACAGTAATATACAGATGGGCGCTACACCAACCATGGTGAAATAAATGAAACAGAAACCTGCAACAAGGTGACTTAACATAGTGACTTAAGACGCAAAAATCGGAAAGGTAGAACACTCGCTGGTCGATTACGATGTGGGTGGGTTTCTGAGGAAAGATCTACTAACACAGGAACTCACAGCAGACAAGTTTGTAAAATACCGATGGATGGCGCAGGAAGCATTCGCAAGTATTAAAAATGCAATTTCTGTAGAAAAGGGGGATTAGGGTTGGGCTGAGGTTGCATAATAATAATAATAATAACTCATAATAATAATAACAAAAAAATCCTTATGTTAAATTTAGTTCTTAACCCTAAACCTGTCTCACAGTGAATTTAAATAACTTCGCTCTTCACGTCATCTATCGGTAGTTAGCAAACTTTTTTATTGTGAATTCTTGTGTTAGTAGCTCTACCGTTCTTCAAAGTGAGGAATAGCTTACTTTTTGGCCCCGCACATAACTAATTGTTCCGCAGAAATTTTTTTAACAAATACGACACAAAAATATGTAGCCATACCCGGCTTGCTTTTTAATATATTAACGTGCTTGCTGGTGTGGCATTGCAATAAAGCGGTTTTGTCCTTTTTTAATGTTGCCATTTTCTACCATACATCCCTATAACTGCACTATCTTACAGTTATATTGCTTAACTGCTTTAAAATTGGATTGTTAGTATGAGTTAAATTATGCAGTCAAAATGTGGTGTAACAATGTAAACCTTAACCAATCAAAATTTTAAGTAAGAATCCATAACAAAGCACAGCCTGTTTTAAACCGGTTTGAAAGAAAGAATGTTTACGACTTGCTGTTGAGCGTCTCAACTTCCTGTTTGGAAGAAAATCATGTTAGATTTCATGTTTGTAATAACATTATGGGTTCTTTTGAAGCTGTCAGTTAACAAGAACAAACCTAACGCTATTTGCAACCTTTTATGAGCGTTTTATGCCAAGGATGTGAGAAAGGATGTAGGAAAAGAAAGCGACCACCTTTTTCGCCTTTATTTTTCAAAATCGAAAGTGTGAATTGAACCTATTGCATCGTCCCCCAACAAATAGAAATGTCATTGTCCTGTTCTGCAAACCATCTGTAATACTGCTTATGCTTAAACAGGTAACAATGAAACTGTGTGGACAGAAATTCTGTACTGCTAGCGAAGTTAAGTAGCGTTCTTACCTAAGTACAACTTAAATCTTGAGAGAAACAAATCCAAACCACACGTTTATGTCTGTTCAATCTATGAGATTTTCATAGTTGGCAAAAAAGAAACAATAAGCCAAAAATACAAATGCCGAACCAAGCAAATGCATGCAGTATCAGAGTCTATTCTCAAGTTTTACTTTGTAATGAAATCTAACAATTGTTTTTCAGTTGCTGTTTAGGAAAAATAATTAAATAACTTCAAATAGCAATTTATTTCGTATGTAATGTTCTGGGCGTTTAATACAAACTGGTACTTTTTGCCAACGTCTTCCGAGGTTTTATAAAATACCATAAACAACTGGACGCTATCAGGTTTGGCAAGGACAAAACGCAGCCAAGAAAAGATACATAGTGAAAATTAAAGCAACTAAAACTTAACGACTCTTAATTACAATAATGTCTAATTCCTTAACGATATTGTATATAGCTAAAATACATGGATCAAGTGCTGGAATTAGTGCTAAAGCGTCGATGCAGACAGCAAACACGCCATAAATACATTATAGAACGCCAGGCTGATCGACAAGTCACATAAGAATGCTTGGGAATCCTTCTTGATTCGATTTGCATAGGCTTGGCGTATTATGATAAAAAAACATTAATAACGCTTTTCAAATCTTTCTTTTTTATTTTGCTATAACAGAAACCTGACCAAAATGACCAGCCAAAGGTTAATTTAGTTTGAGTTTAACATTCAGTGTGCATATCAGATGAAGCACAAGAATCAAAATTTTACATTCTGTACACATACCACCTACCACTGCTATGTCCCATCAAAGACAAAATGAAGCCAAATTGTTTTCAAACATTTTTTACTTTTAGCCAATTTGTGACGTTGTTTTGTTTTACGATGAGAACCAAAACCCGGCATTGTGTATTCCACAAAACCAAACAAGCCGCGCATTTGTACATTATTCAGCCGCCAGTCATCGTTTCTTCTTTTTTAAGAGGACCTCTAGCGCCCCGAGTGTACAAAACAGGGGATCAAATTTTTTAGTTTTTCGCTTGCGCACGAAGTAACTCTCCTAAATCGACAAACAAAAAGATAATTCCTCACATGAGTGTAGCTCAGAATACAACGTCACCAAGATGATAACCATCATAAAAATCCCACTGCGTTTCGTCTACTGTGTTTATTTTATTTTTTTAAAAACATTTGTTGATGTACTTGGTAAACAATACTAGTTATCGTCACATTAACCAATTGGCGCCAAAATATTGTGGCAAATTGATTACGAGTTTTAATTACACTTCAGCATCTTTAGTAGTAGTTTGAAGTAAAAATGTTAATGGAAGTCTAAATCACTGGTTAAAAACATTTAAATGACAAGAAATCTAAACTACAGCTTTGAAATCAAATTATTACATGACATGTGTGGCTTATTTAAGATTGGTCATCGTGGAATTTACAGCTTGCTGACGAGGAATCCAGCAAACAAAGTCACCAACATGATAAGAAGGTTGAAATGCACTTTGCCTGATCCGTTGGTTGTGTTGCAGCCATCTAGAAACAAAAAAAAATTAGCGCAACGTATGTCAACTTTTTGTCACTTCAAATACGTAAAATATTTTCTCTTACCTGTGTCGCAGACATAGGTACACACATTTGCAATATCTACATTCTGACAAGCAGCATTAGCTGGGTCTCCTCCGCACGTTCTTATAACGGCAGTTGCTGTAACGCCGCCAGCTAAAAACGGTAGTGTTATTAAAAGTGCTGCTTGTGTCAGGTTTGTTTCAAAACAAAAGAAAAAAACATATTTCATTCCTAAACGACTGACAGTTGGTGAGAAAAGGCATCATGAAAATGGCAGTACACCAGGCCTATTGCGGGCGCAATACTGAATCAGCCGGTCACCAAGCATTCACTGCCATATGGCAAGGAGTGGCTAGACAAATCTATCATGTGGTGGAATTCGAACCCACGACAGGAGTCTTTCCGGGACTAAGTTCATTTTATGTTCATCTTATGATCAAAATAATTTATGATTTTAAATGTTAATTACTTGCACAGAAAGCTAAAGACATACCAGATACTGTGCTTACAACCGTCGAACAGTAGTTTATCCCAGTTTGGCAATCTATAAGATGAGTTGCATCCGGGTTTGGACCTTTGCATGTCTGGTCACTCACACCCGTTACATGTGGCTCAGTAAAAGTGCAATCGTAACACCTGATTGCCGAAGCTGTAAAATAATGTAGAAAGCATTTCTGAGTCTGGAAGTTCTGACTAAAACACAACAAACATCTTCCGGACTAGTTTAATCAATTTGATTTGGGCGATATAATTTTGGTAAACTTTATCATACTCCACTTACCAAATGTGACAAATACAAGCACTGCAAATGCTGACAGAACCAGGTTATTCATGTTTAATTTAAAGTTTTATCTTTGCTAGGAAGCTTACGCTTTGTTTGTTTTTCCTGCACATGTAAGAAAAGGGAAATACAGCAAACAGAGTCAGAATAATGTGATTACTGCGCAAAACCGTCTAAATCATAAACATTTCTCTCTTAGAAGCGTTAACCTGTCCAACTCAAAACCACAAAACAAGTCTCTCGAAAATATGGATTTTTGTAGTGAGTCAGTGCAGGTAACAACCCACTTTTCTGCCTCAGTTCAACATTACTACTTTGGTTCAGAAAATACGTTTTTGCTCAAAATTTTTGCTTGGGCAGCAACATTTTTAAATTCCCCCTGTTAACCGACACTAAATACTACCTTCTGGTCCGCTGGTTGTGGTAACTGGAAAATAAGTAACAAAGTTGCAGCTCTTGTGACCTCCAGTTTAAAACGTCTGTCTGTTGGAATGTGTATTTGCTTTACAAGTATTTAAACCGCAAATTAAACACACGACATTTTATTGTTGAGTCTGAAAAAGATTTGTTGAAAATAAGTTTATGTTTATTTCCCAAATGTAAAAACTGCAAAACTAAACATGGACTTTATGATATACCTGGATTGGTGGTTGGGTTGAGATATACCTGGACGTCTGGAAAACAAACATGAAAATTGTTACAGGAGAGCCTTTAAGTAAATACTGTATTGTTTTTTAGCTGCACTGCCTGAGTTGCAACTATCTGAAAAGCACAAAACAACACTATTAGCAGATATATTTTTACACATAAAGTGTTTCCCCCATTTTATCACACCTTTATTGATTTACCAAGAAAAGTTACGACAAAAATGTGCAAAGCGTTAAGTCAGGCCGGAAATCAATTCTTTTTTTGAAATCGATGTAGGCCTACCAACACGACCCCAATAGCCAAGTACGACTTGCAACTGTGGTTTGCCGAGGAGTAAAAGTTAGATACGTTTGATTACACATATGCAATTTATGTACAATGTTTTATTCTCACCTGTGTTGCAAACCATAGTGCATGTACTTCTACCTACGGTGTTAAAACAACCAGTAATACCTGGAAAAACCCCACATGTCTTTGCAGCAGTTGTTGCAGTAACGCCGTCAGCTGAAAAGCAACAACATTCAAAGTTTAGTCTTTAAAAGAATAAGTCCCCGAGAGTGTCCTGGGTTCGAACCCCGTGAAAAAATAAAGATAAAATGGAAAAGACAGATTTTTTTATGAACCTTTTGCCTACTGTAGACAACTAGTGCACTACGACAAGCTTAAACAAAATGTTTGATTATATTTATCACCACATTTGACACCATCACAATTTTTTTTAATTGGGTATTTGGTCTTTTACTACAGGGTCGATAATCGGTTTAACCCAAACACGTATACGGCCTTTATCCACTTTTCACGGACCCTTACAAAAATATTAGGAAGATAAAGGGATATCAAGAACGTAAAAAAGAAATTAGAACTATTGTGCAACCTAGAGATATGCCACTACCCTATAATGATGGCGTCTTGCATGACGCAACGTCGATTATTTATAATAAACTGCTGGATGAGCAATTCTCGGTTATACAATATGCCTGGCAGCAATAGCTTATTCAGAACACTTGTGGCTAGAATGTTTGCCGGTTTGGGGCTTAGATACTCTTTAACGTCAGGTACGCGATAGTTTAAAGTTTGTTAAGCAGTCAGGTGAAATACAATAGATTGGACCTAAAGTGATAGGCCTAGCACTAAATTATTTTCATAATATAACATATTGTACCTACAACACATTTAGTTTCAGATAGGGAAGTTAATTACTTAAAAGAGCAGACAATTATGGTTTAAGATTTTATGTGTTTATTACTTGCACAGAAGGCTAAACACATACCGGTTACGGTGGTAGTTATGGTCGTACAGTAGTTGTCCCCAGGACAATCAATAAGATGAGTTTCAGCCGGGTTTGGACCTCTGCATGTTGGTTCTCCTGTAGTAGGTTGAGGTGGATCAGTAAAAGTGCACATGTAACATCTGATTCCAGAAGCTGAAAAAGTATGATTTTGTGGTTATGTTTTTCAACTGATATAATTTTGAGTTATAAAAGATTGATTTTTCCATCAAGTTAGCATTTTCAGACAAAGGTACAACTGCAAACCTTATCTGATTAGTTTAATGTTTAATGTTAAGAACAACATGATTCGTTTGCTGTTGGTTAACTTTTAATCATTGGGAAAATCGCTGTACCTGCACTTACCCGTTGATCCAAACGAAAGCACTGCCAAAAGTAATAACCTCAAGTTGTCCATGTTTCACTTTAAAGTCCTATTTTTTGTAAAACCTGGATTTTTTTTAATAAATGTAAATGAAAGTAAGTAAAAATTTTCTTGATACTGATTTGCAGCCCAGCAAGCTGTAAAAAACGCATTTTTTTCATATTATGCTGCCGGATAAGAAAAAGTAATCAAATACTCTTTAAAATTTAATTCAAGCATAACTTGACTTATTCAGTAAAACTGTTATTCAACACTGCAAACTTTATCGTTGAAATCTTACGGGCGGCAACATACCTGTGATGTATGTATTTACCGCTAGATGTCGTCCCTGAGTTATGACGTCACGTTTCGTATATAACCGTGTACCGCGTCTTAAACGTGGCAGTCAATACAGGTAACCGCTTAAAGGTGTGTGCGTTCATGACATGGTGTCAGAAGTGGTTTTTCAAATAAAATGGGAGGTTCGTTCTCACTGCCGGAAGCTATGCAATGGAGTGACAATGTGTCACAAAACTGGGTTAAGTTTATTAGGGGATTTAGGCTTTATTTGACAGCTGTTGGTTATGACGGAAAGGCTGCAAAAGTTAAAACATCTATGTTGCTCCACGTGTTGGGAGAGCAAGGTCAAACCATCCACTCAACATTTAAATTTGAAGAAGGACAAGAAATGCACTTTGAAACTGTAGTCAATGCCTTCGAAAGCTACTGTTGTCCGAGGAAGAATATCACCAGCGAGCGATACAGTTTTTTTTCTAGAAATCAAAATGATGGTGAAAGAATAGATGTTTTTATAACCGATTTAAAAAACTGTCTAAAAGCTGTGATTTCGGTGATCTTTGCGACTCATTAATCCGAGACAAAATTATTATTGGTATCAAGTGTGATCAACTTCGTCAAAGTTTGCTGCGGGAAGAGGAACTAACGCTTGAAAAAGCTATTAAAATGTGCATAACAAACGAAACAGTAAGATCGCAAATGACAATGTTTCGATCAACAAATTCTACAAGTTTTAGCTTGGATGCTGTTCAACGCGAACCACGTGGTAATCAATTACCAGCGCCTCGAGTTTGCAGATTCTGTGCCTTGCGACATGACGTCAGAGCGTGTCCTGCCTGGGGAAGGCGATGCTTGAAGTGTCGTGGAAGAAACCACTTCGCTCGATGTTGCAGTGCAGCTAATCACCCGCAAGCGCAACGCGCGGATACAATTCAGACGTACAACATGCACTCTGTAAGTACTACTAGTTCACAAAAAGATTGGCTTGTTGACGTGCACTTCGTTTTAAGATAGATACGGGAGCCCAAGTAAATATTTTGTCACGAAATGATTTTCAAAAACTTCAGGGACGTCCATATGTTTCTTCTACTAATATTCGATTGATCTCATATACTGGCCACCATATTCCAGTTTGTGGGACAGTTAGTACTTCAATACAGAGAGCAACCATTTACTCTACCATTTGTTGTTGTGTAGATTAATGCATTGCCTATTATAGGATTAAATGGACCAGTAACTCTTGGCCTAATAAATAAACTGGAACCGATTGTCAGTGACGAACAAAATTTGCTGTCCAGCTTTTCAGATTTATTTCAAGGGTTGGGTTGTGTTCCAGGTTGTCACCGAATAAAGACCGATAGCAGAGTTTGTCCCGTAGTCCGTCCCAGCAGAAAAATTCCATTTGCACTCAAAAACAAACTACAACAGGAGCTACAAAGAATGGAAAGCATGCAAGTAATCAAAAGAATAGAAGAACCAACTAAGTGGGTGAACTCTCTTGTAATAGTAGAAAAGAAAAACGGAAAACTAACAGTTTGCTTAGATCCGCGAGATTTAAATAAAGCAATTTTGCGTGTAATTAAATTGTTGCAGTTCAAACCCTGTGAGGTCTAGTTTAAAAAATGTTGGTTTGAATATATGTCTCGTGGGTAGGATTTGAATTGCCTAAAAAACATAAAGCTGCCACAGGGAAATTATTGTTACCTCTGGGCAGAAAAATGTTTGCAATAAATAAAACTTTTATGAGAATTGCAAAATTAGACACGGACTTTATAGTTACCTGGTCCGTTAGTTGGATCGGGACTGTCTGGAAAACAAACATTAAAATTATTACAGGAAAGTCTTGTTAAGTAATTAGCGTATTTGTTTCACGTGTTCCACTCCCTGAGTTGCAACAATCTGAAAAGCACAAAAATATCAGCACAAATTTTTTGACCTATAAACGTTTCCCCCACATTTACCACACGTTAAAAATTAACAAAGAAAAGTTACAACTAAAATGTGTCAAAGCATAAAGTCAGGCCCGAATCAACTGTTTTGTTTTAATTGAATTTCGAACTCGACCCGAAGAGCCTAGTCCGACTAAAAAATTTGGTTTGCTGAAGAGTACAAGTTAGACAAGTTTGATTACACAGATAAAATTGCGTAAATTACAGCTCTTAAAATGCGCACAACGTCTTTTCTCACCTGTGTTGCAGACCACAGTACACGTATTTCCATCTGCGGTGTTGACACAACCAGCAGTATCTGGAAAACCTCCACATGTCCTTGTAACAGATGTTGCCGTAACGCCAGCGGCTGAAAAGCAACAACATTCTGAGTTTTTTTTTCGTTTAGGAGAATAAAATCGAAAAGACAGATTTTAATTACTCTTTTGCCTACTGCAGAAACTACAACAAGCCTTAACGAAGTGTACAGTTCCTTTTGCTACCACCTTTGACACCAACACAATTATATTCGTTGTTAATGAGGTCTTTTACTACGGTTCGGCAACGGTTTTAAAACTGAAATTTTATCGCGGTTCGACCTTTAAATAGCAGCAAAGGTGTAGCAATAAAAATTTATATTTGAACATGGCAACACGGACTGCTACAAAAAGCATTCAAGCTGAAAAAGTATACGGCCTTTACCTACTACTTACGGGCACTCACAAAACTATTAGGAGGATAAAAAAGGTTATTAAGAACGTAGCAAAAGAATTTAAAATTTTATTCACGCAAATAAGTTGTCGTTGTTGTCTCAGTCTGTTTTAGCAGTCAGGTAAAGTAGTAACAGCACAAACTTAAAGAGATAGTACCAAATGATATAAATCGTATAGCATATTGTACCGAGATGTGATTTGAAAATAGGATATTAATTACTTAACAGAACACACTATTCATTAAAAGCGATGATATGGGTTAAGATTGTGTGTGTTAATTACGTACAAGCAAACACATACCGGTTACAGTGGTAGTAACGGCCGTACAATAGTTGATGCCAGGACAATCAATAAGATGAGTTGCAACCGGGTTTGGACCACTACATGTTGGTTCTCCTATCCCCGGTTGTGGAAAGTCCGTAAAACTGCACATGTAACATCTGATTCCTGGAGCTGAAAAATCATGATGTTGTGTTACTGGAAAGTGAAGGAAAAGTATGAATAGTATTTAAACAAACAGATGTTTGTGACAAAATTAAACCAGTAAACCATCTCAAACTTTCTTAAAGCGATCCAAAATTTTGTTTCGCGTTAACTTTTAATCATTTTTGTTTTGTTTAGCGTAAATATTTAAAAACTTACCAGTTGAGCCAAACGAAAGCACTGCCAAAACTAATAAACTTGTAGCGATTGCGACATAACTTGTGCAAACTTTGCAATAGTTGTTTACCAAAATAGCTCGTTTTTGACTCGCTAGCTCAAAGCTTGCGAGGAAGTTAAATTGTGTAGCACCAAATTCAACTCTATTGACAAATCGTGTTCGGGCTTTGTAATATTTCCTGTCGCAGTTAATTAGGATGCAGATGCGACTTTGTGATGTGGTGTTTACAAGCTTTTGCCGTATGTTTTATCTCGTGCTGTGATTGGATGCTGCTTTGTGTGGGAATTGTGCAAGAGCCAATCGCAAGAGCACATGTGTACGATTCAACGCCTTTTTCCGGGGTATATATAAAACCGCACTCGTTCATTTCGATCTCTTGCCTCTCTTTCTGTCTCTTCTCCTGCAATAAACAAACGAACCAAAGTGCAAGACACGTGTGTGGAGTTTCTAGGACTCTGTCCTGACAAGCCCAGGAGCTTGGGAGGTTAAGGACGGTGGTATACCTCTTTAATTTGTAGTGACTCGGTCTTTAGCTTGTACCGAGACACCTTATTTAACACTACAAACTAAAGTTGTCCATGTTTCCCTTTTAAACCCTAATGTTTGTAAAATCTAAAATTTGTTTTTGCAGTGAATGTAAATCAAGTTTTTATTTCTTGTAACATTTCTAAAAAAATCCTCTCAAATTTGTTCACTAGAAAAAAATTCTGTTTCTTTAGCATGTCTCGGCTTGTAAATGGTTATTTGCTTTAAACTTCTCCAAGAAACATATCGCTTAAAAATCCAAAGCGAGTGATAAATATATGAAATCACTTTTGATCAGCTGTTTAAATCACACACGTCCTGCAGAAGAGATCGTTACATTAAGTCTGCGTAAACCGATTTCCTTAGTTGGCAGGTACACTCCAAAGGCTTTTTTAGTAAAATGTGACAACGTCCGCCTTTATCAAGAAATTTATTGGAACTGATTTGCAGCCCAAGCTGGAAAAGAATTCCAATTAACTTTAATATCTTGTCGTCGCACTATAGAAATCAATTAAGTGCTCTTTGAAATTGCATTTATAGCATGACTTGACCTATGCAGTAAAACTGTAATTCAACAATGTAAACCTTATTTGGTTGAAAGCTCACGTAAGGGCGACAACAGGCCTAAGCCTGTTCAGACAAGTTTGAAAACTGGAAAATAGCAAATTGCGTATGTAACAAAAATGCGCTGCACCGATGCCAACATGAAGTCACTCTAGCGCCTCACGTGTTTGAAATATCAGTTTGTTTATTTTAATAATTCCAATTGCAAAATATTTATGAGTCTTTCACAAAAAACTATCGTTGCTTTTAAAATTCTCTGAAAGCAAATCCAGCAAACAGAGTCATTATCATCAAAAGAAGGTTGAGATTTACTTTGCCTGAACCACTGGTTGTGGTAACAATCTCTGTGGTACTATCTGAAAACAAACTTCAAAGTTGTTAATCTTGTAAACGTTTGACCAAAAAAAACTAGATTAAATGTTCTCGAAGAAACTTCACAACCCTAGAATAAGACATATCTTTTAAGGTTTACCTGGTTCTTCGGTCTGAGTTGGTTTATCTAGAAAACAATTGAAGTTTGAAATGTTACTGAGCAATCTTTTGACCCATGGAAAGAACTGCATAAATTGTTAAAATAAATAATTGTGACGCATTTTTAGAAAAGTAAGATATCGCGTAAATAGCGTCACAACGTACATGAAAATACAATGACATCACAACATGCTAAAAATATTGAGGAAACAGGTTTGCGTCCTTGATGAAAAACGTTAGAGTTGAAACCTGTTTCGTATTAGCTTTTCTACCAATTTAGGTATTTTTACGTGCCTTTCAATTTAAGTGTTGGAATGACAATGTACCTTACAAAATAGTTAAAAGTTAATGAAATATTTACCTGGTAAGCTGGTTGTGTTGAGTTCATCTAAAAAAACACCTAACGTTAAAACCGTTTACTCAAGCATTCAAACCTGTATAAAGTGGTCGCCTGGTTCTTTCAAATATGCGCTTACCGTTAAATATGGGAGCTGAACAGAAATTTGTTACAAGGAAATTGTGTTCTTATATTTGTTTTTAACCGGACAACGCAAGCGATTTAAAAAATGTTGTCTAACATTGACAACTTAAAGGCCAGTTTGAAACCCTGGCCAAAGTTGACAAACTGGTATCATTACTAAACCAAGTCCGTAAAAATAGCTGTTAGATGGTGCCACAGGAAAAAGTTTAAAAACAACACGTTTTTGCTCATAGTCAGAAAAAGAGTATAAACATTTTTGAATGATACAACTAACTTTTATAACGTTACCTAGTGTGTGAAATGTGTTGCATCCATCTAAAAAACAAAAAATTAAACTTCAAAGTTAGCGAAACGCTGACATTCAATAAAAATTTAACTGTGGACATGTGTATCCTTATCTTTTGTTAGCGTGAAACCTTTGGTACAACATGGGGTCGCAAGTTCTAACAGAGGCGTCTTTGCTTTTGGACTAATTATTTAAGGTTTGAAATTTTGGACATATTCCAGTAAGCTTTTAGCTGCGGTTTGTACAAATGTGATGTTGAAATGGGGTGTAACACCGCTGGAAAACGCAAACGATTCACGTAAAATCCCAACACAAATAGAAATAAAACATAAAAGCGGTACTGCCCTATGAATAGTTCGTTTCCCGCGTCGGTGGTTTGAGAACAAATACTGTTCACAAAAAATCACAAACAACAATCAATGAGAATTAAAGCACTCAATTATTTATGAGTAACAAGAATTTTGAAACGTAGTTCTGAAACATGTGTTCACCACAGTATTGAATTGTGGTTGTTTTTTCCTCACCTGTTTTGCAGACGTTTGAGCAAAGATTCACATTTGTTATTTTGAAGCAACCACGAGCAAGTGCAACCCCACAAGATCTTGCAAAAACTGTAACTAAATCTACAAACAAAATGCACAGTTTTCTTTATTTGATTAAAAAAGGCCAGATCTATATATATAGTTAACTTATTCTTTACTTTTTCTATTTATTTTGTGTGTGTTTACAATTACAAATTTGGAGACAATTTTGACAAAAGTCGGCTCGTTCCGATTAGAACACGATTCTTCGTTACTGTTGAAAAACGAAAGTGATTGACGACAGCTTCTGTTTATTGGAATAGAGTTACCTTGGCTTTAGGCATAATAAAAAATACGGGAATGATTACCTACCAGCTCATAAGCTGGTACAACACGCTTTAGTAGCAAATATAAACCTGGCGTTGGTTAGTTTTACAATGTCGTTTTTTTACGAGGCTATAATAGCTATAAAAGGCTATAAACAGACGTACTTGGCACCTCGACACCTACGGTCGTACAATAGTCTACATCAGGACAATCTGTAAGATGTGTTTCATCCCAATTTGTTCCCAGGCATGAGTAATCCATAGAATTACAACTGTAACATCTGATGCCTGAAGCTGCAAAAGTTTGATTTTTACTTGGTCTTGTTTGTCAATTGTCGATGACACAAACAACAATTTTGTATAAATTGTATATGTCCGAAGATAGCGTTTTGGCAAATGTAGAAATTATACAACAAATAGCGACTTACAGATTGGCCGTTAAAGAACGACAAGTTTTTTAGTTACATTTTTCAGTTATTTTTAACAATATTTATGTAGTTTAAAAATTATACTTACTGATTGTACCAAATGCCAACCAGAAAAATGCAGGCAAAATAAACTGATGCATGTTTCAAATTGAATCCTTTGTATAAAACTCCTAGGCTTGGTTGGTTAACAGCTGCAAAAAAAACACTTATACCTGCATCTTTTCAAAAGTGAAAACGGCGATTAAATTTTAGTGCAACTTAATTATATCTTGCCAATACAACGGAGTTTAACCCTGTTTTCTGCCAAAAAATAGTCTTGCTTAGGTTGATTCGGACGATTACAATTTAGCTGAGATATTTGGGGATCGCATAATGGCATTCTTTCCTGTCCGTTTAAAAAGATTGTTTGATTGAAAAAGTAAAGAAGCGCCTCGCATGTTGCAAATGTACTGTTTTATGAACATAAGAACCTGAACGAAATGATAAGTTGCTACGTCGATACCATATTTTTATTATGTCATTTTCTGTTTTACGTTTCAGTTGTAGCACAAACATTCTGTGCTTTTTTCCGAAATTTGGCATCTACAGAATTTTGTTTCTGCATAAAGTAATAAACTGTTTTCGATAAAACTTCAGTATATTTAGCTAACTATAACTAACAACAACTAAACCCCGCGTTGTGTCTTCTTTGAACAAATTCAGACTTTACACTCGGATCAGATTAGGCAGTCAGTTTTTATGGTACAGACGAAAAGAAAGTAAAATTAACAACACCAATCTGAAATCGTGTCAAAGGTTTTTATGATGTCATATATGTTAAATGGTTTTAATGTCGGTCTTGAAGTGTTTAAATTTGTTTTCCAAATCCAAGTCATGTTGCGTTGCAAAGAAAATAGTGAGGGTTAACGCTAATATAAGTTTATACAGTGATGTAAAGGCTATAGCACCGTGTTCTCCAAAGTATGGGTCTCCGAAAATTATTTTGGGTCGCCTGTTTTGAGGTAACCGCACTACTTTATAACTTGCTTTGTTGTCTTGATTTTCTACGACTTTATCTGTTGCGTAATAATAACGTCATAATGACTTGTTTTTGACTGGTAAACTTGCTTTATTTGTGACGTACCAAGTTGTTTGGCTGAAAGTGCATCCGAATTTTTTTTGAATTGTTTTCAGTCAATGGAATGTTTAGTGAAAAGAACGAACCATTTCGGTCGAAACTCGCACAGTAATTTTCACAAGAACTAATTTTTTGAAACTCTATCCCCGTTTTACGAAATAAAGCAACTATAATTCTACTTATAAGGGAAAAGTATGGCGGGAAATCTCAAATATACATTTAAGAAGTATTTAAGTAGCGTCAAAAAAAGTTTGGGAAGCACTGCTCTCGCACCAATCCTTGAAAGTCACTATAACGAAAACCATTAACCCAATCCTAATAATTGAGCATCATCGCATGACCAAGCCGCAGTTCTTGAACTATGCAATCCGTTCTCTAGCGCCTCTTGCGTTTTTTCAAATGGCTTTTCACTGAAGAGACTTTATTTATAACATGTTTTTCCTGGGTGTCCGGTTCCTGAAGACAAGCTTAAAGCCCCGACAACTAAAACAAATTAAATTTTTCAGCACACAGGAAAGTATGAGGAGTTTTGATGTGACCTAGTGGGGCATGAGTATGAATGGTCGTGGGTACTTTCCTCGAGCTCCTCTTGTGGTCATTCGTACAGTCAAAAAAGCTACTTCATTATTAGACACAAAATACAGTTTACCTCCCATGTTTAATGTAAAAGTTTTGTTGGATCGCTCTACCACCTTAAACGGTCCGTCATATGACTTTGTCAGTGGTGGACGATGTGTATCTCTCCGAACGAGCACATAGTCACTAGCCGTCAGACTTGGTGGGATTGCTGCTTTTACATTGTCGTGTCTGGACATAGGAGTTGGGAGAAGTTTGTCGACTGCATCCCGTAGGGCAGGTAAAACTTGAGAGGGAGGTGATTCATCATGACAGATAAAATCTCCTCGCACTGCGATTGGAGAGCCATATACGAGCTCTGCTGAAGATGTCTGGAAATCATCCTTGGGGGCAGTTCGAATGCCCAACATGACCCAAGTTAATTCGTCAACCCAGTTTGGTCCGGAAAGGCGAGCCATTAAAGCACTTTTTAAATGCCGGTGAAATCGTTCAAATAATCCGTTTGCTTGAGGATGGAAGCTTGTGGTGAGATAAAATTGTATCCCAAGCAGATGGCTTATTGTCGACCACAACTGGGACGTGAACTGCGGACAACGAGCAGCAGATAGGTGTGCTGGAATTCCAAACCGTGAAATCCAGACCGAAAGGAAAGCTCTGGCACAAGTTAAAGTTAAGGAATCCGTCATGGGAACTGCTTCTGGCCACCTTGTAAACCTATCTACTATATTGTCAGCAGATATCTGTCCTCGAGCTTTAGGTTTGTAACTGCTGTACGATATGATTGCACTTCTTTATAAAGTTGCGCATTCGCTATAGCTTTGTAATCGAAATCCAACATCACCTTTTGTAGACTTGAGACAGTTATCCGGGACAATGCATCAGCGACTTGATTATGTTTCCCTTGGATGTGTCGAACATCAGTGGTGAATTCGGATATTGCTGTAAGGTGGCGTTGTTGGCGCGCTGACCATGGATCAGACACTTTTGCAAACGCAAACGTTAACGGTTTGTGGTCAGTAAAAGCAGTAAAACTGCGCCCTTCAAGGAAGTATCGAAAATGGCGGATTGCCAATTGCAACGACAGTAACTCTCTGTCGAACGCGCTGTACTTTCTTTCTGGTGGTCTGAGATGCCTGCTGAAAAATGCCAATGGCCTCCAGCAACCTCCAATGTTTTGCTCAAGCACAGCACCAACAGCTGACTGTGACGCGTCGACCGTCAAGGCGGTTTGTGCCTGAGGTATAGGGTGGTGAAGTAGCGTTGCGGCAGCAAGTGCCTTTTTAGCGTTGGTAAATGCTGCCAGCATTGTGTTGTTCCAAACCAGGTGTTTTGGTTTGCCAGAAAGTGCTTCATACAATGGCATCATGATTTGCGCTACACCAGGAAGAAATCTGTGATAAAAATTTATCATGCCAGCAAATTCTTGTAAGCCTTTAATAGTGGTAGGTTTGAGAAAGCTTTGAATTGCCTTGACTTTGTCAGGTAAGGGTCTGGCACCAAATCTATCCACGCGATGACCGAGAAAATCGATTTTTGTCAGTCCAAACTTACATTTGGCCAGATTAATGACAAGTTCATGGTCAGCTAATTGTTTAAAAAGCTGCTAAAGATGATTGTGATGTTTGTTAGCTGACTTACTTGCAACCAATATGTCATCAAGGTAAACAAACACGAATTTTAAAGACTGACAAACTGTATCCATCATTCTTTGAAACGCTTGAGCTGCAATTTTAAGTCCAAAGGGCATACGCAGAAACTCAAAAGCGGCGTTACGACAGCCGTTTTGGAAATGTCTGCTGGCGCAACGGGTACCTGGTGATATCCTCGAACCAGATCGATTTTAGAAAAAATCTTAGCCTCTGCCAGTCGTGCTGTAAAATCCTGGATATGTGGGATCGAGTAGCGGTCGGGTCGTGTTGCTTCTTTTTTCACGGGGTTCGAACCCAGGACACTCCCGGGGACGAATCCCGATCAAGGTTTTTTATGTCTGTATATGGGTCAAGAGCGCCAGACCATTGTTGCTGCATTAAGGCGTCTGTAATCGCCACAGGGGCGCCATCCACCTGATGTTTTGGGAACCATATGAAGTGGAGACGACCATGGACTGGATGAACGGCGGACTATTCCCAACTCCATCATTTTACTGAATTCTGCCTTTGCAATGGCTAGTTTTTCGGGTGGAAGTCGTCTTGCCCGAGAGTGCACTGGTAGGCCGCTTGTGGGAATGTGATGTTCCACACCATGTTTTGGCATTACTGCAGAAAAATGTGGCGTTGTTATGTCATAACTTGATTGTGCGTTGCTAATTGCGTTTAGGCGAGGTGCTGCTTGGTTTGTCTTGCCTATGGTCATGCTAGTTAACGACTGAGCATGTACCAGACATTGCCGTTTAACATCAACAAGTAAACCGTGCGCTCGAAGAAAATCGTCTCCGAGTAATGGTCTCGATACGTCGGCGAGTATAAACTTCCATTGAAACTTGCCGGAAGGAATATCAAGAGAAATTAACTTGGAACCGTAGGTTGTTATGTTGCTGCCGTTAGCTGCTGTGAGATTTTGTCCCTTGTGGTTCATTCTCCTTTCATAGCCAGAAGGCGGAAAGACACTGATTTCAGCACCAGTGTCCACGAGAAAGTTGCAACCAGAGGCTCGATCCCACACGAAAAATAAATTGTGTGATTTGCCGGTTGTCCCATTCATTGTGGAAAACCGGCCTTGGCGTTTCTCTGTTGTGCAGCACATGGTGGACGACATTGTCGTGCATCCTGTTTGAAACGCCGGTGGTAAAAACAATATTGACTACTGTCGTTGCTGTTGAAAGGTGTTGTAGATTTAGCTTGCCTCTGCTTTCTTAATTTGGCAATGGTGTAGTCTGTGTTGCTCGTCCGAGCAAGCCTCAACTTATCCGCCTGTTTTGCCAAATCGCGAGGGTTTTCCAAATCTTTTTGAACGAGGACGAAACAAAACAAATGTTGGAATAGAAAGCAAGACTGGTGTTTTCCCATTAGGGCTAGCATTTCGTCCATAAGTTCGGACGGTTTTCTGTCACCGAGAGGTGCCATGTTCAGTAAGCGTGCTGCTCTTTCTTGATTTGATAAATCAAAGGAATCCAGCAGTCTTTGTTTAATTGATGCGAGCTTGTTTTCTGCTGGAGGATCTTCCAATAAATCGATTATACGCTTTGCTGTATCTTGATCAAGTGCGGACACTACATAATAAAACTTTGTTTGGTCTGCAACTATGTTTTTTAATGCAAATTGTGCCTCAATTTGTTGGAACCAAACACGTGGTTCTGCTGACCAGAAAGTCGGAAGTTTGATCGCAACTGCATGCTGGGTTTCTCCGTCGGTTGACATGCTTGTTTAATGAACTCCAGAAAAGTCGTTTCTGGATTTGGGGTCACCAAATGTAGCGTCCGTTTATTTCAATCGCAAATAATAGAATGACGCGTCAAACCAAACGCATAGCAAACGTGCGCACCAAACGAAAAAGGCAAAACACACGCACAATAGGAAAAAGGCAAACGTCACGCTTCGTAAGAAATAAATAAGCGACAGGGGTCGCTACAAGATTAACTTATGCTAATATAGGCCACAAAAACACGTTAACCTGAATATATCCTGGTGTGAGAAAAGGTTGAGCATAGGGCCCAAAATGCTGAAGCACATCACCCACTAACCCTTCATCAAACACCACAGGCACACTGGGACCGTTGTCATCAGGCCAAGAGTAAACACCAGATTCGACAGGAAACACTTTGTAGAGTGAATACAAGTTGCCTTTGTCTCCGAACTTGTCAAAAAGTCTGTTCCCTTGTAACAATCCAATATTTTCGACAATATGTTTTCCCTATTTTAAGTGGCCCTCACAACAAGCAAATTCTCACGATCTTGCCATCAGCAATATTTTATGTGTATGTATACAATGCACTCGCATTTGTCAAATTTCGTAATTCACAAGATTGGTGGTCCAATGATTAGAGTGAGCAATGTGGTCAATCAAACATGGCACCTATTGTTCCAGTAAAAGAAACAGAAAGACATCTAAGCATTCATTACAGCAAAGGCGGTAATTAAATACGTACAGAAACATCCTCCAATTTATTGAAAAGCGAACCAAACTAATGTGAGGTTTTTGAAAAGTTTTTGGTTCCATGACATTCATCTCAACGATTTAACAACATGGGAGTTGTTTCAATCTTCTGCTTATTGACGCTCCATTCTGGTTTGTATAAAAACAAGACATAACCGAAATATAAAGGTATTGGCATGGCCTGCTGTTATTTCTAGTTGAAACAAAGCAAGTCGTTTAAGGACGACTAAAAACATAGCTAACGTTTGGTTTAGGACACAGTACAGAGGTCGTATTACGATTCCAAACGGCAATGAGAAAAATCACTTGCTGTTCCAAATCCAAAACATTTAAAGGTGAATTGCGTATTGCGAACAAAACAAACAAACTGTGATTTTTACAATTTTAAGACGGTCTCTGTCCGACTGACAAAAAACAAACAAAAATGACGGCATTATAAAACTTGTACTCAACAACATAATATTATATAATTATAAAGTTGTTTGTTTTAATGGTGAAATTGTTGCAAGTAATGTAGCCATGTTTTCACAGGCGTAAAGTAATTTTTATGCTATTCATAAAATATACGTCCTCATGTATAGTGGTTTATTAATATCCAAACGCTAAATTTTATGTCTTTTGTCAACAGCGTAAATGCGAAACAATGCACTCTCCAGCAAACCTGATAAAATTAAAATCACACCACTCAATTTTGACTAACAATTGAGTTTTATTCGGTTTATGTTGTCAGAATTATTTAACGATAAAACAACATAAAGGTCGTTTCTATCATCAACTTATCGACGCTCCAACCTATTCCTGTTCCAACTCCACTGAACGCCATCGCAGCGAAATCACCACAGTGTTTCACGTTGATGTTGTGTCCAGTTGATCCAATGCAAGCCTTTTCACAAGTTTCGAAATTGTTACTAATTTTCACTCCGGGACAAAGAGCGAATGCTCCTCCCTCATTCCCTCGCAAAGCTCTAAACTACAAACAAAATGAATAAAGATTAAAGTTTTACTCCGTTATTAGATTTTAAAAGATAACGAGTCAGCCAATAGATGTCAAGTAATATTTCAAAATCCATACCCATTATAGCGATGAAATTGATCATGTATTTACCTGAATGTATCCTGGTGTAAGATAAGGTTGAGAATTGGGTCCAAAATGCTGAAGCACATCACCCACCGACCCTTCATCAAACACCACAGGTACACTGGGACCGTTGTCGTCAGGCCGAGAGTAAACGCCAGATTCGACAGGAAACACTTTGTAGAGTGAATACAAGTTGCCTTTGTCTCCGAACTTGTCAAAAAGTCTGTTCTCAGTTCGATATCGAAGGTAGGAAGACTTTCTCCAATCCTTCAGTGGCGTCTCGTTAGGAACCTACATTGATTTTACATTTTTAAATCAAAATACCCTCAACAACATGACCTAGCAGTTTTTAAATTTGCACGTTATGTTGGCTATATAGTTTTCGAATTTTAAGTGCTTCATATCTAAGGTTTTTTTTAACAGCAAACGACGACAAAATGCTTTATGATCAAGTGACAAATCCCACCTGCCAAATCATCAAATCTCCGGCGTCGATATCGAAGTAACCTGGGTTTTTGTAATCGTCGCTGGTCGCCGACACCACGTTACCGAAGGTGTTCATATTCGCCCAAGTGTTTTCACCCTTGGGTAAAAGTGGCGAGTTTCCCTGCTGGCTGGACCACCGGTCACCCTGGGTGCAGTATCCGTTCTCCTCGATGTTGTTTTCATGGATGCTGGCGATCAGTGTCCAACCTCCCTTGTTAGTGATCATGTCGCAGTATGCGAGGTAAGGAATTCCGCTTGAATCGTGCAAAGTGTAGACGCCACTCACCGGTCGCTCGGTGGCGTTGTTGAGCAGCTCCAGACATGACGAATGTGCATCTGTTGACAAAAAGGAACATGCATTTGCATATATTCTTATTTGTAATATTTTTTGTCTAAAAGTTTTTTGTACTTGTTAGATTTACACGAACTCTGTACCTGTTAGATTAACTTGATTATTTGCATCAAGCAAATGCGGTATTCAAACAATCATATACCTGTGAATGGAACTTTTCCACAGAGCACAGTCAATGTAAGCAGGATAAATGGTAGAATATTCATGTTCAATTGCGCGAACTAAACAATAATAATGTGTTTACAACTTTGTGAAAAAGGTCTAATTTGCTGATGTTGAAGGTAAAAGTTGCTGTTCTAATCTGTCTACGCGATGCTGTCACTAACACAAGAAACATATTTAGAAAGCAGGGACAAAACCATTCCTCTTGCAACCTGTAAGTAAGGTAATGTCACAAATATATTTTGAGCTATTCTGTCACAATAAATTTCTACTGAGCTGTATCACGCTCTCTTGTTTAAACCACTTACTTATAACTTTCATGTAATACAGATGTTATCTTTCCCAACATTGAACTTTTCTTCTCACTTGAATGTACTAGTTAGAAGAAAGTTCTCGCTCTGACGCAACTATTGCTAACACTTGCACCTAATAATAGCGAAGGCATTCGAGGAGTGTAGAAGCAACGATGTGTACACGGTCGCTCTCTATTTATTCAACACTTTATAGAAGTCTATACACCTGTTGTTTTTTTAGTATACGAAGTTGCTTTAATGGTTTGCAACGTCATACGAGATTAACATTTGGTTTGATGTAGGTCCTACCTTTTCGACACATTTATGTGCCGGAAGTTGGAAAGAAATGGATGAATTTGGGACAAAAGAATTATTTTAAATGTTGGCAGTGCAAACAATAAACTATTAAAATATTTTCTTTGTACTTGGTTGGAGTTTTTTGATGAAAATGTTTTTTGGCCTCTTTGTGACCACTCCAACATGTTTTTCAGTATAATAATCACATGTTGAAGGACTGAAACTTTGAAACAATTCCCAACAGTTGTTTTTTGCATTTCCTAATTTAACTACAACTCTCCTGGTTGTCTGCAACTAACGCTGATTTACTTGCACAAAAATGTCGTAAAAATAAGCCATGGTAGCTTATAATATTACAAATAGATTTGTTACTCTAATGTTAAGCGCATAGTTTACAAAATTGAGATGCGAAATCCAATCTCCAAAACAACAGCACAAACTAATTTTATTTATATGTAAACAATACAGGTCAAATACATTCACTTAACCTGTGAACGACTTCTGTTCCGTTGACCCATTAATTGCATGGTTGTAGGACTTTGAGTAAAATAGGAAAGATTTCCATAATTTCCATTGGCCACTATGAGAATAAATTAGAGTGTAAATAGTGAACAAACTTCCGTAAGAATATTTGTTGTTGACAACAGTCTTGGTCCGGCCCTTAAACCAGTTTTTATCTGCTTTCAAAACACAAACAAGTATCCGGGTTTCGTCAAAACAGGAAGACTTCCCAGTCGGAAGACTTCTCAGTGCGCACGTTTGCATCTAATAATAGAAAGTATGTTCAATATTTGTTGAAACGATAAGTGTGCACGCTGCCACCAACTGTTTACCCAACACTTAAAACTTATAAGTCGATAGGCTTACTGTTTAATCATACACGAAGTTCAGAAGTTCATCGCAGCACGTTGTCAGTGGATAAACAGTATTATATGGACAATTCCTGTTTATCTGACACGGCAAGTTGGATCTGTGTTTCGCAGTTGATTTACACGATTTATTAAAGAGCTCATACAATTTACCACTTGAGGATGGGATATGTTGTTAAATGCAAAAAAAATGTCGACTGCTTATTAATATAATCATCCAAACAAAATAAAGCGAATCCTCACTAAACGTTTTTATACAAGAAGAATTAGGAGTAATTAATAAACTGAATGAAACAGGACATCATTTTTGCGGGAAAAAACCTACCCTAAACTTGACGTTGCCAATTGTTTCTATTAATGTTGTTTCTGTGATTGTTTAAAAGTCTACATTCTAGTTTTGTACGCATTACAAAAGACGTGTCAGGTACCATCAGGCGAAATGACGGGTGTTTAATTTTATTATACCCAATCGTTTATTTTGAACCAACGACAATCTATTTTTAACATGTGGAATACGAATCTCTTGATTTACAGAAATATTTTAAACAACAATGGAGAAAATCAGATTCAGGAAAAATTCAAGCTGGAACGATTCATAATCAACTAAATTTCATAAATTAATCAACTAAATTCCATAATTCAATAAGCTTTTTCATTAATTATTCTTGATTAACTACGAATAATCATAAATTAAAAAATTAAATTAGTTGCTTATTTTACATAACTGATCTTAACGATGCAACAACATAAAAGTTGTTTCAATCATCAGCTTATCCATCCTTCTCCTGTTCCAACTCCGCTGAAAGCCAATGCAGCAAAATCACCACAAAACCTTACATCAACTTTCTCCAATTATTCAGTGGCGTCTCGTTTGGAACCTTGAAAATACAATTTTTACTTTTTTAAATCAAAATATATCTCAGATAACTGAAACTTCGCAGCAGTTTTTATTTTGACTTGTTAGGTTGGATATATAGCTTTACATTTTACAAGTGTTTTACGTGTAAGGTATTTGCAATCGACCAACAACAACAAAATCACTGCTTTATGATAAAGTAACAAATCCACCTGCCAAATCATCAAATCTCCGGCGTCGATGTCGAAGTAACCTGGGTTTTTGTAATCGTCGCTGGTCGCCGACACCACGTTACCGAAGGTGTTCATATTCGCCCAAGTGTTTTCACCCTTAGGTAAAAGTGGGGAATTTCCCTGTTGACTGGACCACCGGTCACCCTGGGTGCAGTGTCCGTTCTCCTCAATGTTGTTCTCATGGATGGTGGCGATCAGCGTCCAACCTCCCTTGTTAGTGATCATGTCGCAGTATGCAAGGTAAGGAATCCCGTTTGAATCGTGCAAAGTGTAGACGCCACTCATCTGTCGCACGGTGGCGTTGTTGAATAGTTCCAGACATGACGATTGTGCCTCTGTTTAAACATAGATCAGAAATAAAATATCATATCACATTAACCACTTTTTTTATGACTCCACAAAAGTCAGCTACATTTTTTAACATATTGAAATCAATTGAGAATATTATTTTCACAAAGGTTCGTAAACTACTTAGGTGGTGCAGATTGGTTTTTACATAATTCTACCTGAGAAAACAGCTTTTCCGCACAGCACAGTTAATGTCAGCAGCAAAACTATAACCTTATTCATTTCTTTCGTTGATGTTTTTGTCTACAACGAACAAATTACAGTGTTGTTACAAATGTGTTATTATTTGTTTCAAGGTAATTTGCCTGATGCATTTGCCTCACATAGAAATCTTATCTTACTTCTCTCTGTACTTCGGTTCTCTAATGATGTCGCTGATCGTATGAGCCCATTATATACTGTTCGGAGAAGAAGATATAGGTAGAAAGCAAAAATTTTATGGCAGGGGCATCTATCAGAATTGAATCGGATATCTCGATCAAACCTGTTGTTTCATTTGGGTTAAATCAAATCCCATATAATCTAATGGGTAGTTGAGCTTTTCTGTAACAATCACAAAGTTGTGAATAGATGTATGTGAAAAAATACAAAGAGCTCGTTGTGTTTACGACAAAGAGGTGCTGTTGCTCCCTTTAATCCACCCCCACATTTAAACCTATGACAATCCCTTTTGCAAACGCAGATGGTTTTGTTCTCACCAACTGACCGTTCAGAATAAAACTGACTGGTCTGTGTGTGCTTTGTCATCTTTGCAGTCATGTGGTGATAATTATATCATGTGCATTTATTTAAACATATGTTGTTCATATTGATAGCCTCTGTTTCCCCATTATTAGTCGACAAACATGTTTTGTGCGTAGTTTCCGCACCTTTTTGCACAACGTTTATGTAAAACGCATTGCATACGAATTCTGTTTATTTGACAAACTAAAGGAGTAAGATTCACACCTTTAATTTTTGTGTGATGTTCTTGGCGCTACAATCTTTACAACAAATGCGACACTACATAAGAACCTTGTGTAATTAAATGGTTATTGGGTCAGTTATTCCCCTAACTGCTCTTTACTTTTTTGCCACCCACGACCGCAGCACAGATGGCTTCGTCCCCACCAACTTACAGTTTACATTCACCCTACATAGTCCATAATGTTTCCTACACATCGAACTAAAAATTTTAATCGAATTCTCGTGTACATAAAACAAATGTTACTCAACACTCCCCATCTGCACAAACACTATTTTAGAGATCCATAAAATGTAATGTAATAATTTTCAATCGATATGTGTGTTTTACGAGTTAGTTGCGATTGGAAGGACAAATTATGTTTGTTTTGAATGTTAAGTTACACTCCAGCCTATTTTGTTTTCTAGTGGATTAGGAAAATTTGGATCTTAATGCTTTTTGTCAAAATAATTTAAACCGAAACCAGGGTTAAAAAAATTAAGAAATGTAATGCACCTAACATACTCAGCCGTTTAAAAATTCCAGTTAAAATTGTATTTCTGTTTGGAAGACCATAAAGACCACAAAGAAGACGAAAATAGCCCATGATTGTAAAACGCGAACCAGTATCGAATAAAGTTACTTGTCTTATGTTAATTTATCAAGTACATAAGTTCTGTAAATCACAAAATCCACAAGGAACCTTGAATTAGTGCCATTAAAATAAGTCGATTAGTGCAGTGCTTCCTAACCTTTTCCAGCTCGCGGCCCATTTAAAAAAAAATTTTTTTTCGGCGGACCACCGTTTAATATTGCGACAAAACCACAATGGAAAAGAACTAAAATTAACAGAAAAATAATAACCGCACAAACAATACTTCTGTTAATGTGAAGCCTGAGCTTGCTGATTTGATATGATTTATGAGATCACTACTACTTTCTGGGAAATAAACTGTGTAACTTTTTTTAACTTCTAAGTTATATTGGTATGTTAATAGTTTGAAAAGCTTCACGGCCCACCAGAAAGTACGTCGCGGATCACCAGTGGGCCGCGGCCCACCGGTTGGGAAGCGCTGGATTAGTGAATGATGGCCATTAAGTTTACATAGACTAATGTACACGGTAAAGCTGTAAAATGTCTTGGATATGGAACTGTCCGCCGGTAAGAACCATGACATCTGGGTTGACAAACAGGACCTCCATGGATTGCCAAACAGCGAAGTATTTTAAGATTATCACTAAGCATCTCATTGTCAGCAGAATGTATAGGGTAGAAACCGAAAATGTTAAAATTCGCTTTTGACTTGAAAATAATGAAAATATGTATCTAATTTTATAGTCAATGTTTTTTTTTTCCAAAGAATAATATAAAAATTTAATAAATGTAATAAATGTAATACAAACACTTTAAAAGGGCAACAAGAATGCATTCGATCAATTTTGATTTTTACTCAAAAGTGTTTTCTTTTTTTCAGTGCAGTTGCAATTCGTAAAACGAATAAAAGTGTCTTACAGTGTCTGAATAAAAGTGTCTGATAAAAAGTGCCTTACTACTGTAGTTTGTCAAATAAACAGAATTCGTGTGGAAAGCATTTTGAAAACGTTGTGCAAGAAGGTGCAGAAAATTTGAACAAAACGTGTTTGTCGACTAATAATGGGTAAACAAAGGCTATCAATATGAACAACACATGTTCAAATAAACGCACATGATATAAATATACCACATGAGCGCAAAGATGACAAAGCACACACAGACCAGTCAGTTTTATTCTGAACCGTCAGTTGGTGAGAACAAAATCATCTGTGTTTGCCAAAGGGATTGCCATAGGTGCCAATTGGAGGGTGAATTGAAAGGAACAATAGCACCCCCTTTATCGTAAACACAAACAGCCATTTCTATTTTTTCACATACACCCGTACACAATTTTGTGATCGCTTCAGAAATGCTCACCTACACTTTAGATTTTATGGGATTCGATGCAAACCAAATAAAACAACAGGTTTGATCGAGATATTTCCGACGCAATTCTAGTAGATGTCCCCCACGATACAATTTGAGCTTTCTCCCAATTTCTTCTTGTCCGAACAGTATATAATGGGCTCATACGATCAGCGACATCATTAGAGAACCTAGGTACAGAGAGAAGTAAGATAAGATTTCTATGTGAGGCAAATACATCAGGAAAATCACCTTGAAGCAAATAGTAACACATTTGTGACATAATTGTAATTTGTTCGTTGTAGACAAAAACATCAACGAAAGAAATGAATAAGGTTATAGTTTTGCTGCTGACATTAACTGTACTGTGCGGAAAACCTCTTTTCGCAGGTAGAATAATGTTAAATAAATTGCACCAACCTAAGTAGTTTACGAACCTTTGTCAAAATAATGCTCTCAATTTATATTAAAATATGCCTCAGACTTTTGGGTCGTCATAAAAAGTTGTTACTGTGACATTATGTTCTATTTCTGGATTATGATTGGGTTTTATGAACAGGGGCACAATCGTCATGTTTGGAACTGCTCAACAACGCCACCGAGCGACCGATGAGTGGCGTCTACACTTTGTACGATTCAAACGGAGTTCCATACCTCGCATACTGCGACATGATAACTAACATGGGAGGTTGGACGCTGATCGCCAGCATACATGAGAACAACATCGAGGAGAACGGATACTGCACCCAGGGTGACCGGTGGTCCAGCCAGCAGGAAAACTCCCCACTTTTACCACAGGGTGAAAACACTTGGGCGAATATGAACACCTTCGGTAACGTGGTGTCGGCGACCAGCGACGATTACAAAAACCCAGGTTACTTCGACATCGACGCCGGAGATTTAATGATTTGGCAGGTAGGATTTGTTACTTTGTTTTGAACTGGGGTGTTTGTAATTGTTTTCTGTTTGCCTTTGTTTCAATTGTGACATGAAAATCATTGTATTTTGAAGGTTCCTAACGAGACACCATTGAATAATTGGCGAAAGTCTTCCTACCTTTGATATCGAACTGAGAACAGATTTCTCGACGCGTTCGGAGACAAGGGCAACTTGTATTCACTCTACAAAGTGTTTCCTGTCGAATCTGGTGTTTACTCTTGGCCTGTTGACAACGGTCCCAGTGTGCCTGTGGTGTTTGATGAAGGGTCGGTGGGTGATGTGGTTCACCATTTTGGACCGAATGCTCAACCTTATCTCACGCCAGGATACATTCAGGTAAATATTTGATCAGTTTCATCACTATATTGAGCATGGTTAAAAAATATTGCTTGACAACTTCAAGGATCCCTAGGTCTAAGTGATTGTTTTTCACAATCTAAAAAACAGAGATAAAGCTTAATCCTTATTCTTTTTATTCGTAGTTTAGAGTCCTAAGAGGTAACGGAATAGCAACATGTGCTTTGTGTCCCGGTGTCAAAGTCAGTAATGATTTTGGGGAAGCTGAAACCGCTTGTATTGGATCAACTGGATACACCTCCAACCCAAAACACTGTGGTGATTTCGCTGCGATGGCTGTTAATGGAGTTGGGACAGGAATAGAATGGAGCGTCGATAAGCTGATGATTGAAACAACCTTTATGTTGTTTTATCGCTAAATTAATGTCAATTACGAATAGAAATGCAGTGGGTTTGTTGTATTTTAATCAGCATTCCTGGGGAATGTATTATGCAGTGATTCGCACAATGCACAGTAAACATCAAATTGATATTCCACAATTTCATACAAGTCAATTTTATGGATAGCTTGTTGGTGACTTTTAATCTGGTTACGCATAACATGAAAATTCCAATATTAATTCAGAGACTTGTATCATTGAATTTGGAGAGGTCGTTGATTGCATGTTTATTAAGGGCATCAGTTATACTATATTTAATAGAAAGTGTAGTAAAAAACACAGTCACGCTACGTCCCGTAGCGAATGTCAACAGCTTTAATCATCATTCTTAAACAGCGTGTTTTAAATAACACCAGGTCATAACAACGTGGTTATATTACGGAGGCGGCTTGTAAACTAAACAAACTAGGACGAGGCGTCGATCAGCGGAAGATCATTACATACTTTTGTTGTTTTATCTTTAAGACCAGTGATATGTAACTAAAAACCTTCCAAAAGCCCAATAGGTGATTTGATTGGCATGTCAATAAACGTTCTGTTGATTTTGATTACTATATTAGTACACATCAATCAACGCTTCAGTTGTTTTTTATATATGCTTTACCAATAAAACAAACTGTACAGTGCATGTTACTGCACCCAGGGTGACCGGTGGTCCAGCCAGCAGGGAAACTCCCCACCTTTACCCAGAGGTAAAAACATTGGGGAGTAGTTAGATAAAACAGCAGACGTTTTTTATTTTAGCATGTTATACAATTTCCGCCACATCTGTGAAAATAAATAAGATATTTGTCGTTATAAGCATCACAGAAAAAAAATATAAGTAGTAAAATGGTAAAGCAAAGTTTTTATCACTTCCGTAAAGAATGACTTCCCCTGTCATTCAGTTTTGATTTGATCCTAATTCTTATTGCACAAAATCGTTTATTGTGGATTTGTTTTTTATCACAAGAGTTTTATTAAAACTTGTTGGAAAGGTTATGATAAGGTGAAATCATTTCATGAAAGGAGAGGAGCAGGTGATGAACATTAGGTTATATATGGTATCTAATATAGTACTTAAATTAAGTGCACATAATTTTTATTAGGTTTAAAATTTCTTTTGTGCAATAACTTTACATATGCTTCAAGAAACTGAAAGGAACTGTGTTTTTTAGAACAGCAAACTATTGATTTGATAGCAATTACCCCACTATGCCAAATTTTACCATGCATGTGCTGAGCTCAGCACACCAAGCAAATTTGCATGGCATTTAGTGCAAGCACCTATTACTAGAGCAATTGACCACCATGCAGTTCCAAATTTGGTGTAAACTGGACACTGTTTACATAATTATTGGTTGTCTGTGCCAATCAAAGTCTTAATCAAAAATACAAAGTAACTTGTAACAGTTGTTTTTGTTGTGAAACTGTTGATATAGTTTTTTATCAAACAGAATGACCTTGTAGGTCAAAATGACAAAAAACAATGTGCTTTAAAACAAAAACTGATAGCTACAGTAAAGCATATATGAAAATTTATACTTTATAATCGCAATTTATCATTGTTTTTTATGAAATCTCAAAATTATCAATTTCCCAACTTGTTAAGAATTACCGCAATTCCATAAATGAACCAAAAGATCCTCTTATTAGCAACGACTTCTGTTTAACAGGCAACAATTGCAGTTTTTGCAGAAACGCCTAATGATTTTAGTTAATCTTTTGCTACTTCTCCTTAAGTTTCTTTTAATATTCTGGTCCACTTGTTAGTCAACAATATTATTTTAATTCAAGTCAAGTCAAGTCAAATTTATTTGCATTGTCACTATATCCAATTGTCATTGATGTACAGTTTTATAAAAACAGCAAGGACACCGAAAAAAAACCGTTGGTTATCGAGTCAAGTGTCCCGTTATTTGAATGATGCTTGAAGTTTTGTGGGTGTGTTCTGCCGTAGGATCGCAACCGACCGCACGAACCTGGCGGGGTACGTCCGGTTACATAAGACGGTGGTTGAACCCGCGGGTTCTGCTGGCCAAATGAAACCCGCCTAAACGGAAACACCAGCGCGGTTCCTCGGCACGTTTCCTGTGATCCCGTAATAGGCAGACCCGGGTGTCCCGAGGACAGTTCGTTGCGATGGAAGTTGGTTGAAAAGTGGCCGTCGCTCATCTCCTCTGCTTTCCTAGCTTTCGTAAGATCGATGGCGGGGATCTCAGATGTTGATCGATGCGAAAGTAGAAGGTGATGACTGTTCTCGTCCCGGTTGGCAGATCTGAAAAAGTCAAATCCTACGGCAGTACTTTGCTCATTTTATGTGTGACTACTTAATTAGGTCATGTGTATGATTGACAAAGCAAACATTAAAAATAAACGCTAACAATAAAAACACACTGAGATAAAACTATAGGAAGGGAATGGGAAACGAAAAATTTGAATATGTGGAAAAGAAAACAAGGCTGTGAATATATTGTTCTGGTGGGATTGGGAGCCTGGACTTCGAGGTGTATTAGTTGGAGATTGGTGGTATTGCATCAGAAGATGCGAACGGTATTTTTTTTACAAAGGAGGAGCGTGAGAGCGACTTTGTGACGTGTGGTATTTCTTCCCATACTTTTGGGCCTCGATAGCAAATTGACCTTGAGCCTATCGTGGTGCTTACACAGGGATGAAAGTAATTCTGGCTGTCAGCCCTTCTGGTGTTGTGACAATGAACTGACGAAATAGGTGTAAACAGGGTATTGTATGTGAAAGGTAGTGCACCAGAATGAAACGCGTGCAACAGTTTGGCTAACTCTAGTTTATAAATATCTCTAATTTTCAGAAGGTGCATATGGTAATATATGGGGATGGCGCGACATCGGTAGGTGCTGCGAGTGATGGCTCGCAGGATTTTGGTGTGTTTAATGTTAAGGTTTTGTAGTGACGCTGTGCAGGCACTGCCCCAAGCGGCGATGGCATATTGCAGATGGGAGTATGCAAATGAGTAATAAATTATTCGGAGAGACTTTTCTCAAAGGTAATCGCGCAGCTTATACACAATACCGCAAGCTTGAGTCAATTTTCTTTCCACATGCGTTATATGGTGTTTCCAGTTTAACTGATCGTCAATACATACTCCAAGGTATTTTGTTTTCGTCGATCGCTTTATTTGTTACGATCCTATGAAAATGGAAAACTTGTCAAAAAGAGAGTGCTTGGAAGGACGAAACAGTAGGTAAGTTGTTTTACTGGTGTTAAGCGATAATTTGTTATATCTCATCCAATTATCCACTTGCGTGAGTTCCTTATTTACGTTTTCCTGCAGATCAATCAACGAATCTGATGACATGCATAGGCACGTGTCATCTGCGAACAATTTGGTAGTGAAATGGGATGCATTTGGGAGGTCATTTATATAAAGGGAAAAGAGAAGAGGAGCCAAGGATGAACCTTGAGGACAACCGCACGTTACGTTTTGAAATTGCGATGTTACATTTGATATGCGTGTGCATTGCCTGCGGTTACTTAAGTAGCTACAGAGTAATTGTAAGGGGCTTCCCCGTATTCGATACAGGTGCTCCAACTTCCACAACAAAATTCAATAAAATACAGATCAATGAATTAAAAAATGGGAAAATCCATCTGTATGACAATTCAAACCCCAGTTTATTTGCCAAGCAAGTGCTTTTTTACTAAAAATGTTTGATGTATCTCCGTATTTTTATGATCGACATTTTTCGCGCACATTATGCAAAAAAAGTTCAGATGCCCATACATACAAATGTACATAAGAACGTGAGAAATTTATTTGTAAACATTTGTACTTTTAAGTTGTTTTTTGTTGAATTGTAAAAGCGTACCCGTTTTCAAAGTCTTTTCCGTTTTTCTCAAACGTAATTTCTTTGAACGAAAATTGATCAGTAAGCGTTTAAAGTTTTGTGTTACTGTCCGCACAAATTAGGTTTATGTCTTTCGTGTAGGGGTCTGATATGCGTCGCTCAATAGTGTGTTATCCGTTGTGCGTCCGTTAACGTCGTAAAAAAAACATGTCTTGACTAAATTATACAAAATAGCTTTTATAACGCTGTGTTGTGGCGCGAATAAGAAACAAGAATTTTTTTGGGAAGCAGGAAAAATATGAACCTAACGAAACAAGTAATTAGAATACGAAAATGCCTATTTGCCAAATGATGGACAAGCAAATAAATATTTTTCTGTTTTTATTTGTTTCGTTTGAACAACTACTGTGCTCTTAACGATAAAACAACATAAAGGTTGTTTCAATCACCAGCTTATCTACGCTCCATTCTGTTCCCGATCCGTAACCGTGACAAGCCATCCCGGCAAAATCACCACAATGGCATGATGACCAGCTGGTGTACCCACTTGATCCAATGCAAGCGGTTTCAGCAGAGATAAAATCATCGCTAAGTTTTACTCCAGGACAAAGAGCAAATGCACCTTCTTGGGATAACTGTTTCAAAGTTCTAAACTGTAAATAAGGTGATTTTATTTTTGTAATTTTATTTTCGAATTTTAGGCATTTGAATGGAAACCGATTATTTACTTGAATATATCCTGGTGTAAGATAAGGTTGAGCATTCGGCCCAAAATGCTGAAGCACATCATCCACCGACCCTTTTAAACACCACAGGTACACTGGGGCCATTGTCTTCAGGTCCAATGTAAATACCAGATTCGACAGGAAACACTTTGTAGAGGGAATACAAGTTGCCCTCGTCTCCGAACGCGTCGAGAAATCTGTTCTCAGTTCGATATCGAAGGTAGGAAGTCTTTCTCCAATTATTCATTGGTGTCTCGTTAGGAACCTTCAAAATATAATGATTCTATTTGTTTAAACCAAAATAACTCGCCAACATAACCTAGCAGTTTGTAAATTGTTAAGTTGGCTATATAGTTTTTGAATTTTAAGTGCTTCATATCTATGTTCATTCAAATAGGCAAACGACGACTAAATCAAAGCTTTAGAATGTAACAAATCCGACCTGCCACATCATTAAATCTACTGCGTCGATGTCGAAGTAACCTGGGTTTTTGTAATCGTCGCTGGTCGCCGACACCACGTTACCGAAGGTGTTCATATTCGCCCAAGTGTTTTCACCCTTGGGTAAAAGTGGCGAGTTTCCCTGCTGGCTGGACCACCGGTCACCCTGGGTGCAGTGTCCGTTCTCCTGGATGTTGTTCTCATGGATGCTGGCGATCAGCGTCCAACCGCCCATGTTAGTGATCATGTCGCAGTATGCAAGGTAAGGAACTCCGTTTGAATCGTGCAAAGTGTAGACGCCACTCATCGGTCGCACGGTGGCGTAGTTGAGCAGTTCCAGACATGACGATTGTGCCTCTGTTTAAACATAGATCGGAAATAAAATATAATATCACATTATCCACTTTTTTTAAGACTCCACAAAAGTCAGCTACATTTTTCAACATGTTGAAATAAGTTGAGAATATTATTTTCACAAAGGTTAGTAAACTACTTAGGTGGTGCAGGTTGTTTTTTACATTATTCTACCTGAGAAAACAGCTTTTCCGCACAGCACAGTTAATGTCAGCAGCAAAACTATAACCTTATTCATTTCTTTCGTTGATGTTTTTGTCTACAACGAACAAATTACAGTCTTGTTAAATGTGTTATTATTTGTTTCAAGGTAATTTGCCTGATACATTTGCCTCACATAGAAATCTTATCTTACTTCTCTCTGTACTTCGGTTCTCTAATGATGTGGCTGATCGCATTTGCCCATTATATACTGTTCGGACAAGAAGAAATTGGGAGAAAGCACAAATTGTATCGTGGGGGACATCTACTAGAATTGCGTCGGAGATATCTCGATCAAACCTGTTGTTTTATTTGGGTTATTTCAAATCCCATATAATCTAATGTGTAGTTGAGCTTTTCTGTAACAATCAAAAAGTTGTGAATGGATGGATGTGAAAAAATACAAAGAGCTCGTTGTGTTTACGATAAAGGGGTGCTGTTGCTCCCTTTAATTCACCCCCGATTTGCACATAGGACAATCCATTTGGCAAACGCAGATGATTTTGTTCTCACAAACTGACGGTTCAGAATAAAACTGACTGATGGTCTGTGTGTGCTTAGTCATCGTTGCGCCCCTTTTGTGATAAATATATCATGGGCGGGCGTTTATTTAAACATGTGTTGTTCATATTGATAGCATCTATTTACCCATTATTAGTCGACAAACATGTTTTATCCAACTTTCTGCACATCTTTTCACAATGTTTTAAAATCGCATTGCATACACTTCTGTTTGTTTGACATACTAAAGTAGCTAAATTTATTGTTTTACGATTCCAGACTTTCCAGACTTTTTCGACAGCTTTGGAGCTATAACTCCTTTCTGGAAAAGAAAAAAGGAAAACTGAAAAAAAGGAAAACACTTTTGAGTAAAAATCAAAAATGAACGAGTGCACACTTGTTAACCTTCTGTACTGTTTGTGTTAAATTTTTATAACATATTAGTTTTTGAGAATAAAATATTGACAATAAAATCAAATAGGTGTTTCGTATTTTATAGTCAACAGTCAGTTAAAACATTTCGGTTTCTACCCCATACATTCTGCTGACAATAAGATGCTTTGTGATAATCTTAAAATACTTAAAATACGCTTTTTAGCAACCCACCGAGGTCCTGTTTGCCAACACAGATGTCATGGTTTGACCGGCGAACAGTTCTAATTTAAACTGACCTGTTTACAGCATCGCGCACATGGCGATATAATCAAGGCATTTCACAGCTATACCCTGTACATTAAGGTAAACAATTCTATTAAGTCAATTTTGCTTCCAGGTTTCAGACGTAAAGAATGTTATGTACTTTAGTTGAAAGGGAATCGCAAAACGATGCTGCGCGATGCGATAAACAGGTCAGTTTAATTTATACCAGTCCGCCGGTGAGAACCATGACATCTGGGTTGGCAAACAGGACCTTCGTGGGTTGCTAAATTAAGAAGTATTTTAAGGTTATCACAAAGCATCCCATTTCTGGTCAGTTTTAAATCATGGGTTAAAATCCGAAAATGTTTAACGTAGCTTTTGACATCCAAATACAAAACATGTATCTGATTTTATTGTCAATGTTTTGTTCCCAAAGACTACTACGAAAATACAAACACTTCAGAAGATTAACAAGAGTGCATCCGATCTTTATCGATTTTTACTCATAAGTGTTTTCTTTTTTTCAGTTTTTGCCACGATAGCGCAAGCTGTCAAAAAAGTCTGGTAACGTGGGTCTTTGTGGGTGAAACAAAGACCATCCATGTGAACAACACATGTATAAATAAACGCACAAGATATAATTATCGCCACGGGGGCGCAACGATGACAAAGCACACACAGAACAGCCCGTTTTATTCTGAACGGTCAGTCGGTGAGAACAAAATTATCTGCGTTTGCCATGGGATTGCCATAAGTGAAAATCGGAGGGGGAATTGAAGGGAGCATTAGCCCCCTATATCGTAAACACAAACAGCTCTTTGTATTTTTTCACATACATCCATTGACAACTTTGTGATTGCCAAAAAAAGCTCACCTACCTACACAGTTAAAGAACAGGTTTAATCAAGAGAAAATTGCCGACTCAATTATATTTCCGTATTCTGATAGACGCCACCCTTGCTAGAAAAATTTTGCTTTCTTCCAATTTCATCTTGTTCAAACAGTATATAACTGTGTCCTCGTTCCATCAGCGACACCACCATAGACCCAAAGGACAGGGACAAGAGAGGTAAGATAAGATTTCTATGCGAGGCACATCAGGAAAATTAACTTGAAGCAAATAGTAACATGTTTGTCACAAAATTGTAATTTGTTCGTTGTAGACAAAGACATCAAATGAAGAAATGAATAAAGTCGAAGTTTTGAGGCTGACATTAACTGTGCTGTGCGAAAAACCACTCTTCACAGGTATAGTGTAAAATAATTTACATAACCTTAGTAGTTTACGAACATTTGCCAAAGTGAAATTCTCAATTTTTCTCAAATTAACATTTTGAAAAATGTAGCAGACTATTGGGGAGTAATAAAAAGTGGATTTTTTCTGATATGTGTGTAAACAGAGGCACAATCGTCATGTCTGGAACTGCTCAACAGCGTCACCGTGCGACCGATGAGTGGCGTCTACACTTTGCACGATTCAAACGGAATTCCTTACCTCGCATACTGCGACATGATCACTAACATGGGAGGTTGGACGCTGATCGCCAGCATCCATGAGAAAAACATCGAGGAGAACGGATACTGCACCCAGGGTGACCGGTGGTCCAGCCAGCAGGAAAACTCCCCACTTTTACCCAAGGGTGAAAACACTTGGGCGAATATGAACACCTTCGGTAACTTGGTTTAGGCGACCAGCGACGATTACAAAAACCCAGGTTACTTCGACATCGACGCCGGTGATTTGATGATTTGGGAGGTATGATGTTTTTCTTTATCAAAAAGCTTTGATTATGTCATCGTTTGCCGATTGCAAATACCTTGGATATATAGCACTGGAAAAAAACTCTATAGCCAACGTGAGAGGTCAAATCAAAAATTGCTGAATAAATTAGGCTGCCTCAGGTGTTTTGATTTAAAAAACAAAAATCATTGCATTTTGGAGGTTCCTAACGAGACGCACTAAATAATTGGAGAAAGTCTTCCTACCTTCAATATCGAACTAAGGACAGATTTCTCGCCGCGTTCGGAGACGAGGGCAACTTGTATTCACTCTTCAAAGCGTTCCCTGTCGAATCCGATGTTTACCCTGATGACATCGGACCCAGTGTACCTGTGGTGTTTGATGAAGTGTCGGTGGGTGATGTGCTTCAACATTTTGGACCGAATGTTAAACCTTATCTCACACCAGGATTTATTCAGGTAAATGTGTTTTTGAGTAAAGAAATTTTTTACCATCAATCCAAATAATTGGTTTATCTTCGGTTTTCGAAATGTTATATAAGCAGTACATAATTAGAGTATATGCATAAGTCGTTGTATGTATTAAATGGTAATCGTTTTATTTCCAGTTTAGAACTTTGTTAGGCTACGGCACCGCAAAATCGGCATATGCTCTGTGTCCTGGAGTGAAAGTCAGCAATGATTTTGACAATCCCGAAACGGCTTGCATTGGATTAACTGGATACAACAACGTCGTGAAACATTGTGGTGATTTTGCCGGCATGGCTTACAATGGAGTTGGAACAGAAAGGATGAAGCTGATGATGGAAACGACCTTTATGTTGTTCTATCGTTAAGTTCAGTCACGTAAAACAAGCAATGAATAAAAATTTTTAGTTAATGTTTAATTGTTGCTAATCAAACTTAACTTTTGATAAAGTTTTTTTCATTCATTTCGCTATGAATCGCTTGAACTTTTTTCAATGAATCTGATTTTCTTCATTGTTGTTTAAAATATTTTCTGTAAATCCACCCCCAAGCAAAACTTATCTAAACAATACAACTTATCACAGAAAGTTGTCATAACTACTTTCATTAAAGGAGAACAATAACTAATGTGATTTGAATCTTACTGATACTTTCATAATAGTGGGTCCAAATTTATGCATTTCTTTGCGCCTGGCTGTTTTGAAGAATATAATAAAGTGACATTTCCACGTAAAATGTAGTGAACCAATAGTCGTTTACCTTCAACAACCCATTCCGCCCTAACGTAGTAATTTTACACAAGTCCCAAAAACAAAACAAAAAGAATGATTTGATAAAGTTTAATATTTTTTTAGAAAAGAACAGATTTTGAGAACATTGTGCATATCAGCAGATTTGTTTTGATTCCACCTGGATTCGAATTGTATTTTACGGGATATTCATCAACAAAATTTAAAAGAGGCGATGATATTGTTGCTTTAAATACAAAATACAAGGAATGAAACTGTAAAGCGATACCTAATTGAATTATTTCGCAGTTAATTAATTTGTAATAAGCAATTGCTGAAAAAATGCCTTGGCAAGAAGACACAAACAGTCTGTGACAAAGTCTTGTCGTTTAACGTCGGCCCACGAATGCTGTTTAGTTATGACAAATTTGAGGTTTATTACAAATTATTGACAAAAAAAAATCAATTTGGGACAAGTAAACACAAAATCAGTTAGAGTTGATTAGTTTATTTGTTTCATATTATTTTCTCTTAACGATAAAACAACAAAAACGTTGTTTCAATCATCTGCTTATCGACGCTCCATCCTGTTCCAGTTCCGTATCCGGAGGTAGCCATCACAGCAAAATCACCACATTGCTCTGATGAAAAGCTGGTGTACCCACTTGATCCAATACAAGCCGTTTCAAGTTTTATTCCAGGACAGAGTGCAAACGCCCCTTCTTGGGATGACTGTTTCAAGGCTCTAAACTGTAAATAAAGTGATTTAAAAATTTTTGTTTTTATTATTATATTTTCGAATTTTAAGTATTTGAAGGGAAACTATTTACTTGAATAAATCCTGGTGTGAGATATGGTTGAACAGTCGGTCCGAAATGTTGCACCACATCATCCACCGTCCCTTCATCAAATACCACAGGTACACTGGGGCCATTGTCGCCAGGCCCAGAGTAAACACCAGATACAACAGGAAACACTTTGTAGAGTGAATACAAGTTACCCTTGTCTCCGTACGCGTCGAAAAATTTGTTATCGGTTCGATAACGCAGGTAGGCAGAATTTTTCCAATTCTTCAGTGGTGTCTCGTTTGGAACCTTCAAAATACAGTGATTTGGTTTTGAAAAATATTATGGAACCACAGTAACCCAAATTTGTGAATTTAGGCAACATAAAACGCAGCACGGAAAACAGAAGAAAAAAAATTGAGCCGAAAAACTATGTGCAACTCAAACTACCCAACAGTTTATGAAATGGCTTATTAAATTGACTACACGATTTCACAAGTGAAATTTACATTTAGGATTTTTCAAAATGATCAAATCGAAGCTCCATAACAAAGTAACAAATCTCACCGGCCAAATCATCAAATCTCCGGCGTCGATGTCGAAGTAACCTGGGTTTTTGTAATCGTCGCTGGTCGCCGACACCACGTTACCGAAGGTGTTCATATTCGCCCAACTGTTGTCACCATCGGGAGAATATGGTGAGTTTCCCTGCTGGCTGGACCACGGGTCACCCTGGGTGCAGTATCCATTTTCATGGATGTTGTTTTCATGGATGCTGGCGATCAGCGTCCAACCTCCCGAATCAGTGTCCATGTCGCAGTATGCGAGGTATGGGGCTCCATCTGAATCGACCAAAGTGTGGACACCACTCTTCGGTGAAAAGATGCCGCTGGCCAGTTCCAGACACGACGATTCGGCGTCTGTTTAAGAAAAAAAAATGTTTTTGCATGGTTGGGATTTTTAGATTTTTAAATATTAACTATGTTTATACTTCAACGTTATCAATTTCAGCAGGATTTGCTAACGACTAAGTTCTCATAGTTTTGATCGCAAAAAACATTGAAAAAAGCAGACTAGGCTACCTGTCAACAGAAACTTCCATGAAAGCACGGTCAACATAAGCACAAAAACTACAATCTTGTTCATTTATTTTCTTTAACTTGCAAACTAAATGACATAACAAACAATATATTTATTTCAGTTTACACATATACGACCCAGTTATCAACATTTTTCAAAATTCAAAAAAAGTTTTGTCTTGAATCTAAAAGAGATTTCTGCGGCAAGAAAGTTGCTCAAGGATGATAAAACAATTTTGGAGCACGTGAAATTAACTTAACGCTGATATGTTGCATTCATCTCTAAAATAGATTTGTGCAATACACATGGCATCTTTCACACCTAACTGTATGTCTTTTTTTGTCACACCTAAATACCTTGCGAGGGATTCCAGTGGGAATATTGCCATTCGCGCTAAATTGAATGGATCCCATGCTTGGCTGTAACCACATGAACCACAAAAATCAACTCTTCAACTTTCTGAATGAAAAAGCAACAAAACAATTAATTGGGCTCCCATATGCGTCCTAATGTTTCAATAGGTTTATAATGTGTTTGCTAGGACAAAAACCATATGTGAACAATAATTGCCTAATGAACTATGACATAGTCAGGTTTGAGAAAACAACTTGATGTTGAGTTTGTGCGAAAGATGCCATCTGCGTTGGATTGAAATGGATCACATGATTGGTTTAAGTATAGAGGTGTGTAATGGGTGTGGTGAAGTTCAATAGAGCATAGATGTGTTATGTTAACTGCAGCTAATGGCGGACAAAATGTTTGCATGTAACTTTAACCTACTGTAACAATAGCCGTGCGGGAGAAATTTTAGGTAACGCTCGCAACGAAATATCCGCTGTAGTAGGTTCGACAGTGAAATAAACAGAAAACTTAGATAATGTTTGACCACTGACAATCTCTGCCGTACCCCATGGATCACACGAAGTACGTAAAAGCGTTCTTAGTCAACAATACATTTGTCGAAGCTCCAATATTAGAGCAAATATCAAGCAAACAACACTAAACAGCGCTCAGACATAGATTGCTAAAATAAACTATTTAATTTGAGTATTATCAAAACAACGGGTTTTCTGACAATTGGAAAAGTTTGGATACAACAGGGGTTGCAAAAATACCAATGTTTTAACCGATTTTAAGGTGCTTGGTATAATTAAATCCATATTTGCTTAATAGTTACTTAATGAACTGTAATGTAGTTAGGTTTAGGAATAGAGACATATGTTCAGTTTTTTGGGAAAGTTGCCATCTGCGTTGGGTTAAATGGAACTCATGATTGGTTTCGACATAGGAGTGTGGTAAAGTTCAGTAGAGTATCGAGGTGACATGCAAACGTCAGATAATGACGCAGTAAATATTTGCATGTAACTTTAACCTACTGTAGCAATAGGCTTGGGGGAGAAATGTCTGGTCAAGGTCACAAACAGATAAACATACGTTCAGTTTTCAGTTTCTGCGTTGCGTGCAAATGGATTTTATGATTGGGTGTAACAAAGGGGTGTGCAAAGGGTGTGGTAAAGTTTAGTAGAGAATGGAGGTGACATGTTAACTTTATCCAATCACGGATAGTTATTTGAATCTTACGACTTTGTAACAAAAATTACACATATCGTCGTGGATCCGACTATTGACACAACAAAACCGGCTAACCGTTTGAAACATTTTGAACATTACAAAATTGAATAATATTTGTGGGGTTGTTTAAAAATTGATTGAAAACAATCTGTGAAGGAGTATAACATGTTAGCAAGATGATATCGGAGTCAAAATTGCCTCATTTTAACAAAATTTTAACAAGATCCTACCAAAAGAATGCATTTACTGTTGTAGCGTATGTAAATGCAAGGAACTCGTGTATTGTATTTAAACAGATGCACACACGTCAGGTCTGGAGCTGCTCAACAACGCCACCAAGCGAAGGCGACATGTCTGAGTGCATTGTACACATGAAGAAATATTGCTGAGACAAAATCGTGACATTTTGCTTGTTGTTAGGGTTCACCTGAAAACATAAATACATAATAGTGGATTGCTGCACATCCATGAGATTTTTTTCTGTGTGCGGACGTAATATTTAATTTACGTTGAAACAGACCACTTTTTAATTAAACGATGTGTGATTGTGAAGTGGGTAAAAAAAATTTTTGTTTTCCAGCATTAATTTTAAAGACTACACCAGGTGAATAAATATGCCCGTCGTTTATTGCGCCTCCATCAATTTATTTTAAGTCCGTTTTTCTCATACAAACAATTGACCTGTATATATAAACATCTTGTTCAAATCAGGAACAACATTCTAGACCAGTGTTTCTCAACCTGGGGGTCGCGACCCCCCAAGGGGTCGCCAAGCACTTTTGAGGGGGTCGCGGAGACGCAACCGAACACGGAATTATTTTATCTGTATCAAAAAAACTTTCCCTGTGACTTTTGTTTAGCATATAGTAACTCACACGACCGTTTGATTTAGAACGGGCGCAACAATATTTGCGATTGTATACTTCTATAATTGCGGGTTTTGGTTTTTCTCAACATAAAAAAACACGAAATAGTGAAATAGTTAGTGAAAAATAGGCGTTTTCCGGAATACAGCAAAACGCCGAACTATTGCAGCCACGTTAGATTGCAAATGTGTGATGAACACAATCAACACATGCTGGTAGTTAAACTTCCTGTGTGTGTGCGTGTGTAAAGGGGTCGCATGGTGTTAGAAAATCTCTAAAGGGGGTGGCATAGTAAAAAAGGTTGAGAACCACTGTTCTAGACACTCTTGAAAAATTGAAAATGCAAGAAAAATAAAAGTATTTCACAAACTAGTGGCTCCCGTATTGGTAAGAGCGGCGTATTACAAAGTGATGAAATAACAAGTGATGTTGATCAAAAAATCGGAGTTGTGTAACTTGAAACAAACAATTAAAAAAAAATAAAAAAAAATAAAAATAAAAGTTGTATCAATATAAAATGCATCAAGTTGTTGTATTTCTGCTGACAGTGACTGTGCTTTCTGACAAAAAGTTATTTACAGGTACTTTTCAGGTGATGCATTCAGGTAAATAGTTTGTTGTTTGATAAACCCATTTTACCATCAATTGAACTCATTAGTTCAACTTTGGTTGCCGAAATATTGGCTAATTTGTTTACGACCTTATTACAGTATGTATTGAATGATAATCAATTATTTGCAGTTTAGAACTTTGTTAGGCTACGGCACCGCAAAATCGGCATATGCTCTGTGTCCTGGATTTAAAGTCAGCAATGATTTTGTTGATCCCGAAACCGCTTGCATTGGATCAACTGGATAGAATCACGAAGTAAAACACTGTGGTGATTTCGCTGCGATGGTCTACAATGGAGTTGGCACAGGAACAGGATGGAGCGTCGATAAGCTGATGATCGAAACGACCTTTATCTTGTTTTATCGCTAAATAATTCTAAAAAAGCAAATGAAACTCAATTGATAGCCAAAATTGAGCGGTGTGATTTTAATTTTATCAGTTTTGCTGGAGAGAGCGTTGTTTCGCTTTCACACTGTTGATAAAAGACATTAAGTTCAGCGTTTGGATATTAATATGCCACTATACATAACTTAGGACGTAATTTTATGAATAGCATAAATATTGCATAAATATTACTTTACGCCTGTGAAAACATGTCTACAAAACATGCAACAATTTCACCATTAAAACAAACAACTTGATAATTATATAATATTATGTTGTAGAGCACAAGTTTAATAATATCATCAGTTATGTTTGTTTTTTGTTGTTGTCAGTCGGACAGAGACCGTCGTAAAATTGGAAACATCACAGTAAACGCAACTACGCTTACTTAGGTTGTAGTGGTTTTAAATGCGGCTCATAAACCCGATTTGTTTGCGTAACTACATATCATTTGGTCTGCGTTGCACCAACCGCAACCAACACTCAGTTTGCTGACGCCACAAAAAAACCTTTAAACGTTTTCGATTTGGAACACTAAGTGATTTTTCCTCATTGCACTTTGGAATCGTCGACTATTGTCTTGTATCCTGAACCAAACGTTAGCCACATTTTAGTCGTCCTTAAACGACTTGCTTTGTTCTAACTAGAAATAATACCAGGCCATGCCAATACGCACAAAGAACCGTTGCATAGTTTGTTCATTGCTGTGCCAGCCACAACCAACCCACAGTTTACAACTCTTTGTTAGGCTTCATTCGTGGCAGCAATCTGTACGCAATGTCGTTAAACAGATAAGCGAGATTTTATTGATAAAGTGCCATAGACAGTTGAAAGGATCGTTTAATTTACAGTTTAAATATATAATGCAGTTCCACACAAATTTCATTTGAGGTAAGTCATTGTATGAGCAGTCCACCGCCCTGCAACAAAGAATCTAGTATTTAGTGTCGATCAACATTGGGTACTTTTACTGCCCAGGCAAATGTTTTGAGCAAAACACCTTTTGTGATCCAAGGTAGTAATGTTACGTGAATCACTATGAACATTCCATCATCCACTATGGCTCGAGTTGAACCTGTAAAAGCTTCTAGTTCAGGATGAAACTGAAATGTTTGTGATTTCAAAAACATTTGCGCAGTAATAATTTTGTTATTGTGATCAACAGAAATCGAAACAGATCGAAAGATGGAATGATGAAAAACAATGTGCTTAAAATTTTAATCATATGTTTATTTTGGGGTATTTGGAGTTTTGCAATAAAGAAAGTCAAACTATAAAGTATCTGACTGTGCTTTGTAAACGCAAGCGAAAATACGTCATTTTAATTTGTGTTTGTTCAACTGCAGACAAATAACCAAAACCTAAGTTGTTTATTCCAAAGTTAACATCTTAAATTGAAGCATGAAGAACTTGATTCTGTCAGCATTTGCAGTGCTGGTATTTGGCTCAGTTGGTAAGTAAAAAAGTGATAAAGTTTTCAAACATTCAACTATTCACCATTAAACTTATCAACTATTCAAGTCGGATAAAATCCATTAAATTATCGTGGCCTGCAAGATGTTGGTTGCGTTCAACCCCGACTTTCAGATACCAGAAATGCTTTCTTTTATTTTACAGCTTCAGCCATCAGATGTTACGATTGCACTTTTATTGACCCACCTGTACCGGGTGACGGGGACCCATCATGCAGTGGTCCTAAGCCGGATGCATCTCATATCTCAAATTGCTCTTCTGGGTTCGACTACTGTACGACCGTTGTAAGCACGGGCACAGGTTTGTGAATAGCTATATTTGCATTTTTCAAATTAATAATTAAAACATAATTTATGTTCATGTTAATAAAATATGTTTGCCTATTTGTAATCGGACAAAAGATGTGCTATCTCAACCCTAATCCAACATTACTTTTGTTGTGAAGTAGTTTTTATGCTTTTTTCCACTTTCGAAAGCAAACCTATCACAAGCAAAATAATAAAGAATCATTGTTTTTCAGCTAACGGTGTTACATACACTATTGTTGAAAGGAGGTGCGGGGGCCCTTTTTCTGGTTGTGAGACTGTAGGAAATGTAAAGATGTGTTCTTATTTTTGCGATACAGGTAAGAATAAGAGAAACTGTTCCACACATTTAAAACAGCATCATACAATATTCTGAACAGTATTTTAAGGGATCTGCTACAGTAATATACTGTCTATACCCTAAGTTAGGTTGTTATAAAAACAAAACCAACACAAATAAAAAAACTAATGTCGCGGGATTTAATCCTAAAATTTGGTGGACAAAGGGAATTATAATCCATTGCGTTTGCGTAGGTAATAATTGGATAACTATCTTTATTAGGGAGTCAGGTTTAATGTAGCCTAACGTTCTATTTATCCATCCAAAGTAAGCTTTCATGGGTATTTATTTCGAAGTTTCGGGTCTGGTCAACCAGTGCTGCCAGCTCAGCAGAAATGAAAAATGTTTGTTTTTAAAAAACTGTTGTGCAGAAAACATTTTTCGTATATCACTGACAAAATATAAACACATCAAAAGATGAAACAGTGAATTAAAATATGCTCAAAATTATAATCTGTGTGTTTTGGGGGTATTTTAGTGCAAAAGGATACGTAGGGAGTTTGTTTAAAAAAAGTGCAACTGTAAAGTTTTTTAAGTATGCTTTTTTGTATACGTCGTTGAAATGTTTTCATACACCTGCAGAGAGAGGTCAAAGTTGTATTACAAGAGTAAAATTTTAAATTAAAAACATGAACCACCTGTCAGTGCTATTCGGGTTGGGTGAGGGTTTGTAATTGAAAGAACGTTAAAATCAGGTCTAAGTTAACTGTATTGGGGCTTGTATTCTCACATTTCACACACCATGCGGTATTCTAAGTACATCATGTGGTATTATGCGTAACATGCGGTATTTAATACCACCTGTTGTGTATCACTTGCTAAGCTGGTAAAAAATTGGGACGCTGGTAACTTTTTGTAAACAAGTTGAGTAATATAGTTTTATCTTCCGTTACCGCATTAAAAATGTTCAAAACTTGTTCTAAATTTTTCCTAAATCCTTTTTGTATGCAACCTTTTCCGGTTTTACGACTACTTCTCCTAGATGACAATAGGAATATAACTTAATTATATCGTCTTTGCTGTTTTAGCGATAAACAGCCTAGTCTGCTTTGTATATCAACGCTTTTGCATCCAAACTACAACCGTAAACCACTAAAGTCACGAATAGCAATTCAGACCATTTTATAAAATGAACATCTTAAAAAAGTAGTTTAAGTCGCGAAGACCCTAAAGCAGGGGTGGGCAACCTTTGTTACTGTAGGGCCAATTACAAATGTCAAAATTGGATCGAGGGCCGCACATGTTCATCACACAAAGTGATTTTGCTTTGTTTCTTACCAAATATGCTTAACTACAAGTATACTTCGTATTTGATTCTAGTCTCATTTTGCCAGGTCGCAGAAAACTAGCATCAGGCGCATTAATCAGCTCAAAAATATGTAATAATTGTACTCGTTTGCCAGTATTGATACTTTCAATATCAATATTAGTCAATATTACATTTTGCTTTGCGATTTAAAATCCTATTCGTTGAGTGAACAACTTGATGAAAAAAAAATACTTGACATATTCAGACAAGGGCTGAGCGATTTGTTTTACAAGTTTTACTGTTTATGTTACAGATTTTTGCAACTCAGACAATCCACCAGGTAACTTGTCAATACGCTTTTTCTACTTCTAATTCAAAAACTCTTTCTTTGGATAAGCATCAAGCCAATAAATGATAAACAACAGACAGTATACACTGCTTTAAAAACAGTTCTTGGCTACACCAGTCAATAGCCAATTTCTCTCTTTAGAAATAATTTAAAACTCTGTAAAAGTCAATAAATGCTAAGCAGCAGACAGTGCACACGGCTTTCCCACCTATATCTCTTCCTACCAGCTTTACCAAAGAGATCTTATAGATAGAAACAGTGGGCACTGTGTGCTTCGAATTGCTGTGAATTAACAAAGCTTTATTGTCACTGTTGTTTATTTTTCAGCTCCAACTAACGAACCAGGTAACTATAAATTTGTGTTTAAGTTTGCGGTTCTATCATTTGGTAAAAATATATTTATTGTAAAGCTTTTTTTGGTTTGAAGTTACAATAGCTCCACTGTAACAGTGCTATAGTTTTCGAACCAATTTCAAATTGTAAATCAATGTTTAATTTCGCGTGTTTTAATTGGTTAAAAAATATTCATTATAAAGCCTTTTCCGCCGTGATATAACAATAATTCCAATGTAACAGTTTGATTGTTTATCACCAATTCGAATTGTCCCAACGAGACAGGCGCGCGCTATCCTGTGTATTTACTTTACGGTTTTGATGTTTATCCCAAGCATACATTACATCAAACGTGTTTCAAACTGGAGTCTATAAATGTCATACAACACTGTAACAACTTATTTTCTAGTTACCACAACCAGCGGATCGTGCAAAGTGAAACTTACCTTAATTTTTATGATGCTTAGTCTGTTTGCTGGATGCCTGTTTAGCAACTTGTAATTTAGACGATGATGATGGTTTGTGTAAAAAGAGTTTGAAGTTTCAATCAATAATTTCGTTTTTAGAATGTGTAGACTTTTTGAAGAACTGCACACCTAAGTTTTTTTTCCGAGTTGTTTTTCTTAGATTTAATCATAGCCTACTCAAAATCAACGTAACATCGGTATTTTATTAATTACTTTAATCCGTGGTTTAGATGTTAATAGCTTTTGGATAACCTAATTTTTATATTTTGCAATAAACGTGACACCATAATTTGGCGTTAGTTTCACAATGACGCCAAAAGGGGGTAGTCTTATAATATCTCATAATGGAAAACAAAATTACAAACGGTTGAGTAAAGTTACGAAGCGTTTTTGAGTTATGTCATGTGGTAGATTTAGACTGTTTTAAGGATTTTCATTTTTTTTGTGTCGATCGATATTTTTCGCTTAAAATATCCGTAAAAACCTGGCGATCGAAAGAGGTACAAATGTGCCGCTTTGATTGAAATTTTTGAATATACATTGCCAGGTTTAGTCACTAATTTGGTAGCAGTACAGCAATTTTGGAAGACAATTTGGTTTTATTTCGTCTTGATCATTAGCAGAATGGCAGCGATTATGTTCACACAATAGTTTATCACTGGATAATAAACTTAAACTAAATTGGCCTTGATTTGGGGAAGTTAGGTCTGATTTATATAACAGCTAAACATTAAATTTAGAAGAGATAGATATGTTTTTATCAATATGCGCCAGGTCTATTGATACGGCAGGCATTTTCACAGAGCAGACAATCGTTTTATGAGATTCATTTAAGCCACGAAATATGCGGGCAAAATATTATCAAGTTACAGCAAGCTTTGGGTGGACAAACGTTTTTTTTTAAGGAGCAGACAAAGAAAAGAATACAATAAAAACATAAAGAAGCTGGTGTTGTCTACATTTGTGTTACTCTCACTCGGCTCAATCGGTTAGTGGACTTATCAAATTGAGAAACACAGTTTTTACATTGACAAAGTGTTATTTCTGCGAATTATCAAAAAAGGGAATTCTCATACTCAAATAAGTTAAACCTAGACAAATGAAAAGAGGAAAATAAGGCCTGTATCGAAGAAATTTGTGTAATCTGTTGATAACATTTTCACATAGGTAATGTGTAATTTCTTCAAAATATTGAACAAAAGGAACTGTCGTACTAACATTACACAAGTTAATTTATTTCGCTGGGAGATAAAATGCATAGCAACACAATTGCACTACAGCAAATCTTGATAAACCAGAAATGCACAACTTTGAAACGTTGTAAAGCGCCAAACAGTGAAGGCGACTTTTAGAGGGGCGCTAAGATTTAGTCTTTAAACGAAACAAAACATTCTTGAAGCGCTTTAACCATTTACCTGCTCTGTTGCTTGTGATACAACCGTCTAGAAAACAATGAAACCACAATAAAGTTTTAGCACAAGGTTTATAACCCACATAGTTTGATCCAAACTAGATACAGGTTACAATATTTTGAGACTTTTATTGCAGTTTTGTGGTGTTACGCTATTCGTGGTGTCAAATTTCCAAAACTGTTTCATGATTATGTTAGCGCTGTATTGTCTGCACGAAAGCACTTAAATAATATTGATTAACTTTTTGTCCTTACGGCCATTCCAAAAGTGTTGTAACGTTAATTTATGTAAAACCGATCAAATACCTTTGCGTTTCAAAAAGTCATGTTTCTCTCATAAATAAAATTTGCGTAACACTAAATTACAAAATGATGAAAGTACTGTTGAAACATATGGTCCTATGTTAAGCGAGTGCATGTTCTACCTTTTCCCTTTTCACGTTTTATATTTTTTCACCAATCCGCATGTTACGGTGTGTTTTAAGTGATATTGTTACAGGTTTGTTAGTAACGGCAACTACTCGATTTAATGTTATGTTCTCTTTGCCGTGGTTGGACTATCGCTTATCTTTACATTGGTGTACTTTACCTCTGTATTTTCAGGAACTGATTATGTCATTTAGGCGAAATATGACCGTAGGTGTCGAGGTGCCAAGAACGCCAATTTTATAAATGCATATGGTACATCAATTTATGTGAGGGTTAGTATGCAGCCCGTGTTTTTATTATGCCTAGAGCCGAGGTAAACTGGCTCTATAAATAGCCGTCGATTAATACTTTTTTATAACAGTATAGAAGAATTGTTTTCTAATTGAAACCGAGTCAAAACACTGCAGCTTCTATGGATCTTAATTGAAATCACGACTTGAGCAAGCTACGGCTTTCAGATTGACACTACTTTTTAACACAACGATTTAAACAGACATAAAACGCCCACAGCAAGCCGTAACATTCTTTTTTTCCGGTTTTAACAGGCTGTGGCTTGTTATGGATTCTCACGTAAATCTTTGATAGATCAAGGTGTGCAATGTTACAGCATTTTTTGACTACACACATTAACTCATACTATAAATCCAATTTTAACATAGTAAATGTTTTATTGTACGATGGCGTGGTTTTAGGGCCATGCAAAAAAAATGACTACAGTGAAAAGAACGACAAGGCAGTTTTATTACGACACTACGAGTACAAGTAAATATATCAAAAATCAAGCCGGATATTGTTACATATGTTTTTGTCGTATTTGTGAAATTTAGAGCTTCTAATACAAGACCTCACAGTAAAAAAGGTAGCTAAATACCGGTTGATGGCACAATGAGAACATTCCTAACCATCAGCATTTTATACACAAATTGCACTTTAAATATTCGCGAATGCTCTTTGCACCATCCATCGGTATTGAGCAAACTTTCCATCTAGCCGAAATATAATAACATTTTACCGAAAACTGACCGATTCTGTTTTAAGGAAATATTTTATCATCCATTAGTTTCACTGTATACGTAACTTGGTTACTTATTTGATTACATATGATAAGGATTGGTCCAGTAATTTTATTGTTTGTTTATCGGATATCAGCACAGCCAGCAAATGAACAAGTAACCTCTAAAGCCAGTTTCTAAATACTTGTGTTTCATAAAATAATGTCAATCTTGAGGTGTTTTTTAGGTTTTAAAACAACTTTTCACTGTTTCTGTTTGTTTTCTAAACACAATCAATGATCATACAAACTCCATTTCAACATTTTTGTTTTACTACTAACGCTATTGGCTTGATTTCTCTTCAGCAAGGGTAAAATCAACGTTTTCTATTTTTTTGTAAATAGTGTTGAAACAACCTTTGGTAACTAGAAGTTTAACTATGGTTTATGTTCGTTGCTATCTTCCAATTCAAAATGAGCCATACATTTTATTGCTCTCCCAAAACGAAACTGGTTTAATCCGGCTTGGGCCAACCATCGACCATTAAGCAACGTGGTTTAAAATACACATTTTTTGCAAGTACATTTTTTACTACGTAAATCATCAAGTCGTACTGATAGTGCCATGGACAGTTAGTTGAAATGGTCGTTTAATTTACAGTTTAAATATATAATGAAGTTCCACACAAATTTCATTTGAGGTAAGTCATTGTATGAGCAGACCACCGCCCTGCAACAAAGAATCTAGTATTTAGTGTCGATCAACACTGGGAACTTTTACTGCCCAGGCAAATGTTTTGAGCAAAACACCTTTTGTGATCCAAGGTAGTAATGTTACGTGAATCACTATGAACATTCCATCATCCACTATGGCTCGAGTTGAACCTGTAAAAGCTTCTAGTTCAGGATGAAACTAAAATGTTTGTGGTTTAAAAAACTTTTGCGCAGTAATAATTTTGTTATTGTGATCAACAGAAATCGAAACAGATAAAATGATGGAGTTATGAAAACATTGTGCTTAAATTGTATTTTCGTATGTTTTGGGGGTATTTGGATTTTTTCAATAAAGACAGTCAAACTATAAAGTATCTGACTCTGCTTATTAAACGCACGCGAAAATACGTTATTTTAATTTGTGTTTGTTATAACAACTGCAGATAAATAACCAAAACCTAAGTTGTTTATTCCAAAGTTAACATCTTAAATTGAAACATGAAGAACCTGATTCTGTCAGCATTTGCAGTGCTCGTATTTGGATCAGTTGGTAAGTGAAGTAAGATGTAATAAAGTTTGCAAAAATTCCAACATCAAGTTGTGTAAAATTCATTAAGTTGTCGTGGTCCAGAAGATGTTTATTGTGTTTATGCAAAAACTTGACTCAGAAATGCTTTCAAATTCATCCTACAGCTTCAGGAATCAGATGTTACAGTTGCACTTTTACTGATCCAGCTCTACCAGGTGTGGGTGACCAATCATGCAGGTGTGGGTGACCAATCAGAGGTCCAAACCCGGACGCATCTCATCTCTTAGATTGCATCTCATCCCTTTGGGGATCAACTACTGTTTGACCGCAACAAGCACACCCACGGGTTTATGTTTAGCTTTTTTGCAATTTTTAATTCTCAATCATACCATATTTTTATTTTCATGTTGTTAAAATAATTTTGCCTATTTGTAATCGGACAGAAGATATACTTATCTTAACCCTAATCCAACATGACTTTTGTTTAGGACTACTATTTTATTTATTTATTTCCACTTTAAAAAGCAAACCTGTGACAAGCAAAACCATAAAAGCACCATGGTTTTTCAGCTGCCGGTGTTACGGCAAGTATTGTTACAAGGGCATGTGGGGGCGTACCAGCTGATTCTGGTTGTAAGACTGATGAAATTGGAACCATGTGCACATATGTTTGCAACACAGGTAAGAGAAAATGTTTCACATATTTGAAACAGTAACCTAAAATTTTCTGAACGAACTTTTATGGGATCTGTTGCTGTAACATACTGTCGATACCTTACGTTAATGTGTTTTGAAGACAAAAGTAACACCATAAAATTTAAAATTTGCCAGATTTAATGCTTAAATTCGGTAGATAAAGCAATAATTATAATTTATTTAGTTTGCGTCGGTAATAATAAATAGTTAACTATCTTTATCGAGACGTGCTAGCATTAATTTATTATAACATTGTATTTATTCAGCGGAAAAGAGCTTTCACGCAACAGAGGGTAACACTTGGTTACAACAAAACGTTTTATTGAAACAAGCTATTGTGAATGTTAAAAGCTAACACTGCATTACTAACAAGGCAAAGACAGTAAATTGTTATTCCGTTTGTGCTGTTTAAGAGCAGACAAATGAACCGTTAAACACTATAAAAGAACGAACATTTGCTGAAGGAGTTAGACACGTTTTACGAAATATACTGTCAATGACGTTTTGCCTCGCATTAATTGACTAAGGAAAAACAAGCAGATGTAGTTTGCACAATAATGTGCTATGCTCTTCGACAAATAGAAAAATATGTATTCGCTTCAGTTTTATTAAACGAGCTTTTAAGCTTTAACCTTCTTGTCTTTGGCGAATCTGCAGGACTGATGTATGTTACTAAAGTTTAGGAATATCAACTCAAAATCTTTCAGTAGCCGTTATAAAATGTTCAAACAATATAAAGAATGAAAAATTTTCCTAAATGCTAAATTTTCCTAAACTTATCCCTGACGACAAAAAATAGTCTAGTTTGCTTTATATTTACTCTCTGATTCATCCAAACTACAGCTATAAACCACTAAAGTCACGAGAGGCAATAAGATTATGCAGACTATCCTAAATAACTGAACATATTGGAAAATTAGCTCAAGTAGTAAAAAGAAGTAAATAAAATTTCACGAAAATTCATAACACCGCAAAAATGCCTTTTAAACAACCAGCAACAAGCATTGCGACAAACTTCAATATTCTATTTTGCTTTGCGATTGATTGAAATTCCTATTCGTAAAATAACTTGATGTAAGTAAGAATACTTGGATTGTTTAGATTTAGACCAGCGGTTCCCAAACTTTTTCATATTTTTTTCAAAACGGTCCCTTTGCCATTATTTTGAGGGCTCGCGGTCCTTGAGCCTAAATATGTATTTCATAAAAACGAAGTTGATTTCAGGATTTTAGCTAGTTATGCAAAATTGCGCATAAAAGTCATCCAAACACAGCTTGTGACATCACAGACAAGACAAATGCACTACAATTGTGCGCGAACAATTACATTTTTGATAGTTGTCATTCAATCAAAGGCTATTGTTAAGCAATGGATACAGTTGATTCTCAATTCTACTTTGATTTAAACATAGTTAGTGGCACAAACTGTCGCCAAATAAGATTATAGAATTACTTCAACGGCTTCGCGGTCTCCCCAAAATTGCCTCACGGACCCCCAAAGGACCGCGGACCCCAGTTTGGGAACCGCTGATTTAGACAAAGGATAAACGATTTGTAAGCTTACTACCGTTTTTTTCTATTTATTTTCCAGATGGCTGCAACTCAGACAGCGGGTCAGGTAACTTGCCAATACGTTAAGCATTAAGCTAATAAATGATAAGCAGCAGGCAGTGCACAGTGTTTCGACCTATGAGGCCACATTGGCATCCGACGGCAGTCCAGTTCGGTTGTACTAGCCAATACGGCTTATCTTTTGTCACCACTAATGACATCCAATAGGTCAAAACATGCACTGTGTGCTTCGACTTGCTCTGATTTAACAAAGCTTTCCTGTGACAGTTTACGTTTCTTTACCAGGTCCCGACCCAACCAACGAACCAGGTAACTATAAATCCGTGTTTAATTTTGCGGTTCTATCGTCTGTTCAAAATATATTTATTGCAAAGCTTAATCTGGCTCACGGCAACAATAGTTTCACAGTAACAGTAATATAGTTTTGAACCAATTCCAAATTAATGTTTAATTTTGCGTTTTTTTATGTAGTAAATTCGTTGTAAAGCTTTTGCCGACTACAGATAGAAATAATTCAACTGTAACAGTCACGTTCAGGTCGTGTATTTGCTTTACAGTTTTAATGTTTGTCCCGGGTATACATTACATCAAACATGTTTTAAACTAAAGGTCACAAGCGTCAAACAACACTGTAACAACTTTTTTTCTAGTTACCACAACCAGCGGATCGTGCAAAGTGAATCTTACCTTTCTTGTCATGATGCTTACTCTGGTTGCTGGATTCCTGTTCAGCAAGTTGTAATTTCCACGATTCTTTTGTATATAGAACTAAAGTTTACCCAATGGTTTTGTTTTTGGAATGCTTAGACCCTTTAAAAAACTGTATAGCACTAATTTTCAGAATTATATTTTAGATTAGATAGTACTCAAAATTATCGTAACTTTCTGTATTTTATTAATTATTTTAATCCGTTTAGATTTTAATAACGATTGGATCACTTGACTTTTAAAATTTTGCAAGTTGACACCATTTTTGGCGCCAATTTGACAATGACTGTAGACTGTAGAGTTATGTAAGAAATTTTTGAAAACCAAATAACAAATGGTTGGCGTTTTTGAGTGATGTCATGTGGTATAGTTGCTACTGTTGATGCAATCAACTGGATCATGGAATACAGACAGGATATTGAAATCAAACCAGTTGATCTTGTAGCTGGTTATTCTGGTTTGGTTTATATAATACCAAGATGAAACATAAAAAGTGTTGGATATGTTTTTAATCGATATACGCCAGGCCTATTTAAAAGGGGATACCGAAACAAGAATTCTCCAATGCATCGTTAATAAGGTCTGGCGTACCATCACGTATATATGTGTGTGTCGTGATCGCTGGTCTGCATAAAAACATATTCCATTATTAAATGCACGTTTGTCAGCTGTATATGTTTTTGTTACGTAAATTTTAAAATTTAAATGATGTTAAATGCAATGTAATCAAGAGTTAACGGTGTCAGGTACCTCGATCTTCGCTTTGTATATTTTTCTGACAGTGTTTTGTCGCAGAATCGCAAATCGCAAAACTCCTCACAGGTTTTCCAATATGTGTTAATATTTTCAGGTGGACCCTAACAACAAACAAAATCTCAATATCTACCAGCCGTATTTTGTTTATATGTACAATGCACTCAGAAATGTCGCTTTCGTCAAATCTCGTAATTCGTAAGATTTATGATCTAATGTTTAGAGTGAGCTATGTGAAAAAAATCATACATTAAACCTCTGGTTCTGGTAAAGGAAGTAGAAAGTCATCTGAACATTGATTACAAATAAGGTGAAAATTTAATACGTACAGAAACATCATCAAATGTTTGATACGCCAGTCAAACTAAATGTGGGGTTTTAAGGTTTGTGGTTCCATGACACAGTTCCTAGGTTGTTGACGCTCCATTCTAGTTTGTATGCATTAAAATACACTGCAGAAATATATTATAGACATAGCCTCGTATTATTTCTGGTTGGTCCGATGCAAACCAGTTGCACTTCAAATAGACCATCTTTTTTTAACAATTACGAGAAAGGTGACATTTTCGCATATTGTCAATTTGTATGTTTTATACCTTGATGTTAATCTATTTTACTAGTTTTGTGGAGCTGGTTAGTTTTAGACTGCAAATTCTAATTACACCGAAAACCGAACAAGTTCCCAAAAATCTGTAAAAAGGGCATTGTTTTCCACGCCATGTCTATCAAAGCTTATTTACTTGCGTGAATTCGGAAATCTTACATATCAGTGGTCTGAGTATCAAGAAGAACTTTTGTTGGGGACTCTTCATTGTTCGTAACTAATGCTGTAAAAATTACAACCAGTAACTGTGTTTTGTGTCGAATATTTTATTCATGTAACATTTTCAACGATAACAAAATAAAAGTTTTGATTAACTACGAATATTCATTGATTCAAGAAAAGGCATTCCTTTTTTGTTTTATGCAACTGAACTTAACGATAAAACAACATAAAGCTCGTTTCAATCATCAGCTTATCGACGCTCCAATCTTCTCCTGTTCCCACTCCACTGAAAGCCAATGCAGCAAAATCACCACAAAACCTTACATCGTTGTTGTATCCGGTTGAACCAATGCAAGCAGTTTCGGCATCAACAAAATCATTACTAAGTTTCACTCCCGGACACAGAGCATAAGCCGCTTTCTGGGTGCCGAAGCCTATCAAAGTTCTAAACTGCAAATTAATTTAAAATTAAATAAATATTGCAATTAGGTTGTGATTATGATACATTTCCACAATAAAAGTAACAACAAATAGTAAAAAATTAGTCTAATATACGACAAAAAAAAACTTTTACCTGAATGTATCCTGGTGTGAGATAAGGTTGAGCATTAGGTCCAAAATGCTGAAGCACATCACCCACCGACCCTTCATCAAACACCACAGGTACACTGGGACCGTTGTCATCAGGCCAAGAGTAAACACCAGATTCGACAGGAAACACTTTGTAGAGTGAATACAAGTTGCCCTTGTCTCCGAACGCGTCGAGAAATCTGTTCTCAGTTCGATATCGAAGGTAGGAAGACTTTCTCCAATCCTTCAGTGGTGTCTCGTTTGGAACCTTTAAAATAGGTATTTTGACTGTTCCTTAGTCACAAAGCAAGGGGTTCAATCCTGGCCAGTTTGTCGATAATAAAACTGGGGCAACCTTAGGCTGATTGCCGGGCAAAAGTAATAAATCACACCTGCCAAATCATCAAGTCTCCGGCGTCGATGTCGAAGTAACCTGGGCTTTTGTAATCGTCGCTGGTCGCCGACACCACGTTACCGAAGGTGTTAATATTCGCCCAAGTGTTTTCACCCTTGGGTAAAAGTGGCGAGTTTCCCTGCTGGCTGGACCACCGGTCACCCTGGGTGCAGTATCCGTTCTCCTCGATGTTGTTTTCATGGATGCTGGCGATCAGTGTCCAACCTCCCTTGTTAGTGATCATGTCGCAGTATGCGAGGTAAGGAATTCCGCTTGAATCGTGCAAAGTGTAGACGCCACTCATCGGTCGCTCGGTGGCGTTGTTGAGCAGCTCCAGACATGACGAATGTGCATCTGTTGACAAAAAGGAACATGTATTTGCATATATTTTTATTTATAATATTTTTTGTCTAAAAGTTTTTTTGTACTTGTTAGATTTACACGAACTCTGTACCTGTTAGATTTACTTGATTATTTGCATCAAGCAAATGCGGTATTCAAACAATCATATACCTGTGAATGGAACTTTTCCACAGAGCACAGTCAATGTAAGCAGGATAAATGGTAGAATATTCATGTTCAATTGCGCGAACTAAACAATAATAATGTGTTTACAACTTTGTGAAAAAGGTCTGATTTGCTTAAGTTGAAGGTAAAAGTTGCTGTTCTAATCTGTCTACGCGATGCTGTCACTAACACAAGAAACATACTTAGAAAGCAGGGACAAAACCATTCCTCTTGCAACCTGTAAGTAAGGTAATGTCACAAATATATTTTGAGCTATTCTGTCTCAATAAATTTCTACTGAGCTGTACCACGCTCTCTTGTTTAAACCACTTACTTATAACTTTCATGTAATACAGATGTTATCTTTCCCAACATTGAACTTCTTCTCGCTTGAATATACTAGTTAGAAGAAAGTTCTCGCTCTGACACAACTATTGCTCACACTTGCATCTAATCATATCGAGAACATTCGAAGAGTGTAGAAGCAACGATGTGTACATGGTCGTTCTCTGTTTGATCAACACTTTATATTAGTCTATACACCTGTTGCTTTGTTAGTATACGAAGTTGCTTTATGGTTTTACAAGGTCACACGAGATAAACATTTGGTTTTTTTCGGTCCCGCCTGTTCGACATATTTACGTATTTACGGAAGTTGGAAAGAAATGGATGGATTTGGGACAAAAATATTATTTTAAAGGTTGGCAGTGCAAACATTTTCTTTGTACTTGGTTGGAGTTTTTTGATGAAAATGTTTTTTGGCCTCTTTATGACCACTCCAAGATGTTTTTCAGTATAATAATCACAAGTTGACGTTGAAGGTTGAAGGTTGAAGGACACAAACTTTGAAACAATTCCCAACAGTTTTTTTGCATTCTCCAATTTAACTACAACTTTCTTTTTGCACCCTGGTTGTCTGCAACTAACGCCGATTTACTTGCACAAAAATGTCGTAAAAATAAGGCATGGTAGCTTATAACATTACAAATAGATTTGTTACTCTAATGTTAAGCGCATAGTTTACAAAATTGGGATGCGAAATCCAATCTCCAAAACAACAGCACAAACTAATTTTATTTGCATGTAAACAATACAGGTCAAATACATTCACTTAACCTGTGAACGACTTCTGTTCCGTTGACCCATTAATTGCATGGTTGTAGGACTTTGAGTAAAATAGGAAAGATTTCCATAAATTTCCATTGGCCACTATGAGAATAAATTAGAGTGTAAATAGTGAACAAACTTCCGTAAGAATATTTGTCGTTGACAACAGTCTTGGTCCGGCCCTTAAACCAGTTTTTATCTGGTTTCAAAACACAAACAAGTATCCGGGTTTCGTCAAAACAGGAAGACTTCCCAGTCGGAAGACTTCTCAGTGCGCACGTTTGCATCTAATAATAGAAAGTGAATTCAATATTTGTTGAAACGATAAGTGTGCACGCTGCCACCAACTGTTTACCCAACACTTAAAACTTATAAGTCGATAGGCTCACTGTTTCATCATACACGAAGTTCAGAAGTTCATCGCAGCACGTTGTCAGTGGATAAACAGTATTATATGGTCAATCCCTGTTTATCTGACATGGCAAGTTGGATCTGTGTTTCGCAGTTGAAGTATACGATTTATTAAAGAGCTCATACAATTTACCACTTAAGGATGGGATATGTTGTTAAATGCAAAAAAATGTCGACTGCTTATTAATATAATCATCTAAACAAAATAAAGCGAATCCTCACTAAACGTTTTTATACAAGAAGCATTAGGAGTAATTAATAAACTGAATGAAAGAGGACATCATTCGTTGCGGGAAAAAACCTGCCCTAAACTTGACGTTGCCAATTGTTTCTATTAATGTTGTTTCTGTGATTGTTTAAAAGTCAACATTCTAGTTTTGTACGCATTACAAAAGATGTGTCAGGTACCATAAGGCGAAATGACGGGTGTTTAATTTTATTATACCCAATCGTTTATTTTGAACCCACGACAATCTATTTTTAACATGTGGAATACGAATCTGTTGATTTACAGAAATATTTTAAACAACAATGGAGAAAATCAGATTCAGCAAAAATCCAAGCTGGAACGATACATAATCAACTAAATTCCATAAGCTTTTCAGAAATTATTCTTGATTAACTACGAATAATCATAAATTAAACAATTAAATTAGTTGCTTATTTTACATAACTTGATCTTAACGATGCAACAACATAAAAGTTGTTTCAATCATCAGCTTATCCATCCTTCTCCTGTTCCAACTCCGCTGAAAGCCAATGCAGCAAAATCACCACAAAACCTTACATCAACTTTCTCCAATTATTCAGTGACGTCTCGTTTGGAACCTTGAAAATACAATTTTTACTTTTTTAAATCAAAATATATCTCAGATAACTGAAACTACGCAGCAGTTTTTATTTTGACTTGTTAGGTTGGATATATAGCTTTACATTTACGTGTAAGGTATTTGTAATTGGCCAACAACAACAAAATCACTGCTTTATGATAAAGTAACAAATCCTACCTGCCAAATCATCAAATCTCCGGCGTCGATGTCGAAGTAACCTGGGTTTTTGTAATCGTCGCTGGTCGCCGACACCACGTTACCGAAGGTGTTCATATTCGCCCAACTGTTGTCACCCACCGGGAGAATATGGTGAGTTTCCCTGCTGGCTGGACCACCGGTCACCCTGGGTGCAGTATCCATTTTCATGGATGTTGTTTTCATGGATGCTGGCGATCAGCGTCCAACCTCCCGAATCAGTGTCGCAATATGCGAGGTGTGGGGCTCCATCTGAATCGACCAAAGTGTGGACACCACTCTTCGGTGAAAAGATGCCGCTGGCCAGTTCCAGACACGACGATTCGGCGTATGTTAAAAAAAATGTTTTTGCATGGTTGGGATTTTTAGATTTTTAAATATTAACTATGTTTATACATCAACATTATCAATTTTGCTAACGACTAAGTTCTCATAGTTTTGATCGCAAAAAACATTGAAAAAAGCAGACTAGGCTACCTGTCAACAGAAACTTCCATGAAAGCACGGTCAACATAAGCACAAAAACTACAATCTTGTTCATTTATTTTCTTTAACTTGCAAACTAAATGACATAACAAACAATATATTTATTTCAGTTTACATATATACGACCCAGTTATCAACATTTTTCAAAATTCAAGAAAAGTTTTGTCTTGAATCTAAAAGAGATTTCTGCCGCAAGAAAGTTGCTCAAGGATGGTAAAACAATTTTGGAGCACGTAAAATTAACTTAACGCTGATATGTTGCATTCATACCCCTCTTATATAGATTTGTGCAATACAGATGGCATCTTTCACACCTAACTAAATGTCTTTTTTGTCACACCTAAATACCTTGCGAGGGATTCCAGTGGGAATATTGCCATTCGCGCTGAATTGAATGGATCCCATGCTTGGCTGTAACCACATGAACCACAAAAATGAACTCTTCAACTTTCTAAATGAAAAAGCCACAAAACAATTAATTGGGCTCCCACATACGTCCTAATGTTTCAATAGGTTTATAATGTGTTTGCTAAGACAAAATCATATCTGAAAAATAATTGCTCAATGAACTATGACATAGTCAGGTTTGAGAAAACAACTTGATGTTGAGTTTGTGGGAAAGATGCCATCTGCGTTGAATTTAAATGGATCACATGATTGGTTTAAATATATGGGTGTGTAATTGGTGTGGTGAAGTTCAATAGAGCATAGATGTGTTATGTTAACTGCAGCTAATGGCGGACAAAATGTTTGCATGTAACTTTAACCTACTGTAACAATAGCCGTGCGGGAGAAATTTTAGGTAACGCTCGCAACGAAATATCCGCTGTAGTAGGTTCGACAGTGAAATAAACAGAAAACTTAGATAATGTTTGACCACTGACAATCTCTGCCCTACCCTATGGGTCACACGAAGTACGAAACAGCGTTCTTAGTCAACAATACATTTGTCGAAGCTCCAATATTAGAGCAAATATCAAGCAAACAACACTAAACAGCGCTCAGACATAGATTGCTAAAATAAACTATTTAATTTGAGTATTGTCAAAACAACGGGTTTTCTGACAATTGGAAAAGTTTGGATACAACAGGGGTTGCAAAAATACCAATGTTTTAACCGATTTTAAGGTGCTTGGTATAATTAAATCCATATTTGCTTAATAGTTACTTAATGAACTGTGATGTAGTTAGGTTTAGGAATAGAGACACATGTTCAGTTTTTCGGGAAAGTTGCCATCTGCGTTGGGTTAAATGGAACTCATGATTGGTTTCGACAGAGGGGTGTGTAAGGGGTGTGGTAAAGTTCAGTAGAGTATCGAGGTGACATGCAAACGTCAGATAATGACGCAGTAAATATTTGCATGTAACTTTAACCTACTGTAGCAATAGGCTTGGGGGAGAAATGTCTGGTCAAGGTCACAAACAGATAAACATACGTTCAGTTTTCAGTTTCTGCGTTGCTTGCAAATGGATTTTATGATTGGGTGTAACAAAGGGGTGTGCAAAGGGTGTGGTAAAGTTTAGTAGAGAATGGAGGTGACATGTTAACTTTATCCAATCACGGATAGTTATTTGAATCTTACGACTTTGTAACAAAAATAACACACTTTTACCCAAGGGTGAAAACACACACGTCAGGTCTGGAGCTGCTCAACAACGCCACCAAGCAAAGGCGACATTTCTGAGTACATTGTACACATGAAGAAATATTGCTATAGGCGAGATCGTGAGATTTTGCTTGTATTTGGGGTTCACCTGAAAACATAAATACATAATAGTGGATTGCTGCAAGGAAACCCATGAGAATTTTTTCTGTGTGCGGACGTAATATTGAATTTACGTCGGAACAGCTCACTTTTTAATTAAACGATGTGTGATTGTGAAGTGGGTTTTACAAGTCCATAATAAAGACCCTTCTGTGCACCTGCTGTGTCTGGTAAAGTTTCACCGACAAAAGTTTGCTTTGTTTTCCAGCATTAAATTATATGACTACACCAGGTGAATAAATATGCCCGTCGTTTATTGCGCCTCCATCAATTTATTTTTAACCAGTTCTTCTCATACAAACAATTGGCCAGTATATATAAACATGTAGTTCAAATCAGGAACAACATTCTAGACGCTCAAGAAAAATTGCAAGAAAATGCAAGAAAAACTAAGTGGAGCAACAAGAAAAATATTTCAAAAGTTTCAAAAAAATATATATTTCAAAAAAAATATATATATATATATTAAAGTATTTCACAAATTAGTGGCGCCCGGGTTGGTAAGAGCTGCGCATTATAAAGTTATAAAATAAAATGATTTTGATCAAAAAATCGGAGTTGTGTAACTTGAAACAAACAATTAAAATGCTCTTTGTCGTTTATTTTGTAAGTTGTATCGATATAAAATGCATACAATTGTTGTATTACTGCTGACAGTGACTGTGCTTTCTGACAGAAAGTCATTTACAGGTACTACAGATCTCAATGGCTGTTTGTGTTTATAGTTTATTCAAATAAAAACTTTAATTAGTATGTTTAAACACAACGAAGATATCTTATTCGCAAATTTAAATCGTATTTAAAAACATAAGTTAAATTCAAACTTTATGTATATGTTGGTGGCAAAGTTGTTTAGTGCATTCTAAAGCAAATAAAAGCACAGCACATTACAAAATCCAAAGCAACTCAATTCTTGAACAGACGCACATTCATGTCTGGAACTACTCAATAACGCCACCGAGCGACCGATCAGTGGCGTCTACACTTTGCACGATTCAAACGGAATTCCTTACCTCGCATACTGCGACATGATCACAAACAAGGGAGGTTGGACGCTGATCGCCAACATCCATTAGAACAACATCGAGGAGAACGGACACTGCACCCAGGGTGACCGGTGGTCCAGCCAGCAGGGAAACTCCCCACTTTTACCCAAGGGTGAAAACACTTGGGCGAATATGAACACCTTCGGTAATGTGGTGTCGGCGACCAGCGACGATTACAAAAACCCAGGTTACTTCGACATCGACGCCGGAGATTTGATGATTTGGCAGGTGGGATTAGTTGCTTTTGCCAGGCAATTGGCCTAAGGTTGCTATGTCTTATTATCGACAGACTGGCCAGGACTGAACCACTAACCTTGTGACTAAGGATCGCTTTAATTTTAGTTTAGTAACAAAATTATTTCCAAAGGTTTCAAATCTAACGTTAAAGAACCAATTTTAAAGGTTCCCAACGAGACACCACTGAAGGATTGGAGAAAGTCTTCCTACCTTCGATATCGAACTGAGAACAGATTTCTCGACGCGTTCGGAGACAAGGGAAACTTGTATTCACTCTGCAAAGTGTTTCCTGTCGAATCTGGTGTTTACTCTTGGCCTGATGACAACGGTCCCAGTGTACCTGTGGTGTTTGATGAAGGGTCGGTGGATGATGTGCTACAGCATTTTGGGCCGAATGCTCAACCTTATCTCACACCAGGATATATCCAGGTAAACAGTTTGTTGAATAAAAAAACCATTTTAACATCAATTGAACTAATTGGTTTGCCTTTGGTTGTCGAAATATAGACTTATATAATCACAACCTAATTCCAGTGTGTATGAAGTGATAATAAATTTATTTGCAGTTTAGAATTTTGTTAGGCTTCGGCGCCGCAAAATCGTCATATGCTCTGTGTCCGGCAGTAAAACTTAGCATTGATTTTGTTGATTCCGAAAAGTATGTGTTTAATAATGGCATCAGTTATACTTAATTATGAGTCCAGTAAAAAACATCGATCTATGCCCTGAGGCAAAGTCAGCAACGTTCTTCATTATCCTTAAAAAGCGTGTTGTGGCGACAACTGGGTATTGAATAACACCAGGTCATAACAACGTGGTAATATTACGGAGGTGACTTGTAAAGTATAAAAACTAGGACGAGGCGTCGATCAGTGGAAGATAATTAAATACTTTTGCTGTTTTATTGTTAAGATCAGTGATATGTTACTAAAAACCTTCCAAAAGCACAACAGGTTATTTGATTCGCATGTCATTAAACGTTCTGTTGGATTTAATTATTACATTGGTACACATTAATCAACGCTTTGGATGTTTTTGTAAGCGCTTTACCAAAAAAACAAACCGTACAGTGCATGTTTTCCCCAAAGAGCACACTCTTAAGGTTCATGTGAAACTCAAGAATTAAATATATAATGACATTTCTGAGTGGATTGTATACATACACATAAAACATTGCTGATGGCAAGATCGTGACATTTTGCTTGTTGTTAGGGTAACTTAAATAAGTGAAAACATTATGTCGAAAACATTGGATTGTTACACAGAAGACTGTGAAGAATTTTGCAGTGTACGGGCGTGATATTGGTTGAATTTAGGTTTAAACAGCACAACTTTTAATTAAACAATGTGTGCTTGTGAAGTGGGTATTTACAAGTCCTTAGTAGAGACCCTTCTCAGCACTTGCTGTGTGGTAAAGTTTTATCGACAAAAGTTTGTTTTGTTCCAGTCAAGTTGACTTTGAATTGCAAGACTACACACAGGTGAATAAATTAGCCGGTCGTTTTCCCACACAAGGCATAAAAATCTTACTGCCCCTTCAAAAGTTATGTTAAGCCAGATTTTCTCATACAAACGATTGGCATGTATACATATATATATATATATATGTAGTTCAAATCAGGAACAGCATTCTAGTAGCTCAGAATACAAGAAAAACTAATTGAAGTAACAAAAAATAAAGTATTGTGAAAACTAGTGGCGCCCGCCTATGTGTTACGAAGTGATGAAGTAAAATGATGTTGATTAAAAATGTGCAGTTGTGTAACTTGAAACAAACAATCAAAAATGTATTTTTGTCGTTTAGTTTGTAAGTCGTATCGATACAAAATGCATAAAGTTGTCGTATTTCTGCTAACATTGATTGTCCTCTCTAAAAGAAATCTATTTGCAGGTAATACAGTATGTGTTGTTTAGCCGCAATAACCGGTGTGTTCTTATAATATACTCGAGCTGGACATATAGGTCAAACGTTTAAACATAAGGCATTGTAAGTTTATTTGCAAACCGAAATTGAATTTCAAAAAGTGTTTCTATTAATTTCACAAAATAAGAATTAAAGTGATAACGTTATTTAGTACATTTGAAAATCAAAAGCAACTCATTTCTTTTGGTTAAACAGATGCACATTCGTCATGTCTGGAACTGCTCAATAACGCCACCGAGCGACCGATGAGTGGCGTCTACACTTTGCACGATTCAAACGGAATTCCTTACCTCGCATACTGCGACATGATCACTAACATGGGAGGTTGGACGCTGATCGCCAGCATCCATGAGAACAACATCGGGGAGAACGGATACTGCACCCAGGGTGACCGGTGGTCCAGCCAGCAGGGAAACTCCCCACTTTTACCCAAGGGTGAAAACACTTGGGCGAATATGAACACCTTCGGTAACGTGGTGTCGGCGACCAGCGACGATTACAAAAACCCAGGTTACTTCGACATCGACGCTGGAGATTTGATGATTTGGCAGGTGGGATTTATTACTTTGTTTGGTCATAAGTCTAAGGTTGCACCAATCTTATTATCGACTGACTGGCCAGGACTGAACCACTAACCTTGTGAATAAGGATCGCTTTAATTTTAGTTTAGTAGCAAAATTATTTGCAAAGGCTTTAAATTTAAATCGAAATACCTAATTTAAAGGTTCCTAACGAGACACCACTGAAAGATTGGAGAAAGTCTTCCTACCTTCGATATCGAACTACGAACAAATTTTTAAATATGTTCGGAGACAAGGGCAACTTGTATTCACTCTACAAAGTGTTTCCTGTCGAATCTGGTGTTTACTCTTGGCCGGATGACAACGGTCCCAGTGTACCTGTGGTGTTTGATGAAGGGTCGGTGGGTGATGTGCTTCAGCATTTTGGACCGAATGCTCAACCTTATCTTACGCCAGGATACATTCAGGTAAACGTGGTTTTCCGTCCTATATTAACAGAAATTTAACTATTCGTTTTTACTTTAATTGTTGAAATAAACCATGATCACAACTTAATTGCAGTATGTATTGAAATAAAGTATGTATCCAAAATATTTGCAGTTTCGAACTTTGAATGGCGATATCACCTCAAAACCAGCATATGCTCTGTGTCCGGGAGTAAAAGTTAGCAATGATTTTATTGATCCCGAAACGGCTTGCATTGGATCAACTGGATATAACTATGCCTTGAAACACTGTGGTGATTTTGCTGCGATGGGTTATAGTGGAGTTGGAACCGGAAAAGATTGGAGCGTCGATAAGCTGATGATTGAAACGACCTTCATGTTGTTTTATCGTTAAGATCAGTCACGTAAAACAAGCAACTAATAAAATACTTTTGTAATTTAGAATTATTCGTAGTTGATCAAACTTAAACTTTAATGTAGTTGTTTAATTCACTTTCCTATGAATCGTTTCACTTAATCCACCCCAAAGCAAAACTTATCTAAGTAATACAACATGCCACAGAATGTTGTCGTAACTAGCTTTTATTGATGGAGAGCAATCAATTAATGACATGACTAAACTTTTTGCGAATGGAACATTACATACGGATCTAAGTTTAATGGTGAAAATAATGGCCCAAACGAACATAAAAATCGACATGCTTTTTTTCAAACGTTTAGGCAAATGCTTATGTCATCATCAGTGATATGAAGGTCACATCAGTTACACCCGTTTATATTCACTTAGTCACGTGACGGAATGATAAAAAAGTGCGAAACAAGCGTCGCATAAAAACTATAGGTTAAAGGGCGCAGAAGAGAGGTGTAAGCCAGCATGCATATCTGTGAAGTATGGCAAACAGGTGCAGAACAACTACAACAATATACAACAAATTCAAGCAAAGATCACAATAATATAACAGCATGTCACATCAAAATACGCAATAAGTTACTTAAGTATTAAATAAGTAACGGACTTAGAATCAACGTTTATTTTAGGTTTATAGCGTCGAATGCAAATTGATTTCAGTAACATAAGTCGATAGCGGTCCCTTGCAGTGCCAAGTACTTCCGGATTTTAAAAGTCCACTACATGGTCAATGTTGGCCTGAAGGTGTTGACAAACCTCGGATGTTTTGCTTCGTTGGTGTTCGTTTACTCCCGTTCCATGGTTTCTCCCGGTTTCTGCAATGTACGTTTTGCCGCAAGAACATTTCAGTCTGTAAACAACCGAAGATCGGTTGAGTAATCCTTGAGTGTCTTTATTATGCACAAATGCTTTCGCAAGCTTCTGTGTTTGGTGGAAAGGTCGTGCACAGACCTGTCCGCCTGTGGCTTTATGGATAAAACTGAAGGTAAAACTTCTTTTTGTAGCGGTGGTTGATGCCGCCAAGGTATGGTAGTTTAAAACAAGTGAATATGGTATTGGATTTTTTAAGTCTATTTTGGCCGTTATTTTCACCATTATTCTTTACTGATACTTTTATAATTTTGGTGCCGAGATAATGATTTGTCAAATTACTTAAAGACCCAAATAAACTGGAAAAAAAGTTGTATTTTTAGTTTGAAATGAGGTTCAAAACACACTTGCAGCATTGCTAGCAGTGTTTAAAATCTTTTTATTTCGTAGTGTCAGGATGTTTTGATGATTATATTAAGGTAAATCACCACTTAAAAAGTCGACCAAAGGTAATTTGCCTAACAACCTATACATGACAAGTTAGATCTTTGTTTTGGAGCTGATTTAGACAATTTAGAAACACAATCATACAATTTACCACTGAAGGGCGGAATAGGTTGTCAAATGGAAATTACCTTTTATCGACTTGTTACAGTGTCTATTTCATCTTAGAATAATCTTCAAAACAATCTAATTACAAACCACATTCGGAACTATCAACGCAACTTTTTCCAGTTTATTTGGGCTTTTGAGTAATTTGACAAATCATTATCTGGGCACAAAATTAAAAAGTATCAGTAAAGATTGTAATCATTTCAACAGTTGATTGCTCTCCATCACTAAAGGCTTGTTATGACAACATTCTGTGACAAGTCGTGTTGCTTAGATAGGGTTTGCTTGGGGGTGGATGCACAGAAATATTCCTAACAACAATGGGTGAAATCAAACTTAAAAAAGAATATTAATGCAAAAATGATTCATACTAAAATAAGTTAAAGAGCTACATTAAAAAAATGTTAATTAAAGAGGTACAATAAAAGTTAAATTGATTAACTACGAATATTCATAAAAATGACATTAGTTGCTTGTTTTACGTGACTAATCTTAACGATAAAACAACACAAGGTCGTTTCAATCATCAGCTTATCGACGCTCCATCCTATTCCTGCTCCAACTCCACTGGTAGCCATCGCAGCAAAATCACCATAAAACCTTACATCGCTGTTGTATCCAGTTGAACCAATGCAGGCAGTTTCACACCTTTCGAAATTGTTACTAATTTTCACTCCTGGACAAAGAGCGAATGCTCCCATCCCATCCCCTCGCATGGCTGTAAACCAGGGTGGGGAACCTACTTAGCACTGCGGGCCGCACAAATTGCAAAACATTTCGGGCGGGCCAATTTTTTTAAATTTCGTATTAAACACCCAAAGCACTCAAGTTGCTTGATATTTCAACGCTCCTCATTTTATTTTTATTTGCTGTTTCCAACAAACAAGGCATACAGGTTGATCACTTGTTTCTATAAAAAAAGAGTTTGTCCATTCTTTTTGGAACACCCTAGCTTCATCACCGATCTTTCTTATTTTCCAAGAATAAATTTTAAGTGCCAATATGAGGATCCAACCATTTGTACACTAAGGTAATAGCTGTAAATCAATTTAAAACTAACACCACACGGCAAATGAATTGTTACAGCAAGGAGAGACAATCGAGAGGCTGTTACGTCACAAATATGGCACGTGGTTAAATGTGTGTCACTTTGTATGAAAGTTTGACGTCATAATGTTACAAGGGGGGATATTAAATATAAATCACCGATAATGTCGAAGTGATTCTAGGAAATATATCTGTACATCAAAATTTTATTCTTTAGATCCTAATTTGCATACTTTACATAATTGTGACGCGGGCCCAATTCAAAAGTTAAGCGGGCCGCATGCGGACCAGTCAGCCAAAGTTGTCAAGTAATATTTGTTTCACAATACCCAATATAGCGAAGAATTGGATCATGCATTTACCTGTTTTCTGGCGTGAGATAAGGTTGAGCATTCGGTCCAAAATGCTAAAGCACATCACCCACCGACCCTTCATCAAACACCACAGGTACAGTGGGACCGTTGTCATCCGGCCAAGAGTAAACACCAGATTCGACAGGAAACACTTTGTAGAGTGAATACAAGTTGCCCTTGTCTACCCTCAACAACATGACCTAGAAGTTTTTAAATTTGCATGTTATGTTGTCTATATAGTTTTCGAATTTTTAGTGCTTCATATCTAAGGTTTTTTTTAACAGCAAACGACGACAAAATGCTTTATGATAAAGTAACAAATCCCACCTGCCAAATCATCAAATCTCCGGCGTCGATATCGAAGTAACCTGGGTTTTTGTAATCGTCGCTGGTCGCCGACACCACGTTACCGAAGGTGTTCATATTCGCCCAAGTGTTATCACCCTTGGGTAAAAGTGGGGAGTTTCCCTGCTGGCTGGACCACCGGTCACCCTGGGTGCAGTATCCGTTCTCCTCGATGTTGTTCTCATGGATGCTGGCGATCAGCGTCCAACCTCCCATGTTAGTGATCATGTCGCAGTATGCGAGGTAAGGAATTGCGTTTGAATCGTACAAAGTGTAGACGCCACTCATCGGTCGCTCGGTGGCGTTGTTGAGCAGTTCCAGACATGACGAATGTGCATCGGTTTTTTTTTAAATAACATGCATTTACACATATTCTTATAGTTAATATATTTTGTATAAAAGTTTTTTGTACCCAGTGTTTTTTTTATGTGTTTTGGGGGACCGAAACGGTCCCCCAAATTTCTCCAGCGGTTTCCCAAACTTTGGACTTGCTATTTTTTGGTATTTAAATGAAACACTTGCGGTCTCTCAAAAATAGCGGTAACCCAAACCAAACCTTAAAAAAACCTGTTTGTACCTGTTAGATTGACACGAATTCTTTACCTGTTAGATTTACATGATTATTTGCATCAAGGAAATGCGGTATTCAAACAATACCTGTTAATGGAAATTTTTCGGAGAGCACAGTCAATGTTATCAGGATAAATGGGACAATATTCATGTTCAAAGGTGCTGACTAAACAATAATAATGTGTTTATAATTTTGCGAAAAAAGTCTGATTTGCTTAAGTTGAAAGTAAAAGTTGCTGTTCTAATCTGTCTACGCGATGCTGTAACTAATGCAAGAAACCAGGGCCAAATAAGTTAAAGTCACAAAGATGTGTTGAGCTATTCTGCCACTATAATTTTCTACTGAACTGCACTGCACTCTCTTGCATGAACCAATTATACCTTTCATTCAAAACAGATGTCATATTTCCCAACATTGAACTTCTTTTCGCTTGAATATACTAGCTGGTTCAAAGTTCTCGCTCTGACGCAACTATTGCTCACACTTGTATCTAATAATAGTGAGAACATTCGAAGAGTTTAGAAGCAACGATGTGTACATGGTCGCTCGCTGTTTAACCAACACTTATATTAGTCTAACACCTGTTGTTTTATTAATATACGAAGTTGCTTGGTTGGTTTTGCAACGTCATACGAGATAAACATTTGGTTTTATTTAGGTTCATCCTGGTCGACACATTAACGTGCCAAAAGTTGGAAAGAAATGGGTGGATTTGGAACAAAAGAATTGGTTTAAAGTTTGGCAGTGCAAACAAAATACTATTAAAATACTTTTTGTTTGTACCTACTTGGTTGAAGGTTTTTGACGAAAATATTTTTTGGCCTCTTTATGACCACTCCAAGATGTTTTTCAGTATAATAATCACAAGTTGAAGGACTCAAACATTGAAACAATTCCCAACAGTTGTTTTTTGCATTTCCTAATTTAACTACAACTCTTTTTTTGCACCCTGGTTGTATAAATATAACGAACGCCGATTGGCCACTATGAAAATAAAATAAAATAATAAAATAACGTTGGCCACTATGAGAATAAAATAGAGTGTAAATGGAGAACAAGTTTCCGTGAGAATGTTTTCCGTTGACACCAGTTTTGGTCCACCCCTTTAACCGGTTTTTATCTGGTTTCAAAACACAAACAAGTAACCGCGTTTCGTCAAAACAGGAAGACTTCCCAGTCGGAGGACTTCTCAGTGCGCACGTTTGCATCTAAAAATAAAAAGTAAATTCAATATTTGGTGGAACGAAAAGTGTACGCGTTGCCACTCTCTGTTTGCACAACACTTTGTATTAGTCAATATACTGGTTGTTTCATCATACACAAAGTTTAAAAGTTCGTTGTAGCACGTCGTCAGTGGGTAAACAGTATAATATAGACAAGTCCTGTTCATCTGACATGGCAAGTTAGATCTGTGTTTTAAAGTTGATTTAATCGAATTATTAACTTTATCTTACAATTTACCACTTGAGGGCGGTATAGGTTGTTGAAGGCAAATTACCGTTGGACTTTTTAATAGGTGATCTACCTTATTGTACCGTATTATAATCTCCAAAACAGCCAGACCCGATCAGAAATAAAAAGATACCAAGCATTGCTAGCAATTCTGCAAGTGTGTTTCGAACCACATTTAAAACTACAAATACTTTTTCTAGTTTATTTGGGTTTTTGAGTAATTTGTCCAATCATTATCTGGACACATAAATTATGAAAGTATGAGTTAAAGCTTTTAATCATTTTAAAAGTTGATTGTTCTCCACTATTAAGTCCTACTTATGACAACATTCTGTGACATATTGTATTGATTAGAACCGCTTTGCTCGGGGGTGTATTCAAAGAAATATATATTAGGCAACAATGGAGAAAATCAGGTTCCAAAAAAAAAACCCAGCTGAAATGATTCACGGCAAAGTGAATTGAAGATTTTAAAATTATCACTAAGCATCCCATTGTCAGCAAAAAGTTTATTTCCAACGACCAATATGAATGAAAATGTAATACAAAGCCTTCAAAAGGCCAACACATGTGTACTCTTATATCTTTGAATATTACTCAATTGTTTTTCTATTTTTACTGCGATGCCCCGCAAAGAAAGAAGGTATGGCTCCAAAGCTGTCAAAAAACTTTCGCGTTTGTTTTTCAGTGCTTTCGCGTTTGTTTTTCGGTGCTGTTTTAAATAGACTAAAATCATAAACCGATTAAAAGTGCAAATTTTAGCCTTACGACTTCAGTTTGTCAAATAAACAGAATTCGTATGAAATGCGATTTACATAAACGTTGCGCAAAATTGGGCAGAAACTTTGAACAAAACATGTTTGTCGGATAATGATGGGTAAATAGAGGCTATCAATATGAACAACACATGTTTAAATAAACGCACATGGTATAATTATCACCATGGGGACGCAACGATGACAAAGCACACACAGACCAGTCAGTTTTATTCTAAACGGTCAGTTGATGAGAACAAAATCATGCGTTTGCCAAAGGATTGCCATAGTTGCAAATCGGAGGGGGAATTGAAGGGAGCATTAGCACCCCCTTGTCATAAACACAAACAGCTCTTTGTATTTTTTCACATACATCCGTTTAAAATATATTTAAAGTGAGTGAATGTAACCCCAGTTAAAGAACAGGTTTTATCGAGAGAAAAATCGCCGACTCAATTCTGTGCGTTATTCTGATAGACGCACCCTACAATACAATTTTTGCTTATTCCCAATTTCCTCTTGTACAAACAGTATATAATGAGCTGATACGATCTGCAACATCATTAGAGATTCGAAGTACAGAGAGAAGAGAAGTAAGATACAATATCTACGCAAGGCAAATATATCGGGAAAATAACCTTGAAGCAAATAATAACATATTTGTCACAAAATTGTAATTTGTTCGTTGTAGACAAAAACATCAACGAAAGAAATGAATAAAGTTATAGCGCTTCTGCTGACATTAACTGTACTGTGAAGAAAATCTCGTTTCGCAGGTATAATACTGTGTGTAAAATAACACAAATCAACTCAGTAGTTTACGAACCATTGTCAAAATAATATTCTCAATTTATTTCAATATTTTAAAAAAATGTAGCAGACTTTTGCGGGTAATACGAAGTTGTTAGTGTGATATTATATTGTACTTCTGATATATGTGTGAACAGATGCACAATCGTCATGTCTGGAACTCCTCAACAACGCCACCGAGCGACCGATGAGTGGCGTCTACACTTTGCACGATTCAAACGGAATTCCTTACCTCGCATACTGCGACATGATCACTAACATGGGAGGTTGGACGCTGATCGCCAGCATCCATGAGATCAACATCGAGGAGAACGGATACTGCACCCAGGGTGACCGGTAGTCCAACCAACAGGAAAACTCCCCACTTTTACCCAAGGGTGAAAACACTTGGGCGAATATGAAAACCTTCGGTAACGTGGTGTCGGCGACCAGCGACGATTACAAAAACCCAGGTTACTTCGACATCGACGCCGGAGATTTGATGATTTGGCAGGTAGGATTTGTTACTTCATCATAGTCAGTGATTTTGTCGTTGTTGGCCAATTGCAAAGACCTAAAATGTGAAACACTTGCAAAATTTCAAACTATATATCCAATCTAACAAGTCAAAACATACAATGCTACGTATGTTCAGTTACCTGAGGTATTTTGAATTCAAAAACACATTGTATTTGTACTTTAAAGGGGACACCACTGAAGGATTGGAGAAAGTCTTCCTACCTTCGATATCGAACTGAGAACAGATTTCTCGACACGTACGGAGACAGGGGCAACTTGTATTCCCTTTACAAAGTGTTTCCTGTCGAATCTGGTGTTTACTCTGGGCCTGATGACAACGTTCCCGGTGTACCTGTGGTATTTGACGAAGGGTCGGTGGGTGATGTGGTGTAACATTTTGGGCCGAATGCTCAACCTTTTCTCACAGCAGGATATATTCAGGTAAATGTATTTCTATGTGAAAAAAATAGTTTTTTTGGTTTAATTTTTTCAACCGAGCGTTTTCTAAATTATAATATATTCACGACCCAATTCAAGTTTTTGAACTAGATAACTTATTTGCAGTTCCACACTTTGAATGGCAAATTCACCGAAAAAGCGGCATACGCTCTGTGTCCTGGAGTGAAAGTCAGCAATGATTTTCTTCATTCCCAAACCGCTTGCATTGGATCAACTGGATATAACTCCTATCCTGACCACTGTGGTGATTTTGTCGGCTTAGCTATCAGTGGAGTCGGTACAGGAAACGAGTGGAGCGTCGATAAGCTGATGATTGAAACGACCTTTATGTTGTTTTATCGTTAAACTCCGTTGCGTAAATCAAGCAACTAACTTCATTCGTATTTAAGTTTTAATTAACATTGTTAATTCAGTATGATATAAATCATCTTTGCTTTAATTTTTGATTAATTCTGATTTTACCCATTGTTGTTTAAAACATTTGTATAATCCACCCCAAAGCAAAGCTTATCTAGCCAATACAATATGTCATAGAATCAGGGAGTCGAACCGCTTGTCATACGGGTTCAGGTTCGGTTCGGGTTCACTTGGTTTTGTTTTTTAAGGGTTCGGGTTCGGTTCAGGTTTTTAAAAATGTATATTTTCGGGTTCGGGCTTTGTTCCGGTTTGGGCAAATTATCCGGTCGGAACCGGTTTGCGGTTTTTAAAACGGGTCAAATTTTTATTCGTTTCAATTCAATTTCACCCATCATCAGCCTGGCCTAATCAAATTCCAAAAAATTTTGTCCGAGCACTGTTAATTTTGACACGCCCTATAAGTGTTATGTCACGTATTCTTCAGTGCGCTGTTTTGAAAAAAATCACAAATTTAAAACAGACTGCATTTTTTAGTGGTTCGGTTCCGGTTCGGGTCCAACGCCAAACAAAATATAGGGTTCAACTCCGGTTAGGGTTTTTGAAAAATCGTAATAAGCGGTTCGGGTTCGGTTCAGGTTTAATGAAATTAACCGCTCTTACCGGTTCGCGGGTTCGGGTTCAGTTCCGGTTTGACTCCCTGCATAGAATGTTGTTATAACTGGCATTTATTAATGGAGAACAATCAACTAATGAAATGATTAAAAGCTTTAATTCATGCAATCGTAAATTTGGTATTAAATGTTGATCAAAACACGATCGTATATAAATGCTACCTTGCGGTTTACGATGTAACATAAACCCAACTACTGTAGGCTGTAATTTTTATGGTTTGTTTGCAAAGCGACAAAAAGGGGCGTACTTTTTGTCACGCCCTCGCCTTTCGTATTATAGTCGGCTTTGGAACGATCTAACAAGTCGGAATCGGACCGACTTGGTCATCCGGTAATCAACTCTAGTTTGCGTGACTCAACCGCGACCATACCGCAATGCTTGATCAATAACTTAAAATAAATCAATAACTCGCTGATGAGAACTATTAAATCTGACCATGTTTACTAAAAAAAATCCAAGTGACGCATTTGTACCTCGAACATGAGCCAGTTTTTGACAATGATTTCTAGCAAAAACAATCGATCGACACAAAAAAGGTGAAATCAGTCTAAATCACTACATGACATCAGTCAAAAACGCCCCCTAACTTTACTTAACTGTTTGCAATTTTAGTTTCAAAATTTTTTGGATAACTTTTCTGACTACATAGTGAAAACTAGCGCCAAATTATGGGGTCAAGTTTATTGCGAAATATAAAAATAAAGATTTCTAAACGTTATTAAAATATAAACCACAGATTAAAATAATTAACTTAATAAAAAATAGAAATTTACGTAAATTTGAGTATAACTTAATCTAAGATATAATTCTAAAAATCTGAGCTATCAGTTCTTCTAAAAGTCTAGAGCCAAACTTTTTAGGACCATAAACCAAAATAATTATAAGATTGAAGTACTGTGCAGTTGTAACGTATAATGCAAAAAACGTGAAACATAAAAGATTTACGGACTTCTATAAAAGGGGTCCTTGCCCCAAAAAGGGTGGGAACCACTGATTTAAACATTTGTAAAATAAAACCATTGGTTGAAACGTTAGTTGTATGTACAAAACTCTAAGCATCGTGGAAATTACAAGTTGCTGAACAGGAATGCCGAAAACATAGTAAACATCATGACAAGAAAATTGAATTTCACTTTGCATGATCCGCTGGTTGTGGAAACTAGAAAAAAGTTGTCCCACGTAATGTTTATCTGGGACCAACACCAAAACCGTAAAGCAAACAAGCGTCTTTAGCGTCCACATGTATCGTTGGTAAGATTTGAATTAGTTCATAAACCACTGTTTTAAAGAAAGTACTTTATCTCTAGCCAGAAAAAGCTTTACAAAGAATTTGTAAACCAATTAAAAAACGCGAAATTAAACACTGATTTACAATTTGGAATAGGTTCGAAAACTATAGCACTGTTACAGTGGAGCTATTGTAACTTCAAACCAAAAAAAGCTTTACAATAAATATATTTTGACCAAATGAGAGAACCGTAAACTTAAACACAAATTTATAGTTACCTGGTTCGTCAGTTGGAGCTGAAAAACAAACAACAGTCACAATAAAGCTTTGTTAATTCACAGCGATTCGAAGCACACAGTGCACACTGTTTCTACCTATAAGGTCTTTTTGGTAAAACTCTTTGGTTCAGAAGAGATATAGGTGCGGAAGTTGTGTGCATTGTCTGCTGCTTAGCATTTATTAGCTTTTACACAGCAAGAGTTTTAAATTATTACTAACGAGAGAAATTGGCTAGTGGTTAGTGTAGCCAAGCACTGCCTCACACCAGTGTATACTATATTTTGCTGTTTATCGTTTATTGGCTTGATGCCTTTACGAGCAAGAGATTTTGAATTAGAAGTAGAAAAAGCGTATTGACAAGTTACCTGGTGGATTGTCTGAGTTGCATAAATCTGGAAAATAAACAGTAAAACTTGTAAAACAAAAAGTATTTTTACATCAAGTTATTCACGAATACGATTTTAAATCGCAAAGCAAAATGTAATATTGACCGAACTTTGGCGCAATGTTTTTTTGCTCGTTGTTAAAAAGGCAATTTCGCAGGGTCGTAAAATTTAATTAACCTCTTTACGTTTTTACGGCTTGACCTATTTCCTCAAGATGTTCATTTTATAAAATGGGCTGCCTCATCTTATTGCCTTTCGTGTGTTTAGTGGTTTATAGCTTTAGTTTGGATGTGTCAGGCATTGAAATATAAAGCAAACTAGTTATTGCTAAAAGAGCAAAGACAATATAATCAAGTTATATTCCTATTGTCATCTAGAAGAAGTAGTCACAAATTCGGAAAAGATTGCACACCAAAAACATTTAGAAAAAATTAATAAAAATTTTAGTATGGAAACGGAAGATAAAATTATATTACTAAACTTGTTTACAAAAAACTACCAGAGTCCCAATTTTTCACCAGCATAGCAAGTGATATATAACAGGTGTTATTAAATACCGCATGTTATCGCATAATGCACCTAGAATACCACATGCTGTGTGAAATGTGAGAAAAAAACGACACGGTAAAATTAGGCCTGAAACCTTAATTGAATTACAAACCCTCACCCCGTGTTTCTATTTTGTCAGTGACAATAGCAAAATGTTTACTGCACAAACGCTATTCGCTGAGCTAAGAGAGCTTGCCCGCCAGGCTCGAACCTTCCAAATAAATACCCCTCTCAATAATACGGAGTTTTATACGGATTTAGTTAATCAAGCTTGGTTCAATATACCATTTGGTTGACAAATACATCAGCCAAGTCTTGCTCTTTGTAACGTAAATGCTAACTTGCGCTGGATGAATAGAATGTAAGGCTACATTAAACCTAGCACGCCCCTAAAAGACAGCACAAAAGGAATGACATTTTACTGTCTTTGCAGTGTTAGCTGTCTCTTCCACAATAGCTACGTTCAATATACCATAATAAACCTAGCAAGCCCTGATAAAGATAGTTAACCAATTCCTACCGACCCAAACGCAATGAATTAGAATTTCCTTTATCCACCGGATTTAACGATTAATTCCTGTGACATTAGTTTCTTAAACAACCTAACTTAAGGTACAGAAAGTGTGTTAGTTTGGCAGATCCCGTTAAAATATTGCTCAGAAAATTGTAGGATGCGCTTTTAAATGTGTTGAATATTATTTCTTACCTGTGTCGCAAAAATTGGAACACTCGATTCCATTTGTAACATCCTCACAACCAGAAAAAGGTATCCCACACCCCCTCCTAACTTGATCGTATGTAACACCGTCAACTGAAAAACGATGGTTCTTTAGTGTTTTGTTTGTCACAGGTTTCTTTTCAAAAGTGGAAAAAAGAAAAAAACAACTAGTCTTCAACAAAAGTCATGTTGGATTAGGGTTAAGATAAGCACATCTGCCCGATTACAAAAGGGCAAAAATATTTTAATAATATGAACATTAATTATGTTTTAATTAGGAATTTATAAAAAATGCAAAAATAGTTAAACACAAAACCTGTGCCCGTGCTTATGGAGGTTGTACAGGAGTAGGTCGCAACAGGGCAATATTTGATATAAGATTGATCCGGGTTTGGACCTTTGCATGATGGGTCCCCCTCACCCGGTACAGGTGGGTCATAAAAATGACAATCGTAACAATAGAGTGCTGAAGCTGCGGAATGAAAAGAAAGTATTTATGATTTCTAAAGTTCTGGCTTAAACACAATAAACATTATCCAGGCTATGATAGTATAATGGATTTCATCCGACTTTAATAGGTAATTTTTTGAAAACTTTATCACTTTTTTTCCACTTACCAACTGAGCCGAATACAAGCACTGCAAATGCTGACAGAATCAAGTTCTTCATGCTTCAATTTAGGATGTTTACTTTGTAACAAAAAACTTAATTTTGGTTGTTTATCTGCAGTGGCTGCAACAAACATAAATTAAAACAACGTATTTTCGACCGGAACAAAAGCGATATTTTGCGGTTTGACTAATTCTCTACTGAAGCGTTTGCACTCAAATAACCTCAAAACAATTGATTAAAACACTTAGCACATTTTTTTGTAATTCTGTCATTTAATTTGTTTCGATTTCTGTTAGGAACAAAAAAAATGACTACTGCTCAAACTATGTTTAAATCACAAAATTTTACCTCTTCCTACTGACGTAGCACTTATCAGCTCGACTCAAACCTTTCAAATAAATACGTCCCTAAACGATATTGAATCTTTATACTGTAGTAAGTCATTGAATGTTTACAGTGAGTCATGTGACTACTACTACCTTGGATACCAAAAGGTGTTTTTTCTCAAAACATTTGCCTGGTCTATAAAGGTCACCAGTGTTGATCGACACCAAATACAAGCTTCTTTGTTGCAAGGCGGTGGTCTGCTGGTTACAATAACTTACCTCATAAAAATCGGGCCTTAACTTTATTTTGTGTTTAAATTGTAAAAAACTGTAAAATGAACCACCCTTTCAACTAACCGTAATGAATCGATCATTAAAGGCCTGCCCAGCAAGCCGGATTAAATCTGTTTAAACAGTTTCGTTTATGACGAGTAATAAAATGTATGACTTACATTTAAGTTGGTAGCAACCACGATAAACGATAGTTTAACTTTTTGTTGCCAAAGGTCGTTTTAACACTGACCCACTGATTTTGTTCACCTATAGGCAGGGTTGCCATACCGTCCTTATTTCTAAGATTTGTCCTTATTTTGAAGGGCTATGTCTTAGAAAAGTTCATTGTCCTTATTTCTAAGAAATGTCCTTATTTTTAACTGTAGTCCTTATTTTGTCTTATTTTCAACAATTACTGTAGTCAAGTCCCTGCTACAAGTATAGAAGTGAACCTAGACCCCGCCTGTTGTTGGAGGCACGTAGTATTTTCTAACAATAACAAGTTGCTGGAACAGATTTTTTCTGGCCAAAATATTGCAAATATTATGTCATGGCTCGTACAAATTCAAAGATTTGTTCAAAAATGTTTACTTTCGCATGGAAAATTATTTTTTCGGTTGTCCTTATTTTTGATTTCAAGTCAATGGCAACCCTGCCTATAGGTAACAAACTATAACAGTGAAAAAGTATTTTAAAACCCCAAAACCGCATAAAATGGATATATTTTATGAAACACAAGCTATCCGAGACTGGTTTTACAGGTTACTTGTTGGTTTACTGGCTGACATCCGATAAACAACCAACAAAATTACTGGACCAATCCTTACCATATCTAATCAAGAAAGTAACCAAGTTCTGTATACAGTGACTCTAGTGGATGATAAAACTTTTCTTCAAAAAAAAAGAACCAGTCAGTTTTCAGTAAAAGTTTATACATTTCGGCTAAATGGCATCATCGGTTCCCGAAAATACCAAAGTAACGCAACGTCATGTAAAGATGGGCGCTACACCAACCATGGCAAAACAAATGAAACTCGTAAAACAAAAAACTAACGACCAAAATCAGAACCTGTTACAAGGTGACCTAAAATAATGGCGTAAAAGTAAAAATCGAAAAGTTAGAACATGCACTCGCTGGTCGATTACAATGGCGGTGGGTTTCTGAGGAACTCACAGCAGACTAGTTTTCCAAATCCGGTCGATGGTGCAAAGAGCATTCGCGAATATTTAAAGTATAATTTGTGTATAAGATGCTGACGGTTAGGACTATTATAGGGTTAGTCTGGGGTTTCATAATAATAACAGCAATAAAATCAACTTAAGCTTTGTTCCTCATGTTAAATTTAGTTCCTAACCCTAACCCAGACTTACTTTTAAATTAAACAACTGGTCTTATTGCGCCGTCTACCGGTATTTTGCCACCTTTTCAACCGCGAGGTCTTGTGTTAGTAGCTTTAACTGTGAGGTCTTGTGTTAGTAGCTTAAGTTTCACAAATACGACACAAACATATGTGGCAATATCCGGCTAAATTTTTTACGTTCTTTCTCTTGTGGTGTCGCAAAAAAACTGCCTAATTGTCGTTTTTTTACAGTAGTCATTTTTTGCATGGTCCTAAAACCAAGCAATTGTACAGCTATAAAAAAATACTATTGTGAATTGGATTTGTAGTATGATTTGATGTGTGCAGTCAAAAAGTGGTGTAACACACAGACCTCAATCCATCAAACATTTACATGAGAATCCTTAACAAACCACAACAAAGTAATTTAATCGATAAAGGAAAAAGAGAATTCCTCACGTCAGTGTAGCTCAAAAGAAGACATCATAAAGATGATAACCATTTTCAAAATAGCCTCTGTGTTTCGTTTACTGTGTTCGTTGTTGTTTTATTTCATTCTTACAGTACTCGGTCTTTTTTACGGTCTTTGCCATGTTAGTAATAAATGTGTAGCTTTCTCTTCCACAAAAGCTTGTGTCAATACACCGTTTGGTTGACAAATACACCGACCCACTGTTCCTCTTTGCAACATGAAAGATCACTTATGTTGCTTTTGTATTTAAAACAACCCAACTTAAGATACCGACAGTACATTACTGCAGCTGATCCCATAAAAGGCTATTCAGAAAAATTTAGGTTACTGTTTTGAATGTTGTGGAATATTTTCACTTACCTGTGTCGCAATAATAGGTACACTCGTTTACAATTCCTACAGTCTTACAACCAGAATTATTTGGATAACTCGCGCAATCCCTTCCAAGAACAGTTACTCTAACACGAATCTTTATGCTGCAGTAAGTCATTGAATGTTTATAGTGAGTCATATAACATTACTATCTTGGGTAAAACATTACTATCTTGGCCTGGGCTTTAAAGTTTTCCCGTGTTGGTCGACACTAAACACAAGCTTCTTTTGTTGCAGGGCGGTGGTCTATTCATACAATGACATATCTCATAAAAAAATCTCGCGTCTACTTTCTGTACGACTTGATGATGTACGGAGTGTATTTCAAACCACGTTGCTTAATAGTCGATTAATTTGGCGAACAATAAAAGCTATAACTCCTTTTAAACTAGACGTTGGTAGAAACGACGTTAAACGACAGTTAAACTTCTAGTTACCAAAGATCGTTTTAACACTACTTCAGAGAGAGGCTTTAGAGATTACTTGATGATTTACTGGCTGTGGTGACATCCGAAAAACAAACAGCAAAATTACTGGACCCATCCTTTTTATATTGTATTTTTCGACAACCCGGAAGTATCCTGGGTTCGAACACCGTGAACGACAAAGAAAGGGCAATTTTCAGTTCTCGGACTGCCGCCTGACTGTCGAAAAATACAATAAAAAAATCGACAAGGAAAAAAGAGAAATCTTCACATCAGTTTAGCTCAAAATCATTTAGATATAGACGTCATTTTGATAATAATAATCATGAAACTCTCCCTGTGTTTCGTCTGCTGCGTTTATTTTATTTCGTTAAAAACATTATTTGATGTACTTTGGTAAACAATACTAGTTATCATCGCATTAAAAAAAAATGTCATTGGAAGTCTAAATCACTGGTTAAAATCATTTAAATAGCAAGAAATATAAATTACAGGTTTGAAACCAAATTATTGCATCACATGTGCAGCTTATTTAAGAGCGGTCATCGCGAAATTTACAGCTTGCTGACGAGGAATCCAGCAAACAGAGTCACCAACATGACGAGAAAGTTGAAATGCACTTTGCCTGATCCGTTGGTTGTGTTACAACCATCTGAAAACCAAAAACAACTCCTGGTCCAAAATAATTGCTGTCTCCTAAAGCCCTGACGTATTCAACAAACTTTTGATCTTTTGTTGACAATTACAATTCGTGTTTCTGCTCCGAGGCAGCACAAAGGGAATGACTTTTTACTACCTTGTTAGTAATGCAATGTTAGCTTTCTCTTTAACAAAAGCTTGTTCCAATACACCATTTGGTTGACAAATAAGTTACATCAGCCAAGTTTTACTCTCTGTAGTGTGAAAGCTCACTTACGCTGGATAAATCAAACGTTAGGCTACATTAAACCTAGCTCGCCCCTAAAAGACATCACAAAAGAAATGACAATTTACTGTCTTTGCAGTGTTAGCTGTCTCTTCCACAAAAGCTTGGTTCAATATACCATAATAAACCTAGCACATCCTGATAAAGTTAGTTAAAAATTATGACCGACGCAAACGCAATGAACTATAATTCCCTTTATCCATCCACGGTTTTAGGGATTAAATCTGGTATACTAAATTTCTTAAGATATCGACAGTATGTTACAGCAGCAGATTCCAAAATACTGTTCAGAGAATTGTGGGTTACTGTTTTAAATGTTTGGAATATTTTCTCTTACCTGTGTCGCAGACATTGGTGCACACATTTGCAGGTCCTAGTTCCACACAACCAGAAATAGCTGGTTCTCCTCCGCACGATCTTATTACCACAGTTGCTGTAACGCCGTCAACTGAAAAAGATGGCTTATTTAAAGTTGTGCTTGTCACAGTTTGCATAAGTAAGAAGTAAAAAACAACAAATTTGTGATCCGAAACATGAGACTACTGATGTTTTGTAATTATACCATGAAATGGATAATCTTTTGATCATCTTTAAAGTGGTTTGTGATATTCAATGATAATTGCTTGCGCAGAAGGCTAAACACTTACCGGAACCTTTAGTTGCAACAGTCGTACAGTACTTAGTGCCAGGACAATCAACAAGATAAGATGTATCTGGGTTTGGACCTTTACATGATTGGTTCTCGAAACCCGGCGTAGGTGGGTCAGAAAAAGTGCAAGTGTAACATCTAATTGCTGAAGCTGTGAAATGAAACAAAAAGCGTTTCTGACTTGTAAAGCTCTGGCTCAAACAAAATAAACGTTTTCCAGCCCCCTGTAATGCATTTTATCCGACTTGAATAGTTGGATTTTTAAAAACGTTTTTTCACTTACCAACTGAACCAAATACAAGCACTGCAAATGCTGACAGAATCAGGTTCTTCATGTTTCAATTTAGGTGTTAACTTTGGAAATAAAAAACTTAGGTTTTGGTTGTTTATCTGCAGTGGCTGTAACAAACATAAATTAAAACAACATATTTTCGATAGCGCTTTACCGAACAAAAGCAAATGGTTAAAAGTTTGACTAATTCTGTAAACCCTGTAAAAAATATTAAAACGTTTCGCAAATTGTTTTTTATTTATAATTCTATCATTTGACTTGTTTTGATTGCTGTCATGGAGAAAAATGATTACTGCTCAAACCACGTTTATTTCACAAACATTTACCTCTTCTCACTGGCGTGGCACTTACCAGTCCGACTCAAACCTTCCAAATAAACAAGTTCATTAACGGTATGGAATCTTTATAGTTAGTCATGGAATGTTTATAGTGAGTCAAGCAACATTACTACCTTATAACACAAAACTCGTTTTGCTAAAAACATTTGCCTTCGCTGTAAAATTTCCCCGTGTTAATCGACACTAAACACAAGCTTCTTTTGTTGCAGGACGGTGGTCTGCTGGGAGCATTGATTTACCTCCTGCACTTTATTTTATAATTGAACTATAAAATGAACCACCCTTTCAACTAACCGTCAATGGCACTTTTAGTACGACATGTTTATGTACGAAATAAAGCATGTGAGTAGTGTATTGCAAACCACGTCGATTAATGGTCGATGGCTGGCCCAAGCCGGATTAAACTAGTTGAAATAGTTACGTTTTGGCCGAGGAGTAATATATGCCTTTTTTAAAGTAGAATTTGGTAGCAACGACGATAAACGATAGTTAAACTACTGGTTACTAAAGGTCATTTCAACGCTATTTACAACAAAAAACATCAACCGTTGATGTTAACACTTGTTAAAGGGAAATCCAGCAAACAACATCAGAAGTATCACAAAAATGTTGAAATGTAGTATGTCTGATATAACTTACTGATTGTGTTCAGATCTAGAAAGCAAACAACTACAGTGAAAAGTTTTTAAAACCCCAAAACCACCTAAAATGGATATATTATATGAAACATCGGAATAGGAGACTGGCTTTACAGGTTACTTGTTGATTTACAGGCTGTGCTGACATTCGATAAACAAACAACAAAATTACTGGACCAATCCTTATTACATCTAATCATAAAGTAACCAAGTTCAGTATAAAGTGAAACTAGTAACTTAAATGATAAAATCTTTTGGTAAAACAGAAACAGTCAGTTTTCTAAATGGCATCATCGGTTCCTGAAAATACCGAAGTAACGCACATTAATGTAAAAATGGGCGCTACACCAACCATGGTAAACTAAATTAAACCGATTCAACAATGAACCAGCTACAGAAATAAACCTGTAACAAGTTGACTTAGGTAGAACATAAAGCTGGTCGATTACAATGGCGCTGGGTTTGTGAGGAAAGATCTACTAACATAAGACCTAACAGCAGACAAGTTTACTAAAAAACCATGGATGGTTCTGAAAAAAAACATTCGCATACCAACATAAAGTTTTGCTCCAACGTCTGTATAACAGGTGAGAACATTCCATTTAGGTAGTGGCAAACAAAACTTTCAGAACCTGGTTCGAAATTCATGTTGCTCATAAAATACCACCCGGTGTTTACTTCATTGGTTGTGGTTCGTGCTTGCTTTGTCACTTCTATTTCTGTTTAAATTTGTGTTTGGATCAGAGCTTTGAGGGCTCCAAATTACATCTGAGAAAGTGATTAAAAATAAACAGCATAAATCCAAACACCACAATGCAGAACAGGGGCATTTAAGGGGTGTGTACTCCAATGTCACAACGTAAATTGCTATTGTGTCGATTCAAAGAATTTTCCAGCTCAATTCACGCAATAAAACGCTCAGTTGGGGTGTGTAGGGGGCGTGAACCGATAGACCATGCTAAGATCAATGCAACTAATTTGCTACTATTGTTGCTCCTCCCCTTAAAAATTAATCGTATTTCCTTACTAAACACGTTTATTGATGTTGAAGAAAAAGGTGATTCGATGCTTGGAAATATTTCATTGGGAGGACAAAACATTATTAGGGCGTTGTCTATGCAGTTTCAATTAAGTAGGGGGATTTGGAAACGATTGTTTGTTGGAAAGATGTTGGCTCAGTTCCTGCATTTGATCATTATAAATAAAAGAGATAAAAAGTAAAACACAGGATTGCAAAAGAATTATTTGCTTAACTTTTGTAGCAGTGAATTATGGTGTAAAACGATATCTATTTAAAATCAGCGCCATATAAAAGTTTCCACATGTTTAGAAACTTGTCGTTTTAAATTTTGTTTGTTTTTCAACAACTGCAGGTTAACAATCAAACTTTAGGTTTTATTACAGAGTGAAAGATTTTTAATTAAAACATGAAATACCTGGTACTGTTGGCATTTGCAGTACTTTCATTTGGCTCGTTAGGTAAGTGGAATAAAAATGTTGCACAATGTTTAGCTGAATTGTATAACTCGCTTGACACAAACAAAATTTGGGATTTGTATTTAAAACCGTCATGAGGTCGAACCCCGTCAAATACAAAAAGTTTAAGAGGTTTAAAGTGAATGCTCAAGTAACTGTTGGTACCTGATATTTATATACTTTTCCTATCTGTAGATTTTAATCTGCACAGTTCATTTGAGTAGGTATTTTTATATGTTTATGGCTTTTGTTTTACAATTTTAACATAATTTAACACACCAAAGTTTTACAAACCAATGTACAGAATCTTACTTTGTGCTGTGAATGTGCCAGTGACAGTAACTCACTTAAAATTTGCTTTGTAGCTTCGGGTATCCAATGTTATGAATGTCACTTCTCAGAGCCTCACATACCGAGCATTACCGAGTATACTTGTGAGGGTCCAAACCCAGATCCAAAACAACTCGCAAACTGCTCTGCGAATTTCAAATACTGTTTGACGGTTGTGGGCTGGGCCACAGGTAAGTGCCAGATTGTCTACGAGCATCTTGTAACACATATATCAAACGTTTATTGCGTGTTTTTACAGCATACAGCATATGGATATTACAGCATACAGCATATGAGATTTCCATGAGTTTCTTTCAAGTAACGCTTGGCAGTAATGGTTTAATTAACATCCATCCTATAAATGTGTATTCACGTGTCGCGCTTTATAACACCTTTACGTGGCACAGTTGTTTTCAGCTTGGTTAACATTTTAGCGCACTTACGCTGCTACGATTTCTTGTGCCGAGCGAAGTCATCTCAACTCATGTTTTTTTTATTACAACCATTGTCTCTTGAATATATACAGAAGTGGACATTTTCGAGCGGAAACTTATCATCCTTTTGTTTTGTAATGCTGCTGTTTGTTTCACTCCATTAAACAAAAGCTGCACTTATGTCTTTAGGTACCACGACATGGGAAGTTGTAAGGACATGCGGGGGTGATCCACAAGCTGAACAATGTGACAGTATGCCTGGGGAACCGTGTGCTATTATGTGTGTGACACAGGTAGGAGAACACAACATACACTTTAAGCAGTTTTGGAAATCTTAAAAGGCGTAAAGCCATTAAACTACATTGAAAGCGCCAAAATATTGTAACCTGCATCTATATAGTTTGGGTCAAACTATGTGCGTTCAAAACCTTGTGCCAAAACTTTATGTGGTTTTATTGTTTTTTAGACGGTTGCAACACAAGCAACGGAACAGGTAAATTGTTAATATAATTCTAACATTTCCTTAACGATGTTTTGTTTCCTACTACATAGGTCAATATCTTTTTAAGTAACGGTTTTAATGTTTGATTTTCAGAAAATCCTGATCCAACCAATCCACAATGTAAAGTTTGTATTTTTATTCTCTGGTTCTCCATTTGCTTGCTGTTTCTACAGGTCGGTAAAAAGTTTTTATGATCGTTAAACAGTTGTCAACTAATAATACAACCAACGTACCAGAAAAAACGGGGTTGCTGATGTCCCGTTAAGAAAATAATTCCAACCCTCGATTATTTTACCCAGACAATCAAATGCTTGACCTGCTACATTTTATTTGATCTTTTTTAGTACCTGGAACTACTGCAGGATCCATATCCAGAACCACTTCAACAATCACAACCGTTTTAGTAACCACAACCAGCGGATCAAGCAAAGCAAACCTCAACTTTCTAGTCATGATGCTCACTCTGGTTGCTGGATTCTTCTTCAGCAAGTTTTGATTTTCCACGATAACTCCTCTTTCAATAATTTAGCTTCAAATTCTGTAACATTATTTTACGAAAGTTTTTGTAATGTAATTTCAACGTGTTTGTGTTGATTAAGCGGTGACGTAGTGTAGTTTTTTGTGTCTCATTCCGTTTTTTGTGTCTCGATGTTTTTACTCTTCTTCGCTTTAAAGTTCCCATTGCCTTAATAATAATGCTCCATCACAAGAAAAAAGATGCTTTCAAAAATACGGTGTGAATTTAGCTTATGGTACACTGTCATGAATGGAAAGTTCCCTTAGTGCAGCTGGTTACAAGACATTTACTGTATAACCTAGTAAAGTCAGACTACGACACTCAAGTTTTTAGGGGGTACCATGTTGAAAGGCCATCCCTCACCTGTTCAATCCAACAACAAATCCAATTCAGACCCATAGCCCGTAAAAATCATCTGTCGGTATTTTGTAAACTTTTCTAACATCGGTTCTAGTGTTATAGTATCTTTTTTCAAGCTGTCAGTTTATGAAAACAAATCTGACCATATTTACAACCTTTCAGGAGCATTTTATGACAAAAGAGGGGAATGATTTACAAAAAGAAAGCGACGAATTTTTTCGTCTCCATTTTTTAAAATCGGAAAAAGTGATAATTGAACGTCCCCAGCAAATGGTAAATTGATTGTCCTTTACTGCGTACTGTAGCTATTTTTGCTTATATTTAATGTAGGACAAACTTAATTGGGTGAACAGAATTTCTGTACTGTCAGCGAGGGTACGACAAGATCCACTATAATCTTCAGAAAAACAAATCAAAACCAAACAGTTATGTCTGTTTAATCTATGAGTGCCTCATGGTTGGCAAAACAACAAGCACAAAATGCAAATGCGCGAAACTTTTGCTTCATAATAAAACCTAACAGTTATTCTTGAGTTGCTGGTAATAAAAAATAAACAACTTCAAATAGTAATGTATTTCGTATATAATGTTGTAGATGTTTAAAATTTGCCTGGTACTATTTGCTAACATCTAACGAGGTTCAATAAAATCTCATAAGCCACTACACGCTTTCAGGTTTGGTAAGGACAAAACGCAACCCGGAAAAGTTATTTATTGAAGATTAAAACATCTGAAACTTAACGACTCTTCATTACAATAATGTTCAATTCTTCAACGATAATATACATATATAGCAAAAAATACATGGATTAAGTGCTCGAATCAGTGCTAAAGCGTCGATGCAGACTAGTGATGCACCGAAGTTTCGGTTGGCCGAAACATTTCGGCCGAATTCGCTGTTTTCCAATGTTCCGGTTTCGGCCCGAACTTTTTTGAAAATTCGGCCGAAACCGAACTTTTTTATTGCATGGAATTAAGGCCCTAAATTTCATTTACGCCCATACGAAACATCATTAATTAACTATTTGTTGTATCTATGAAATACCAGCAACGTTGTCTGCAAAATATTAGATGTTTAGCAAAGTTTACCCAGTGTGAAAGTAATTTTAGTTTGTCAAAATTGAGTTCACTCGCATCAACAACACAATTTTTTTTAGTTGAAACCATCCAAAAAACGGGGATTTTAGGTTCGGTCTGATTCGGCCTCATGGCCGAATATTCGGTTTCGGCCCGAACCTTTTTAGGCGGGTTCGGTGCATCACTAATGCAGACCATCAAATACGCCATATATACATATATTATAGTACGCCAGGTCGATCGACAAGGTACATAAGAATGCTTGGGAATCCTTCTTGATTCGATTTGCATAGACCTGGCGTATTACAATAAAAAACATAATTATAGCTTTTCAAATCTTTCTTTTTTATTTTGCTATAACAGAAACCTAACCAAAATGACCAGCCAAAGTTCAATTTGGTTTGAGTTTAACATTCAGTCTGCATATCAACTGAAACACAAAAGTCGGAATTTTTTTCTGTACACATACCCACCACTGATATGTCCCATCAAAAACAAAATGGAGGCAAATTGTTTTCAAACATATTTTACTACTAACCAATTTGTGACCTTGTTCTGTTTTCCGATGTGAACCAAAACCCGGCATTGTGTATGCAACAAAACCAACTAGGCGACGCATTTGTACCTAATTAGGCCACCAGTTGACGTTTCTTGTATTAAGAAACAGGGGATAAAGATTTTTAGTTTTCGCTTGCGCACAAAGTAATTTTCCTAAATCGACAAATAAAAAAGAGAATTCCTCACATCAGTGTAGCTTGGAATACGACATCACTAAGATGATAACCATCATGCAAATCCCACTGCGTTTCGTCTACTGTGTTTATTTTATTTTATTCAATACATTCCGTGATGTACTTTGGTAATCATTACTCTGACGTAATCATCCGATCGACAAATTTTCCCTAAAATATTGTGGCAAATTTATTGCGAGTTTTAATCACACTTCAGCATTATCAGTAAGACAAAGAAGCACCTAAAATGCTAAAGTCATTGGAAGTCTAAATCATTGGTTAAAATCATTTAAATGACAAGAAATATAAACTACAGCTTTGAAACCAAATTACTACATGACATGTTTGGCTTATTTAAGATCGGTCATCGTGAAATTTACTGCTTGCTGACGAAGAATCCAGCAAACAAGGCCATCATCATGACGAGAGGGTTCAAATTTGCCTTGCCCGATCCGTTGATTGTGTTGCAACCATCTGGAAAACAAAAACGAATAATACTTTAGCGCAACTCCTGGTCGAAAATATTTGTTTTTATTCACTGACTCATTCCGCAAACTTTTGACCCTTTATAGTGTCTTACCAATCGCTTTTATGTTTTGACAGCACCAAAAGAATAATAATTTTCTGTGTTTGCTTTGTTAGTAATAAATGGTTTGCTTTCTGATTTACAATAGCTTGTGTCAACATACCGTTTAGTTTAAGTATACTAATACACTAATCACGTGTTACTCTCTGTTGCTTGAAAGCGCACTTGCGCTGCATAAGTAGAACGCTACATTAAACTGAGCGCGATATGACAAAGATAGTTAAAAGATTTATTAGTATTGCCGACGAAAGCGCAATAAATTATGATTTCCCTTGACCGTCGAATTTAAGTGGCAAATCCTGCAACATTGTCGTGGTTGTCAGAACAATCCAAAAATATTTATTTTTTTCAAAATAATGATATTTGACGACAAAATACGTGCATATAAAGTAAATGTTGCTGCTGTGCTTCAACATACACAAACTAATGTGAGACGCACAGCGCATTAGGTGTTTGTCAATAAGCGAGATTCCATCAGCAAAACTCATTTGGTGCCGTTCTTTAGCGACTTGACTTATATTTTTTTGTTTGCAACTGGCAAATTGTGTTGAGCGAAAGTGGTGTTAATTTAATATTTGTACTGTTTTTATTTTTAGTACAACTTAACTTTAGCTATCGATAGTCTGTTACAGCAGCATATCCATAAAAAGCTGTTCAGAAAATTAAAGGCTCCTACTTTAAATGTGTGGAATATTTTCACTTACCAGTGTCACAGACATTGATACACACATTTGCAGGTCCTATATTCTGACAAGCAGCATTAGCTGGGTCTCCACCGCACGTCCTTATTACGGCAGTTGCTGTAAAGAGGCCAACTGAAAAAGATAGTGCCTTTAAAATGTTGCTTGTCTCAGGTTTGCTTTCAAGGGACAAAAGACAAAATCAACATATTTCAATCTTAAACAACTGACAGTTAGTGAAAAAGCATCATAAAAATGGTTTAAGATTTTAAATATTACTTGCACAGAAGGCTACACACATACCAGGTGCTGTGGCTACAACAGTCGCACAGTAGTTAGTCCCATTAGGGCAATCCATGAGATGATATGCATCCGGGTTTGGACCTTTGCATGTTTTGTCACCCACACCAGATACATGTGGGTCAGTAAAGATGCAATCGTAACATATGATTGCTGAAGCTGTAAAATGAAGTAAAGTACAAAGTATTTCTGAGGCTGGAAGTTCTGGCTAAAACACAACAAACATCTTCCGGGCTAATTTGATCCATTTAATTTGAGCGATAAAATTTTGGTAAACTTTATTATACTCCACTTACCAGTTGAGGCAAAAGCAAGCACTGCAAATACTGACAGAACCAAGTTCTTCATGTTTAAGTTAATAATGGTGTCTTTGCAATGAAACCTAAGCTTTGTTTGTTTCTCTGCAGATGAAAGAAAAAGAAAATCCATCAGAGTTAGAAGCAAAATGATTAAAAAATTCAGAAACATTTTCGTCTTTTAGCTGAGCTAGAAGCGTTTACCTGTCCACATCAAAATCACAGAATAATTAAGAAATCTATGCTATGTAGTGCCATTCTATTGACAACAGCCATCATCGTCAAACTACAACTTGCTAAAAACGAATGCAGCAAACAGAGTCAGCGTCATGACAAGAAAGTTGAGATTTGCTTTGCACGATCCGCTGCTTGTGGTAACTAAAATGGTTGTGTTAGCATCCGGAAAACAAGTCAAAAAATTGTTGCAGTTCAACTCACATGACCTCTAGTTTGAAACATGTCTGTTGGAATACATACTCTTGGCAAACATTCAAACCCTAAAGCAAACACACAGACATTAGCTTGCACCTATCCCGTTGCAGGATTTGAATTGCCTAAAAACATAAAGCTGCCACAGGGAAATTATTGTTACCTCTGGCAGAAAAATGTTTGCAATAAATAAAACTTTTATGAGAATTGCAAAACTAGACACGGACTTTGTAGTTACCTGGTTCGTTAGTTAGATCGGGGTTGTCTGAAAAACAAACATTAAAACTGTTAAAGAAAAGCCTTGTTACGTAATTAGCGTATTGTCTTTACCTGTTCCACTGCCTGAGTTGCAACCATGTGAAAAGCACAAAACAAAACTATGAACACAAATCTTTTGACCCATAAGCGTTTCCCCCAAATTTATCACGATTGTTTGATTAACCAAAAATAAGTTACGACACTAATGTGGCAAAGCGTCGAGTCAGGTCCGATTAAACTCTCTTGTTTTGAAATCGATGTACTAACCCGACCCCAATAGCCAAGTACGTCTTACAACTCTGGTTTGCCGAGGAGTACAAGTTAGAGAAGTTTGACTACATATATAACATTTTTGTACAATGTTTTTCTCACCTATGTTGCAAACCATAGTGCATGTATTTCTACCTGCGGTGTTGACACAACCAGTAATACCTGGAATGCCTCCACATGCACTTGCAATATTGCCGTAACGCCAGCGGCTTAAATGCAACAACATTCTGAGTTTTTTCGTTTAGGAGAATAAAATCGAAAAGACAGATTTTAATTACTCTTTTGCCTACTGCAGAAACTATAACAAGCCTTTACGAAGTGTACAGTTCAATTTGCTACCACCTTTGACACCAACACAATTATATTCTTTGTTAATTAAGTCTTTTACTACGGGTCGGCAACGGTTTTAAAACTGAAATTTTATCGCGGTTCGACCTTTAAATAGCAGCAAATGTGTAGCAATAAAAATTTATATTTGAACATGGCAACACGGCCGTATGGAAGGACTGCTACAAAAAGCATTTAACCTGAAAAAGTATACGGCATTCACCTACTACTTACGGACACTCACAAAAAAGCACATACCGGTAACGGTGCTAGTTATGGCCATACAATAGTTGACCCGTGGACAATTAATAAGATGAGTTTCAGCGGGTTCGGTTCTTACATGTTGGTTCTCTTATGCCCGGTTGTGGAAAGTCAGTAAAGAGCAACTGTAACATCTGATTCCTGAAGCTGGAAAATCATGATGTTGTGGTTAAGTTTGTTAACTGATAATTTTGCGTTATAAAAGATTGATTTTGTTTTCATTAAAACCAGATTGGTAGACTAAAGGTACTCCTGTAAACCATTTGCAATAGTGTGAAATGTTTAAACATAAAAAAACAAATTAATTTGCTTCAAACCTACAATTGAATGAATTATTAACCCATAGAAACTGTTTCTGTTGGTCGGGTAATTAAAAGTTACTGAAAAACGAAGGAAATATATAGTATTTAAACAAACAAGTGTTTGTGTCAAATAAAACCGATACATCTCAAACTTTCTTAAATCGACCCAGAAATTTGTTTTATTTAGCGTTGCAATGCCACACACACAGTAGAAGCTTCTTACTATATTAGTGGGACTTATAACTGCACCTTTTTAAACTAAAAAGCCGAATAAATTTTAGCGCAACTGAGTGCGACTTTGCAATCAATTGTCTCACGGCAACGTACTTTTTTATGGTGGATTGCTACATAAGCTAATGCGACTCGCATTCAGTTTTATTTACCCTGTTGAAAACGACCTGTATAAGACGTCGAAACGTCGGAGTAAAGTACATTTGCCACAATAGCTCTATAAACTTGATATTATGCCTGGCAGCATGCTGTGATTCAATAGCTTATAGATTTCCCGGGCACATGTTTGTGTTTAGCTATGTTTACGTTTTATAATTCCCAATTATAACATAATATATGTTCATGTTGTTAAAATATGTTTGCCCTTTCGTAATCGGATGACAAACAAAACCATAAAAGCATCATTGTTTTTCAGTTAACGGAGACCAGCAAGCACGACATGATTGCTTGGGAATCCTTCTTGATTCGATTTGCATTCTATAGGCCAGCTGACGTATTATGATGAAAAGCGTAATTGAAGGTTTTCAAAATCTTTCTGCTTTTTTGCGTATATTAGAACCAAAAAATGACCTGCTAAAAACAGTTTGAGTTGAACATCCAGTCTGCACACCAAGCGTTCCAATGAAAAGAAGTCGTTTGTCTTGGACGAAAGCAATTACTTTCACTTTCAACAGTGACGAAAGTTGAATTATTTTCGTATCGAAATGATGCTGTATTTAATAATATTGCCTCAAAACTCTAACAATAATTATGACAAAGCCTCAACAATAAATGAAACAAGTGAGAAAGTAAAAAAAAGTAATATAAAACAGTATTGACACAAATATTGCTTAAATATCGAGAAATGTTAATGTGGATTTTTGACATAATCGACTTTTTGAATCAAGTAGGAAAACTCTGCATCTTTGGTAGATTCCTATTTGACTACATTTCTTGCTCGTGGTTGTTTCAAAATAACAAAAGTAAAGTTTTGCGCCAACGTCTTTTTAAGATTTTTAACAAAACAGTTGCAATTTATGCAAAAGGAAGAAAAGGAGGAACGTTGCACTAACGTAATTTTTAAGTTTCTTAACAAAACAATTGATTGTGGGCGTTCTTCCGCAGAAGAAGGCATCCACGACACAGTGATGTCAGTGCAGCGTTCCTCCTTTTTTTCTTTTTGAATAAATTGCAACTGAGAAAGTGATTAAAAACAGCACAAATCCAAACACAACAAAACCACTCAGCACGTCTATTAACGATGAAAAAGGAGAAACGATGCTTATAAATATTGTATTGGCAGCATAAAACATCATTTGGACGTTTTCTGTGCAGTTCCAATTAAGTAGGGAATTTGGACACGTTTGTATGGTAGCAAGATGTTGGATCAGTTCCTGCATTTTATCATGAAAATAAAACAAATAAAACGTAGAACATAGGATTGCAAAGTAATTATTTATTAACTCTTTGCTTAATTTGTTTGTACCAGTAAATCTTAGTGCAAAACCGATATTCGTTTAAAATAAAAGCTATCAGCGCCAGTTAAAATTTTCCACCCATTAGAAACTTGTTGTTTTAAATTTTGTTTGTTTTTCAACAACTACAGGTTAACAATTAAACATCAGGTTTCATTACGAAGTGAAAGTTTTAAAATTAAAAGATTAAATACCTTGTGCTGTTGGCTTTTGCAGTGCTTTCATTTGGCTCGTTAGGTAGGTGGAATAAAAATGTTGCCTATTTTTTCACCAAACGGTTTAACGCGCTTGACAGAAACAAAATTTAGGAGTTGTACTCGAAAACGTTGCAATCCCGTCAGAAACAAAACTAAAAAGTTACTTGTTTTTTAAAACGTTTTTCTTCCTTGGAACGAAATTCGTTTTTCATTACTGGTTTATCTACCGTGAGTCTCGCCAACATAAGTTTTAATCGGGTTGATTATTGTTGCATCTGTATGAGTTAGTTGCGTTTTAGACTGTTCGGGCATTTGTTTGCCTTAAAAGGTTTCAAGAATGTGTAGTAGATTCATCTGCTGTATTGCAAAGTCTAGGTTATTCGATAGCACAAATCGTGACCACAGATTTGCACAAACAAAATCAATAAAGTGAAATTTTACAATAGTAAAAACGACAGTAAAGGCTGGAAACTTTGAATGATTCTTTTATACTTGTAAACCTTTTTCCCGTAAAAACCTAAAATGCAAAGCCGAGTCCGACCCGCAAATAAAATTTCCTCAGGTGCACTATGACACAAAATTGACCAAGTGTTAATTTAGGCGCGATATATTCAAATGTTAAAACACGAACACGAAACAAAAAAGACGATCGGAATTACAACTCACAGAAAACGGTTAAAATTAAAGCATGATGTATGCCAGATTATGCTTTTTATTGACAGATAAAAGTATAAAAGTGGTAGCTGCTGGGACTGTTGGAAACTGATAGTTATATTCTTTTCATTTCACTAGATTTTAATTTGCACAGTTAATTTTAGTAGGATAGGTATATATTTGTAATTGTTTATTGCTGTTTTATAATTTTACCATTTGTTTCAATACCAAAGTTTACATCTAATGTACAAAAACTTAACTACGTTGTGCTGTGTGAACGTGCCAGTAACAATTTGCTTTTTAGCTTCGGGTATCAAATGTTATGAATGTCACTTCTCAGAGCCTCATATACCGGTCATTACCGAGAATACGTGTGAGGGTCCAAACCCAGATGCAAAACATCTCACAAACTGCTCTGCTAATTTCAATCACTGTTTGACGATTGTAGGCTGGGTCACATGTAAGTGCCAGTTTGTTTACGAGCATGTTGTAACATATAAACCAAAAACTGATTGCGTCTTTTTACAACATGGAGCATATGGAACACTATATACGGATCTGTTCATAAGTTTAATGGTGCAAATAACGGCCCAAATAGACGTAAAAAGCGACATGCTTTATTGTTCAATGTGGCCTTCATATCACTGATGATGGCATGAGCATTTGCCGAAACGTTTGAACAATAAAGCATGTCGCTTTTTACGTCTATTTGGGCCGTTATTTTCACCATTAAACTTATGGAGCATATGGTTTATGTGATTTCCACGAGTTTCTGTCACGTAACGCCTGGCCACAAAGATTTGTTTGAGATCCAACCACGGAATGTGCTCTTCACATGTCGCGCTTTATAACACCTTTACGCGGCACAGTTGTTTTCAGCTTGGTTAACATTTTAGCGCCATTACGCTGCTACGATTTCTTGTGCCGAGCGAAGTCATCTCAACTAATGTTTTTTTATTACAACCATTGTCTCTTGAATAAATACAGAAGTGGACATTTTCGAGCGGAAACTTATCTTCCCTTTGTTTTGAAATGCTGCTGGTTTTTCACTCCATTAAACAAAAGCTTCACTTATGTCTTTAGGTACCACGACATGGGAAGTTGTAAGGACATGCGGGGATGATCCACAAGCTGAACAATGTGACAGTATGCCTGGGGAACCGTGTGCTATTATGTGTGTGACACAGGTAGGAGAACACAACATACACTTTAAGCAGTTTTGGAAATCTTAAAAGGCGTAAAGCCATGAAACTACATTGAAAGCCCCAAAATATTGTAACCTGCATCTATATAGTTTGGGTCAAACTATGTGCGTTCAAAACCTTGTGCCAAAACTTTATGTGGTTTTATTGTTTTTTAGACGGTTGCAACACAAGCAACGGAACAGGTAAATTGTTAAATGATTCTAACATTTCTTCAACGATGTTTCGCTTCCTACTACATAGGTCAATATCTTTTTAAGTAACGGGTTTAATGTTTGTTTTTCAGAAAATCCTGATCCAACCAACCCACAAGGTAAAGTTTGTATTTTTATTCTCTGGTTCTTCATTTGCTTGCTGTTTCTACAGGTCGATAAAAAGTTTTTATGATCGTTAAACAGTTGTCAACTAATAATACAACCAACGTACCAGAAAAAACGGCGTTGCTTATGTCCCGTTAAGAAAGTAATTCCAACCCTCGATTATTTTACCCAGACAATCAAATGCTTGACCTGCTACATTTTATTTGATCTTTTTTAGTACCTGGAACTACTGCAGGATACATATCCAGAACCACTTCAACAATCACAACCATTTTAGTAACCACAACCAGCGGATCAAGCAAAGCAAACCTCAACTTTCTAGTCATGATGCTCACTCTGGTTGCTGGATTCTTCTTCAGCAAGTTTTGATTTTCCACGATGACTCCTCTTTCAATAATTTAGCTTCAAATTACCTTGTATTATTTTACGAAAGTTTTTGTAATGTAAATTCGACGTATTTGTGTTGATTAAGCGGTGATGTAGTGTAGATTTTTGTGTCTCATTCCGTTTTTTGTGTCTTGATGGTTTATTACTCTTCTTCGCTTTAAAGTTCTCATTGCTTTAATTAATAATAATGCTCCATCACAAGTAAAAGATACTTTTAAAAATACCGTGTGAATTTAACTTATGGCACACTGTTATGAATGGAAACTTCTCTTAGTGCAGCTGGTTACAAGATATTTACTGTATAACCTAGTAAAGTCGGGCAACGACACTCAAGTTCTTAGGGGGTAACATGTTGAAAGACCATTCCTCTCCTGTTCAATCCAACAACAAATCCAATTCAGACTCATCTCCCGTAAAATCATAAAAAACGTCACCGTGTCATTAGCAAAATCAAACAAGCACCTCTAGCACCCCAAGCGTACAAAACAGAGAATAAAGATTCGTAATTTTTTCGCTTGCCCACGAAGTAATTCTCCCAAATCAAACAAGAAAAAGAGAATTCCTCGCATCAGTGTAGCTCAGAACACGACATCACCAAGATGATGCCAAGAATCATAAAAATGCTCCCTGCGTTTCGCCTACTGTGTTTATTTTAGTCAATTCAATCTTTGATGTACTTTGGTAATCATTACTTTGACGTAATCATCCGATCGACAAATTTTCCCAATAATATTGTGTCAAATTTATTGCGAGTTTTGATTACACTTCAGCATTATCAGTAAGACAATGAAGCACCTAAAATGCTAAAGTCATTGGAAGTCTAAATCATTGGTTAAAATCATTTAAATGACAAGAAATGTAAACTACAGCTTTGAAACCAAATTATTACATGACATGTTTGGCTTATTTAAGATCGGTCATCGTGAAATTTACTGCTTGCTGACGAGAAATCCAACAAACGAAGTCATCATCATGACGAGGAGGTTCAGATTGGCCTTGCCCGATCCGTTGATTGTGTTGCAGCCATCTGGAAACCAAAAACAAACAAAGAATTAACGCAACGAATGTCAACTCCTGGTCCGAAATCTATGTTGTCATTTAAAGCCTTGACTAATTTAGCAAACTTTCGACCTTGTTTAGTCACTTACAAATTGCTTTGAAAGCACAAAAGACATTAAAACTTTCTGTAATTGCTTTGTTAATAATGCAGTGTTAACTTCCTCTTTCCCAATAGTTTGTTTAAATATACCGTTTGGTAGACAAACACGCCAAGCAAGTTTTACTCTCTGTAGCATAAAAGCTCACTTACACTGGATAAATAGAACGTTAGGCAACATTGAGCAAAACACGCTCTGATGAAGAAAGTGAACTGAGTATTATTAATGCCAACTCAAACGCAATAAATTATCATTCCCTTTATCCTGCCCCATTACCATCTAATTTGAGCAACCAATCCTGAAACATTGCCGTGGTTGTCAGAAATGTACAAAATAAAATCTTTTCCAATGCAATGTCTTATACTGGACCATGTAATACTGTACGACAGCCATAGCAAAGTGATAGAAATTAAAAAAAGGTATTCAGGATTTGCGGGGTTTGTTATTCGGTTGATTATAAACTGGTCCTGTGCATATAATATAAATATTGCTGCTATGCTTCAGCATACATAAACTAATGTAAGGCGCACATCATATTAGGTGTCTGTCAACTAGAAAGTTTTTGTTAGCAAAATTTGACTCCAAAATGTCGCTATCACATTTGGTATCGTTCTTTAACGTCTTGATTTGTACTGCTTTTGTTTTCTAGTAGAACATAACTTTAGGTATCGATAGTTACAGCAGATCCCATAAAAGCTCTACAGAAAATTAAAGGTTCCTACTTTAAATGTGTGAAATATTTTCTCTCACCTGTGTCGCAGATATAGGTACACATTTGTAATTCCTACATTCTGACAAGCAGCATTAGCTGGGTCTCCACCGCACGTCCTTATTACGGCAGTTGCTGTAAAGAGGCCAGCTAAAAACAGTAGTGTTGTTAAAAGTGTTGCTTGTTTTAAGTTTGCTTTAAAAAAACAAGACAAAACAAACTTTTTCAATCTTAAACGACTGACAGTTGGTGAGAAAAAGCATCATGAAAACGGTTTATGATTTTTAATGTTAATTAGGCTACTTGCACTGAAAGCTAAACACATACCAGGTGCTGTGCTTACAACAGTCGCACAGTAGTTAATCCCAGTAAGACAATCTATAAGATGTGATGCAATCTGGGTTTGGTCCTCTGCATGTTTGGTCACTCACACCCGGTACATGTGGTTCAGTAAAAGTGCAATTGTAACATCTTATTGCCGAAGCTGTAAAATCAAGTAGAAAGCATTTCTGAGTCTGGAAGTTCTGGCTAAAGCACAACAAACATAAATTTTGGTAAACTTTATCATACTCCACTTACCAATTGAGGCAAATGCAAGCACTGCAAATGATGACAGCAACAGCTTATTCATGTTTAAGTTGATAACAATATCTTTGCAATGAAACTTACGTCGTTTTTCTATGCAGATGCAAAAACAGAAAATCCAGCAAACAGATTCAGAAGCAAACTAATTAAATCATAAACCTGTTTTGGTTTTAGCTGAGCTAGTAGAGCTTACTTGTTCACCACAATGTAATTAAGTCTCTCGAGAAAATGTTTTTTTAATAGTGAGTCAGTGCAGATAGCAAGCCACTTTTTGTGCCAATTTAAAAACATTTTTCTTGGCAGCACAATTTTCAAATTCCCCTGTTAACCGACACCAAAAAACAGTACAATCGGCTAAGAGCAATGACCCATCTGAGAAAAATCTTGCTTATACTTAATTAAATTGCCGCTGTAAACCAAACACACTTTTAACTGCCCAAACGGTAAAGGATGTAGAAAAAGGGTGCGACAAACTTTGTGGTTTTCAACCTTTAAAATTGGATGCAGTTTGAATTAAACCGACTAAAACGTCCGCCAGCAAATAGAAATTTAATTGTCCTGTTCTGTGTCAACAATACTGCTTATATTTGATCAAGGAACAAAACGAAATTGTGTGCACAGAATTGCTGTACTGTCAGCGAAAGTTAGCAGTGAAAAACAAATAAAAGCCACGCATGCTAGAAAAAATGTCAGTCTAAAGCGGATGCTTTATTTCAATGCAGTTCGATGATAGAAGAACGCGCAACAACAAAAACGCGCTTATAAGGCAACAACGACAATGCGAGAAAAAGGCAAAACGCACGCTTCGATAAACACGATTGTACACATGCAAGAGAGGTCGCCACAGGACCCCCTCCAGAAGCGGGCATGCGTCACGCTTGGTAGCGTTGCGGGGGATGCACATTCCGTCTTGGTCGTCCTCTGGCCGGAGGATGCGCGACTGGTACAGGTGCGGTCAAATCTACGTGGGCGGGCTTCAATCGGTCAATAGAAATCGTCTGCGGACGACCGCCCATGTCCAACGTAAACGTTTTGTCCGACGTATGAAGGACCTTGTACGGACCATCGTACGGTGGGGTCAGAGGAGGTCGGTGAGTGTCACGACGGACAAACACATAAGGACTGCCCTTCAGCGTTGAAGGGATGGACACGCGAGGGTTGCAGTGACGTGACATCGGTTGGGGCAAAAGGCGTTGCAGAGTATCTCGCAACGTTGGCAAAAAAGTTGCAACGGAAGTATCTTCAGTGGCCAGAAAATCACCAGGCACCGTTAAAGGAGTGCCGTAAACCAATTCGGCAGACGAAACATTCAAATCTTCTTTGGGGGCGGTGCGTATCCCAAGCAACACCCACGGCAACTCGTTTAGCCAATTGGATCCCGTTAATCGAGCCATTAATGCACTCTTTAGGTGGCGGTGGAAGCGTTCCACAAGACCATTCGCTTGAGGGTGGAAAGCCGTCGTGCGGTGAAGATGCATACCTAAACGCTGCCCAAGAGAAGTCCATAGATCTGACGTGAATTGAGGGCCACGGTCAGAGGATACATGGCAGGGAATGCCAAATCTAGAAAGCCAATGGAAAGTAAGAGCACGTGCGCAAGTGGCGGTTGTAGCATCTTCCATGGGTATGGCTTCGGGCCAGCGCGTAAAACGGTCGACGACGGTTAATAAATACCTATACCCGCGGCAAGGTGGAAGTGGACCTACAATGTCTATGTTCACGTGCTGAAAACGAGAAGTGGGGAATGAACATGCTGTTGAATTTTTGCCCGTTGGCAAGCAAAGCATCGTTTAGCCCACAACGCAACATTCTTTTTCAGCCCATGCCAAACAAACTTGGATGATATAAGCTTCCTCGTGGTGCGGATGGAAGGATGTGACAACCCGTGGATGGCGTCAAAAACTTTCCTTTGCAAAGCGCAGGGAACAACAGGACGTGGTCGTCCAAGAGAAACATCACAGAGAATAGTAGTCGGCGAACCTTCAATTTGAACATCCCTAAGAAGCAACCCAGTCACTGCAGTGCGGTAAGACTGAACTTCATCGGTCTGTTGTGCTGCAGCCAGAGCCTTATAATCGAAATCGGTCAAAGAACTGTGTAGAGCATTAACAAACGATCTAGAAAGGGCATCTGCGACAGTGTTTGACTTGCCGCTGATGTGTCTGACATCTGTTGTATACTCCGAAATACACGACAGATGACGTTGCTGTCGAGCAGACCATGGTTCAGAAACCTTCTTGAATGCGAAAGTGAGGGGTTTATGATCGGTGAATGCTGCAAACTTGCGCCCTTCAAGAAAATAACGAAAGTGCCTAATGGCCAGGTGAAGTGCTAAAAGTTCGCGATCAAAGGCGCTGTACTTGGTTTCAGGTTTTCGCAGCTGACGGCTGAAAAACGCCAGAGGGGCCCAATGACCTTCTGTAAACTGTTCGAGTACTGCGCCAACAGCTGTTTGAGAAGCATCAACTGTAAGCGCTATGCTGGCTTGCCACTGTGGGTGATGCAACAGGGTTGCACGAGCAAGAGCATTTTTTGCTTGGCAGAAGGCTTCTTTCATCTCAAGAGTCCATGTGAGTTCCTTTGGTTTACCAGATAAGGAACTATACAGTGGCTTCATGATGGTTGCAATGTTGGGCAGGAATCTGTGATAGAAGTTAAGCATACCCGAAAACTCCTGTAAGCCTTTGACCGTTCGTGGCACAGAAAAATTGCGGATGGCATCAACTTTGGCAGGAAGAGGTTTAATGCCGTGTTGGTCGACCAAGTGGCCTAGAAACTGTATGCTGCTTTTGCCAAACTCACACTTCTGGGGATTAACAACAAGCCCGTGATTAGAAAGGCATCGAAAAACTTGCTTTAAGTGTTCCATGTGAGCTGTCTGGTCTGGACTTGCAACCAGAATGTCATCAAGATATACATATAGAAACTGCAAACCTTGAAAAATGGAATCCATTAGTCTTTGAAATGTTTGTGCGGCATTCTTCAACCCAAACGGGGTTCGAAGAAATTCAAAGAGACCAAACGGCGTGATGACAGCAGTCTTTGCAATGTCTGCCTCTGCTACAGGAATCTGGTGATAGCCGCGTATTAAATCTATCTTTGAAAAGACAGTGCAGCCAGCAAGGCGGGCGGTAAAGTCGTGGATATGCGGTATAGAATAACGATCAGCCTGCGTGGCTTCATTGAGACGACGGTAATCGCCACATGGGCGCCAACCACCGGCAGATTTTTCTACCATGTGAAGAGGGGAAGACCATGGGCTTGATGACCGACGAACTATACGCAAATCGAGCATCTTCTGAAATTCTGCCTTTGCCAACAACAACTTCTCAGGCGAGAGGCGCCTGACGCGGCAATGCACAGGTTGCCCTGTGGTCACAATGTGATGTTGCACACCGTGTTTGGGCAAGGTATCAGAAAACCGGGGGATTTTTACCTGGGGAAACATCTGCAATAGTTTGTCGTATGGAGAAAGCACAGAATGAAGAGTGCTAAGCTGTGGCGGTTGACAAAGAGACCTTTTCATGGGAAAACTTGTGAACGCTTCGGAGTGCACCAGACGTTTTTTGTCAATGTCGACCAACAAACGATTAGCACGGAGAAAATCTGCACCAAGCAGTGGACGCGATACATCAGCCAACACAAACCTCCATTTGAAAACTCCAGCTGAAAAATTAAGTGTGACAGATTTGTAGCCGTAAGTAGCTATGTAACTTCCATTAGCGGCCTTAAGATAGAAACCCTTATGGTTGGCACGTCGTTCAGCACCAGTGGGTGGAATTACACTAACCTCAGCACCCGTGTCAACCAAGAAATTACGCCCAGAAACTTTGTCCCAGAGAAAGTAAAGGCTGAAAGAATTGCCGGTTGCCCCAGCCATTAAAGGCAACCGGCCTTGCTGTTTCCCTGGAAAGAACAAGGTGGACGGCATTTGTTTGCATCAGATCCAAAACGCCAGTGGAAGTAGCACATGCCGGAAGGCTTCTTGTTGTCACTGCGGGTGGGTTTACCTTGACGTGTTTTGCTTAGAGCAAACTCCGCGTTGCGATCGCGAGAAAGCCATAATACGTCGGCCTTCTGGGCTAATTGGCGCAGATCTTGTGTGTCTTCATGCGCCAATACCAATCGGATATCCTCGGGCATGTGCTGGAGAAACAAGTGTTCAAAAAGTAAACACGAATTGTGATTTCCAAGAAGAGAAAGCATCTCATCCATTAAGGCCGATGGTTTTTTGTCGCCCAAAGGAGGCATGTTCAAAAGACGCGCTGCACGTTCCTGTCTGGAAAGGGCAAACGATTGAAGCAGTCTTTCTTTAATTGCTGTATATTTACCTTCTGCCGGTGGGCGTTCAAGCAGGTCAATTAAGCGAGCTGCTGTAGCTTGGTCTAATGCTGACACAACATAGTAAAACTTAGTCTCGTCAGCAACAATCTTCTTTAAAGCAAATTGAGCTTCCACTTGCTGTAGCCAAACACGTGGTTGCGTCGGCCAGAACGTTGGAAGCTTAAGAGACACAGCGTGTTCTGATTCCATGACCTTCAAAATTCGTTTGGAAGCCGCGGAGGGTCACCAGTAAAGCGGATGCTCTATTTCAATGCAGTTCGATGATAGAAGAACGCGCAACAACAAAAACGCGCTTATAAGGCAACAACGACAATGCGAGAAAAAGGCAAAACGCACGCTTCGATAAACACGATTGTACACATGCAAGAGAGGTCGCCACAAGTCTATTTTAGGCCAAAGTGGCTTGCTTTAAGTCATTTTGGCCTAAAATAAGCCAAAAAAGGAACTGGCTTTTTGCAAGCCATAAAAATGGCTGCATTGAGTTCTGCTTAAATGGTCCTATAAAATGAAGCCCGAACCTGACCGGAAGCCGAATCGTTTTTGGAATCCCGTTTAGTCCCGAAAGTTTGATTGACAGGTACACTGAAGCATCAGGAAAGACCAAGACAACAAACACAATAGCAGCTGGTCTTAAACAAGGCGTTTTAGGGCTGTTTGACAATAGGTTAGGTACAGCAACTGGCTATACTTAGCTAATTACATTTATTCAAAAAATGCGTAAAGTCAAGGCCTGAATCAAACCCGTTATTAGAAGGAAAACTCAGCCCGAACCCGGCCCGAACCCGAGCTCGGCCCAACTTACAACTTGGTTCTGTTTAATGGACAAATTTTCCTAGTTAAGTCTTCACAGCAGCCGAAGTTGCAATAGCAGTACGAGTGCTAAAATCCGGAAAGTCAGCTGGTTAAGATGAAATCCGACCTGAAATGTTGAAAGCTCTGGGACGGGAAGGAATTCTGTGGTTAACACAAGTGTGTCAAGTGGCGTGGAAACTTCGCAAGACACCTAAAGACTGGCAAACGGGCGTAGTTATTCCAATTTTCAAAAAGGCAATCGTAAGGAATGTACGAACTACAGAGGAATATCGTTGCTTAGTTTGCCAGGAAAGGTGTATGTCAAATGCCTTGAACGAAAAGGCCGAGAAATAGTGGAAACAAAACTGGAGGAGGGCCAGTGGGTTTTCGTCCCGGTCGCAGCACTACGGACCAAATCTTCACATAGAAGCAAGTTTTCGAGAAATCATGGGAATATGCCAAAGACGTATTCGCATGTTTCGTCGACCTTGAGAAGGCATTTGATGTTGCTGGCCATTTAGTCATTTTACTATCAGCCCGAGGTTTGTGTTCGCGTGAACGGCAAACAAACTAAACCATTCCATGTGGGGGTTGGTCTTCGGCAAGGATGTGTATTGTCACCACTTCTTTTCGTTATCTACATGAACTGGATTGACAAGTGCAGCCAAACTGATGATTGTGTCACGATTGGAAGCTTTAAAATTAGTCGTTTGCTTTTTGCAGATGATCTGGTTTTGCTTGTTTCAACTGAATCTGGCCTCCAACACTCATTAAACAGCTTTGCTGCTGCATGTAACACCGCAGGGATAAAAATCAGCACAAGGAAAACTGAGGTACTCCATCTTTCCAGAAAACTTGATCAGTGCAATTTACAAGTAGATGGAGTTTCACTGAAACAGGTAGAGAAGTTTAAATATCTTTGGGTCACATTTACAAGTGATGGGAGACAAGACACCGAAATTGATGTCAGAACTGGAAAAGCAAGCTCTGTGATGGGGGCATTGCAGCTTTCGGTTGTCATGAAACGAGAATTGTCGAAGAAGGCGAAGATGGCGGTATTTAAAACCATCTTCATTCCCATACTCACTTATGGTCATGAGTCGTGGATAATGACCGAGAAGGTGCGATCTCAAGTACAAGCATCTGAAATGAGGTTTTTGCGTAGGGTTGAACGGGTTACTTTACTGGACAAAGTACGTAGCTCCGAAATCCGCAAATCTCTGAGCGTCGATCCTCTACTTCTGAGAATCGAAAGATCCCAGCTGAAATGGTTTGGCCATGTTAACAGAATGCCTCAGAAAAGGCTTCCCAAACAATCTTTGTTGGCAAAACCAAAAGGGAAGCGGCCCACTGGGCCACCTCGAACTCGATGGCTCGATCAAGGTAAAAGCCTGGCCTGGAATCGCTTAGACTTCATCTGATGGAACTGAGGGAGGTGGTGAAAAACCGTGGGGTGTGGAGGCTCAATCTTGAGCTGCTGCCCCCGCGACCCTCAAAAGGATTAAGCGGGACAGAAAAATGATGAATGAATGATAATGATTTTCCTAGTTGGCAAACAAAACAATAAGCAAAAAAAGTAATGCTAATCTAAAAAAGCCGTAGCTTACTCAAGTCATAATTTAAATTCTGATCCGTTACAACAAATCCTCTGGATAGTTTACATGTTGTTCAAATATTCATTTATAAAGGCATAGACTAGAGCATGTATTACCTGCATGTAAACTGTCGACATTTTACACTGTTTCCATTCGCCCTACGCTTTGTTTATTTTTTTATCAAAACCAAAAGTTAAAGTAAGCTCTGCACTGACATCACCATATGCGGAAACTTTCTTTCTTTATTTGCCAGCTGTTTCAGAAACAGTTGCACTGCGATTCGACCGCCAGTTATTATTTAACGTTTTGTGTGATGTGAAGATCACTAGCGCCCTATGTGTAGAAACAGGCTATCGAAATTCGATTGTTATCATTCCAAAGAATTTGTCAAAATTGTTACAAAAAACATGAATCGTTAATCATCACTCACAAACGACCCCTACCTTTACTTAAACTTTTGTAATTTCTTTTTCAATATATTCTAAAACAACCTCTGTCCAAAGTCATTGTCAAACTAGCGCCAAATTGGAACTCCATTTTATTGCAAATAAAAAAATACACACAACTCGTTAAAATCTAAACTACACAATAAAATAATTATTAAATTACAGAATGTTAAATTAATTTTAAAAGTTTTTTTTTTAAGATTTAAATCTAAGAAATCTGAGCTGAGCGGTTTTTCAAAAGGTTAAACACTCTACAAACAAAATTATTGGATGACAAGCTATTCATAATGGCCCTTTTTTCGAAATTACAACTTGCTAAACAGGAATCCTGCAAGCAGAGGCAGCATCATGACAAGAAAGTTGAGTTTCACTTTGAACGATCCGCTTGTTGTGGTAACTGGAATACAAATATTAAAATTGTTGCGGTTCAAATCTAATTGTGACCTCTAGTTTGAAACGCGTCTGTTGGAATGTGATTATATTTACGAATTTAAACCTCAAATTAAACACACCACATTTTATTGTTCAGCTTGAAAAAGCTTTGTTACGAATATATTTGTTTCCCAAATGTTAAAAATGCGAAACTAAGCATGAAATTTATAATATACCTGGATTGGTAGTTGGGTTGAGTCTGTCTGGAAAACAAACATTAAAATTGTTACAGGAGAGCCTATGTAAATACCGTACTGCTTTTTTACCTGCTCCACTGCCTGAGTTGCAACCATCTGGAAAGAACAAATCACAGCTATTAGAACAAATATTTTCACACATAAGTGTTTTCCCAAAATTTACCACAATTTTTTTAGTTTACTAAAAAAAAGTTACGACAAAAATGTGGCAAAGCGTTAACTCAGGCCGGAACTCTTTTTTCAAATCAATGTACCAACCCGACCCCAACAGCCAAGTACGACTTGCAACTCTGGTTTGCCGAGGAGTAAAAATTAGATACGTTTGATTACACATACGCAATTCATGTACAATGTTTTTTCTCACCTGTGTTGCAAACCATAGTGCATGTATTTCTACCTGCAGTGTTAAAACAACCAGTAATACATGGTATACCTCCACAAGTCCTTGCCACAGTTGTTGTCGTAACGCCGTCGGCTGAAAAGCAACACATTATGAATTTAGTCTTTTGAAGAATAAAATCAAAAAGACAGATTTTTTATGAACCTCTTGCCGACTGTAGAGACTTAGTGCACTATGACAAGCTCAAAGAAAATGTTTGATTATATTTATCACCACATTTGACACCAGCACAATTTTTTTTAATTGGCACTTTGGTCTTTTACTACGGAGGTCGACAACCGTTTTAACACGTATACGACCTTTATCCAGTGGTGGGTTCAGCAGGTTTGCACCGGTTCTGTAGAACCGCCTTACGAATTTTTATCAGATCAACGAACACACCAAAAGATTTTAAGTGTTAATTACTTACACAGAAGGCTAAATACATACCTTTGACGGTGCTAGTTATGACCGTACAATATTCGACCACAGGACAATCAATAAGATGAGTTTCAGCCGGGTTGGGACCTTGGCATGTTGGTTCTGCTATACCAGGTGGTGGAACGTCAGTAAAAGTGCAACTGTAACATCTGATTCCAGAAGCTGAAAAATTATCATTTTGTGGTTATGTTTGTCAGTCGATACTTTTCAGCTATAAAACAATGTTTTTCCATAAAAATGTCATTTAATTTGTCTATTTGTACGCCAGCAATCCTTAGCATTCGCCAAACTGTAAAACGTTTAGCTCAACAAACATCAGTGTTTACCTGGTCAGATGGCAGGGAAAATTAGCACGAAAACAGTAAAACCGTTACAAGGAAGTTATTGCTACCTTCAGCTTAAAAAAGCTTTGCAATAAATATATACATTTTAGATCAAATGTAAGACTTGCAAAAGTAAATTCGGACTTCATACTTTACCTGGTTCGTCAGTTGGGCCGTAACCGTCTGGAAAACAAACATTAAAATTGTTACAGGAAAGCCTTGTTAAGTAAATACCGTATTTGTTTGTTTTTTACCTGCAGCTCCACCGCCTGAGTTGCAACCATCTGGAAGCACAAAACAAAACTATTAGCACAAATAATTTCACCTACAAGTGTTTCCCGCAAATTTATCACGTTTATTTTATAACCAAGAAAAATTTACAAGGTAATTGTGGCAAAGTGTTAAGTCAGGCCGAAAATCAGCTTTTTTTTTAAATCGGTGCACTAATATGTCCCCACGAAAGCCAAGCTCGAATTACAAATCTAGTTTGCCGAGGAGTAAAAGTTACACAGTTTGACTACACATATAAGATTTCTGTACAATGCTTTTTTCTCACCTGTGTTGCAGACCATAGTGCATGTATTTGCACCTGCGGCATTGTTACAACCAGCAGCATCTGAACCTCCGCATACCCTTGTAACTGCTGTTGCCGTAACGCCACCGGCTAAAACGCAATAACATTCTGAGTTTTCCTCTTTTTTAAGCAAATAAAGTTAAAAAGCCGGGTTTAAGTTCTCTTAAAAGTCAACGTGTCTGGTTATCTGTTTGAATTTGATCGATGTTTTAAAGATAAGAAATTCATTATCAGTGTGTCTACCAGTGACGTAGTGTCAAAAAAGTTACATCACACACCAATTTTACGTCACATTTCGCCCTTTATTTTTTCGCCTTTTTTGGCTATAACCGGTTTAGTTATTTTGTTCTTGTTGGTCAGGTATATCAACTGTTTTATAAATGGTAACGAAAACAACTTTTGTTTGTTGTAGTGTCGCTTCAGGCTACATTTTAAATTGTCCACTAAGTCCCGTTTACAACATTTGGCCTTCGTCTAAATAAACACAATGCGCGAGTGTTTACGTTTGCTAAGAGTGTTTATCAGCCAGTTGAAGTACAACAAGATGGACTTAAAGAGATAGTATCAAATTGTTTTCATCGTGTAGCATATTTCAGCTAGATTTAGTTTTAAAATGGAATATTAAAAGTTAATTCCTTAAAAGAACACACCATTCATTAAAAGCGATGAAATGGTTTAGGCTTTATGTGCTTATTACTTACACACAAGCCTAAATAACATACCAGTTATAGTGCTAGTTATGGTCGTACAGTAGTTGTCCCCAGGACAATCAATGAGATGAGTTTCAGCCGGGTTTGGACCTCTACATGTCGGTTCTCCTATACCAGTAACAGATGGATCAGTAAAAGTGCAACTGTAAGATCTGATTCCTGAAGCTGAAAAATTATCATTTTGTGGTTATGAGTTGAGTTGAGTTTATTTCACCGGGCAAAATCGTAGCAGCACAATTGCGATAAAATATTTACCAAGTCGGAAATATCTGCGCAACGTTCAGACTTTATAAAGCGCGACAAAAAGGGCACAATTGGTGGATATAGATCAGGGGCGGGCAACTTCTCCAGTCGGCGGGCCTGATATGGGAAAATGAAGTACTTGGCGGGCCGGATTCCTGAATCGATATATTAATCGCGTATTTATCCAGTGATTTAAAACGGATTTTTGACCACCTAAACTAAATACAATCAAGAACGCAATTACAATACAGTCCAAACAATCTAACTGATATAACATAAAATTATTCACCACAGCAAATTTAATGCATACACCACAGACTTAGGTACTGCTGAAACACTAACTAGGCTACACGTGTGGAAAGAAAGAAAACCGAGAAATCAGGACACCCACAAGGTTGGCAGTTATGTCGTAACAATGGACGTATGGTGCGATGGTTACAACGGCGGGAAAGTTTTTTGGTAGTGGGGAGCGTTACTGACCGTTACAACTACAATTTGACGCAGTAAGCAAGTAGTAGGGGATTGCGGAAGACTGTGGCCGTGGGCCACATTATCATGCAAGACCAGAAACTGTCTGCGGGCCGCTCAAAATCCCGTCGCGGGCCGGATCCGGCCCGCGGGCCGTATGTTGCCCACCCCTGATATAGATGGTAGACGCGCTGCAGCTACACCGTTATGTTTGTTAGCTGATACTTTTGAGTTATGAAGGATAGATTTTTCAATCAAGTTAGTAGTTTCAAACAAAGGTAAACCTGCATACCTTAGCTGATTAGTTTAAAGTTTAACGTTAAGAGCAACATGATTAGTTTAATGTTTGTTAACTTTTATTCATTGGGAAAATCGCTGTACCTACACTTACCAGTTGAGCCAAACAAAAGCACTGCCAAAACTAATAAACTCAAGGTGTCCATGTTTCACTTCAAAATCCTATTCTTTGTAACACCTGGATTTGTTTTTTTATCAATGTAAATGAAAGTAAATAAAGTTCTTTTTAACATCTCTATGCTTGCAAATATTTGTTTGCTTTAAAATCTCAAAAAAAATCGTTTGAAATTCGAAGCTGAATATAAATATATGAAATCATTTCTGATCAGCCGTTTAAATCATACACGCCCTGCAAAAGGGATCTTTACATTACATTAAGTCTGCGTAAACCGATTTCCTAAGTCAGGAAGTAAATTCCTACGACATCTGCCTTTATCAAAGAATTTCTTGAAACTGATTTGCAGCCCAAGTTGTAAAAGAATTGCAATTTGTTTTCATATTATGCTGCCGGATAAGAGAAAGTAATCAAGTACTCTTTAAAATTGAATTCAAGGCATAGCTTGACTTATTCAGTAAAACTGTTATTCAACACTGAAATCTTTATCGTTGAAATCCTACGGGCGACAACAGATCTAACCCTGTTCAGGCAAATTGTAAAATATTTATAAGGTCTTGCAGGCACAAAAAAGTAATCGTCGGTAAGATCTCTAGCGCCCCATGTGCATAAAACATACTTTCAAGTTTTCCAGAAGTGTTATTCTTGTAAACAATTTGTCAAAAATGACACAAAAAACAAACATCGTTTAATCATTACTCACAGACCACCTCTACCTTCACTTAACCATTTGTAATTTTGTTTTCAATCAATTCTAAAACAACTCCTCCCTAAAGTCATTGTCAAATTAGAGCTCCATTTTATTGCAAAATTTCAAACATTACACACAAGATGTTAAAAGCACATTAAAACAATTATTAAATTTAAAAATGTTTATTTTAAGAGTTAAATTTAAGCAATTTGTGCTACGCAGTTTTTCAAAGGTTTAAACACTCTACAAACAAAATTAGTGGATGACACTTTAGCTCTATTTACAAAAGCCCTCATTTTCGAAATTACAACTCGTTAAACAGGAATTCAGCAACTAGGGCCAGCACCATGACAAGAAAGTTGAATTTCATTTTGTACGATCCGCTGGTTGTAGTAACTAGAAAACAAGTAATCAAATTGTTGCAGTTTAAACCCTGTGAGCTCTAGTTTGAAAGAGATTGCAAACATTCAAACCGTAAACCAAACACAAGACATTACCGCGCACCTGTCTCGTTGGTAGGATACACATGGCCTAAAAAACATAAAGCTGCCGCAGGGAAATTATTGTTACCTCTAGGCTGAAAAAGTTCGAAATAAATAGAACTTTTATGAGAACTGCTAACCTAGAGACGGACTTATAGTTACCTGGTCCGTTAGTTGGATCGGGACTGTCTGGAAAACAAACAAAAAGTTGTTACAGAAAAGCCTTGTTAAATAATTAGCGTATTTGTTTTACCTGTTCCACTGCCTGAGTTGCAACCATCTGGAAGCACAAAACAAAACTATAAGAACAAATATGTTTACTCGTAAGTGTTTCCCCCCTAATTTTTCACGCTTTTATTAATTTACTAAAAAAAATGTTACGACAAAATTGTGGCTAAGCGTCAAGTCAGGCCGGAACTCTTTTTTTCAAATGGATGCACTAGCCGGACCCAAAGAGCCAAGTACGTCTTACAACCCTGGTTTGCCGAGGAGTAAAAGTTAGGCCCATTTGATTAAACAAGTTAATTTGCACAAATCACTGCTTTTATTGTGTAGAATGTCTTTTCTTACCTGTGTTGCAAACCATAGTGCATGCCATTCCACCTGCGGTGTTGACACATCCAGCAATATCTGGAATACCTCCACATGTCCTTGCAACAGTTGTGGCCGTAACGCCGGCGGCTAAAAAGCAATAACATTCTGAGTTTTTTCTTTTAGAAGAATCAATACAAAAATGGAGATTTTTAATCACCATTTTGCCTAACGTAGAGACCTACTTCACTTTGACAAGCTTAAAGGTAATGTTCAATTGTATTTATCATCACATTTGACACCAGCACAAATCTATTTAATTGGTACTTTAGTCTTTTGCTACAGGGGTCGACAACCGTTTTAACCTAAGCAGTTAAGCACGTATACGGCCTCTATCCACTTCTCACGGAACCTTAACTAACAGTAGAAAGTATAACAAGCTTAAACAAAATGTATGGTTCAAATTACGACCACCTTTGACACCAGCACAATTTTATTTAATTGACAATTAAATCTTTTACAGCAGGGTTCGGTAACTGTTTTAAAACTAAAATTTTATCGCGGTCCGCCCAACCCTTTAACTGCTGGATTCTTTTTGACAAAAATTAATGTTTAGACATGCTCTTGCTCTTTAAGGTTTTATGCAAAATCGATAGAAGATAGGCAAAAACTTTCTCTGGGAAAGTTGTTGGGTATAAAATTTTCTACAATTTAAAGAAAAATTTTTTTGAAAGAATTCTTGCTTCTGATTAAATAAATATTGTTTTTTTGATAAAAAAACAAGTAAAACGCCTGAAAATCACGGAAATATATATTTTGCCTTACTTGAACAGACATCGACAGTTTCTGTAAAACGCAAACATGTGCTGGGCTGTCGATAAAAAGTGGTAAAACAAATAATTACGTACAAAGAAATTTAAACACTCACCGGTTACGGTGGCAGTAACGGTCGTACAGTAGTTGGCCCCCAATGAACAATCAATAAGGTGAGTTGCAGCCGGGTTTGGACCTCTACATGTTGGAACCCCTATAACCGGTTGTGGAAAGTCAGTAAAAGTGCACATGTAACATCTGATTCCTGAAGCTGAAAAATCATGATGTTGTGGTTATGTTTGTCAGCCGATACTTTGAGTTATAAAAGATTGATTTTTTCATCAAGTTAGCGTTTTCAGACAAAGGTACACCTGCAAACCTTATCTCATTAGTTTAATGTTAACAGTTAAGAACAACATGCTCAGTTTAATGTTTGTTAACTTTTAATCATAGCCCAAAATGCACTACCTACACTTACCAGTTGAGCCAAACGAAAGCACTGCCAAAACTAATAAACTCAAGGTGTCCATGTTTTACTTAAAAACCCTAATCTTTGTAAAATCTGAAATTTGTTTGAATGTAAATCAAGTATAAAAAATCTACATATTTCTAATAACATTTCTAAAAATTCCTCTCAATTTTGTTCAATAATTTTGTTCAAAATATATCTATTTATACCTTACTGAAAATCTCCGGTTGCAAGTGTTTATGTGCCATTAAACTCCCCAAGAAACCATATCGTTTAAAAAATCCAAGCGAGTAATAAATATATAAAACCATTTCCGATCAGCTGTTTAAATCACACACGTCATAGCACGGTCAAAAACGAAAAAAAATGTAAACGAAGTTTTCGTTATTTTTTTAACATTTCCACATGGTGACGCTAGGGGACTTGTACTGACTGGGCTCTGAGTATACGATCCCAAAACTTTATTATCAGGTGAAAAGTAACTTTTCTTTATTATTGTCAACCGTTCGCCGTAAAAGGAAATTTGAAACGGAATTTTTGAATTCGAAATACAATTTTGTTTCGAATAACGTTTTGCATACGAAATTTCGTTTTTGTGTTGGGTTGTGAAAACGAAATACAATTTGGTTTTGGTTGCACCAAGAAAATAAGTAAATACTACAGAATTTGTGGGAATAACTAAAATTACGACATAATTATCAGCCAATTTCGATATACTCGAGTTTTTTTATGCCACTATGAAGTGTAATGATGTTATTTGTGTAGAAATCAGTTAATTTCAATGATTGCATTTTCACTTTCACAAGCCAATTCAAAATTTTAATGAAAAGATGTTTTGCAAAACTTTAGTTATAGTCTGCAAACTTTTAGTTTATTTCAATCATCAAATCAAAAATGAGGAACGCGCTTCGTCATTATTTGCAGAGCATGACCGATAAAATTATAGCGCGCTGACAGCCAGAGACAGTTCTTTTGGGTGTGAAACCTAAACTGTTTAACATGAAGTCAAAGGATTTTCACAGGCCAACTACAAATTTTAGTCATACACACTTTACAGTCTGAAAAGTTTCGGTTTAATATAAATTTAAACGTTTTTCACAACTTTTTTTACATTTTCACATATTTAATATCAATTTAAGCGGTTGTAACAAGCGGACTTATCGAATATCTTGACTTGCGCTCACATGGAAGTAGATAAATTTGCAGCACAATCTCTTATTATTATTTCAAATCGACACACCAATTTTCTTCGTTGTGCTTTAATTACTTTTTATTTAACATGCGTTGAATAACCCTGCGTAAACATTTCGAACAAGCAAATGACAACATGTCCTTCAGGAAAAGGGTGCGCATAATAACTTACAACATCCGACATGTTTTACTTCTTAGTAAACGATGTTCTATCTTCTCATGTTGTTATGACAATAACAACACGTATTGAACACGACCTCAACGAAGCGTACAATATCGTTGCTAGGTAACGACATAATTCTTTTTTAATCAACAAACATTTTTTAAACCTGGGTAAGATCGCTACTGTCAATAAACTACAGCCCCGAACCTAGCTGACTGCAAAACTAAAAGTCGGGCTAAAAACGGCAGTAAAGTTTGCACGACCTGTAACATTTGAGGAGAAAAAGAGCGTTTTGGGGGGCGGGCCAAGTCATGGTCAAAAAAAAAAAAAAGGGCAAAAAAACAGGTGGAGCTACTAACATAAGAACTCACAGTAGCCAGGTTTGCAAGTTTCGGGTAAGTAGGGGAGAAATTTTATATGCAATTTGTGTCAAAACTACTTCGTTATAAGGCTTTTATGGTTGGTCTAAAAACAGTTCTTTATGTTAAAATTTGTCCTCAAATCTACCCCAGTTTCACCGTAAATTTCAAATTGCTGTGCTCTTCACGTCATCTGCCGGAAATTAGCAAGCCTGGCTACTGTGAGTTCTTACGTTAGTAGCTCTTTCAATAAAAACCCGTTTCACTGAAAATTAACAGACAAAGATACGCAAACAACTGCTAATAGCCTGTGCACAATAAGTTAACCTCAAGTTAAGATTCTGTCATTTTTGTATTTTTTGACATGTTCTTTACACGTGGAACGCAAACTGGGCCCGAACTTTATTATGGGTTTTGTCACAACGAACATTAACACCTTTCTGTACAATTTGTTGTAACTAACTAGGGCCGTTATCAATCAAATAATTATTTGATTATTTGAAATTTTTAATTGTTTGAAAATTTATTAAATAATTTTGTACACATTTCAAATAATCAAACAATTTTTTCTGATGCATTAAACCTTAAAATATGTGAAAAATAAATTTACTTGAACACATTGGTGACATTTTTATGAAATTGCGGTTACACAAAAGAACTGCAACATATATTTTCAGCATTATATTACTGTACATTAACGCATTTCCCCAAAAACGTTGGACTAAAAAGTATGAAATTGTACTGTTCATTGCAGTATTAATTACACCCAGAAATAATTAAAGTTATTCAAGCAAAAGGGGAAAAAAAGAAAAAAAATATTTGATTATTTGAAAAAGTAAACCTTTTTTTGATAACAGCCCTATAACTAACAAATTTAATGCAAATTTGTTCGCATTTAGTCATTTTTACATTATGCACTTTTTTGCACTGTTTGTAAAGAAGTAAAACTTTGCAAGAGGTGGCCTTACAAAAGTTGCAATTTAAAGCTGTTTACAAAACTTGGACATAATGATTATAAGCCTTTGCTACAGTTCAAGTTTGAACAGTACATGAAAGCCAAAGACAGTTTCATAATTTGGCTTAACGGCTTGTGGCTATGCGAGAGTTAAAAATAGTCGGAAAGCAAATCAACACATGCGTTCTCACTGCGTCATATGCAGCAACAACAAAAGTGGAATGTTTGTGGTTCGTTGCAATGCACTGAGGCTTGAAGGAGGCAGAACCAGAGATGGCTGATCTCATACAACTACAACTTGACACATAGTTTTCTTTATACGACAAACTTTGCTAACTAATTCTCGAATCAAACCACACCCGGAACACCACGAAAAAGCTTATGTTAAATAGCCTACACTACTGTTTGTGAACCACGGTGCAAAAGACACTACAATTTCCACGACTTCTCGTATTTAACAAGGAAAGAGGCGCCTAAAGTTCGTTTACTTTGGACGGCCTTATTGCATCACCGAACTTCTGTTGGAAACGAAATTATTTTACTAAAAATGAAACAATGGAGCGATGGTTTAAACTCCTAATGAGCTCTAATACTGCGAAATAACTTAACCATTAGTAGTAAACGCATTTAAGTTAAGATTTAAACACCATATTTCGTAATAATTTTGATTAAATTTTGATTGTAGGCTTTGTCTCAAGAATATCAACAATCTAAAATGTAGCGAATAAACCCAATGAAATTTATGTATAAGTGGCAAATAGTAAGCGAATGTATTTAGTATGTAAGGTACCTGCAGCTAACAAGGCCCCTTAAAAAACTATTGGGCATAACTGACAAACCATTTAAGAGTTTCAGGCCAAATTTGGCATGATGGTTGTAGCGGTCAATTGTAATCATCCATCAGACTTTAAGGGCGTTTGCAAGTTTTGTTTTTGTAATATGGCAGTTTAAAAAAATTAAAAACTGGGGCCTTATTAAATACCTATGCTGTTAATTAGGCCCAACATTTTTATGCTTTCTTAAAAGGTCAAGAAACCAATCAGACTATTTTATGCTTTGCTTCGGTCCAAATCAAGTTCAACCAAGCATCGTTATTAACTTTAAGACATATAACTGTTAATCTAAAGGTACTAACAACAACGAATAAACAACCACTTGACAGTAGATCACCAATAACACCAAAAGAAAGATCAGATTCCAAAAACTTAAACAAAAACTTATTGTTAAAACTCTCATTCCCAATAAAGAAACAAAGCATTTTTTTGCATACCAGTCGCCTCTGCCATAAAAAACACTATAGAAAAAGACAAAAATTTGTTGGGCCTTATTGCCAGCAATGACTGACAAACAAAACTATAATAAAATTTATTTGAGGTAATTCTTTTTTTCAGATTGGATGATGCTCAAATTAAGCTAAAATGACCCCTTTCTGATATATCTTAACAGGATTTCATTTCGAAAAAACAAAACCTTTCCATTTTTGTAACCAAATTTTTTTTTAAATAATAAAAAGTTGCAAACAAACACTTTTGAATTTGGATTGGTGGTAGCAAATAATACACTGAACTTATAGGTCCAAAACTTTTCAAATCATTGTAAGTTCGTATAAATCTAAAAATTATATCGAAACGGAAACATTTTTACTTGTATATCAAAAAATATGAGTAGTGGGCCTTATTACCTTCCGGGCCTATATACCTTCAGGTACCTTATTGCATTGTTGGTTGGGGCAATTCTCGCCACTATACCACAAAATTACAAACCAATTTTTGAAAATATGTTGAAAATTTGTCGAAATGAGCTCATGCCATTTGGTAAGTCTTGTGACGTTGGGAATAGCATACTTTGCCACGATTTGTAGAAAACAAGACATTGCAAAAGGCATTTAATTTTCGGCGTTGCTTGTGGCAGTAGGAGAGGTAAAAATAGTCGAGGAGCAAAACATGAGCTTGCGGTCAAACTGGAATGCTTGGGGCCCGTTGCAGAGCACTGAGGCGCGAAAGGAGGCATAATCGAAGATGGTTGAACTTGCAAGGCTTGCAACAAATATTGCATTGATGTGTAACGTGCAAAGTTTTCCAAAACCGAAGAAACGTACGCCACTACCAACACTTGTTAAAATGATTGTAGGCCGATAAAGCCATGGTTTATAAACTAAGGCAAAGTTTTTATATTTATTCCAAAAAAAACTTAATTGTCGAACAATAAACAACAAAACGAGAAGGGTGGCTTGGCATATATTGCCATTGCACATGCCCTGTGACCTATACATATATCTTCTTTTTTAACTCTCGTCTTATGTGGCGTATTCGCACGGTAGAGCTACTAACACTGAGCTTTGGCTGTGGGAATTTCTGGTAGGTGGCGCAACGGAGCATAGGCATTTATGGTGCTGACTCAGCAATTAGGGTTTATGATAAGAATGATTGCTGAGTCAGCATTATAAACACCTATGCTCCGTTGTGTCATCTATCAAACCGGACCCCAACCAAAGTTCAGTGTCAGTAGTTCTACCTATTCGCACATTGTGTTATTCCATAAGATGTACCTCGAATAAACACCTCGCTGCACTACACTTATTTCGTAATGAGTCCCAAATCACCCACTCTCTTTTATAATCTTAGTTGTTTCTGCAAGCAGAAACTTATGGGTCCCCTACTCAAGCAAAGTTGGAAATAATGCATTTTACAAAATAATCATGATAAATTTAGGTGCTTTAAGTTGAAACAAGGCAATAAAAAGTTTGCAGAAATAATATGTTATACGAGGTACTATGTACACAAGTCGCATTCAATTCAGCATTTTTTTCACCTGTTTTAGGTTTTAAGTGGCTGTACACCAACTGCGTATTGCATCAACGTGCGTAAACGCACGCGAAAAGCGTTCGGTAATCTGACGATTGTAATTGGACCGAATTTACGTTCCGAAAGTGGCTGCGTTTCTAAACACAGGATCCGAACGATGCGACTTTTCGCTGAGTGCGTCCAACTCCAAATCAGTTGTTTGGCTGTAAAAAAGAGTAGGTGATCGAAGAAGCTATTTTCGCGCATTTGGGCCATCACGGTACTGTGGGGATTTCAAAATTGCTGAATTTAAACACACGGCAGTGCTGTATTAAGGGTCTGCTGGCCTGCAGGCACAATTTATAAGTGGCCCGAAAATCAGGATTACCAACTAAAAAATTGGAATTATCAGTGTTGTCAAATCATTCTACTGATTTTGAAGTGGCCTGGATTTTTGACTGGCCTGTAAGCACGTGCCTGCCTAATGGTTAATCCGGCATTGACATCGTTGCTCGCTGAACTTGCAAGGCATGCAACAAAATATACGCGAACAACTGCTAATAGCCAGTGAACAATAAGTTATTATTTTTTTTAATAAAATCTAAAACAATTCCTAATGTCAACGTCGACTAGCTCCAAAAATGGTAATCTAGTTGATTGCGGAATTTAAAAAGTGGTTAAAAATTAAACTACACATTAAAATAATTATTTAATTACAGAATGTTACATTAATTTCAAAAAATGTTTTATTTTAAGATTTAAATTTAAGAAATCTGTGCTATGCAGTTTTTCAAAAGGATTTTAACACTCTACAAACAAACTTATTGGATGGCAATCTGTTTATAACAGCTGTTAGTATCGTCGAAATTACAACTTGCTGATAAGAAACCCAGCAAACAAAGTGAGCATCATGACATGACAAGAAGTTAAGATTTACTTTGCACGATCCGCTGGTTGTGTTAACTGAAAAACAAATAATAAAAATTGTTGCAGTTCAAACCCTGTGAGCTCTAGTTTAAAAAATGTCGGTTTGAAATATATGTCTCGTTGGTAGGATTTGAATTGCTTAAAAACACAAAGCTGCCACAGGGAAATTATTGTTACCTCTAGGCAAAAAAGGGTTTGCAATAATTAGAACTTTTGTCAGAATTGCAAAACAAGACACGGACTCTAAAGTTACCTGGTCCGTTAGTTGGATCGGGACTGTCTGGAAAACAAACATCGAAATTGTTACAGGAAAGCCTTGTTAAGTAAATACCGTATTTGTTTTACCTGCTCCACTGCCCGAGTTGCAACCATCTAAAAAGCACAAAACACATCTATTAGCACAAATATTTTCACCCGTAAGTGTTTTTCCTAATATTATCAGGCTTTAATAGATTTGCTAAGAAAAGGTTACGATCAAAATGTGGCAAAGCGTTAAGTCAGGCCAGATTTAACTGTTTGTTTTGATTAAATTTTGAACTCGACCCGAAGAGCCTACTGTAGTCTAACTAACAAATTTGGTTTGCGGAGGGTACAAGATAGACAGTTTGACTTAAGATTTATGTACAATGCTGTTTTCTCACCTGTGTTGCAGACCATAGTGCATGTATTTACACCTGCGGTGTTGTCACAACCAGTAATACCTGGAAAACCCCCGCAAGTCCTTGCAACAGTTGTTGTCGTAACGCCGGCGTCTGAAAAGCAACAACATTCTGAGTTTAGTCTTAAGAAGAATTTAATCGAAAAGACAGATTTTTTATGAACTTTTGCCTATATAGAGACCTAGTACACTTCAACAGGCCTAAAATTTGTTTGATTATATTTATGACCATATTTTACACCAGCACAAATCTATTTAATTGGTAATTAAGTCTTTTACTACAGTGGTCGACAACTGTTTTGACCCAAACACGTATACGGCCTCCATCTACTTCTCACAGGCCCTTACGAAAATGTTAGGAACGTAAAAAAGGAAACAAGGAACGTAAAAAAGGAATTAGAACTCTTGTGGCTAGATTTTTTGTCAGTTTTGGAGTTAGATCATTTTTAACGTCAGATACGTGAGTGTTTACTATCGTACTAAATCCATTAAGCAGTCAGGTGAAATACAGTAGATTTTGACATAAAAACTATTTATTTACATAATATAACATATTGTACCTAGATTTATTTTCAGAATAGAAAGTTAAGTACTTAAAAGAACACACCATTTACTTAAAACAATGATTTGGTTTAAGATTTTGTGTCAATTACTTGCACAGAAGGCTAAACACATACCCATAACGGTGGCAGTTATAGCCGTGCAATATTCGACCCCAGGACAATCAATAAGATGAGTTTCAGCCGGGTTTGGACCTCTACATGTTGGTTCTCCTGTACCCGGGGGTGGGACGTCAGTAAAAAAGCAACTGTAACATCTGATTCCCAAAGCTGAAAAATCATAATGTTGTGGTTATGTTGGTTAACCGATAATTTCGATTTATAAAATATTGTTTTTTTCATAGTGTAAGTGTTGTTTTTCCAATTGTAAGAAAAGCGAAACCATACACTTTATAGCTTACCCGGTTGGTTAGTTGAATCGGAACTGCCTGAAAAACAAACATTGAAATTGTTACAGGAAAGCCTTGTTAGTAAATACCGTATTTGTTTTTACCTATTCCACTGCCTGAGTTGCAACCATCTGTAAAGCACAAAACAAAACTGTCAGCACAAATATTTTCACCCATAAACGGTTCCCCAAAAAGTTACGACAAAAATGTGACAAGCGTCAGGTCAGGCCCGAATCAACTGTATTGTTAGATTTCGAACTCGACCGGAAAAGCCTGGTCCGACTAACAAATTTGGTTTTCCGAGAAGTAGAATTAGCCAGTTTGACTACACAGGTAAAATTGCGTAAATTACAGGTCTTAAAGTGCGCAAATTGTCTTTTCTCACCTGTGTTGCAAACCATAGTGCATGTATTTGCACCTGCGGTGTTGACACAACCAGCATCACTTGGAGAACCCCCGCATTCCCTTGTTACTGCTGTTGCCGTAACGCCGCCGGCTAAAACGCAACAACATTCGGAGTTTTTTTCTTTACAAGAATATAACCGAAAAGACAAATTTTTATGAACCTTTTGCTTACCGTAGAGACCAAGTACACTATGATAAGTTTAAAAGAAAGGTTTGATTATATTTATCAACACTTTTGACATCAGCACAAATCTATTTAATTGGGTAATTTAGTCTTTTACTACATGGGTCGACAACCGTTTGAACCTAAACACGTATACGGTCTTTATCCACTTCGCACAGCCCTTACGAAAATATTACGAAGATAAAAAAGGGTATCAAGAATGTAAAAAAAGGAAGATACTTTTTAACGTCAGATACGTGGGTGATTATTTTTGTACTAATGCTGTTCACCAGTCAGGTGAAATATAATAGATTGGACAGAACTAAATTATTAACATAATATAACATATTGTACCCAGATTTAGTTTCACAAGGGAAATTAATTACGTATAAGAGCACACCATTCACTTAAAGCGATGATATGGTTCAAGATTTTATGTTAATTTTGCACAGAAGGTTTAACACATACCGGTTCCAGTGGTAGTTATAGCCGTACAGTAGTCGACCCCAGGACAATCAATAACATGAGTTTCAGCCGGGTTTGGACCTTGACATGTTGGTTCCCCTATACCCGGTTGTGGAAAGTCAGTAAAAGTGCAACTGTAACATCTGATTCCCAAAGCTGAAAAATCATGATGTTGTGTTTTAGTGTGCCAACTAATATTTTTTAGTTACAAAGCATTGTTTTTCCATGTCATTTGTCGACATTTGTCCGTCAGTAAACGATAACTTTCGCCAAACTGTAAAATGTTTTACCGTCAAATAAACGCATTAGCGTTTACCTGACAACAGTAAAATAGTTACAGGAAAATTACTGTTATCTTCAGCCAGAATAGGCTTTGCAATGAATATATTTTAGATCAATTGTTCGACTTGCGAAACTAAATACGGACTCTATATTTACCTGGTCCGTTAGTTGGATCGGGACTGTCTGGAAAACAAATATCGAAATTGTTACAGGAAAGCCTTGTTAAGTAAATACCGTATTTGCTTTTTACCTGTTCCACTGCCTGAGTTGCAACCATCTGGAAGCACAAAACAAAACTATTAGCACAAATATTTTCACCCGTAAACCTTTTCCCCAAATTTACCACACTTTTAATAATCAACAAAGAAAAGTTACGACAAAAAAGTGACAAAGCGTTAAGTCTGTTTTGTTTTTATTAAATTCCGAACTCGACCGGAAGAGCCTAGTCCGACTAACAAATTTGGTTTGCTGAAGAGTACAAGTCAGCCTTTGACTAGTACAAGTTAGACAAGTTTGATTACACGGATAAAATTGGGAAAATCACTGCTTTTAAAATGAGCACAATGTCTTTTTTACCTGTGTTGCAGGTCATAGTGCATATAATTGAACCTTCGACGTTTTCACAACCATCACCATCTGGAAAACCCCCGCATACCCTAGTAACAACTGTTCTCGTAATGCCGACGACTGAAAAGCAACATTAATCTGAGTTCTGTTCTTTTAGGAAAATAAAGTTTAGAAGTTGGTTTCAAGTTCTCTTTACAAAATCAACGTGTCTGATTTTTTTTAAATATGCTCGATTTGGAATGATGAGAAATCCACAGTGTATCGACCAGTGACGTGGTGTCGAAACGGTTACATAACATACTAACTTTACGTCACATTTAGCCCTTTCATTTATTCGCCTTTCTCCATATTTGATTAGGTTATTTTGTTCTCGTCGGTCAGAAACTTTAAGTGCATTATACAAGGCAATCTTTGTTTTTGTAGTATCGTTTCAGGCTACCTTTGAATAAGCTAAATACATACCGGTTACGGTGGTAGTAACGGTCGTACAGTAGTCGAGCACCGAATGGCAATCAGTAAGATGAGTTTCAGACGGATTTGGACCTTGACATGATTCTGTTCCTGACGCATCCGTAAAAACGCAACTGTAACATCTGATTCCAGAAGCTAAACAATTATGATTTCTGATTATGTTTGTAAACTGATACTTTTGAGTTATAAAAGATTGATTTTTTTATCAAGTCAGCATTTGCAGACAAAGGAACACCTGCAAACCTGAGCTGATTAGTTTAAGTTTTAATGTTAAAAACAACATAAGTAGTTCAATGTTTGTTAAATTGTGACCATTGACTAAAACGCATACCCTGCACTTACCAGTTGAGCCAAACGAAAGCACTGCCAAAACTAACAAACGCAAGTTGACCATGTCTCCCTTTTAAATCCTAATCTTTGTAAAATCTGAAAATTTTTTGCAGTGAATGTAAATCAAGTTCTTAAAACAACAAATTTATAATAACATATCTAAACAATTCTCTCAAATATGTTCGGTAAAAAAAATTCTATTTATTTAACATGTCTCTGGTTGCAAGTGTCTATGTGCCTTTAAACTTCCCCGAGAAAAATCACATCGTTTGAAAATATTTGCGAGTAATGAATATATGAAATCATTTCCGATCAGCCGTTTAAATCACACACTTCCTATAGCACGATCTAAAACAAAAAATGAAAACGAAATTTTTGTTTTAAAATTTTGTTTCGAAATTTTATTTATATCCGCATGGCGACGGAAGAGGACTGTGGAGAATTGCACCATTAATTGTACTGATAGGCTCTGAGTTTACGATCCGTAAACATTATTATTATTAGGTGAAAAGTGACTTTTCTTTATTATTGCCAATCATTCACCGTAAAAGGTATTTGAAACGGAATTTTGGATTCGATCTCTTATAGCACAATTTCTATTCCCCCGTTGTGTTTTAACCCTTACCACAATTACTTTTATGTTACTTTTTATTTAACATAGTGAAGCGATCGTAGGTTTATTGAGCAGCGGCGCCATGTCCGAGTCATCTTAGAAACGCGTTGAGAGGTAGAGCAACACGAAACCGGCATTTATAAAGAGGCAATAGCGATTAAAAGAAAATAGCAAATGGCACGTTTCGATGCGCATAAGCGAACACAGTAGTGAGGTCGCTACAATACGTTGAATAGTCTCATTTCGAATAAACAAATAACAACATGCCCTTCAGGAACGGGGACTTAAAACAACTTAAAACATCCGTCATGTTTCCATTTTTAGTAACTGATGTTCTATCTTTTCATATTCTTTGAAAATAACACCACTCATTGCATCAAAACTTGATATTTTGCAACTTTTATGTCCTTCAAATGACAACGAACATGAGCTAAACCTGGGTAAGATCGCTACTGTTAATAAACTACAGCCCGAACCTAGCTGACTGCCAAACTAAAAGTCGGGCCAAAAGCGGTACTGAGGTTTGCACGACTAGTAACATTTGAAGAGAAAAAACGTTTTGGATGCGCGCCAAGTCATGGACGTTGACTGTCACCAGAACCATGGAAAGGTCGCAAAACAGTCACAGCAGCAAGGTTTGCTAATTTGTGGTAAGTGGCGCACGCAAAATCTTAATCGTAATTTGCATAAAAAATACTTGTGGTTAGCGCTATTGCGTTTGGTCTGAGGTTTCGTAATAATAATAACAGTGAAATTAACCTAAAACCCAGTTCATTATGGTAAAATTACTTACCAACCCTACCCCAATTTCAAAGTAATTTCAAATGACTGCGCTCTTTACGTCATCTGCCTGAAATTTCTTACGTTAGTAGCTCTTCCAACAAAAAACGTTTCAAGGAAAATTAATGGACAAAGATACGTGAACGACCGCTAACAGCCCAGTGCATAAAAATTTAGCCCCTTCAAACAAGTTAAGATTCTGTCATTTAAATTTTTATTTTGTTTGACATGTCCTTTACAAGTGGAACGCGAACTGTACCCGAGCTTTATTTATAAGGTTTGTCCCAACGAACATTACCGCCTTTCTGTACAATTTGCTGTAACTAACAAACACAATGCAAATTGTATACCATGTCCACAATACGAAAATGATCAAATGCGTTTGTTGAACTTTACACTGTTTGTGAAAAAAAAATCAAAATCAAAAAAATTCTTGATACTGATTTGCAGCCCAAGCTGGAAAAGAATCGCAATTTGCTTCAATATTATGTTAGCGACTAGAGAGAGTAATAAAGTACCATTTGAAATGGAATTCAAAACATGACTTGACTTATGCAGTAAATCTGTTATTCGACACTGCAAACTTTATCGTTCAAATCTTACGGGCGGCAACAGACCTAATGCTGTTCAGGCAAATTGTAAAATATTTATGAGGACATTGCAGGCACAGAAAAGTAATCGTCGGTAAAGGTCTAGCGCCTCATGTGCATAAAACAGACATTCAACGTTTTTAGAATTGTTATCATTGCAAAGGATGTCAAGATTGACACAAAAAACAAAAACCGTTAATGATCATTCACAAACGACCTCTACCTTTATTTAAACTTTTGTATTATTTTTTTTCAATAAATTCTAAAACAATTCCTTAAGTCAACGTCGACTAGCGCCAAAAATTGATCTCTAGTTTATTGCGGAATTAAAAATTACACACAAGTTGTTAAAACTAAACTACACACCAAAACAATTATTAATTAAAGAATATGACATTAATTTAAAAACGTTTTAATTCAAGATTTAAATCTATGAAGTCTATGCAAAATTATTGCATGACACTTATAAAAGCCATAATCATCGTCGAAATTACAACTTGCTAAGCAGGAATCCCGCGAACAGAATGATCATCATGACAAGAAACATAAGATTCACTTTGCATGATCCGCTGGTTGTGGTAACTAGAAAACAAGTAATAAAATTGTTGCACTTCAAATCCTGTGAGCTCTAGTTTGAAAGATGTCGGTTTGAAATATATACTATTTGCAAACATTCAAATCGTAAACCAAACACACGACATAGCGTGCACCTGTTTTGTTGGTGGGATATACATGGCCTAAAAAACATAAAGTTGCCACAGGGAAATTATTGTTACCTCTGGGCAAAAAAAGGTTTGCAACAAATAACGTAGAGCTTTTATGACAATTGCAAAACTAGACACGGCTTATAGTTACCTAGTCCGTTAGTTGGATCGGGGTTGTCTAGAAAACAAACATTAAAATTGTTACAGGAGGGCCTATGTAAATACGGTATTGTTTTTTACCTGCTCCACTGCCTGAGTTGCAACCATCTGGAAGCACAAAACAAAACTATTAGAACAAATATGTTTACTCATAAGTGTTACCCCAAATTTTTCACGCATTTATTAATTTACAAAAAAATGTTACGACACAAATGTGGCTAAGCGTCAAGTCAGGCCGGAACTCTTTTTTTGAAATCGATGCACTAGCCGGACCCAAAGAGCCAAGTACGACTTACAACTCTGGTTTGCAGAGGAGTAAATGTTAGACCCATTTCATTAAACAATTTAATTTATACAAATCACTGATTTTAATGTGTAGAATGTCTTTTCTTACCTGTGTTGCAAACCATAGTGCATGCACTTCCACCTGCGGTGTTGACACATCCAGCAGTAACTGGAATACCTCCACATGCCCTTGCAGCATTTGTGGCCGTACCGCCGGCGACTTTAAAGCAATAACATTCTGAGTTTTTTCTTTTAGAAGAATAAATACAAAAATGGAGATTTTTAATTACCATTTTGCCTAACGTAGAGACCTACTTCACTTTGACAAGCTTAAAGTTAATGTTCAATTGTATTTATCATCACATTTGACACCAGCACAAATCTATTTAATTGGTACTTTAGTCTTTTAGGGGGTCGACAACCGTTTTAACCTAAGCACGTATACGGCCTTTATCCACTTCTCACGGAACCTTAACAGTAGAAAGTATAACAAGCCTAAACGAAATATATGGTTCAATTTACGACCACCTTTGAGACCAGCACAATTGTATTTTATTGGCAATTAAATCTTTTACAGCAGGGTTCGGTAACTGTTTTAAAACTGAAATTTTATCGCGTTCCGCTTTTTAAATGGCAAATGTGTGGCAATAAAACTTTTACTACAAAAACATGGCCTTCTCCCGCAGACAATAGAATGGAATTCTTGCTTCTGATTAAATAAATATTTAGACTGTTCTTTTTTTGAAAAAAAACAAAAACAAGTAAAAAGCCTGAAAATCACGGAAATGTATATTTTGCCTTACTTGAACAGACATCGACAGTTTCTGTAAAACGCAAACATGTGCTGGGCTGTCGATAAAAAGTGGTAAAACAAATAATTACGTACAAAGAAATCTAAACACTCACCGGGTATGGTGCTAGTAACGGCCCTACAGTAGTCGAACCCAGGACAATCAATAAGATGAGTTGCAGCCGGGTTTGGACCTCTACATGTTGGTTGTCCTATGCCCGGTTGTGGAAAGTCAGTAAAACTGCAACTGTAACATCTGAGTCCAGAAGCTGGAAAATCATGATGTTGTGGTTATGTTTGTCAGCCAATACTTTGAGTTATAAAAGATTGATTTTTCCATCAAGTTAGCATTTTCAGAGAAAGGTACACCTGCAAACCTTATCTGGTTAGTTTAATGTTAAAAGTTAAGAACAACATGCTCAGTTTAATGTTCGTTAACTTTTAATCATAGGCCAAAACGCATAACCTACACTTACCAGTTGAGCCAAACGAAAGCACTGTCAAAACTAACAAACTCAAGTTGTCCATGTTTTAATTAAAAACCCTAAACTTTGTAAAATCTGAAAATGGTTTGAATGTAAATCAAGTATAAAAAACTACACATTTCTAGTAACATTTCTAAAAGTTCCTCTCAATTTTGTTCAAAAATTTTGTTCAATATATAACTATTTATTAAGCATGTCTCCGGTTGCAAGTGTTTATCAGCCATTAAACTCCCCAAGAAACCATATGGTTTGAAATCCAAGCGAGTAATAAATATATGAAACCATTTCCGATCAGCTGTTTAAATCACACACGTCATAACACGGTCCAAAACGAAAAAAATGTTATTTTTTTTAACATTTCCACATGGTGACGCTAGGGGACTGTGGAGAGTTGCACCATTAATTGTACTGACTGGGCTTGGGCAGGAACTTGGCCGAATGGCTTGGCGCTCCTGACCCACATAAAAAATCTTGATCGGGATTCGTCCTCGGGAGTGTCCTGGGTTCGAACCCCGTAAAAAAAATGTACTGACTGGGCTCTGAGATCCCAAAACTTTATTTTCAGGTGAAAAGTAACTTTTCTTTATTATTGTCAATCATTCGCCGTAAAAGGAAATTTGAAACGGAATTTTTGGATTCGAAAAAAAATTTTGTTTCGAATAACGTTTTGCAAAACAAAATTTCGTTTTTGTGTTGGGTTTGAAAACGAAATACAATTTGGTTTAGGTTGCAAGAAATATAAAAAGAAAATAAATAAATACTACAGAATTTGTGGGAATAAATGAAATTGTGACATAATTATCAGCCAATTTTGACATACTTGAGATTTTTGATGCGACTGTGAAAATTAAAGCGCGCTGACGGACAGAGAATAATCTGTTTTTCACAGGCCAACTACAAATTTTTGTCATTTACAGTCTGCAAAGTTTCGGTTTAACATAAATTTGAAGTTTTTTTTACATTTTCACATGATTAATATAAATTTAAACGGGTTTAACAAGCGGACTTAGCGAATATCTTGACTTGCCCTCACATAGAAGTAGATAAAGTTGCATCTCTATTATTATTTCTAATCGACAAACCAATTTTGTTCGATGTGCTTTAATTACTTTTTATTTAACATACGTTGATTACCCCTGAGTAAATTATTCGAACAAGCAAATGACAGCATGTCAACCTAGTTGTGGCCATTATCTACCGTCTGGGGAAGTTTTGTCCAAATCTACCAAAGATTTCATGCCAAAAAATAACTTACAACATTCGGCATGTTTCACTTTTTGGTAAATGATGTTCCATCTTCTCATGTTCTTTTGACAATAACAACACGCATCGCATCAAAACTTGATCTAGTCAACTTAACTAACACGAGCTCAAAGAAACCTACAATATCGTTGCTATGTAACGATGTAATTGTTTTAAATTAACAAATATATTTTTAACCTGGGTAAGATCGCTACCGTTAATAAACTACAACCCCAACCTAGCTGCCTGCAAAACTAAAAGTCGGGCCCAAAGCGGTACTAAGGTTTGCACGACCTGTAAAAAAAATATATAGATATATATATACTTACGGTTAGGGCTATTAGGGTTGGTCTGTTTCATAATAATAATAACAATATATACAGATCTGTTCATAAGTTTAATGGTTAAAATAGCGGCCCAAATAGACGTAAAAAGCGACATGCTTTATTGTTCAAACGTTTTGCTCATGCCATCATTAGTGATATGAGGGCCACATTATATAAACGGGTGTAACTGAATTTTTTTCATCATATAAACGGGTGAAATATTTTACACTGTTTGTTAAGTGACACAAGTTTGAAATGTAGACTTATAAAAGTTGCATTCAAAAGCTGTTTACAAAACTTTGACATGTGAGATATAAGCCTTTGCTGCAGTATAAGTTTGAACAATGCATAAAAGCCAAAGAGAGTTTCATAATTTGACTTAACGGCTTGTGGCAGTGCGAGAGTTTGAAATAGTCGGGAAGCAAAACAAAACCTGCGTTCTCACTGCGTCATATGCAGCAACAATAAAAGTGGAATGTTTGCGGTTCGTTGCAATGCACTGAGGCTTGAAGGAGACAAAACCAGAGATCGCTGATCTCGTACAACTACAACCTGACGCATAGTTTTCTTTATACGACAAACTTTGCTAACTAATTCTCGAATCAAACCACACCCGGATCTCTTATGTTAAATAGCCTAGACTACGGTTTGTAAACCACGGTGCAAAAGACACTACAATTTCCACGACTTGTCGTATTTAACAAGAAAAGAGGCGCCTAAAGTTCGATTACTTTGGACGGCGTTGTTGTATGGCTTAAACCCCTAATGAGCTCTAATACTGGGCAATAACTTAACCATTAGTAGTAAACGCATTTAAGTTAAGAGTTAAACACCATATTTCGTAATAATTTTGATTAAATTTTGATTGTAGGCTTTGTCTCAAGAATATCAACAATCTAAAATGTAGCGAATAAACCCAATGAAATTTATGTATAAGTGGCTAATAGTAAGCGAATGCATTTATTATTTTGTGCATTGTTGGTTGGGGTAATTCTCACCAGTTTACCACAAAACTACAAACCAAGTTTTAAAAATACGTTGAAAATCGGTCAAAATGAGCTCATGACATTTGGTAAGTCTTGTGATTTGTAGAAAACAAGATATTTAAAAAAACGTATTTAATTTTCGGCGTTGCTTGTGGCAGTAGGAGAGGTAAAAACAGTCGAGGAGCAAAACTTGAGCTTGTGGTCAAGCTGGGATGTTTGGGGCCCGGTGCAGGGCACTGGGGCGTGGAGGGAGGCTGAACTGAAGATGGCTGAACTTGTAAGGCTGGCAACAAATATTACAGTGATGTAAGTTATAATGTGCAAAGTTTTCCAAAACCGAAGAAACGTACGACACTACCAACACTTGTTAAAATGACTGTGGGCCGATAAAGCCACGGTTTATAAACTAAGGCAAAGATTTTATATTTATTCCAAAAAAAACTTAACTGTCGAACAATAAAAACAATAAAACGAGAAGGGTGGCTTGGCATATATTGCCATTGCACATGCCCTGTGACCTATATATTTATGTATATATATATATCCTACTGTAGCGGCCTCTCTCACTATGATTATCGTCTTGCATACCACAGCGAACCGGACAGATTGTCTTCTTTCTTAACTCTCGTCTTATGCGGCGTATTCGCACGGTAGAGCTACTAACACTGAGCTTTGGCTGTGGCCCGGTCTGGGAATTTCTGGTAGGTGGCGCAACGGAGCATAGGCGTTTATGGTGCTGACTCAGCAATTTGGGGTTATAATAAGAATGATTGCTGAGTCAGCACCATAAACACCTATGCTCCGTTGCCCCACCTACCAAACCGGACCCCAGCCAAAGTTCAGTGTTAGTAGTTCTACCTATTCGCACATTGTGTTATTCCATAAGATGTACCTCGAATAAACACCTCACTGCACTACACTTATTTCGTAATGAGTCCCAAATCACCCACTCTCTTTTACAATCTTAGTTATTTCTGCAAGCAGAAACTTATGGGTCCCCTACTCAAGCAAAGTTGGAAATAATGCATTTTACAAAATAATCATGATAAATTTAGGTGCTTTAAGTTGAAACAAGGCAATAAAAAGTTTGCAGAAATAACATGTTATACGAGGTACTATATACACAAGTCGCATTCAATTCAGCATTTTTTCACCTGTTTTAGGTTTTAAGTGGCTGTACACCAACTGCGTATTGCGTCAACGTGCGTAAACGCACGCGAAAAGCGTTCGGTAATCTGACGATTGTAATTAGACCGAATTTACGTTCCGAAAGTGGCTGCGTTTCTAAACACAGGATCCGAACGATGCGACTTTTCGCTTGAGTGCGTCCAACTCCAAATCAGTTGTTTGGCTGTAAAAAAGAGTAGGTGATCGAAGAAGCTATTTTCGCGCATTTAGGCCATCACGGAACTGTGGGGATTTCAATATTGCTGAATTTAAACACACGGCAGTGCTGTATTAAGGGTCTGCTGGCCTGCAGGCACAATTTATAAGTGGCCCGAAAATCAGGATTGCCAACTAAAAAATTAGAATTATCAGTGTTGTCAACTCATTCTACTGATTTCAAAGTGGCTTGGATTTTTGACTGGCCTGTAGGCAGGTGCCTGCCTAATGGTTAATCCGGCATTGACACACGGGCCAATAAAAGTAATTCAAAATGTTTACAATCAACATTATCCAACCGTTCCTTCGATTTGCTGGTGCTAATCTTGCGGAAATAAAGATGGCAGTACAATAACAACGCTATAGTGGAAAATAAATCGCCAAACGTTTGTATTGTTTTTCTGAAACAAAGCAGACACAACAAAAAGTGCATACATAATACGTATGTTTCAGAGTAACACAGTAAGCTATACCAGAAATGAACAAGCACCGTAAGGTTTTTGTTGTATTTTTACAGACTGCTTCATACTTTGCAGGGTAAAACATAACAATCGACACCTATACAAGGTAAAATGAACAAACTGTCCAAATTTTATTCATTTTAACGCTATTAAAAAACTTCACCTAATTTAGGGGGTTAGTGGGGTAAATATTGGGACTGCAGGGTGAAACACAATAATCAAAACCTGTAAAGGGGAAAATGAACAAGCTGTTCAAATTTCATCCAATTCTGATATTCTTTAAAACATTCACCCATTTTAGGGGGCTAGTGGGGTACATATTTGAGCTACAGGGTGAAACACAACAATCGACACCTTAAAATGACACAATGAACAAACTGTCCAAATTTTATCTAATTCGAAAATTATTTCAAATAATCACCCATTTCAAGGGGCTAGTGGGGTAAATATTGGGGCTACAGGGTGAATGGCACAATCAACAGTAAAAGCGCAACGTCGGTGAAAGCGCAACTATAACATCTGACTCCGAAAGCTGGAAAATTATCTTTTTGTGGTTATTTTTGTCAACTGATACTTTGAGTTATAAAAAAATGATTTTACTAACAAATAATCATTTTCAGACAAAGGTGCATCTGCAAACCTCAGCTGATTAGTTTAATGTTGGTTAAGTTTTGATCATTGGGCAAATCGCTGTACCTGGACTTACCGGTTGAGCCAAACGAAAGCACTGCCAAAAGCAATAAACTCAAGTTGTCCATGTTTCACTTCAAAATCCTATTCTTTGCAAAACCTGAATTTTTTTTACAGTGAATGTAAATCAAACCTTTTTTTAACATCTCTATACTTGCAAATATTTATTTGCTCTAAAATTTCGAAAGAAAACAAATCGTTTAAAAATCGAAGCTGAGGATAAATATTTGAAATCATTTCTGATCAGCAGTTTAAATCATACACGTCCTGCAAAAGAGATCTTTAAAGTACATTTAATCTGCGTAAACCGATTTCCTAAGTCAGGAAGTAAATTCCTAAGACATCTGCCTTTATCAAAGAATTTCTTGAAGCTGATTTGCAGTTCAAGTTGTAAAAGAATTGCTATTTATTTTCATATTATGCTGCAGGATAAGAGAAAGTAATCAAGTACTCCTTAAAATTGAATTCCAGGCATAACTTGACTTATTCAGTAAAACTGTTATTCAATACTGCAAACTTATCGTTGAAATCTTACTGGCGGCAACATACCTAATTCTGTTCAGGTAAATTGTAAAATATTTATGAGGCCATTGCAGGCACAGAAAAGTAATCGTCGGTAAGATCTCTAGCGCCCCATGCGCATAAAACATACTTTCAAGTTTTCCAGAAGTGTTATTCTTGCAAACGATTTGTCAAAAATGACACAAAAAACAAAAATCGTTTAATCATTACTCACAGACCACCTCTACCTTTACTTAACCATTTGTAATTTTGTTTTCAATATATTCTAAAACAACCCCTCCCTAAAGTAGCGCCAAATTAGAACTCCATTTTATTGCAAAATTTCAAACATTACACACAAGATGTTAAAAGCACATTAAAACAATTATTCACAGTACGCCAGGCCCATTGAAGGCGCTATACCGAATCATCTGCATCTTAAAACAATTATTAAACTTAAAAATGTTTTATTTTAAGATTTAAATTTAAGAAATTTGTGCTATGCGTTTTTTTAAAAGGTTTAAACAGTCTTAAAACAAAATTATTGGATGACACTTTAGCTCTATTTACAAAAGCCCTCATTTTCGAAATTACAACTTGTTAAACAGGAATCCAGCAACCAGAGCCAGCATCATGACAAGAAAGTTAAGATTCACTTTGCACGATCCGCTGGTTGTATTAACTAGAAAACAAGCAATAAAATTGTTGCACTTCAAATCCTGTGAGCTCTAGTTTGAAATATGTCGGTTTGAATATATACTATTTGCAAACATTCAAACCCTAAACCAAACACACGACATAGCGTGCACCTGTCTCGTTGGTAGGATACACATGGCCTAAAAAACATAAAGCTGTCACAGGGAAATTATTGTTACCTCTGGGCAGAAAAATGTTTGCAATAAATAAAACTTTTATGAGAATTGCAAAACTAGACACGGCTTATAGTTACCTGGTCCGTTAGTTGGATCGGGACTGTCTAGAAAACAAACATTGAAATTGTTACAGGAGAGCCTATGAAAATACCGTATTGTTTTTTACCTGTTCCACTGCCTGAGTTGCAACCATCTGGAAAGCACAAAACAAAACTATTAGAACAAATATGTTTACTCGTAAGTGTTTCCCCAAATTTATCAGGCTTTTATTGATTTACCAAAACAAAGTTACGACACAAATGTGACAAAGCGTTAAGTCAGGTCCGAACTCTTTTTTAAAATCGATTCACTAGCACGACCCCAATAGCCAAGTAAGACATATATCTCTGGTTTGCCAAGAACTATAAGTCTGACTACTTAGATTAAACTGCGTAAATTACTTCTTTTAAAAGGCGCACAATGTCTTTTCTTACCTGTGTTGCAAACCATAGTGCATGTACTTCCACCTGCGGTGTTGACACATCCAGCAGTATCTGGAATACCTCCACATGTCCTTGCAACAGTTGTTGTCGTAATGCCGCCGGCTAAAAAGCAACAACATTCTGAGTTTAGTCTTAAGAAGAATTAAATCGAAAAGACAGATTTTTTATGAACTCTTGCCTACTGTAGAAACCTAGTACACTTTAACAGGCCTAAAAAATTCTTTGATTATATTTATGACCATATTTTACACCAGCACAAATCTATTTAATTGGTAATTTAGTCTTTTACTACAGTGGTCGACAACCGCTTTGACCCAAACACGTATGCGGCCTCCATCCACTTCTCACAGGCCCTTACGAAAATGTTAGGAACGTAAAAAAGGAAACAAGAAACGTTAAAAAGGAATTAGAACTCTTGTAGTTCGATTTTTTGTCAGTTTTGGAGTTAGATCATTTTTAACGTCAGAAACACGAGTGTTTATTATCGTGCTAGATCCATTAAGCAGTCAGGTGAAATACAATAGATTTTGACATAAAAACTATTTAATTACCTAATATAACATATTGTACCTAGATTTATTTTCAGAATAGAAAGTTAAGTACTTGAAAGAACACACCATTTACTTAAAACAATGATTTGGTTTAAGATTTTGTGTCAATTACTTGCACAGAAGGCTAAACACATACCCATAACGGTGGCAGTTATAGCCGTGCAATATTCGACCCCAGGACAATCAATCAGATGAGTTTCAGCCGGGTTTGGACCTCTACATGTTGGTTCTCCTGTACCCGGGGGTGGGACGTCAGTAAAAAAGCAACTGTAACATCTGAGTCCTGTAGCTGGAAAATCATGATGTTGTGGTTATGTTGGTAACCGATAATTTCGATTCATAAAATATTGTGTTTTTTTTTCATAGTGTAAGTGTTGTTTTTCCAATTGTAAGAAAAGCGAAACCATACACTTTATAGTTTACCCGGTTGGTTAGTTGGATCGGGACTGTCTGGAAAACAAACATTGAAATTGTTACAGGAAAGCCTTGTTAAGTACATACCGTATTTGCTTTTTACCTGCTCCACTGCCTGAGTTGCAACCATCTGTAAAGCACAAAACAAAACTCTTAGCACAAATATTTTTGCCCATAAATGTTTTTCCTAATATTATCAGGCTTTAATAGATTTGCTAAGAAAAGGTTACGACCAAAATGTGGCAAAGCGTTAAGTCAGGCCAGATTTAACTGTTTGTTTTGATTAAATTTTGAACTTGACCCGAAGAGCCTACTGTAGTCTAACTAACAAATTTGGTTTGCGGAAGGTACAAGATAGACAGTTTGACTCAAGATTTATGTACAATGCTGTTTTCTCACCTGTGTTGCAGACCATAGTGCATAAATTTACACCTGCGGTGCTGACACAACCGGTAATACCTGGAAAACCCCCGCAAGTCCTTGTAACAGTTGTTGTCGTAATGCCGGCGACTGAAAAGCAACAACATTTTGAGTTTAGTCTTAAGAAGAATTTTATCGAAAAGACAGATTTTTTATGAACTTTTGCCTACTATAGAGACCTAGTACACTTCAACAGGCCTAAAATTTGTTTGATTATATTTATGACCATATTTTACACCAGCACAAATCTATTTAATTAGTAATTAAGTCTTTTACTACAGTGGTCGACAACCGTTTTGACCCAAACACGTATACGGCCTCCATCCACTTCTCACAGACCCTTACGAAAATGTTAGGAACGTAAAAAAAGGAAACAAGGAACGTAAAAAAGGAATTAGAACTCTTGTAGTTAGATTTTTTGTCAGTTTTGGAGTTAGATCATTTTTAACGTCAGAAACACGAGTGTTTAATATCGTGCTAGATCCATTAAGCAGTCAGGTGAAATACAATAGATTTTGACATAAAAACTATTTAATTACCTAATATAACATATTGTACCTAGATTTATTTTCAGAATAGAAAGTTAAGTACTTGAAAGAACACACCATTTACTTAAAACAATGATTTGGTTTAAGATTTTGTGTCAATTACTTGCACAGAAGGCTAAACACATACCCATAACGGTGGCAGTTATAGCCGTGCAATATTCGACCCCAGGACAATCAATAAGATGAGTTTCAGCCGGGTTTGGACCTCTACATGTTGGTTCTCCTGTACCCGGGGGTGGGACGTCAGTAAAAAAGCAACTGTAACATCTGAGTCCTGTAGCTGGAAAATCATGATGTTGTGGTTATGTTGGTAACCGATAATTTCGATTCATAAAATATTGTGTTTTTTTTTCATAGTGTAAGTGTTGTTTTTCCAATTGTAAGAAAAGCGAAACCATACACTTTATAGTTTACCCGGTTGGTTAGTTGGATCGGGACTGTCTGGAAAACAAACATTGAAATTGTTACAGGAAAGCCTTGTTAAGTACATACCGTATTTGCTTTTTACCTGCTCCACTGCCTGAGTTGCAACCATCTGTAAAGCACAAAACAAAACTCTTAGCACAAATATTTTTGCCCATAAATGTTTTTCCTAATATTATCAGGCTTTAATAGATTTGCTAAGAAAAGGTTACGACCAAAATGTGGCAAAGCGTTAAGTCAGGCCAGATTTAACTGTTTGTTTTGATTAAATTTTGAACTTGACCCGAAGAGCCTACTGTAGTCTAACTAACAAATTTGGTTTGCGGAGGGTACAAGATAGACAGTTTGACTCAAGATTTATGTACAATGCTGTTTTCTCACCTGTGTTGCAGACCATAGTGCATAAATTTACACCTGCGGTGCTGACACAACCGGTAATACCTGGAAAACCCCCGCAAGTCCTTGTAACAGTTGTTGTCGTAATGCCGGCGACTGAAAAGCAACAACATTTTGAGTTTAGTCTTAAGAAGAATTTTATCGAAAAGACAGATTTTTTATGAACTTTTGCCTACTATAGAGACCTAGTACACTTCAACAGGCCTAAAATTTGTTTGATTATATTTATGACCATATTTTACACCAGCACAAATCTATTTAATTAGTAATTAAGTCTTTTACTACAGTGGTCGACAACCGTTTTGACCCAAACACGTATACGGCCTCCATCCACTTCTCACAGACCCTTACGAAAATGTTAGGAACGTAAAAAAAGGAAACAAGGAACGTAAAAAAGGAATTAGAACTCTTGTAGTTAGATTTTTTGTCAGTTTTGGAGTTAGATCATTTTTAACGTCAGAAACACGAGTGTTTAATATCGTGCTAGATCCATTAAGCAGTCAGGTGAAATACAATAGATTTTGACATAAAAACTATTTAATTACCTAATATAACATATTGTACCTAGATTTATTTTCAGAATAGAAAGTTAAGTACTTGAAAGAACACACCATTTACTTAAAACAATGATTTGGTTTAAGATTTTGTGTCAATTACTTGCACAGAAGGCTAAACACATACCCATAACGGTGGCAGTTATAGCCGTGCAATATTCGACCCCAGGACAATCAATAAGATGAGTTTCAGCCGGGTTTGGACCTCTACATGTTGGTTCTCCTGTACCCGGGGGTGGGACGTCAGTAAAAAAGCAACTGTAACATCTGAGTCCTGTAGCTGGAAAATCATGATGTTGTGGTTATGTTGGTAACCGATAATTTCGATTCATAAAATATTGTGTTTTTTTTTCATAGTGTAAGTGTTGTTTTTCCAATTGTAAGAAAAGCGAAACCATACACTTTATAGTTTACCCGGTTGGTTAGTTGGATCGGGACTGTCTGGAAAACAAACATTGAAATTGTTACAGGAAAGCCTTGTTAAGTACATACCGTATTTGCTTTTTACCTGCTGCACTGCCTGAGTTGCAACCATCTGTAAAGCACAAAACAAAACTCTTAGCACAAATATTTTTGCCCATAAATGTTTTTCCTAATATTATCAGGCTTTAATAGATTTGCTAAGAAAAGGTTACGACCAAAATGTGGCAAAGCGTTAAGTCAGGCCAGATTTAACTGTTTGTTTTGATTAAATTTTGAACTTGACCCGAAGAGCCTACTGTAGTCTAACTAACAAATTTGGTTTGCGGAGGGTACAAGATAGACAGTTTGACTCAAGATTTATGTACAATGCTGTTTTCTCACCTGTGTTGCAGACCATAGTGCATAAATTTACACCTGCGGTGCTGACACAACCGGTAATACCTGGAAAACCCCCGCAAGTCCTTGTAACAGTTGTTGTCGTAATGCCGGCGACTGAAAAGCAACAACATTTTGAGTTTAGTCTTAAGAAGAATTTTATCGAAAAGACAGATTTTTATGAACTTTTGCCTACTATAGAGACCTAGTACACTTCAACAGGCCTAAAATTTGTTTGATTATATTTATGACCATATTTTACACCAGCACAAATCTATTTAATTAGTAATTAAGTCTTTTACTACAGTGGTCGACAACTGTTTTGACCCAAACACGTATACGGCCTCCATCCACTTCTCACAGACCCTTACGAAAATGTTAGGAACGTAAAAAAGGAATTAGAACTCTTGTAGTTAGATTTTTTGTCAGTTTTGGAGTTAGATCATTTTTAACGTCAGAAACACGAGTGTTTAATATCGTGCTAGATCCATTAAGCAGTCAGGTGAAATACAATAGATTTTGACATAAAAACTATTTAATTACCTAATATAACATATTGTACCTAGATTTATTTTCAGAATAGAAAGTTAAGTACTTGAAAGAACACACCATTTACTTAAAACAATGATTTGGTTTAAGATTTTGTGTCAATTACTTGCACAGAAGGCTAAACACATACCCATAACGGTGGCAGTTATAGCCGTGCAATATTCGACCCCAGGACAATCAATAAGATGAGTTTCAGCTGGGTTTGGACCTCTACATGTTGATTCTCCTGTACCCGGGGGTAGGACGTCAGTAAAAAAGCAACTGTAACATCTGAATCCTGTAGCTGGAAAATCATGATGTTGTGGTTATGTTGGTAACCGATAATTTCGATTGAAAAAACATTGTTGTTGTTTTTTCATAGTGTAAGTGTTGTTTTTCCAATTGTAAGAAAAGCGAAACCATACACTTTATAGTTTACCCGGTTGGTTAGTTGGATCGGGACTGTCTGGAAAACAAACATTGAAATTGTTACAGGAAAGCCTTGTTAAGTAAATACCGTATTTGTTTTTACCTGTTCCACTGCCTGAGTTGCAACCATCTGGAAGCACAAAACAAAACTACTAGAACAAATATGTTTACTCGTAAGTGTTTCCCCAAATTTATCAGGCTTTTATTGATTTACCAAAAAAAAGTTACGACACAAATGTGACAAAGCGTTAAGTCAGGTCCGAACTCTTTTTTAAAATCGATTCACTAGCACGACCCCAATAGCCAAGTAAGACATACATCTCTGGTTTGCCAAGAACTACAAGTCTGACTACTTAGATTAAACTGCGTAAATTACTTCTTTTAAAAGGCGCACAATGTCTTTTCTTACCTGTGTTGCAAACCATAGTGCATGTACTTCCACCTGCGGTGTTGACACATCCAGCAGTATCTGGAATACCTCCACATGTCCTTGCAACAGTTGTTGTCGTAATGCCGCCGACTAAAAAGCAACAACATTCTGAGTTTAGTCTTAAGAAGAATTAAATCGAAAAGACTGATTTTTTATGAACTCTTGCCTACTGTAGAAACCTAGTACACTTTAACAGGCCTAAAAAATTCTTTGATTATATTTATGACCATATTTTACACCAGCACAAATCTATTTAATTGGTAATTAAGTCTTTTACTACAGTGGTCGACAACCGTTTTGACCCAAACACGTATGCGGCCTCCATCCACTTCTCACAGGCCCTTACGAAATTGTTAGGAACGTAAAAAAAGGAAACAAGGAACGTAAAAAAGGAATTAGAACTCTTGTGGTTAGATTTTTTGTCAGTTTTGGAGATCATTTTTAACGTCAGAAACACGAGTGTTTAATATCGTGCTAAATCCATTAAGCAGTCAGGTGAAATACAATAGATTTTGACATAAAAACTATTTAATTACCTAATATAACATATTGTACCTAGATTTATTTTCAGAATAGAAAGTTAAGTACTTGAAAGAACACACCATTTACTTAAAACAATGATTTGGTTTAAGATTTTGTGTCAATTACTTGCACAGAAGGCTAAACACATACCCATAACGGTGGCAGTTATAGCCGTGCAATATTCGACCCCAGGACAATCAATCAGATGAGTTTCAGCCGGGTTTGGACCTCTACATGTTGATTCTCCTGTACCCGGGGGTGGGACGTCAGTAAAAAAGCAACTGTAACATCTGAGTCCTGTAGCTGGAAAATCATGATGTTGTGGTTATGTTGGTAACCGATAATTTCGATTCATAAAATATTGTGTTTTTTTTTCATAGTGTAAGTGTTGTTTTTCCAATTGTAAGAAAAGCGAAACCATACACTTTATAGTTCACCCGGTTGGTTAGTTGGATCGGGACTGTCTGGAAAACAAACATTGAAATTGTTACAGGAAAGCCTTGTTAAGTACATACCGTATTTGTTTTACCTGCTCCACTGCCTGAGTTGCAACCATCTGTAAAGCACAAAACAAAACTATTAGCACAAATATTTTTACTCGTAAGTGTTTCCCCAAATTTATCACGCTTTTATTGATTTACTAAAAAAAAGTTACGACACAAATGTGACAAAGCGTTAAGTCAGGCCGGAAATCAGCTCTTTTTTCAAACCGATTCACTAGCACGACCCCAATAGCCAAGTACGACTTGCAACTCTGGTTTGCCAAGGACTGCAAGTTAGACTACTTAGATAAAATTGCTTGAATTACTGCTTTAAAAAGGCGCACAATGTCTTTTCTTACCTGTGTTGCAAACCATAGTGCATGTACTTCCACCTGCGGTGTTGACACAACGAGAAGTGTCTGGGATACCTCCACATGCCCTCACAACACTTGTTACCGTAACGCCGAGGGCTGAAAAGCAACAAAATTCAGAGTTTTTTTTTTGTTTTAGATGAATAAAATCGAAAAGACAGATTTTTGTATAAACCCTTTGCTAACTGTAGGGACCTAGTGTTTGATTATATTTATCACCACATTTGACACCAGCACAAATCTATTTAATTGGTAATTTAGTTTTTTTTGCTACAGAGGTCGCTACCCGTTTTAACCCAAACACTGCCTTAATGCACTTCTCACGGCCCCTACAAAAATATTAGGAGTGTAAAAAAGGCAATCAAGAACGTAAAAAAGGAATTAGAACTTATGGAATTTTTGTCAGTTATGGAGTAAGATACTTTTAACTTGAGATACGCGAGTGTTTAAATCTGTTAAGCAGTTATTTAAAATACCACAGATTGGACTTAAAGTAATAGTACCAAGTAAATTACATAATATAGCATATTGTACCTAGATTTGGTTTCAGAATAGCAAGTTAAGTACCTTAAAGAACACACCATTCACTTACAGCGATGATATAGTTTAAGCTTTTGTGTTAATTACTTGCACAGAAGGCTAAACACATACCGGTAACGGTGTTAGTGATAGCCGTACAATAGTCGACCCCGGGACAATCCATAAGATGAGTTTCGGCCGGGTTTGGACCTCTACATGTTGGTTCTCCTATACCCGGTTGTGGAAAGTCAGTAAAACTGCAACTGTAACATCTGATTCCCAAAGCTGGAAAATCATGATGTTGTGGTTATGATTGTCAGCCGATACTTTGAGTTATAAAAGATTGATTTTTCCATCAAGTTAGCATTTTCAGACAAAGGTACACCTGCAAACCTTATCTGGTTAGTTTAATGTTAAAAGTTAAGAACAACATGCTCAGTTTAATGTTCGTTAACTTTTAATCATAGGCCAAAACGCATAACCTACACTTACCAGTTGAGCCAAACGAAAGCACTACCAAAACTAACAAACGCAAGTTGTCCATGTTTTAATTAAAAACCCTAATCTTTGTAAAATCTGAAATTTGTTTGAATGTAAATCAAGTATAAAAAACTACATATTTCTAATAACATTTCTAAAAATTCCTCTCAATTTTGTTCAATAATTTTGTTCAAAATATATCTATTTATTAAGCATGTCTCCGGTTGCAAGTGTTTATGAGCCATTAAACTCCCCAAGAAACCATATGGTTTGAAATCCAAGCCAGTAATAAATATATAAAACCATTTCCGATCAGCTGTTTAAATCACACACGTCATAGCACGGTCAAAAACGAAAAAAAATGTAAACGAAGTTTTCGTTATTTTTTTTTAACATTTCCACATGGTGACGCTAGGGGACTGTGGAGAGTTGCACCATTAATTGTACTGACTGCGCTTGGGCTGGAACTTGGCCCAATGGCCTGGCGCTCCTGACCCACATACAGACATAAAAAAGCTTGATCGGGATTCGTCCTCGGGAGTGTCCTGGGTTCGAACCCCGTGAAAAAAATGTACTGACTGGGCTCTGAGTATACGATCCCAAAACTTTATTATCAGGTGAAAAGTAACCTTTCTTTATTATTGCCAATCATTCGCCGTAAAAGGAAATTTGAAACAGAATTTTTGGATTCGAAATAAAATTTTGTTTCGAATAACGTTTTGCAAAACGAAATACAATTTGGTTTAGGTTGCACCAAGAAAATAAATAGATACTACAGAATTTGTGGGAATAAATGAAATTGTGACATAATTATCAGACAATTTCGACATACTTGAGATTTTTGATGCGACTGTGAAGTGCAATGATGTTATTTGGGTAGAAAACAGTTAATTTCAATGATTGCATTTTCACTTTAACAAGCCAATTCGAAATTTTATTCAAAAGATGTTTTACAAAACTTTAGTTATAGCTTGCAAAGTTTTAGGTTATTTCAGTCATCGAATCAAAAATGAGATCCCGCATCGTCATTATTTGCAGAGCATGACCAATAAAATTAAAGCGCGCTGACGGACAGAGAATAATCTGTTTTTCACACGCCAACTACAATTTTTGTCATTTACAGTCTGCAAAGTTGAACGGTTTTAACAAGCGGACTTAGCGAATATCTTGACTTGCGCTCACATGGAAGTAGATAAAGTTGCATCTCTATTATTATTTCTAATCGACAAACCAATTTTGTTCGATGTGCTTTAATTACTTTTTATTTAACATACGTTGATTAACCCAGAGTAAACCTTTTGAACAAGCAAATGACAGCATGTCAACCTAGTTGTGGCCATGATCTACCGTCTGTGAAAGTTTTATCCAAATCTACCAAAGATTTCATGCCAAAAAATAACTTACAACATTCGACATGTTTCACTTTTTGGTAAATGATGTTCCATCTTCTCATGTTCTTTTGACAATAACAACACGCATCGCATCAAAACTTCATATAGTCAACTTAACTAACACGAGCTCAAAGAAACCTACAATATCGTTGCTATGTAACGATGTAATTGTTTTAGATTAACAAATATATTTTTAACCTGGGTAAGATCGCTACTGTTAATAAACCACAGCCCCAACCTAGCTGACTGCAAAACTAAAGATCCGGTCAAAAGCAGTACTAAGGTTTGCACGACCTGCAGCATTTGAAGCGAAAAACAGAGTTTTGGGGGCGGGGGGTCATGGTCCTTGACTGTCACCAGACCGTAGATAGATCACAAAACAAAATGCTGGAGTTACTAACGTAGGATTCAGTAGCCAGGTTTGCTAATTTCCGGTAAGGGGCGCACGCAAAATCTTAAAGGCAGTTTGTGAAAAAAATACTTACGGTTAGGGCTATTAGGGTTGGTCTGTTTCGTAAAAATAATAACAATATATACGGATCTGTTCATAAGTTTAATGGTGAAAATAGCGGCCCAAATAGACGTAAAAAGCGACATGCTTTATTGTTCAAACGTTTCGGCAAATGCTCATCATCAGTGATATGAGGGCCACATCATATAAACGGGTGTAACTGAATTTTTTTCATCATATAAACGGGTGAAGTATTTTACACTGTTTGTTGAGTAACACAAGTTTGAAATGTAGACTTATAAAAGTTGCATTCAAAAGCTGTTTACAAAACTTTGACATGTGAGATATAAGCCTTTGCTGCAGTATAAGTTTTAACAATATATGAAAGCCAAAGACAGTTTCATAGTTTGGCTTAACGGCTTGTGGCAGTGCGAGAGAATACAAAACCTGCGTTCTCACTACTTCACATAGCGCAACAATAAAAGAGGAATGTTTGCGGTTCGTTGTAGGGCACTGAGGCTTGAAAGAAGTAGAACCAAAAATGGCTGAACTTGTACAACTATTGACGCATAGTTTGTTTAATACGACAAACTTTACTTACTAATTTTCGAAACAATCCACACCCGGCACTCCAGGCAAAAGCTTGTGGTAAATAGCCTAGCCTACTGTTTGTGAACCCCGACGCAAAAAAACTCTAAAATTTCCACGGCGTGCCGCAAAGAGAAAGGGAACGACTGAAGTTCGATTACTTCGGATGGCGTTCTTGTATGACCAAATTTTAGTAGGAAACGAAATTATTTTACTAAAAAATTAAACAAAGAAGGTTTAGGAACGATCGCTCAAACCTCAAATGCGTATTACTGCTGCCCAATTAGTAGTGAACGCATTTAAGTTAAGATTTAAACGCCATATTTCGTTTTAGTTTTGATTTCTTTCTTAATATTATAAGGTGACCAAATTTCATTATAGGCTTTGTTTCAACAAAATCAACAATCTAAAATCTGCCATTCCATGCAGTAAACATAATGCACCGAATCAACCCAACGAAATTTGTGTATATGTGGCAAATAGTAATCGAATTTAGTATGTATTGCATTGTTGGTTGAGGTAATTCTCACCACTTAACCACCAAATTATAAACCAAGCTTTAAAAATACGTTGAAAATTGGTCAAAATGTGATCATGACATTTGGTAAGTCTTGTGACATTGGGAATAGCATTCTTTGCCACGATTTGTAGAAAACAAGATATGTAAAAAAGCGCATCTAGTTTTCGGCGTTGCTTGTGGCAGTAGGAGAGGTAAAAATAGTCGATGAGCAAAACCCGGTGCAGGGCACTGGGGCGTGGAGGGAGGCTGAACTGAAGATGGCTGAACTTGTAAGGCTTGCAACAAATATTGCAATCATGTATAACGTGCAAAGTTTTCCCAAACCGAAGAAACGTACGCCACTACCAACACTTGTTAAAATCACTGTAGGCCGGTAAAGCCATGGTTTATAAACTAAGGCAAAGTTTGTATATTGATTCCAAAAAAACATAACTGTCGAACAATAAAAACAATAAAACTAGAAGGGTGGCTTGGCACATATTGCCATTGCACATACCCTGTGACCTATATATATCCTACTGTAACGGCCTCTCCCACTACGATTATCGTGTTCTTGCATACTACAGCGAACCGGACAGATTGCCTTCTTTCTTTAACTCTCGTCTGATGCGGCGTATTCGCACATTGTGTTATTCCATTAGGATGTACCTCGAATAAACACCTGGCTACACTACACTTATTTCGTAATGGGTCCAAAATCATCCACTGTCTTTTATAACCTTGGCTGTTTCTGCAAGCAAAAACTCATGGGTCCCCACACTCATGCAAAGTTGTAAATAATGCATTTTACAAAATAACTATAATAAATTTAGGTGCTATAAGTTTAAACAGGCCAATAATAAAGTATGCAGAAATAACATGTTATGCGAGGTATAACTACAAGTCGCATTTAATTCGGCAATTTTTCAGCTATCTTAGGGATTAAGTGGCTGTACACCAACTGCGTATTGCGTCAACGTGCGTAAATGCATGCATACGTCATGCGAAAAGCGGTTCGTAATCTGACGTTCGTAAACGGACCGAATTTACGTTCCGAAAGTGGCTGCGTTTGGTTCTATCCATGGCTCCGAACGATGCGACTTTTCGCTTGAGTGCGTCCAACTCCAAATCAGTTGTTTGGCTGTAAAAAAGAGTACCGCTTTGTTTCCCGGGAAGATTTTATTACTTGCATTTTTAGCTTGATGTATGTCGAGATTGAAGTCTTTTTGCCGATTTACAAATGAAACTTTGCGTCTTACTTCACTTTTATTCATTAGTCGAAACAACAGAACTTCAAATCTTTTGATTTGATCAATATAATTGATACTAATCAACCAATCTAATTGAGAAATATCTCTCAGTTTTGCTCTCTAGAAATACAACTAGACCAAAAATCGCATGCGTACGTCCGAAAAAAAAAGAACATGTTTTTCCGGACAAAACGCATGGTTCGCATTCAGTCTATGCTATGCAGTTATTCAAAAGGTTTAAACAATTAAAACAAAACTATTGGATGACAATCTATTTATAAAAGCTATCATCATCGTCGAAATTACATCTTGCTAAAAACAGAATCCAGCAAACAGAGCCGGCATCTTGACATGAAAGTTGAGTTTCACTTTGAACGATCCGCTTGTTGTGGTAACTGGAAAACAAGTAATAAAATTGCTGCAGTTCAAACCCTGTGAGGTCTAGTTTAAAATATGTTGGTTTAAATATATGTCTCGTTGGTAGGATTTGAATTGCTTAAAACCATAAAGCTGCCACAGGGAAATTGTTGTTACCTCTGGGCAGAAAAATGTTTGCAATAAATGAAACCTTTGTGAGAATTGCAAAATTAGACACAGACTTATAGTTTACCTGGTCCGTTAGTTGGATCGGGACTGTCTGGAAAAAAAAACATTAAAATTGTTACAGGAAAGCCTTGTTATGTAATTTGCGTATTTGTTTCACCTGTTCCACTGCCCGAGTTGCAACCATCTGGAAAACAGAAAATAAAACTGTCAGCACAAACATTTTTACCCATAAATGTTTCACAAACATTTATCACACTTTTAAAAATTAACAAAGAAAAGTTACGATAAAAATGTGGCAAAGCATAAAGTCAGGCCCGAATCAACTGTTTTGTTTTAATAAAATTTCGAACTCGACCGGAAGAGCCTAATCCGACTAACAAACTAGGTTTGCCGAAGACAAAGTTTGACTACACAGATAAAATTATTGTTTTTAAAATGCGCGCAATGTCTTTTCTCACCTGTGTTGCAGACCATAGTGCATATATTTACACCAGCGGTGTTGTCACAACCAGCAGCATCTGGAAAACCCCCGCATTCCCTCGTAACTACTGTTGCCGTAACGTCAGGGACTGAAAACCAACAACATTCTGAGTTTTTATCTTTCGAATAATAAAATCGAAAGGAAAGACTGTAGAGACCAAGTGCAATATGACAAGCCTAAATGAAGTGTTGGATATGTTTATCACCACATTTGACACCAGCAAAAATCTATTTATTGATGGGGTCGACAACCGTATTAACCCAAACACGTATATGGTCTATATTGGGAATCTTTCTTATCAGGAAGATAAAAATTGATATCAAGGACGTAAAAAGGGAATTAGAACTCTTGTGGTTAGATTTTTTGTCAGTTTTGGAGTTAGATATTCTTTAACGTCAGATACGTGAGTGTTTACTATCGTACCAAATCGATTAAGCAGTCAGGTAAAATACAGCAGATTGGACTTAAAGAGACAGAACAAGATTTATTTACATAATTTAACATATTGTACCTAGATTTATTTTCAGAATAGAAAGTTAAGTACTTGAAAGAACACACCATTTACTTAAAAAAATGATACGGTTTAAGATTGAATAGGTTAATTACCTGCACAGAAGGCAAAACACATACCGGTAACGGTGCTAGTTACGGCCATACAATATTCGACTCCAGGACAATCAATAAGATAAGTTTCATCCGGGTTTGGACCTATACATGTTGGTTGTCCTATACCAGATGGTGGATAGTCAGAAAAACTGCAACTGTAACATCTGATGCCTGAACCTGAATAATCATGATGTTGTGGTTAAGTTTGCCGAATGATGTGAGACTTGCGAAACTAGACACGGACTCCATAGTTACCTGGTTCGTTGGTTGGAACAGAACCAACTGGAAAACAAACATTAAAATTGTTACAAGAGAGCTTAAGCAAAGAGCGTATTTTTTTACCTGTTCCATTGCCTGAGTTGCAACCATCTGGAAAGCACAAAACAAAACTATTAGCACAATTCTTTTGACCCACAAATGTTTTTATCACACTTGAATAAATTACCAAGAAAAGTTAAGACACAAATGTGACAAAGCGTCAAGTCAGGCCGAAAATTAACTTTTTGTTAAATCGATATCTGAAACCTACACAAACAGCCCAGCTTCAATCACAAATCTGGTTAGTCGAGGTGTAAAAGTTGGTGTAAAAAAGACAAGTTTGACTACACATATAAAATTTCTGAACAATGTTTTTCCTCACCTGTCTTGCAAACCATAGCGCAAGTATTTCCACCTATGGTGTTGACACAACCGGCAGGGTAAGGCCCACATCTCCTTGTAACAGATGTTACTGTAGCGCCGGCGACTAAAATGCAACAAACTTCTGAGTTTTTTACTTTTCCGAAAATAAATTTAAAAATCCGAGTTTAAGATCTCTTTATAAAGTCAACGTGTCTGATTATTTGTTTGAATATATTCGATTTTTAAAAGATGAGAAATCCATTAGCAGTGTATCGAAAAGTGACGTAGTGTTATAAAAGTTAAATCACATACTAACTTTACGTCACGTTTTGCCCTTTATTTTATTCGCCTTTTGTTTTCCGTCTAAATTCGGTTAGGTTTTTTGTTCTTGTCGGTCAGAAATTTTAAGTGCATTGTAAACGGTAGAGAAAACAATCTTTGTTTTTTGTGGTATCGCTTCAGGCTACCTTCAAATAAACTAAACACATACTGGTTGAGGTGCTAGTTATGGTCGTACAAGGGGCAATCAATAACTTAAGGGGCAATCAATAAGATGAGTTTCAGCCAGGTTTGGACCTCTACATGTTGATTCCTCTATAACAGTTCCTGATACGTCAAAAAATACGCACATGTAACATCTGATGCCTGAAGCTGAAAAATTATGACTTTGTGGTTATGTTTGTAAACTGATAATTTTGAATTATAAAAGATTGATTTTTCCATCAAGTCATCAGTTTTAGACGAAAGTACAACTACATATCTTTTTTTAATGTTAAAAGTTAAAAGCAACATGATTAGTTTAATGTTTGTTAACTTTTAATCTTAGCCCAAAACGCATTACCTACACTTACCGGTTGAGCCGAACAAAAGCACTGCCAAAACTAATAAACTCAAGGTGTCCATGTTTCACTTACAAATCCTAATCTTTGTAAAATCTGAAATTTGTTTTTTGCAGTGAATGTAAATCTAAAAATTTCAAGTAACATTTTTAAAAATTCCTCTCAAATTTGTTCAAGAGAAAAAAATACTGTTTATTTATCATGTCTCTGCTTGCACTGTTTATTTGTCTTAAACTTCCCCAAGAAAACCATATCGTTTGAAAATCCAAGCGAGTAATAAATATATGAAATCGTTTCCGATCAGCCGTTTAAATCACACACGCCCTTCGAGCTCAATGAAGCGTTCAATATCGTTGCCAGGTAACGACATAATTGTTTTTGATAAACAAATATTTTTTTAACCTGGGTAAGAACGCTACTGTTAATAAATTAAAGCCCAACCTGGCTGACTGCAAAACTAAAAGTCGGGCCCAATGCGGTGCTGAAGTTTCCACGACCTACAACATTTGAAGAGAAAAAGAGTGCTTTGGGTGCTTGCCAAGGCATGGTCCTTGACTATCACCAGACCATGGGAAGGTAAAAACAGCAGGAGCTACTAACGTCAGAACTCACAATAGTCAGGTTTGCTAATTTCCGGTAGGTGGCGCACGCAAAATTTTAAATGCATATTGTGTAAAAAAATACTTACGGCTCGTTGCAGGGAACTGAGGCGTGAAGGGTGACTGAACTGAAGATGGCTGAACTTGTAAGGCTTGCAACAAATATTGCAATCATGTATAACGTGCAAAGTTTTCCAAAACCGAAGAAACCTACGCCACTACCAACACTTGTTAAAATGATTGTGGGCCGATAAAGCCATGGTTTATAAACTAAGCCAAAGTTTTAATATTTATTCCAAAAAAACATAACTGTCGAACAAAAAAAAAATAAAACTAGAAGGCTGGCTTGTCACATATTGCCATTGCACATACCCTGTGACCTATATACATAGGCGCCGAGTTTTGCAAAAATGCAAGTTGGCGGACTTAAAGTATGACGTCATTTTATGTGGCGTCACTAATGCGTGCAACCACATGAGCTCAAACTCAAAGCCCAAAAAACTTCCCATAGAATACAACATCATAAAAAAGAATGTTTTTAAATAGTATTCATTTGGAACACTTGCTGTGTAACGTTTATAATTGGTTTAGCAACGTCTAAAAAACTGTTTTGTCATGTTGTTTTTGCTTTTTATCACCGAAAATAACCATTTATTACAGCACAACCGAATTCACAATAATGGCCGAACATTCACTGGCAGCAATTGTGTGTTTGACGTCATAAACAAGGCACTAATCAAAACAGGTTGCAGTGCAGTTTTTTGTTGCTTTTTCGCCAGCACGCTTGTTAAGAAGCAAAATCTTTCCTGATTTTTTTCAGATTTTACAATGTTTCGTACGATACCGCTGCAAACAAACCAAAATATCCACGGTGGCCCCAACCGTGCTTTACAAACCCAAGGTGGCGTCGCCACCCCGCAACAGCCCACTCGGCGCCTATGCCTATATATATATTATCGTTATCGTGTTCCTGCACACTACAGCGAACCGGACAGATTGCCTTCTTTCTTTAACTCTCGTCTTATGCGGCGTATTCGCACATTGTGTTATTCCATTAGGACAGGGGTTCCCAACCTGTGGTACGCGAAGGTTTTTCAGGTGGTGGGCGAGTAGATTCTGCCCTTTTTTCACAAAAACCTGATTTACAACTTCATATTTTGTTTATCTGGATTTGTTTACAAAAAAAATTGTCAACAAGAAGCACAGTTGCTCTGAAAAACCGTATAACGCTGTGGGACAGTAGGCGTTAATCATGTCAAGCAGCGAAACAAAAATCTTATTAAATATAGTTGTGGTGCTTTAGTGTTATTTTAACATCTATAAATGGAAATATGAACAAACGGTCTAACTCTAAATTTTACCGAATTCGGACGTTGTTAAAAAAATGATACACTTTTGGGCGCCAGTGGGGTAAACATTGGGGCTGTGGGGTGAAACATAACTTTATTTGATAGAAAGTAAATAAAGAAAATTTATTTGAAGGACTTTCTATGAAAGAAAACTAAGTCATTTACAGCCATCGAAATATTAAAGCACTTTACAACTTGCTAAACAGGAATCCTGCAACCGGAGTAAACATCATGACAAGAAAGTTAAGATTCACTTTGCACGATCCGCTGGTTGTAGTTACTGAAAGGGTTGTTGTGTCATCTGGAAAACAAGTAATAAAATTGTTGTATTTCAACTCTTGTGACCTCTGGTTTTAAATAGGTCGTTTGGAAAACTTTTTGCAGGAAAATTGTTGTTACTTTCAGAACTTTGGTCAAGTAAGACTTAAAACACTAAACATGGACTTTATAGTTTACCTGGTCCGTTAGTTGGATCGGGACTGTCTGGAAAACAAACATTATAATTGTTACAAGAGAGCTTAAGTAAATAGCGTAGTTGATTTTTACCTGTTCCACTGCCTGAGTTGCAACCGTCTGGAAAGCACAAAAAACACAAATATATATTTTAGCACAAATATTTTCACCCGTAATCGTTTTCTCCATAATTATCACTTTTAATTAACAAAGAAAAGTTACGAAAAAACGTGACAAAGCGTTAAGTCAGAATCAACGGTTTTGTTTTAGAATATGACTCATGCTTTAAAGTTTACCTGTTTTTTCGGTTTGTGTCGGTATATCTAGAAAAGGATTTTTTAAAATCGTTTTTTGCAGTCAATGAAATGAAATAAATCAAGATATAAAACAGTTGTTAAAATAGATAATTTTGACGAAATGTTAGAAGCAAGAGTAACATATTGTGTAAATGAACTCACAACCAATATAATTAACGTCACAACATACTACATTATTAGAAAATAGATTTGCGTCCATAATGATAACGTCAAAGGGCTGAAACCGTCTCAGATTAGCTTTACTACCAATTTAGTTATTTTAAAAAGCTTTTAAAATTAAAGTGTTGGAATGATAATGTACCTTATAAAATAGTTAAAATATAATGAAATAATAACCTGGCATCGTGGTTGTGTTGAGTTCATCTGAAAAACACCAAACGTTAACACTGTTGTCCAAAGCATTCAGACTTGTCTAAAGTGGTCGCCGTGTTCTTTCAAAGATGCATTCAAAATTACAAATGAACGCTGAGCAATATTTTTTTGTGAAACTTATATTTTTCTCTAACCGAACAACAAGCGATAAACAGTTGTTTCCTAATACTTGAAAAGATATTACCGCACATTCAGTAACAATAGTTTTTAGGTGGCGGTACAGGAAAAAGTTCCAAAACAGTAAGTTTATACCCATAACAAGAAAAAACAAAGAATAAAACATTTGTTAACAATACAACCAATTTTTACAGCATTACCTAGTGTGTTGAATGTGTTGCATCCATCTAAAAAAAATTAAAACTGATTACGGACGGCTGACGTCTCAATATCCTCGCCATTTTGTTATCGTGTCATTCCATTAATAAAGAGATGTTTAAAAACGTTTTGAAAAGCCTGGGCATACATGAGCAACTAACTTATAGGCATCTTTGTTTTTGTTTAAAGGAAATAAAGGTTTTAAATATCCGTCGTCAAATAGTAAACTTGTAGCTGCAGTTTTTATAAATATGATGGTAAAACGTAAAGTAACAATAAAACATTGTCGCGTTTCCGCTCGATATGGCGTTGCTTTTCTTTTTCTTTTGTTTTGTGTTAGTGGATCCAAACCACAGGATCTTGGGTCCTTTACAAAAGTGTTTGACACCAAGGGTTTAATTCAATTATTAAATACACTATGAAAACACTATATAAAACCAAACGTTTCGATTTTATTTGGAGGCTATAGTGGGAAAGCAATCGGTTTCGGAAGAAACTAGTATACGATCAAAGAATACAATAGGACAAAAGCATTTAAAGCGCTGGAGCTCTAAGAATATCAATTCTACCGTCAGAGCGTAAAAAACAAAAACGGTTTACAAAAATTCCGACAGCATCCAATAAACTGCAATACAAACACTTAATATTTTAAGAGCAACCTGATTTTTAAACTATATTCAGAAACATGTGTTTGTCACTGCTTTAAATGTTAGGTGTTTTTTCTCACCTGTTTTACAGACGTTTGAGCAAAGCATGACATTTGTTATGTGGAAACAACCTTGAGCAAGGGGAACTCCACAAGATCTTGCAAAAAGTGTTGGCGAAAAGGAATCTATAAAAAATGCAGAGTTTTCCCATGTGGTTGATAAATGCCAGATATCGACTATATCATAAACGTACGTGAAAATTTATTGATGTTTCAATAATATTTGTCTAAGTAACGTTTTTATTTCATTTATTCTTCGCTAAATATTAGTTTAATTTGTTTTTGTCTTCCCTAAATATTAGTTTAATTTGTTTAACAGTTAATACCTTTGGACAAATATTGATAAAAACCGGATCGTGTAGATAAGAAAACAATTTTTTTCTTCACTGTTAAAAAACGAAAGTGATAAACGACAGCATTTTATAGAGCCAGTTAAACATTTAAACTGATATACCATATGTTCTAGTAGCAATTAAAAATCTGACGTGGGTTGGTTTTACAGTTTTATTGATTTGCGAACGGACAAAAATAAACATACTGCTTGGAATCTCGACACCAACAGTCGTACAGTAGTCAACATCTGGGCATTCAATAAGAAAACGTTCAGCCGGGTTTGGCCCTTCGCATGATGGGTCTCCCAACCCCGGTATAGATGAGTCAACAAAACTACAGTTGTAACATCTGATACCCGAAGCTGCAAGAGGAACTTCTATTTGGTCGTTTTGTACATGACACAAATAAAAGATTTTTTAAAAAAATATAAAATTTACACAACAAAAAACCGTTTGGCTTCAAACAAACAACAAATAGAGCTTTTACTTGATGATATTTTAAACACTCACTAAAAAGAAAAGATACTGAACAATGTTGTGTTTACCGGTTTGCATTTAGTTGTTCTGGTTTGAAGCTACACAAAATAATGTTTTTCTTTTGTTAAGGAATTTGTACCTTTATAACGTTTCCCACGAGAATTTTAAAAAATAATTTAACAAAAAACCTTTGTTGAATAATTTTGTATGAGGTAAAGAAGCAGTCTTAAGCAGGTATCGATTCGTTTAATTTACAAGTACGCCATTGCCACTTAGTGTAAAGTAATTTCTTAGGTTAACTTACCCACTGAGCAGAACATGAGCTGATTAAATACCAGTACAATCATGTCGGTCATTATTCAATCTAAATCTTGTGCAATGAAATCCTAGGTTATACTAATATCCTGATGTAGTTCAAATTTTATCCAAAACAAGGGAGTTAACACCTACAACGAAATTCTGCTGGAAGTCCGAACTACAACATTTACGTTTCACCATTGGTGGCTATCAAAACGATTTTCTTTATACAATACAGCCGGCAGTCATAGTAAGTTTAGTCTAAACTTTTTACATGAGCAAAAAAATAACAAACCGTAGACAGATATATAGGCTTGCAAACTTTTAATAACTTTCCATCCTGACCAAAACCGTTAATAGCTATTTGATATAAACATGCAACCTCTGTGAAACTCCAAGGCGAAATACAACTAAAAAAGAGATATGAAACACCAATATACGCAGCCATAGGAGCTATGCCAATTCAAAACCATTTAAAAAATATTGTTTCCATAGCTTGTGTTTTAAACCAACGTGTATGCAGTCACAATGTTGTGCCCCAAATTTTACGAAACGTATTTTTGTTACCGCTTACTGAATCAGGCATTAATTGATCTAGACAGAACAATACTTTCAGCTGACTGTAACGACGTTGTCCTGAAAACTGAGGCCATTTTTTCAACCCAACGTTGCGTCCAATTTCACCACAAAAGAAAGCAAAATATTTATGACCATCCTTAAAGCAGCTTTACAGGTAATAAATGACGTCAAATTTTTACGAAACCTTCTTTGTTAATTTTTTTTCATTTTGAAATGTGTTTATAAATCTCTGTTTCATTTACGTTTAAGAAATGGTTTACAAAGAAAACCTACAGTCGAAGTTTCAAATAATGCACAAACAATCATATTTTATACGTCTTTGAAAGATAACATATGTTGTTGTTTACAAGATGGTTGCAAAGACAACCAACGGATCAGGCAAAGTACACATTAACATGTCCTTCATGTTGGTTGCATTGTCTGCTGGATTCCTCTTCAGCAAAGTTTTAAATCAGCGATGACCAAGCACGGCTTAACACGTTACATAAGAATTCGGTTTAAAGCTACATAGTTTAGATTTCGGAAAAGAGCTTTGAACGCTTTCATTTTTTTTCAATTCGATTATTTTGCAATCTGTTACTAACGATGCCGAAATGCAAATTTAATCTCGCAATAAATTTGCCACAATATTTTGGCGTCAACTTGTCAATACGATGAGTACGTCAGAGTAATATTTAATAAAGTACAACCCACAATGTAAAATAAAATAAAATAAACACAGTAGACAAAACGCAGGAGTCTTTTGAACAATCGCTATCATCTGAGTGGCGTCATATCTGAGCTGATGTGTGGATGTTTTCTTTGTCGATGTAGGAAAATTTCGTAAGCGAAACTACCAATCTTCTTTGCCTACTGTGTGGACTTGAGACTCTAGATAACCCCTTAGTAGAGGGTATAGCTGCTAACATAGGAACTCTCAGCATACAAGTTTGTTAAATTCCGGTTGGTAGCGCACAAAATGTTTTGAATGCCGTTTGTTTTAAAAAAATGGTAACGGCAGGGCTATTCGGGTTTGTCTGAGGTTTCATAATAACCATAACAATAAAATCAATCCAAGAATCCAGTTTTTTATGTTAAATTTAGTGATGTGTTTTTCCAAAGAGTTTAAATTTGATTTCTAAATATGTTTTCAGTTGCGTTGCAAAGACAATAGTAAAGGTGAACGCTGCACTGACGTTACAAAGATGTAAATGTTCTAGCAAAGTTGTACCCAAAGTTTGGGTCGACCTAACCAAAATTTACGGGTCGCCTATTTTGTGTTTTACCTGATTTGATGCCTATTTTATTTTCACTGCTTTAAACGGTTACGTAACAATAATAGTCTTAACAGCTTACTTTTACCATGTTAACTTCTTTTGAATTGTTTACAGTCAATGGAATGTTGGGTGATAAGAACGAAATATTTCGGTCGAAACTCGCACAGTAAATTACATGAGAACTAAATTTTCGAAACTTCATCCCTGTTTTACAAGATACAGCAACTATAACTCTCTTTATAAGGCAAAATGATGGCGGGAAATAGGGTTGGTTCGGACATCAATAATTTCCACTATCCGGATAACGGATATATACGGATATTTTGAATTTAGCTATCCGGTTAACCGAATAATAACAAGTCTATTACAACACCATCCAATTGTGGCACAAATTTTGTTTGAGTGTTTATAATTGTCCAGCATATATCAAATTTACTGCTAAAGCAGTGTAGTTCTGAAAAAGCACGATACATCAGTTGTTTCATATTTTGCCCTACAGTTAATTTTCTGAGCGAATATAGGCCCTAAACATTGTTATTAAACAAACATGTCTTTTTCGAATCTCAAAATTTATCCTTCCGAGCGAATCACCTTACACCGGATGCATTTTCTATTTTATTAGTGTGACTTCAATTTTCTCGTGAATTTTAACATCATTAGGAAATATGTACAACAAAGCGAATATTCGTATTAACCAAGATAAACCTAAAGTCGTCTGTTGCATCTTTCACTGCACATTAACTGCGTGTTTTCTAAAATTATGTTAAATGCATAAAACGCTTACGCGGCACTATTCTTTTGTTATCCGGTTAATCGACACAAAAATACCCGTATATCGGATAACAAAAAATCCTTCGGTTAATCGGTTAACCGGTTATCCGATATCCGTATAATTCAACCCTAGCGGGAAGTCTTAAATATACATTTGTATTGACGTCGCGTCAAAAAATTTGGGACCCACTGTTCTCGCACACCGAGTGACCATAACCAAAACCATTATTTTCCAATCCTGATAATTGAGCATCATCGCATGACCAAGTCCCAGCTCTTGGACCCCGCAGCAACTTTACTTTTACATGATTTTCGTAAATGTCAAGTTTTAATCTTCGGCGACAAAAACGACGTTGAGTTTGTCAGAACACAGCAAAGTATATGGAGTTTCAAAGTGACCTAGTGGGGCAGGGGTAAGAATAGTCGTGGGTACTGCCCTCGAGCTCCTCGTGTGGTCATAAACTTACGGTCAAAAAGCTACTTTATTATCAGACACAAAACATACAATGCGCCTGCAATTTCTCTCAATATCTCTTAACCTACAGTTTAAATTTGAAGTATTTTTTCCTAATATTTAAGGGTTAGTTAAAATCCTAATCGCATGTCTTAAACAGCCTAAATTATATAGTGTTGAAAAACATCGGTGTCATCGTAAAAATCTACAACTTGCTAAAGAGTAATCCAGCAAACAGAGTCAGCAATATGACGAGAAAGTTCAAATTTGCTTTGCTTGACTCGCTGGTTGTAGCAGCATCTGGAAAACAAACATTAAAACCGTTGAGTTAACATAGGTTTTAGCGTCCACTGGTTGTATCTATTAAGCAAACAAAAAAACGTTACATCAGATCCCGTTTGGGTTGTATCCAGAAATAAATCTAGCGTTTAACGAACCTTTTTTCCAAAGTATTAATACATCAGAAATAACAAAAACAAACAGGATTTGGAGTTTACCTACTTACGGTTACAGAAAAATACGTATGACCTCCAATAAAAAACATGTTAAAATCTAATTTTTAATTTAGCTGTAATTCAGGAACTGCATTTACAATTTACCTAATTCGTTGCCTGAGTTGCAACCATCTGAAAACAAAAACAAATGTTAAACCTACTGGCACAAATCAAGTGTTGCCATTTTATTCCTACAGTTTCATTGTATTTTTTTAATTTAAGTGTTTATTTGACAGTCAGATGCCAAAGGGGTGAATTTGACATACTTTCGAGGAAGATAAAATGTTAAAATGCAAAGTAAGTGTGCAAAAAAGAAGAATGCAGAACTTTTAAACTGCAGAACAGAAATGCGGAACAGTTTAAAATATGTAAAATGAGCATAATTTCACCTGAGTTGCAAACGAAACCGCATACTTCCGCACCCAGTATATTCTGACAATTAGCATGTGATGAGACACCGTAGCACGACCTTGTTACGAACGTCCTTCTAACACCGCCGTCTATAAAGCACAAAAAATGTTTTTTAACATAAAATACAAAAAGATAATAATACAATGACACTGAGCTGACACAACTTCGGCTCCTAAACAGTTGCTTGGCCATTGTGAACCAGTTTGCTCTGCGTTTTATGCCCATTTATGACTTTAACCAGATTCAGTAAGGTGTGATTTTTTTTCAGCCTGTTACTTCCAACAAACTGGAGTGGCTTAGCCCGTGTATACTACCATCGAGGTCAATGACCTTCACCAGCTGCAATGATGTCGCGTTAAAAGTTGTAACAGTGTGCACATTAGTCTGTAGATAACTGTAGCTAAGTAGAGGGTTTACTTCAAAAATATACAGCACGATAGAATTTTGAATTGTTCCATAAAATTGTAAGCACAACTCCAGCTCTTACTTATATCCAAATAAGCTTGAACGCATACCGACTGTCGTGCTTGTGATGGTCATACAAGTGTCGATCCCAGAGGGACATTCTGTAAGATGAATTCCAGTCTGACTTGGATCTTTACATGACTCGTCTCCCAAGCCCAATAAAGGGGGATCAAAATAAGCGCAACTGTAACATCTGATACCCGAAGCTGCAACGTACAGTTTTTGTTTGGCTACATCCTTTTTCTTTATTGTGGGCGAGTTGATTTTTCTACTAAGTTAGCAATGCTTTGAAATCGAACATATTCAAAGCTAAGCAGCCGTGTAACTGCAAATTGTTTCCAACACGAAAACAAAAAGAAAAAAGTGTTGCTTATTTGCGATGAGAATAAGGAGTTTCAAGTAGCAGGAAGCAAAAAATATACTAAATTATTAAAAACGAGCGTTTAACTCTGACTAATTTTGTAACTGCTGTAAAATTGCTAAATGAACATTAGTAAGCATGTTTTTCAAATTGACGATTATTAGCTACAATTTTATACGATACATTTTCTTAATTTGAAACTGGACTCATTCTTAAGTTTACTCACTAACTTACCCATTGAGCCAAACCCGAGCAAAATGAATGCCAACAGAATCCGGTTGTTCATGCTTCAATTTAAATCCGTTACTTTGTAGTAAAACCTAAACTATCTTGTTGCTTTGTAGTAGTAATCAATAAGCTGTATAAAACAATAAATTTGTATTTATAAAACTTTAAATTTAAATTTTAAATTTGTATAAATTTATAAAACAATAATAAATAAATAAATAAAATATAAAAATTTGTATACGAAAACATTGTTTTTGTATTTACTTCGATAAATAAATTAAAAATGGCTGTATCTTGTTAAACTCGTGTGGTCGGATGCAAATGCAAAACGAAACCGACCCCAAATTAAAATATCCTGTAAGCGTATAACATTTTTATTTGATAATTTGACTTATTTTAGAGGTCAGTATCAAAAAGTCTATGTGGACAGGAGAAATCAATTGTCTAAAACTTAAAGCAAGGTGGTTTAAACATACTCTCTGTAGAAAATGGACATAAGTTATACGCAGAAACCCAACCCGAAACTAAGTTAGTTTAAAAACGTTTTGTTCTGACATTGAAAGTCCTTTTATGAGAATATGATATTGCTGAATCAGTTTGTATGTTTTATTTTATGGGTGTTTTGGTTATGTTTCCCCACAAGCTTCATGCAAATTGCTTCTGTTTTTTTTTAATATTTTGCATGCGTTAACATTTAAAAGCAGCTAGAAAGGGCACGCTTTTCTGACAAGCTCAAAACTAATGTATTTCCTCAAAAACATTAACAATGTCCAAACAGTAAGTCCAAAAGTACAAGTCCTGCTGCAAGAATGTATTCTCTGCTACAAAATCACCAAGGCATGCTTCCTCCTCTACAGTTGCTGAGTGAATGAAGCCAAAAATGTTTGAACGCAACGTTGTGACTTGTTGAATTTAACGCAAATGGTGCAAAACAAAACACTAAAGGTCCAATATAGGCTAGCGCTGTGTGGGGAACTGTGACGATCACGGTATATGCCTATGAATTTAAGTGAGGCTATAGTTGTTTGGTAAAATGGTTGGATAATTTGATCAGCACATAAGCACTAAGACAACACGACAAACTGTAACTGTACTTGCTTGACTACATTTATTAAAAGCTGGTTTCGGTTACCATTGTAACTTACTGTTTATTGTTTATGTTCATGGTACATGTTCGAAAATAGTTGCATTTTTAAACAAACGCAGTCATTCATGTTGCGCGGCAAAACAATAAAGTCGAATCAGTCCAAATCATTCGTGGTGACAAAAAGAAAGGTACTGGTACTATAAAACACCAATGTATTTACTTGCTTTCCAAACATGCAGGATGTATCTGAGTGCCTAAAACGAATCCTGAACGATAGTGGGATAAGAGTAACATTAAAATCTCTAAACACAAACGGGCAGTTGGTATCAACGCAAAAGAGCAGGAATTGTTTACCAGGTGCTTTGCCGTGATTGCGACATGTTTTACATTGGCTAAATTCAGCAAACTACTGTATAAATTCACGCTCCAAAGTACATAAAGTGGCAGTCAAAAACATGGGAACTAAATAGTCCGCCTGAAGCAAACAGGTTTTGGAATGCGACCACCGCATTCAATTTTTGCCCAAAAATCGAAGGTTTTGAATGGCATTGATGACAAAAACCAAGCCCTGTTTTCCGTGACCTATTTCGTCCAACCTCCCATCAACTATCGGACACTAGTCATGAACTGTTGTATTGTGGCGTACGCAACTCTTCACGGAAAGCCTTTGTTCGCAAGTAAGTTATTTATTTGATCATATCACGCTGCTCTTGTGCATTTTCGCTTGTGTGCTCGCAATATTTTATTCATTATATATTTCACTCTAAAGAAGACCTGCCGTTCTGGTGGACAAAACGTCAGCAGAAATGCAAGTTCTTGAAAAACAACTAGTATTTTGTTTGGCACCACACCAGTTGAATGACAAACATGTTAAAAAGTAAAACACTAATCAAAATGAATACTGGAGAACTCGAACCTGGAGAGGAACATGGGGGCTGAGGCCTGTAGAATGTCCAGCACCAGCATAGTGCTTTTCTCTCCAGGACCCAGTTCTCAAGTATTAATTTTGTAATCCCCACCTAAAACTTGTTGCCTTTAAACCATTTGATCGGTTTTATTCATGTAACAAAATGTATATGTAAACACTGTACTAACATCATCATGATATGAACTCTATAGCGCCACATGTGTACAAAACATAGGATTTCTGCGAGACACGAAAACATATTGAAACCGTAAACTAAGCGAATATGGGTAAAACTTTAACACTTTTTGATGAAAAATCCAGTACACAAAGGTAACAGCATGAAAAGAAAATTGAGGTTTACTCTGCATGATCCGCTGGTTGTGCTCATGCCTGAAAAACAAACAAAAAAACAAAGAACAACAACAAAACTGTTGTAGAGCAAGATTTTTTGGGTGATTTAGTAAGTGACAAGGCTAAGGTTGAGCTTACCCGTTGCATCGGTTGTGCTGAGATTCTCTGAAAAACAAACCATAAAACTGAGTTCAACCTGTTTGAATAGAAACTACTCAAGATTTTGAAATAAACGTCTGCCAAAATGTTAGAACCACAACCACGTGTTATAAAGTGTACCTGGTACGTTGTTGTTGCAGCCATCTGGAAAACAACAGCAAAACAAGGTTAGGTGTGTGTGCACTACACATCAAAACAAGGTATTGGTATCAATTCCTTTAATTGTACGACGAAGATCAGACAATTTCACCCATAGTTTATCGCAATACCCTGATTATAAATTTTGACAGCAGAAGCATGTCGCATTTTAAAAATTCACATGTTATACACATTTGAAGACAAAAGTCAAACAGTAAATACATTTGGTCGCTTGAAACTTAATAACATGATTTAACATTACCAATAAACCTTAGAGCAGTAATTTGCTGTTTTAGCAACAACATTTAATGAATTTATTCGTTCTTTGGTTTCAACAAAGGAGCAGTTATACCAGCATAATCAATTCAGGCGTTTTCCAAGTCTATTTTTTACAAGCCAATTGAGGCACAACTAGAATTTGTACCACCAACTTCCGACAAAGCGTTTTCTTACCTATGTCGCATACTTCAGTGCACAAAACACTACCACTGTCTGTAATTTGGCAACTGACTTCATTACGATCGCCACCACATTGCCTTGAAATATCAATTGACGCAGTTTCTAAAAAAGGGTAAGAATTAATGAAGCTACAAATACAAAAGGTAAAACCTGACAACTTCAAAATTAAAACAAACAAAGCGAGGTATGTGCAATGGCATCTGTGGTAAACAATAAACATTATGTAGTGGCAATGTGGTTAGATTGACAAACGTACATTTTGTTACAAACTGGTTCAAAACTTTCAAATGACAACTAATTTGACAAACTTTCTGAACAAACAGATAAAGTATATTTCTTATGAAACAAACAAACGCAAATATATTCACCTTTTTTGATTTTAGGGAGACAACAAGACGAAAAACGTTACATTTAGTTAATCACGTATACCTGACTATTGTGCAAACAAGTAAAACGTTGCAAAACAAATCATACGTGTATTATACCACATACTACATGTTGAGTAAACACGACTGGAAATGCTTGTAAAGTTTATGGGGTGATGCGCGTGCAGTTTACCACACGTACAAGGTATTCGTAAACAGAAAGCTAAATATTAACCCACCAGCGTTCGAGACGACAAGCGTCATACAATGGTCTTCTTCTGCACTGCAGTTTGTGAGATGTGACGCATCTGGGGTTTGACCAAAACATGAATAGTCCATGTTGATTGAAGAACTAGAGAACTCGCATACGTAACATTTGATGCCTGAAGCTGAAAAGCAAATATTATGCACTTCAACATCAATTTAACAGTTGTTTAGAGGAACACATTTATACAAGGATTAGGCATTCATAAAGCAATTGGTCCGGCGTAGTATCAATTTAACAGTATGTGTAACTGCCAGCTATTGTAAAAGATTGTGCATTTAAGATGTAGGTGTTAACCAAAGTAAAAAGTATTACAACAGCCTAAACTTCAAATAATCTACAAAAGGGAATATTTCCATTCACTCACCGATGGAGCTGAACGAAAGCAAAATAAATGTCCACAGAAACAGGTTCTTCATGTTGCAACTTCAATCTATACTTCGTACTTGCAAAGCTGTTTATTTTGCATGAATTGCAATCTGTCAAGTCTATACCCGTGAAACACCTGCCTCCTTAGAGCCTGTTGGGCGGCAGGTATGGTGTCTCAAGGGAATGGATAGATTGATAACGCAAGATTCTTCTTCGTTAGGACGCGACCACAACGGCCTTGCAGGTGCTGCGTGCGTTAGAGCGATCCAATCTAATTGCTCACGATTGACCCGTTGATGGAATCTCACGGCTTTTCTTATTTCGTCTGGGTTGTTGCCGAAGCTAGTCTGATCAAGATCTGTGCTTGCAATTAAGCCTTGGAAGATTTCACACCTTATCTCCTGCAACCGTCGTCGTAGACCTTCAACTAGAAATTGATCTCTGTCACTTGTGAATTCGGCTAGAGAGATCTCTTCCTCCAAAGAACAAGGCTTGAACTTCAAATCAAACTCTGCAAAGTTGGAATTCCAGACGAAGGTTGGAACTGCGTTCTGAACCACAGTCAAACGATTTATCTCACGCTTAGCGACGGTAGAAAGTTGCAGTGTGTGATTACGGAGACGATTTATTTGTTCTTCTTCCTCCTCACGATTTCTGGAATGTCTGTACTGTCTGGAATAATTAAAGAGCCTTGCGAACCTGAAGGATCTACTTCGGAATGAGCCTCTTAAATTCGCACGATTCATTACTATCTCAAATATTAGGCACACACAGAGTTGATTAACACTCTGTATTCTTGAATATTTGCTTTAGGCGATATCGTCAGATTAGCTCTTGACCAGCTAACCATAACAGTGAGATAAAAACCAAATTTAGCATCCACAAATAGAACCCACAAATAGAAGGGCGAAAACATCAAAGTCTACGCTTATATAACAATGTGAAACATTGGCCGGTGTACGAATTCTTTTTCTCATATTACTTATATTATTTATTTTAAGGTAGCCATGTAATTTATAGTGCCATAGCGCCTTTTGGTGAACACCATATGCTTATTCACAGGGTGGAAACGTCGCGTTCTAATACGAATCACAACTGCGGAAACATTGCAAATACCGACGGAAATATGTGTCATAAGGGAATAAACACTATGTTTACTGTTAGATCTTTCTGGAACCCGAAAAATGGCTGGAAATAGCTTATGACTACCATAGAACCGGAACTATAAACATTAGTCTATGCAGAAATGAGGGTAAACATTTCCATTTCGTGGTGCGAAACGTTATTGCGAAATAGCATGCAATAGTTTCCATAAACATTGCACAATAGTGTCGTACTACACCCGCAACTGGTCCCCTCACAGTAGGTCACAAACCTTGGTGATTCTAGGGCAGACTATTTTAATGCGTTGTTTGTTTTTCAGTTTCTTCGGGTATTGGTTCGTATCTTTCGTATCCGTATGTAGACAAATTAGTCGACACAATATAAAGACAGCTTTATTCGATCACTTGTACCCTGCAAGGTCACTTTGTCGGTTGGACGATTTTACGGCAAAAACAAATATCATAGAAAACAGTAATGCTTGAACAACGAAGGACCAGCAAGAAAGCGTGCCATTTATTGAAACATTATGTTTAATATTTCCTGTTGTGATCAGTATGCTGTGTCCGATGTTTTTCGTACCAGATTATTATTATTACGTTCCTCCTGCAATATCTATTTTAAGTTGCAATACGATAACATTATGCGTCCTTGTCTAATGTCCTTAAATATTATACCATTAAACGTTATATAACCTGTAAATCCATCTTAATTATATAATTTACTCAACCTGAAAATTTGTATCAAACCCTTACAAAGCATGTAACACCCTGTTTCGAATTCCTGATATAGGAACGTGTGAGAACTACTTTGCTATTTGCCAACTCGTATCGTAACTTACTCTTAACTGCCAACTCCACTCGTAAAATGGGCTTTTAATCCCGTTAAACTGGGGCTTTATAGCAGGCATGGGTAATAAAGATCCAATTTCCCTTTTTTCTTGCGCCAAGTAACATCGAAAACGAATCAGATATATACAACACTAATGTATTACCAAATATTTATTTCTTTACAGTGCTTTGAAAAATCTTTAGATGAAATAAAAGTCAAGAAAGCAATTATCCTTCACAATTCGTTGAGGAACATCAACAGCAATGCATGACGTCATATCGTTGGCCACACACATGAAACTATTTACAACTATCTCTATTTACAAAATCCGTAATTGCAGAATTTAAAGCTTTCACAAGAGAAATCCAGCAAACAGGGTCAATATCATGGCAGAAAAGTTGACATTGACTTTGCTTGATCCACTTCCATTGGTAGCTGGAAAACAAGTCATAAAGTTGTCACAGTGCAACTCTTGTGACCTCTAGTTCGAAACATCTCAGTTAGAATGTGTACTCTTAACAAATATTCAAACCGTAAATTAAACACACAGACATTAGCGTTTACCTGGTCGGTTAGTAGGATTTGGATTGCTTAAAAAACGTAAAGCTGTATTAAGGCAAACGCTTTGACTACTAACCAATAGCAAAGTTTTGAGTGGTTATATTTGTTTATGTTTCATAATGAAATAGAGAGTTAAGATAGACATTACTGACGAAATGGTAAAACCAAATGAACAGTTTACCTATTCTGTTGGATTTGTTGCAGTCATCTGCAAACCAAAAGTAAACGATTGAAACATATTTTAGATTGAAAATTCAAAACTAACTATTTGTACGTAGTTAAGTTGGCATTAACCCAAAATAGATAAAGTTGTCTAAATAAATGTTTTGCGGTTGTCTCGTTATCCATTGTTTAATAGGCCACTCTGCAAAGCACTTTTATTATATGTTCTGATCATTCATGAAAACTCACAGTGATAACCAGTAAACAAGAGTTACCGAAAAATGTGTCTGACAATAAAAATACAGCTGTGAAGTATACAACTCTATGAAATCTTTATCGAGATGATTTTAATAAGCAAAAAACTAAAACTACTAAAAAGCTATAAGGAACACATTGTACTGTATTGGTTTTAACAAGTCGCTAGTGCAGAGTGACAAAAAAGTTTGAACCACTTTGGCACTTTAGTGGGATTTGAACCAGACCTTAAACTATGCACTTAACCGTTTTAATTCACAGTCGAGTTTTTTCACCTGTGTAGCAGACATAAGTGCAAACGTTTGTCCCATCTTCGTCCAAACAACCCACTTCTTGACCCACAGTGCCCCCGCACCCTCTCTCAACGGTGATTGACGAAGACATTCCCACTGAATCCACAACGAATTTGTTAAATTTGAAAAAATGGCTTAAAATACATTTGTAAAAAAATAGGGATTTGTCAACTTTTTAATACTGAAATGAATGTAAAACCGGGTTTCCCAAAATCGTCCTGAACCACGTGGGTTCAGTGCAAACGATTCTAGTTGGGAATAAGCAGTGGTGGGATTCAAATTTTTTGTCAGCCGGTTCTATATCACAAAAGTCATATTTTTCATCCGGTTCTGTTACAAAAAGTCCATTGACAGTAACCAGTAATGCTAACCGGTTCGCTGATTTCATAAAAGTTCGTGAGACGGTTCTCTAGAACCGGTGCGAACCGGCTGAATCCCACCACTGGGAATAAGGCACTTGTGGATCTCCAAGTTCGTTGCTTAGTGAATGAAGACTACAATAAACCTTATACAGTTATACTTATTGATTTAAATTTTTTGAACACATTTAGTCATCCATCCTTAAGAATTAATGATAAAATACCAATGTTCTGGTATCTTGTGTTTTGGCATCTCAGATTTCGGACGATTTTTGTACGATTTCGGTGAATGGTTGGTAAACGAGAGACATGGACACGACGTACCGGTTGTTTTGCTGACAGTGGTGAAGCAGTGATTGACTGCAGTTACACAATCTTGACGATGGCTAGCACCCGGCTTCGGACCTTTGCATGATTCAACCGAATCCGGATCAGGAGTGGAAGAATATAAGCAACCGTAACATCTGATACCTGAAGCTGTAGGATTTTTCGGTTATATCTTTATGTTTAATAATTTGGGTTATCAGTAGTTGCAGCGAGTTAGCAACCTTTTAATATGTGTGCCCTTCATAACGTTTTAACGTAGTTCTGACTGGCTTGCCCAGCTAGTTCTGACTTGGGAAATGTTTTAGTACAATCGTATGGTTATCCTTTCTTTCATAAAACATAACTTAATTAAACAATGGTTGGCAAAAAACATGCAGTTAAAAGTTTGAAATTACCAAAATGCACTTGTGAGCATGAAAAAATGATGTTAGTGTGGTTTACAGTTACACCACTTACCGAATGAGCCAAATGCAAGAACTGCAAAAGCTGACACAATTAAGTTTTTCATGTTTTAATTTAGACAGAAAACCTGCAAATACAGTACTTTAAAAAGTGTGCAGTTGCAAATTTTACCAAACGCGAATTATTTTCGTCAGGAGAACACATTGATTTGACCACACTCTTATGTAGTAGAGATCACTTGACACTGATGAACATGTAATCTGTTTTTAAACTTTTATTTGCACAAAGCTTTGCCTGATAAACCCCCGAAAATTATCTTTTTTTGGACAAATACATATTCATAACCTTCTGCAAAAATATCAAGAAAGTCCCCTGTAATAAACGCCTAACATACATCTCCTGTTACTAAGGTACAGCTACTACTTAGTTTCGCACAAAATAACATCAACATCTGTAGAACAGTTGCTTGGGAAAAAAAGGTGAATGGACTTGAATGCAACGCAATGGGCGTGAAACAAATACTTTCTGCGCTGAGTTTCAACAATATCCAATAAGGTATAAATTAGCATTGATTTAAGCATGCCATGACGAACACAATATATGGGAAGGTGAGTCTGAATGGGTTTGCCGTTGGCAATGAACGCAGGTGAGGCATGGAGTCTCAGTACGTTACTCCCAACAAAGTGGTGTAAAGTGGCTTGACTAGCCTGTACAATTTAATTCTTTTTACAAGCTGCACTAAAGGTTTTGTGTCGAAAGAGTGTGCACTGAATGTATGCAGCTAATCAGCTAATTTAAGGTGTTGTTTTATGTAAATACACAGAAAAATTCGGTCGGCACGTACCCACTGTTAGTGCACGCGTAACGTGAACAATTGTTCCCGGTATGTGTTTGTTAATTTATTCACAATTAATTTCTTACCTTTGTCTTTACCCGGATTTGGCACTTGCATGCAACTTTTATCATTTTTATGTTCTGCTATATATGTCCTGTTATTTCAGTACGTTGGTTTGTTATGCTAGGTTTTCTTGTATAATTTGTTTTCAAACTTATTTTCAAGACTTCCGTTTTTATTAAACTAATTCGGTGGAGTTAAACTTTTATCACTGGGGGAAAAATACATTTACTATAATTAGATCGCAGGTCGCACCATGTATACCGTTATGTGGTTTGAGAACAAAAACTGTTAGTTCTGTTTAATCGATGAATTTTCATGGTTGGCAAACAAAACAATAAGCAAAAAAGTAAAGCCGTAGCTTACTCATGTCATGATTTGAATTCTGATCCGTTAAAACAAATCCTCTGGTTAGTTAACATGTTGTTTAAATTGGAGCATGTATTAAATGCATGTAATATGCATGCTTTATTTTTATTTATTTTTTACCAAAACTGACATCACCATGATACGAAACTTTTCGTCCCTTATTTGTCAGCTGTTTTAGAAACAGTTGGACGGCGATTCAACCGCCAGTTATCGTTTAACGTTTTATGTGCTGCAAAGATCGCGCCCCATGTGTATTAAACATGCTATCGTTGAATCCTCACTCACCAACCACCTCTACCTTTACTTAACCATTTGTAATTTTGTTTTCAATCAATTCTGAAACAACCCGTTCCGAACATCATTGTAAAATTACCGCCAAGAATGGATCTCCAGTTTATTGTGAAATTTGAAAATTACACACAACTTGTTAAAAACTAAACTACACATAAAACAATAATTAAATTACAGAATGTTACATTAATTATTAATGTTTTAATCAAAGATATAAATCTAAGAAACCTATGCTATACAGTTCTTCAAAAGGTTTAAACACTCTGCAAACAAAATTTATTGGATCACAATCTGTTTATAAAAGCCATAAACGTAAAAATTACAACTTGCTGTAGAAGAATCCAGCAAACAGAGTGAGCATCATGACAAGAAAGTTGAGATTTGCTGTGTCTGAACCACTGGTTGTGGCAACGTCTGAAAAATAGCATCAAAGTTGTTAATCTTCTGAGCGTCTGTCCAAAATAGCTGGATTAAATGTTCTCGACGGAATGTTAAAACTTGGAGAACAAAACACTTTCCCTTTCAAGTTTACCTGGTTTTTCGGTTTGTGTGGGTATATCTAGAAAACAATTATGTTTAAAATCTTACTGCGCAATCTTTTCGCAAGACATAAATCAATTTGTTGAAAAAAATAATTTTGACGGAATGCTAGAGAAATGACGTCACAACTAAAAGTTAAATATAATAAAGTCACAATAAAAGCGTTAAAAATGGGTTGGGCTTCCTAATGAAAAAAGTTAAAAAGATATTAAACGAGTCTCGAATTTACTTTGCTGCCAATTTGGATGTTTTGAAATACCTCTTAATTTGTTTTTCTCTTTAAATACGTGTCGTAAATATCTTTAAATACGTTTTTTGGATCGGGTTAATCGTGATTGTTTCTGATAGGACCGAAGTTCATAAAAACTGGGACAATTTCGAATCTTAGTTGCATTTAAACTTTACGCCTTTGTGCATGTGGGCAAGGTGTCGTTTGGTCCTCGTAAAAGATTTAAAAATGTCCACTATTTGAATATAAGCTTTGAGCCCTAAATCTTTAATTAAACACCAGCTTTTGGATTTATCTTATCTTTAAGTTGTGCCGGGATATTTTTAAAATAAATGAAATATGTTAACACAGCCTTTTTGATTCCAACACGGAAGAAATATTAGGTGTTAGAATGGCAGTGCGTAAAATTTAAACTGTTTACCTGGCACACTGGTTGTGTTGAGATCACCTAAAAACACCCAACGTTGAAACAATTAACACAGCCTTTTCGGTTTCGACGTAAAAGAAACATTAAGTGTTAGAATGGTAATGTGTATTCTTAAAAAAAATTAAAACAACTGTTTACCTGGCATGCTGGTTGTGTTGAGCTCATCTGAAAAACACCAAACGTTAAAACAGCTCAAGCATAAACGTTAAAATAGCTCAAGCATTCAGACCTGCATAAAGTGGTCGCCAGGTTCTTTCATAGCTGCATTTACAATTACAAATGGGCGCTGAACAGAAATTGGTTTGTTACAAGGAAATCGTGTTCTTATATTTGTCTTTAACCGGGCGACGCAAGCGATTTAAAAAATGTTTTCTAACATTGACAACTTAAAGGCTAGTTTGAAACCCTGGGCAAAGTTGACAAACTGGTATCATTACTAAACCAAGTCCGTAAAAATAGCTGTTAGATGGTGCTACTGGAAAAAGTTTAAAAACAACACGTTTTTGCTCATAGTCAGAAAAAGAGTATAAAACATTTTTGAATGATACGACTTTTATAACATTACTTAGTGTGTTGAATGTGTTGCATCCATCTAAAAAACAAAAAAAATAAACTTTAAAGTTAGCTAAACGCTGACATTCAATAAAAATTTAACTGTGGACATGTGTATCCTTATCTTTTGTTATCGTGAAACCTTTGGTACAACATAGGGTCGCAAGTTCTAACAGAGGCGTCTTTGCTTTTGGACTAATTATTTAAGGTTGGAAATTTTGAACATATTCCAGTAAGCTTTTAGCTGCGGTTTGTACAAATGCGATGTTGAAATGTGTTGTAACATTGAAATTCTTTTACGTTTTTGCTTAAAACCGTTGCTCTTATTTTCGTTTATTTAATTTAGTGGATCCCAGCCAAAGGTTCAGGGACAGCAAAGCATACATTCTTAACCTTCTCATTTAAACCGCTGGACAGCGCAAACGATTCACGTAAAATCCCAACACAAATAGAAATAAAACATAAAAGCGGTACTGCCCTATAAATAGTTCGTTTCCCGCGTCGGTGGTTTGAGAACAAAAACTGTTCACAAAAAATCACAAAACAACAATCAATGAGAATTAAAGCACTCAATTATTTATGAGTAACAAGAATTTTGAAACGTGGTTCTGAAACATGTGTCCACCACAGTATTGAATTGTGGTTGTTTTTTCTCACCTGTTTTGCAAACGTTTGAGCAAAGATTCACATTTGTTATTTTGAAGCAACCACGAGCAAGTGCAACCCCACAAGATCTTGCAAAAACTGTAACTAAATCTACAAACAAAATGCACAGTTTTCTCTATTTGATTAAAAAAGGCCAGATATATATAACTTATATATAAATAGTTTACTTATTCTTTACTTGTTCTATTTATTTTTGTGTGTTAAAAATTTGGAGACAATTTTGACAAAAGTTAGCTCGTTTAAACAGAGATAGTTACCTTGACTCTAGGCATAATAAAAATATGGGGATGATTACCTACCAGCTCATAAACTGGTACAACATGCTTTAGTAGCAAATATAAACCTGGCGTTGGTTAGTTTTACAATGTCGTTTTTTACAAAAGGCTATAAACTGACGTACTTGGCACCTCGACACCAACGGTCGTACAATAGTCTACATCAGGACAATCTGTAAGATGTGTTTCATCCCAATTTGTTCCCAGGCATGAGTAATCCATAGAATTACAACTGTAACATCTGATGCCTGAAGCTGCAAAAGTTTGATTTTTAGTTGGTCTTGTTTGTCAATTGTCGATGACACAAACAACAATTTTGTATAAATTGTAGATGTCCAAAGATAGCTTTTTGGCAAATGTAGAAATTATACATCAAATAGCGACTTACAGATCGGCCATTAAAGAACAAAAACACAATTTTTTTTAGTTACATTTTTCAGTTATTTTTAACAAAATTTATGTAGTTCACAAATTCTACTTACTGATTGTGCCAAATGCCAACCAGACGAATGCTGGCAAAATAAACTGATGCATGTTTCAAATTGAATTCTTTGCATAAAAACCCTAGGCTTGGTTGGTTACCAGCTTTAAAAGATCACTTATAACCGCACCTTTTTACAAGTGAAAAAGGGGATTAAATTTTAGCCCAACTTGATTATATCTTGCCAATACAACGGAGTTTAACCCTGTTTTCTGTCAAAATAATAGTCTTGCTTAAGTTGATTCGGACGATTACATTTCAGCTGAGAGGTTTGAGGATCGCATATTTTAAAAGATTGTTTGATTGAAAAAGTAAAGAAGCGCCTCGCATGTTGCAAATGTACTGTTTTATGAACATATGAACCTGAACGAAATGATAAGTTGCTACGTCGATACCATATTTTTATTATGTCATTTTCTTTTCTGCGTTCGAGTTGTAGCACAAACATTCTGTGCTTTTTTTCCGAAATTTTGAACTTTACTAGACGTTTTTTTTTATTTCTGCATAAAGTAATAAACAGTTTTCGATTAAAGTTCAGTAAATTTAGCTAGCTATGACGACGTACCTCGAAAACAACAACTAAACCTCACGTTGTGCCTTCTTTGAACAAATTCAGACTTTACACTCGGATCTGATCAGGCATTCAGTTTTTATGGTACGGACGAAAAGAAAGTAAAATTAACAACACCAATCTGAAATCGGTGTCAAAGGTTTTTATGATGTCATATATGTAAAATGGTTTTAATGTTAGTCTCGAAGTGATTACATTTGTTTGTGACGTAACAAGTTGTTTGGCTGATAGAGCATCCATATTCCTTTGAATTGTTTTCAGTCAGTAGGAATGTTTGGTGAAAAGAACGAAAAGTTTCGGTCGAAACTCGCACAGTACTCGTTTTACAAAATAAAGCAACTAATCCTACTTATTTTAAAGTGACCTAGTGGTTAAGAATGGTCGTGGATACTTCCCTCGAGCTCCCCGTTTGGTCATAAACGTACAGTCAAAAAGCTACTTTATTATCAGACACAAAATATACATTGCGCCTACAGTTTCCCTCAATATCTCTAAACCTACAGCTTAAATTTGAAGTTATTTTTCTAATATTTACATGTTAGTTAAATCTTAATCTCCTAAAAAGCTCACGTTATACAGTATTTGGAAACATCGGTGTCATCGTAAAAATATACAAATAGCTAAAGAGGAATCCAGCAAACAAAGTCAGCAACATGGCAAGAAAGTTAAACTTTACTTTGCTTGACTCGCTGGTTGTCGCAACATCTGGAAAACCAACATTAAAACCTCAGCAAGTTAAACATAGGTTTTAGCGTCCACTGGTTGTACTGAGATCCTCTATTAAGTAAACAATAAAACCGTTACATCAAATCCCGTTTGGATTCTATCCATAAATAAATTTAGTGCTTAAACGAATTCTCTTTTCAAAGTATTTATACAGCAGAAATGGCAGAAAAACAAACGGGATTTAGAGTTTACGTGATCCGACGGTTGCGCTGGGATTTGTTTAAACCACAAAAATCAAACTGTTACAGAAAAATCTTTATGAATTCAATAAATAAAACTTGTTTTTAATTTAAATTTAAATTGTAATTCAGGATTGTGAGAACTGTATTTACAATTTACCTAATTCGTTGCCTGAGTTGCAACCATCTGAAAACAACAAAAACAAATGTTAAAGCTGCTGGCACAAATCAAGTGTTGCCATTTTATCCCTACAGTTTCATTGTAGTTTTCTTAAAGTTAAGTGTTTATTTGACATCAGATGTTTTGTTTCAAACAAAGTGAAAAAAACGATGAGAATGGTTTTGTCCAACACGTTTCAAATCGGAAAAGAGCACGTTTGAAAATCGTCCAAAAGTTTTAACCACCCAAAATGATCTGAAAAGCACCATTTCAGCACATTACACAGGATGCCAATGGTACTATACTTTACATTGCAATCTGTGAGCGATTACCGACGAGACGTATTTTTCAGCAAAATGGAAATTCAAAAAACCTTTTAAACGTCTGCTGCTTAAAACAACAGCGTTCTTTTTAACCCAAGAGGTGAATTTGACATAGTTTCGAAGAACATAAAACGTTAAAATGCAAAATGAATGTGCCAAAAAATTGATCGCAGTACTTTGTTCATAGCATGTAAAACGAGCATACTTTTACCTGAGTTGCAAACGAAAGCGCACACTTCCGCACCCAATATATTCTGACAATTAGCATGTGATGAGACACCGTAGCACGACCTTGTGACGAACGTCCTTCTAACACCGCCGTCTATAAAGCACAAAAAATGTTTTTTAACATAAAATACAAAAAGATAATAATACAATGACACTGAGCTGACACAACTTCGGCTCCTAAACAGTTGCTTGGCCATTGTGAACCAGTTTACTCTGCGTTTTATGCCCATTTATGACTTTAACCAGATTCAGTAAGGTGTGATTTTTTTCAGCCTGTTACTTCCAACAAACTGGAGTGGCTTAGCCCGTGTATACTAGCATCGAGGTCAATGACCTTCACCAGCTGCAATGATGTCGCGTTAAAAGTTGTAACAGTGTGCACATTAGTCTGTAGATAACTGTAGCTAAGTAGAGGGTTTACTTCAAAAATATGCAGCACGATAGAATTTTGAATTGTTCCATAAAATTGTAAGCACAACTCCAGCTCTTATTTATATCCAAATAAGCTTGAACGCATACCGACTGTCGTGCTTGTGATGGTCATACAAGTGTCGATCCCAGAAGGACATTCTGTAAGATGAATTCCAGTCTGACTTGGATCTCTACACGTTTCGTCTCCCAAGCCCAATAAAGGGGGGATCAAAATAAGCGCAACTGTAACATCTGATACCCGAAGCTGCAACGTACAGTTTTTGTTTGGCTACATCCTTTTTCTTTATTGTGGGCGAGTTAATTTTTCTACTAAGTTAGCAATGCTTTGAAATCGAACATATTCAAAGCTAAGCAGCCGTGTAACTGCAAATTGTTTCCAACACGAAAACAAAAAGAAAAAAGTGTTGCTTGTTTGCGATGAGAATAAGAAGTTTCCAGTAGACGGAAGCAAAAAATATACTAAATTATTAAAAACGAGCGTTTAACTCTGACTAATTTTGTAACTGCTGTAAAATTGCTAAATGAACATTAGTAAGCAGATTTTTCAAATTGACGATTATTAGGTACAATTTTATAAGATACATTTTCTCAATTTGAAACTGGACTCATTCTTAAGTTTACTCACTAACTTACCGATTGAGCCAAACCCGAGCAAAATGAATGCCAACAGAATCCGGTTGTTCATGCTTCAATTTAAATCGGTTACTTTGTAGTAAAACCTAAACTATCTTGTTGCTTTGTAGTAGTAATCAATAAGCTGCGTAAAACAATAAATTTGTATACGAAAATATTGTTTTTATATTTACTTCGATCACAATATATAATAAAAAATGGCTGTATCTTGTTAAACTGTGGTTGGATGCAAATGCGAGACGAAACGGACCCCAAATTAAGATACCCTGTAAGGTGTAAGCGTATAACATTTTTATTTGACAATTTGACTTATTTTAGAGGTCAGTACCAAAAATTCCATGTGGAAAGGAGAAATCAGTTGTCTTAAATTTAAAGCAAGGTGGTGTAAACTCTCTCCGTAGAAAATTGATACAAGTTATAAACAGAAAACCAGTCTGAAACTAAACTATTTTCTAAACGGTTTGTTCTGACATTAAAGGAGTTTTATGAGAATATGATATATTGCTGACTTAGTTTGTATGTTTTATTTTATGGGTGTTTTTGGTTATATTTACAGAAGCTTGATGTCAATTGCGTCTGAATTTTTAAATATTTTACATGCGTTGACATTTAAAAGCAGCTAGAAAGAGCATGTTATTCTGACAAGCACAAACCTAAGGTATTTTCTTCTAATAATAAACGAAAAGTAAAGTCCTAACGTACAAGTCCTGCTAAAACGGTATTTTCTCTGCTATAAAATCACCAAGGCATGCTTCCCCCTATACAGTCGCTTTCTGAATGAAGTCAAAAATGTTTGGATGCAACGTTGTGACTTGTTGGTGCGAAACGAAGCACTAAACATATAGGCTAGCGCTGTGTGGGGAACAGTGACGATCACGGTATATGCCTATGAATTTAAGTGGGGCTGCTGTAGTTGTTTGGTAAATAGGTGGGATAATTTGATCAACACATGCTCACTGAGAGAACACGATATAAATGTACTTTAGCTCACACAGCAATATCGTTTATGTGTTTTTGCTTGACTATAGTTACTAAAAGCTGGTTTATGAGGTCGGTTACCATTCGCTTACAGGCTTAGTCACGTGACCGTCAGAATTAAAAGTTCAAAGATTCATCTGCTTCTTATCGTCAAAACAGGAAGTTATCCTGGTTATGGTCAATGAAGGGCGTAACTTTATGCGCTTAAACAGCACTGTTGAAGCGATCACACCGCAGCTTAATAACGTGCGCACAAAACTTTAACGCAACATTGTGTTCAATTCAGGCAAAACATTAAAATCGAATCAGTCCAAAGCATTCGTGGTGACAAAAAGAAAGATACTGGTGCTATTGAATGCCAATGTATTCACTTGCTTACCGTATGTCCAGGGTGTATCTCAGCGCTTAAAACGAATCTTAAGCGATGCTGGGGTAAAAGTGGCATTGAAATCAAAAAACACAATTGGGCATATGCCACCAAAACCAACAGATACCCCAATACAGTGATTTGCGACATGTTTTACATTGGCCAAACCATGCAAGCGAACCCAATTGATCAAAGAGGTTGGTCCTCGAATGTTGCCTTATCAATTCCAATTCGGAGGTTTTAAAGGCAAAGATGACAAGAACCTAAGTCCTTTTTTCCTTGACTTATTTTTTTCACGGGGTTCGAACTCAGGACACTCCTGGGGACGAATCCCGATTAAGTTTTGTTGCCCTTTACGTCCAATTTCCCATCAACTATCGGACACAAACGCCACCACGCAACTCTTCACGGATGGCCTTTGTTCACATGTAATTGTTTTATCATATCACGTTGCTCTTGTGCATTTTCGCTTGTGTGCTTGCAATATTTTATTCATTATATATTTCACTCTAAAGAAGACCTACCGTTCTGCTGGACAAAACGTCAGCAGAAATACAAGTTCTTAAAAAACAACTAGTATTTTGTTTTGCACCACACCAGTTGAATGACAAACTTGTTAAAAAGGAAAACACGAATCAAAATGAATACTGGAGAACTAGGACCTGAAGAAAAAAGTGGGCGTCGGGGTCCACAGAATGTCTCGCATCAGCATATTGCTTTCCTCTCCTGGACCCACTTCTCAATTTTGTAATCCCCACCCAAAAGTTGTTACTTTTGAACAATTTGATCGGTTTTATTTATGCACCAAAAAGTAGGGATAAACAACGTACTGACGTCATCATGATATGAACTCTATAGTGCCTCATGTGTGCAAAACGTAGGTTGATTTTTGCGAATCACGAAAACATATTGTTAAATAATGCAAAAAACGTCAATTTTATTGAAGATTGACTTTGCATTGAAACAAAAAGTCTAAAAAAAGTATTTAAAATCACTTTTGCATAAAATTATTAGAGAGTAAACCGTAAATAATGCAAAAAACGTCAATTTTATTGAAGATTGACTTTGCATTGAAACAAAAAGTCTAAAAAAAGTATTTAAAATCACTTTTGCATAAAATTATTAGAGAGTAAACCGTAAACTAAGCGAATATGGGTAAAACTTTAACACTTTTTGATGAAAAATCCAGTACACAAAGGTAACAGCATGAAAAGAAAATTGAGGTTTACTCTGCATGATCCGCTGGTTGTGCTCATGCCTGAAAAACAAACAAAACAAAAAACAATAAAACTGATGTAGAGCACGTTTTTTTGGGTGACTTGGTAAGTGACAAGCCTAACGTTGAGCTTACCCGTTGCATCGGTTGTGCTGAGATTGTCTGAAAAACAAACAATAAAACTGATAGAGTTCAACCTGTTTGAATAGAAACTACTCAAGATTTTGAAATAAACGTCTGCCAAAATGTTAAAGCCACAACCACGTGTTATAAAGTTTACCTGGTACGTTATTGTTGTTGCAGCCATCTGGAAAACAACAGCAAACAAGGTTAGGTGTTTGTGCATCACACATCAAAACAAGGTATTGGTATCAATTCGTTTCATTGTACGAAAAATATCGGCCAAAGTTCACCCATGGTTTATCGCAATACCCTGGTATTTTAAAAAAAAATCTCAATTTATACCCATTTAAAGATAAAACGTCAAACAGTGAATATTTTTGTCGCTTTACCATAGTTTAACATCCGCAATAAAGCTTATAAGCTTAGATCATTTGGTACTTTAGCAACATTTAATGAATTTATTCGGATGTGCGTTGTTTGGTTTCAGCATGTGAGCAGTTTTACCAGCATAATCAATTCAGGTGTTTTCCGAGTCTATTTTTGTACGAGCAAATTGAAGCACAACTAGAATCTGTACCACCAACTTCCGACAAAGCGTTTTCTTACCTGTGTCGCATACTTCAGTGCACAAAACACTACCACTGTCTGTAATTTGGCAACTGACTTCATTACGATCGCCACCACATTGCCTTGAAATATCAATTGACGCAGTTTCTAAAAGAAGGGTAAGAAATAATGAAGCTACAAATACAAAAGGAAAAACCTGACAACTTTAAAATTAAAACAAACAAAGCGAGGTATGTGCAATGGCATCTGTGGTAAACAATAAACATTATGTAGTGGCAATGTGGTTAGATTGACAAACGTACATTTTGTTACAAACTGGTTCAAAACTTTCAAATGACAACTAATTTGACAAACTTTCTGAACAAACAGATAAAGCATATTTCTTATGAAACAAACAAACGCAAATATATTCACCTTTTTTGATTTTAGGGAGACAACAAGAGGAAAAATGTTACATTTAGTTAATCACGTATACCTGACTATTGTGCAAACAAGTAAAACGTTGCAAAACAAAATCATACGTGACTTATACCACATACTACATGTTGTGTAAACGTGACTGGAAATGCTTGTAAAGTTTATGGGGTGATGCGCGTGCAATTTACCACATGTACAAGGTATTCGTAAACAGAAAGCTAAATATTAACCCACCAGCGTTCGAGACGACAAGCGTCATACAATGGTCTTCTTCTGCACTGCAGTTTGTGAGATGTGACGCATCTGGGGTTGGGCCCAAGCATGAAACGTCAATATTAATTGATGAACTGGAATACTCGCACACGTAACATTCAATGCCTGAAGCTGCAAAGTAAATATTAGGAACTTTAACATCAATTTAACAGTTAAGACGAATATACATTCATATTAAGATCAGTTCTAATCTGTTCATGCAGACTAGCAATCACGACATACTCATTCATAAATTTATTGACATGGCGTAGTATCAATTAAACAGTACATGTAGTTAACAGCTATTGTAAAAAGATTGTGCATTCAAGATGTAGGTGTTAACCAAAGTAAAAAGTATTACAACAGCCTAAACTTTCTACAATAAGGAATATTTTCACTCATGCACTCACCGATGGAGCTGCACGAAAGCATAATAATTGTCCACAGAAACAGATTCGTCATGTTGCAACTTCAATCTATACTTCGTAAATCTGTTTATTTTGCAGGAATTACAATTTGTATGATCTGTACCCGCAACTGTTTCCCTCACAGTAGCTCACAAGCCTTGGTGACTCTAGGGCAGAATATTTTAATGCTTTGTTTGTTTTTCAGTTTCTTCGAGTATTTGTTTGTATCTTTCATATCAGTGTGCAGACAAATTAGTCGACACAGTATAAAAACAGCCTCATTCGATCCGTTGTACCCTGCAAGGTCACTTTGTCGGTTGAACGATTTTACGGCAAAAACAAATATCATAGAAAACAATAATGCTTAAACACTAAAATACCTGCCAGAAAACTTGCAATTATTAACATATTATGTTTAACATTTCCTGATTTCATTTACAGTGCCTTTTGGGCCGGATTATCATTAAGTCCCCACTGCGATACCCAATGTTAAGTTGCAATACAATACCCTGCACTTATGCTTCCTTGTCTAAAGTTCTTAAATTTTATACCATTGAACGCTATATACCCTGAAAACTCATCTTAAAGGTTTACTCAAGGTGAAAAATTGCATCAAGCCCTTACTATGTAACACTCCGAATTCCTGATACAGGAACGTGTCAAAAATACTCTATTTGCCAATCGTCTCGTAACTTACTCCTAACTGCCAACCCCACTCGTAAAATGGACTTTTAATCCCATCAAACTGGGACGTTATAGCAGGCCTGGTTAATAAACATCCAATTTCCCTTTTTTTCTTGTACCAAGTAACATCGAAAACGAATCAGATATGTATAACATTAATGTATTAATAACTTTCTATTTCTTTGCGGTGCTTTGGAAAATCTTGTGATGAAATAAAAGTAAAGAAAGCAAATATCCTTCGCAATCCGTTGAAGAACGTCAACAGCAATGTATGAAGTCATATCGTTGGCCTCACACATGAAACTATTTACAACTATCTCTATTTACAAAATCCGTAATTGTAGAATTTGAAGCTTTCACAAGAGGAATCCAGCAAACAGGGTCAATATCATGGCAGAAAAGTTGACATTGACTTTATTTGATCCACATCCACTGGTAACTGGAAAACAAGTTATAAAGTTGTTACAGTTCAACTCTTGTAACTTCTAGTTCGAAAGGTGTGTACTCTTGAAATATTTAAACCGTAAATTAAACACAGGCACTAGCGTTTACCTGGTCGATTAGTAGGCTTTGGATTGCTTAAAAAAAACATAAAACTGTTTTAAGCCAAACACTTTGACTCCAAGCAACAGCAAAGTTTTGAGTGGTTTAATTTCTTTAAGTTTCACAATAAAATAGATTGTTATGATAAATATCATTGACAAAATGTTAAAATCAAATCGACAATTTACCTATTCTGTTGGATTTGTTGCAAGCATCTGCAAATCAAAACAAACAATAAACTGTTGAAGTGTTTAAAACTGCAAATACTGCTTAAATAGCTGTTTAAATCTGCTGAAAAGACAACACAAACTATTCGGATGGAGCTAAGTTGTCGCCAACCCTAAATGAGTAAAGTTGTCTAAAAAAATGAGTAAAGTTGTTGAAGTTGCCCTGTTATCAAGTTTTAAATAGGCCACTTTGCAAAGCAGTGTCTATATATAACACACACATTTATAACCATGGAACAAGAGTTTGCATCTGACAAAAAAATACAGTTTATACAACTATACAAAATATTTACCGGTGAGATTTTTAATGGACAAAAAAAATCATGTCATCAACTTAAACTACCAAAAAGCTTCAATAAAAGGAACACATTGTACTGCATTGGTTTAAACAATTCGTTGTCATCTTTAGTGCAGAGTGACGAGCAAGTCTAAACCCAGCTTTTATAAGTGGGATTTACACGTGACCATGAGGAACCTCGTCAGTGTTTCTATTCACAGTCAAGTTTGTTGTTTCTTTACCTGTGTAGCAGATATAAGTGCACACGTTTGTCCCATCTTCGTCCAAACATCCACCTTCTTGACCCACATTGCCCCCGCATCCTCTCTCAACGGTGATTGACGAAAACATTCCGACTAAAAACACAACGATTTTATCGAATTTGAAAAACAAACTTAAACTACATTTGGTTAAGGAGGGATTTGTCAACGTTTGAATTTTCAATTTAATTTAAAACAGTGCTACATAAAAATCACCCTAAACCACGTGCGCATTGTGCAAACGACTTTAATTGCAAACAAAGTGTGCTTACGTGGTTTTATATGCCCGAAAAAAAACTTGAAAAAAACGTGTGTTGCTACTTACTACATTTTATTCTTGTTTAGAACTAATGATGATATTATGTTGGAAAAACCGATGTTTATGTTTTTTGAAAAAACTTCACTACCAAAACGGAGACAGATTCAAGTATACTGAATACTTCATTTAAGTTTGAAACGAATAGGGTTCATGCTACTTCAATCGAAACTTTGTTCTTAAGTAAAGAAGGTTGATTCCTAAATTCTAGGTTGTTTTCCGAGATTAATACAACATTGTGTTTGTTGGTTCCATTAAAAAAAAGAATCTTCCAGCTCGTTGCCTCGTAAATAAAGAGTACAATGAACCGTATGCTTATTGAGTTAAATTTTTGAGCACATTTAGTCATCCATTCATATGAATTTATGAGAAAATACCACATTCTGGTATCTTGTGTTTTTGGCATCTTAGATTTTGTACGATTTCTGTGAATTGTTTGTAAAATGAGAAACTTGAACACGACGTACCAGTTGTTTTGCTGACAGTGGTGAGACAGTGGGTGACTGAAGTGGCACAATCTTGGCGATGACTTGCAGCTGGCTTTGGACCTTTGCATGATTCAACCGAATCCGGATAAGGGGTGGGAGAGTATAAGCAATCGTAACATCTGATACCTGAAGCTGTAAATTTTTTCGGTTATATCTTTATCTTTAATAATTTGAGTTATCAGTAGTTGCAGCGAGTTAGCAACCTTTTAATATGTGTGCCCTTCATAACGTTTTAACGTTGCCCAGCTACTTCTGACCGGGGAAATGTTTTAGTACTATCGTATGGTTATCCTTTCTTTCATAAAACATAACTTAATTAAACAATGGCTGGCAAAAACATGCAGTCAAAAGTTTGAAATTACCAAAATGCACTTGTGAGCATGAAAAAATGATGTTAGTGTGGTTTACAGTTACACCACTTACCGAATGAGCCAAATGCAAGAACTGCAAAAGCTGACACAATTAAGTTTTTCATGTTTTAATTTAGACAGAAAACCTGCAAATACAGTACTTTAAAAAGTGTGCAGTTGCAAATTTTACCAAACGCGAATTATTTTCGTCAGGAGAACACATTGATTTGACCACACTCTTATGTAGTAGAGATCAATTGACACTGATGAACATATAATCTGTTTTTAAACTTTTATTTGCACAAAGCTTTGCCTGATAAACCCCCAAAAATTATATTTTTTTGGACAAATACATTCATAACCTTCTGCAAAAATATCAAGAAAGTCCCCTGTAATAAACGCCTAACATACATGTCCTGTTACTAAGGTACAGCTACTACTTAGTTTCGCACAAAATAACATCAACATCTGTAGAACAGTTGCTTGGGGAAAAAAGGTGAATGGACTTGAATGCAACGCAATGGGCGTGAAACAAATACTTTCTGCGCTGAGTTTCAACAATATCCAATAAGGTATAAATTAGCATTGATTTGAGCATGTCATGACGAACACAATACATGGGAAGGTGAGTCTGAATGGGTTTGCCGTTGGCAATGAACGCAGGTGAGGCATGAAGTCTCAGTACGTTACTCCCAACAAAGTGGTGTAAAGTGGCTTGACTAGCCTGTACAATTTAATTCTTTTTACAAGCTGCACTAAAGGTTTTGTGTCGAAACAGTGTGCACTGAATGTATGCAGCTAATCAGCTAATTTAAGGTGTTGTTTTATGTAAATACACAGAAAAATTCGGTCGGCACGTACCCACTGTTAGTGCACGCGTAACGTGAACAATTGTTCCCGGTATGCGTTTGTTAATTTATTCACAATTAATTTCTTACCTTTGTCTTTACCCGGATTTGGCACTTGCATGCAACTTTTATCATTCTTATGTTCTGCTATATATGTCCTGTTATTTCAGTACGTTGGTTTATTACGCTAGGTTTTCTTGTAACTTATAATTTGTTTTCATACTTATTTTCAAGATCTCCGTTTTTATTAAACTAATTCGGTGGAGTTAAACTTTTATCAATGGGGGAAAAATACATTTACTATAATTAGATCGCAGGTCGCACCATTTATACCGTTATGTGGTTTGAGAACAAAAACTGTTAGTTCTGTTTAATCGATGAATTTTCATGGTTCGCAAACAAAACAATAAGCAAAAAGTAAAGCCGTAGCTTACCCATGTCATGATTTGAATTCTGATCCGTTAAAACAAATCCTCTGGTTAGTTAACATGTTGTTTAAATTGGAGTATGTATTAAATGCATGTAATATGCATGCTTTATTTTTATTTATTTTTTACCAAAACTGACATCACCATGATACGAAACTTTTCGTTCCTTATTTGCCAGCTGTTTTAGAAACAGTTGGACGGCGATTCAACCGCCAGTTATCGTTTAACGTTTTATGTGCTGCAAAGATCGCGCCCCATGTGTATTAAACATGCTATCGTTGAATCCTCACTCACCAACCACCTCTACCTTTACTTAACCATTTGTAATTTTGTTTTCAATCAATTCTGAAACAACCCGTTCCGAAAGTCATTGTCAAATTAGCGCCAAGAATGGATCTCCAGTTTATTGTGAAATTTGAAAATTACACACAACTTGTTAAAAACTAAACTACACATAAAACAATAATTAAATTACAGAATGTTACATTAATTATTAATGTTTTAATCAAAGATATAAATCTAAGAAACCTATGCTATGCAGTTCTTCAAAAGGTTTAAACACTCTGCAAACAAAATTTATTGGATAACAATCTGTTTATAAAAGCCATAAACGTAAAAATTACAACTTGCTGTAGAAGAATCCAGCAAACAGAGTGAGCATCATGACAAGAAAGTTGAGATTTGCTGTGTCTGAACCACTGGTTGTGGCAACGTCTGAAAAATAGCATCAAAGTTGTTAATCTTCTGAGCGTCTGTCCAAAATAGCTGGATTAAATGTTCTCGACGGAATGTTAAAACTTGGAGAACAAAACACTTTCAGTTTCAAAGTTTACCTGGTTTTTCGGTTTGTGTGGGTATATCTAGAAAACAATTATGTTTAAAATCTTACTGCGCAATCTTTTCGCAAGACATAAATCAATTTGTTGAAAAAAATAATTTTGACGGAATGCTAGAGAGATGACGTCACAACTAAAAGTTAAATATAATAAAGTCACAATAAAAGCGTTAAAAATGGGTTGGGCTTCCTAATGAAAAAAGTTAAAAAGGTATTAAACAAGTCTCGAATTTACTTTGCTGCCAATTTGGATGTTTTGGAATACCTCTCAATTTGTTTTTCTCTTTAAATACGTGTCGTAAATATCTTTAAACACGTTTTTTGGATCGGGTTAATCGTGATTGTTTCTGATAGGACCGAAGTTCATAAAAACTGGGACAATTTCGAATCTTAGTTGCATTTAAACTTTACGCCTTTGTGCATGTGGGCAAGGTGTCGTTTGGTCCTCGTAAAAGATTTAAAAATGTCCACTTTTTGAATATAAGCTTTGAGCCCTAAATCTTTAATTAAACACCAGCTTTTGGATTTATCTGATCTTTAAGTTGTGCCGGGATATTTTTAAAATAAATGAAATATGTTAACACAGCCTTTTTGATTCCAACACGGAAGAAATATTAGGTGTTAGAATGGCAGTGCGTAAAATTTAAACTGTTTACCTGGCACACTGGTTGTGTTGAGATCACCTAAAAACACCCAACGTTGAAACAATTAACACAGCTTTTTCGGTTTCGACGTAAAAGAAACATTAAGTGTTAGAATGGTAATGTGTATTCTTAAAAAAAAATTTAAAACAACTGTTTACCTGGCATGCTGGTTGTGTTGAGCTCATCTGAAAAACACCAAACGTTAAAACAGTTAGCTCAAGCATTCAGACCTGCATAAAGTGGTCGCTAGGTTCTTTCATAGATGCATTTACAATTACAAATGGGCGCTGAACAGAAATTGGTTTGTTACAAGGAAATTGTGTTCATATATTTGTCTTTAACCGGACAACGCATGCGATTTAAAAAATGTTTTCTAACATTGACAACTTAAAGGCTAGTTTGAAACCCTGGGCAAAGTTGACAAACTGGTATCATTACTAAACCAAGTCCGTAAAAATAGCTGTTAGATGGTGCTACTGGAAAAAGTTTAAAAACAACACGTTTTTGCTCATAGTCAGAAAAAGAGTATAAAACATTTTTGAATGATACGACTTTTATAACATTACTTAGTGTGTTGAATGTGTTGCATCCATCTAAAAAACAAAAAAAGTAAACTTTAAAGTTAGCTAAACGCTGACATTCAATAAAAATTTAACTGTGGACATGTGTATCCTTATCTTTTGTTATCGTGAAACCTTTGGTACAACATGGGGTCGTAAGTTCTAACAGAGGCGTCTTTGCTTTTGGACTAATTATTTAAGGTTGGAAATTTTGAACATATTCTAGTAAGCTTTTAGCTGCGGTTTGTACAAATGTGATGTTGAAATGTGTTGTAACATTGAAATTCTTTTACGTTTTTGCTTAAAACCGTTGCTCTTATTTTCGTTTATTTAATTTAGTGGATCCCAGCCAAAGGTTCAGGGACAGCAAAGCATACATTCTCAACCTTCTCATTTAAACCGCTGGACAGCGCAAACGATTCACGTAAAATCCCAACACAAATAGAAATAAAACATAAAAGCGGTACTGCCCTATAAATAGTTCGTTTCCCGCGTCGGTGGTTTGAGAACAAAAACTGTTCACAAAAAATCACAAAACAACAATCAATGAGAATTAAAGCACTCAATTATTTATGAGTAACAAGAATTTTGAAACGTGGTTCTGAAACATGTGTCCACCACAGTATTGAATTGTGGTTGTTTTTTCTCACCTGTTTTGCAAACGTTTGAGCAAAGATTCACATTTGTTATTTTGAAGCAACCACGAGCAAGTGCAACCCCACAAGATCTTGCAAAAACTGTAACTAAATCTACAAACAAAATGCACAGTTTTCTCTATTTGATTAAAAAAGGCCAGATATATATAACTTATATATATATATAGTTTACTTATTCTTTACTTGTTCTATTTATTTTTGTGTGTTAAAAATTTGGAGACAATTTTGACAAAAGTTAGCTCGTTTAAACAGAGATAGTTACCTTGACTCTAGGCATAATAAAAATACGGGGATGATTACCTACCAGCTCATAAACTGGTAGAACATGCTTTAGTAGCAAATATAAACCTGGCGTTGGTTAGTTTTACAATGTCGTTTTTTACAAAAGGCTATAAACTGACGTACTTGGCACCTCGACACCAACGGTCGTACAATAGTCTACATCAGGACAATCTGTAAGATGTGTTTCATCCCAATTTGTTCCCGGGCATGAGTAATCCATAGAATTACAACTGTAACATCTGATGCCTGAAGCTGCAAAAGTTTGATTTTTACTTGGTCTTGTTTGTCAATTGTCGATGACACAAACAACAATTTTGTATAAATTGTATATGTCCAAAGATAGCTTTTTGGCAAATGTAGAAATTATACATCAAATAGCGACTTACAGATTGGCCATTAAAGAACAAAAACACAATTTTTTTTAGTTACATTTTTCAGTTATTTTTGACAAAATTTATGTAGTTCAAAAATTCTACTTACTGATTGTGCCAAATGCCAACCAGACGAATGCTGGCAAAATAAACTGATGCATGTTTCAAATTGAATTCTTTGTATAAAAACCCAAGGCTTGGTTGGTTACCAGCTTTAAAATATCACTTATAACCGCACCTTTTTACAAGTGAAAAAGGGGATTAAATTTTAGCCCAACTTGATTATATCTTGCCAATACAACGGAGTTTAACCCTGCTTTCTGTCAAAATAATAGTCTTGCTTAAGTTGATTCGGACGATTACATTTCAGCTGCGAGGTTTGAGGATCGCATATTTTAAAAGATTGTTTGATTGAAAAAGTAAAGAAGCGCCTCGCATGTTGCAAATGTACTGTTTTATGAACATAAGAACCTGAACGAAATGATAAGTTGCTACGTCGATACCATATTTTTATTATGTCATTTTCTTTTCTGCGTTTGAGTTGTAGCACAAACATTCTGTGCTTTTTTTCCGAAATTTTGAACTTTACTAGACGTTTTTTTTATTTCTGCATAAAGTAACAAACAGTTTTCGATTAAAGTTCAGTAAATTTAGCTAGCTATGACGACGTACCTCGAAAACAACAACTAAACCTCACGTTGTGCCTTCAACAAATTCAGACTTTACACTCGGATCTGATCAGGCAGTCAGTTTTTATGGTACGGACGAAAAGAAAGTAAAATTAACAACACCAATCTGAAATCGGTGTTAAAGGCTTTTATGATGTCATATATGTAAAATGGTTTTAATGTTAGTCTCGAAGTGATTACATTTGTTTGTGACGTAACAAGTTGTTTGGCTGATAGAGCATCCAAATTCCTTTGAATTGTTTTCAGTCAGTAGAAATGTTTGGTGAAAAGAACGAAAAGTTTCGGTCGAAACTCGCACAGTACTCGTTTTACAAAATAAAGTAATCCTACTTATTTTAAAGTGACCTAGTGGGGAATGGTTAAGAATGGTCGTGGATACTTCCCTCGAGCTCCTGGTTTGGTCATAAACGTACAGTCAAAAAGCTACTTTATTATCAGACACAAAATATACATTGCGCCTACAGTTTCTCTCAATATCTCTAAACCTACAGCTTAAATTTGAAGTTATTTTTCTAATATTTACATGTTAGTTAAATCTTAATCTCCTAAAAAGCTCACGTTATACAGTATTTGGAAACATCGGTGTCATCGTAAAAATATACAACTTGCTAAAGAGGAATCCAGCAAACAGAGTCAGCAACATGGCAAGAAAGTTAAACTTTACTTTGCTTGACTCGCTGGTTGTCGCAACATCTGGAAAACCAACATTAAAACCTCAGCAAGTTAAACATAGGTTTTAGCGTCCACTGGTTGTACTGAGATCCTCTATTAAGTAAACAATAAAACCGTTACATCAAATCCCGTTTGGATTCTATCCATAAATAAATTTAGTGCTCAAACGAATTCTCTTTTCAAAGTATTTATACAGCAGAAATGGCAGAAAAACAAACGGGATTTAGAGTTTACGTGATTGCGCTGGGATTTGTTTAAACAACAAAAATCAAACTGTTACAGAAAAATCTTTATGAATTCAATAAATAAAACTTGTTTTTAATTTAAATTTAAATTGTAATTCAGGATTGTGAGAACTGTATTAACAATTTACCTAATTCGTTGCCTGAGTTGCAACCATCTGAAAACAATAAAAGCATTAAAGCTGTTGGCACAAATCAAGTGTTGCCATTTTATCCCTACAGTTTCATTGTAGTTTTCTTAAAGTTAAGTGTTTATTTGACATCAGATGTTTTGTTTCAAACAAAGTGAAAAAAACGATGAGAATGGTTTTGTCCAACACGTTTCAAATCGGAAAAAGAGCACGTTTGAAAATCGTCCAAAAGTTTTAACCACCCAAAATGATCTGATAAGCACCATTTCAGCACATTACACGGGATGCCAATGGTACTATACTTTACATTGCAATCTGTGAGCGATTACCGACGAGACGTATTTTTCAGCAAAATGGAAATTTAAAAAACCCTTCAAACGTCTGCTGCTTAAAACAACAGCGTTCTTTTTAACCCAAGAGGTGAATTTGACATAGTTTCGAAGAACATAAAACGTTAAAATGCAAAATGAATGTGCCAAAAAATTGATCGCAGTACTTTGTTCATAGCATGTAAAACGAGCATACTTTTACCTGAGTTGCAAACGAAAGCGCACACTTCCGCACCCAATATATTCTGACAATTAGCATGTGACGAGACACCGTAGCACGACCTTGTTACGAACGTCCTTCTAACACCGCCGTCTATAAAGCACAAAAAATGTTTTTTAACATAAAATACAAAAAGATAATAATACAATGACACTGAGCTGACACAACTTCGGCTCCTAAACAGTTGCTTGGCCATTGTAAACCAGTTTACTCTGCGTTTTATGACCATTTATGACTTTAACCAGATTCAGTAAGGTGTGATTTTTTTCAGCCTGTTACTTCCAACAAACTGGAGTGGCTTAGCCCGTGTATACTAGCATCGAGGTCAATGACCTTCACCAGCTGCAATGACGTCGCGTTAAACGCTGTAACAGTGTGCACATTAGTCTGTAGATAACTGTAGCTAAGTAGAGGGTTTACTTTAAAAATATGCAGCACGATAGAATTTTGAATTGTTCCATAAAATTGTAAGCACAACTCCAGCTCTTATTTATATCCAAATAAGCTTGAACGCATACCGACTGTCGTGCTTGTGATGGTCATACAAGTGTCGATCCCAGAAGGACATTCTGTAAGATGAATTCCAGTCTGACTTGGATCTCTACATGACTCGTCTCCCAAGCCCAATAAAGGGGGATCAAAATAAGCGCAACTGTAACATCTGATACCCGAAGCTGCAACGTACAGTTTTTGTTTGGCTACATCCTTTTTCTTTATTGTGGGCGAGTTGATTTTTCTACTAAGTTAGCAATGCTTTGAAATCGAACATATTCAAAGCTAAGCAGCCGTGTAACTGCAAATTGTTTCCAACACGAAAACAAAAAGAAAAAAGTGTTGCTTGTTTGCGATGAGAATAAGAAGTTTCCAGTAGCAGGAAGTAAAAAATATACTAAATTATTAAAAACGAGCGTTTAACTCTGACTAATTTTGTAACTGCTGTAAAATTGCTAAATGAACATTAGTAAGCAGGTTTTTCAAATTGACGATTATTAGCTACAATTTTATACGATACATTTTCTCAATTTGAAACTGGACTCATTCTTAAGTTTACTCACTAACTTACCCATTGAGCCAAACCCGAGCAAAATGAATGCCAACAGAATCAGGTTGTTCATGCTTCAATTTAAATCGGTTACTTTGTAGTAAAACCTAAACTATCTTGTTGCTTTGTAGTAGTAATCAATAAGCTGTATAAAACAATAAATTTGTATTTATAAAACTTTAAATTTAAATTTTAAATTTGTATAAATTTATAAAACAATAATAAATAAATAAATAAAATATAAAAATTTGTATACGAAAACATTGTTTTTATATTTACTTCGATAAATAAATTAAAAATGGCTGTATCTTGTTAAACTCGTGTGGTCGGATGCAAATGCGAGACGAAACGGACCCCAAATTAAAATATCCTGTAAGCGTATAACATTTTTATTTGATAATTTGACTTATTTTAGAGGTCAGTATCAAAAAGTCTATGTGGACAGGATAAATCAATTGTCTCAAACTTAAAGCAAGGTGGTTTAAACATACTCTCTGTAGAAAATGGACATAAGTTATACGCAGAAAACCAACCCGAAACTAAGTTAGTTTAAAAACGTTTTGTTCTGACATTGAAAGTCCCTTTATGAGAATATGATATTGCTGAATCAGTTTGTATGTTTTATTTTATGGGTGTTTTGGTTATGTTTCCCCACAAGCTTCATGCAAATTGCTTCTGTTTTCTTAAATATTTTGCATGCGTTAACATTTAAAAGCAGCTAGAAAGGGCACGCTTTTCTGACAAGCTCAAAACTAATGTATTTCCTCAAAAACATTAACAATGTCCAAACAGTAAGTCCAAAAGTACAAGTCCTGCTGCAAGAATGTATTCTCTGCTACAAAATCACCAAGGCATGCTTCCTCCTCTACAGTTGCTGAGTGAATGAAGCCAAAAATGTTTGAACGCAACGTTGTGACTTGTTGAATTTAACGCACATGGTGCAAAACAAAACACTAAAGGTCCAATATAGGCTAGCGCTGTGTGGGGAACTGTGACGATCACGGTATATGCCTATGAATTTAAGTGAGGCTATAGTTGTTTGGTAAAATGGTTGGATAATTTGATCAGCACATAAGCACTAAGACAACACGACAAACTGTAACTGTACTTGCTTGACTACATTTATTAAAAGCTGGTTTCGGTTACCATTGTAACTTACTGTTTATTGTTTATGTTCATGGTACATGTTCGAAAATAGTTGCATTTTTAAACAAACGCAGTCATTCATGTTGCGCGGCAAAACAATAAAGTCGAATCAGTCCAAATCATTCGTGGTGACAAAAAGAAAGGTACTGGTACTATGAAACACCAATGTATTTACTTGCTTTCCAAACATGCAGGATGTATCTGAGCGCATAAAACGAATCCTGAACGATAGTGGGATAAGAGTAACATTAAAATCTCTAAACACAAACGGGCAGTTGGTATCAACGCAAAAGAGCAGGAATTGTTTACCAGGTGCTTTGCCGTGATTGCGACATGTTTTACATTGGCTAAATTCAGCAAACTACTGTATAAATTCACGCTCCAAAGTACATAAAGTGGCAGTCAAAAACATGGGAACTAAATAGTCCGCCTGAAGCAAACAGGTTTTGGAATGCGACCACCGCATTCAATTTTTGCCCCAAAATCGAAGGTTTTGAATGGCATTGATGACAAAAACCAAGCCCTGTTTTCCGTGACCTATTTCGTCCAACCTCCCATCAACTATCGGACACTAGTCATGAACTGTTGTATTGTGGCGTACGCAACTCTTCACGGAAAGCCTTTGTTCGCATGTAAGTTATTTATTTTATCATATCACGCTGCTCTTGTGCATTTTCGCTTGTGTGCTCGCAATATTTTATTCATTATATATTTCACTCTAAAGAAGACCTGCCGTTCTGGTGGACAAAACGTCAGCAGAAATGCAAGTTCTTGAAAAACAACTAGTATTTTGTTTTGCACCACACCAGTTGAATGACAAACATGTTAAAAAGGAAAACACTAATCAAAATGAATACTGGAGAACTCGAACCTGGAGAGGAACATGGGGGCTGAGGCATGTAGAATGTCCAGCACCAGCATAGTGCTTTTCTCTCCAGAACCCAGTTCTCAAGTATTCATTTTGTAATCCCCACCTAAAACTTGTTGCCTTTAAACCATGTGATCCGTTTTATTCATGTAACAAAATGTATATGTAAACACTGTACTAACATCATCATGATATGAACTCTATAGCGCCACATGTGTACAAAACATAGGATTTTTGCGAGTCACGAAAACATATTGAAAAATAATGCAAAAAACGTCAATTTGAAGATTGTGATTGCATTCAAAAAGAAGTCTGAAAAAAGTTTATTGGAGAGTAAACCGTAAACAAAGCGAATATGGGTAAAACTTTAACACTTTTTGATGAAAAATCCAGTACACAAAGGTAACAGCAAGAAAAGAAAATTGAGGTTTACTCTGCATGATCCGCTGGTTGTGCTCATGCCTGAAAAACAAACAAAAAAAAACAATAAAACTGTTGTAGAGCAAGGTTTTGTAGGTGATTTGGTAAGTGACAAGCCTAACGTTGAGCTTACCCGTTGCATCGGTTGTGCTGAGATTCTCTGAAAAACAAACAATAAAACTGAGTTCAACCTGTTTGAATAGAAACTACTCAAGATTTTGAAATAAACGTCTGCCAAAATGTTAGAACCACAACCACGTGTTATAAAGTGTACCTGGTACGTTGTTGTTGCAGCCATCTGGAAAACAACAGCAAAACAAGGTTAGGTGTGTGTGCACTACACATCAAAACAAGGTATTGGTATCAATTCCTTTAATTGTACGACGAAGATCAGACAATTTCACCCATAGTTTATCGCAATACCCTGATTATACATTTTGACAGCAGAAGCATGTCGCATTTTAAAAATTCACATGTTATACACATTTGAAGACAAAAGTCAAACAGTAAATACATTTAGTCGCTTGAAACTTAATACCATGATTTAACATTACCAATAAACCTTAGAGCAGTAATGTGCTGTTTTAGCAACATTTAATGAATTTATTCGTTGTTTGGTTTCAACAAAGGAGCAGTTATACCAGCATAATCAATTCAGGCGTTTTCCAAGTCTATTTTTTACAAGCAAATTGAGGCACAACTAGAATTTGTACCACCAACTTCCGACAAAGCGTTTTCTTACCTGTGTCGCATACTTCAGTGCACAAAACACTACCACTGTCTGTAATTTGGCAACTGACTTCATTACGATCGCCACCACATTGCCTTGAAATATCAATTGACGCAGTCTCTAAAGAAAGAGGTAAGAATTAATGAAGCTACAAATACACATAGTAAAACCTGACAACTTTGAAATTGAAACAAACAAAGCGAGGTATGTGCAATGGCATCTGCGGTAAACAATAAACATGGCAATCTCCACGTGCCCTACATTATGTTGTGGAAATGTGGTTAGATTGACAAACGTACATTTTGTTACAAACTGGTTCAAAACTTTCAAATGACAACTAATTTGACAAACTTTCTGAACAAACAGATAAAGCATATTTCTTATGAAACAAACAAACGCAAATATATTCACCTTTTTTGATTTTAGGGAGACAACAAGACGAAAAACGTTACATTTAGTTAATAACGTATACCTGACTATTGTGCAAACAAGTAAAACGTTGCAAAACAAATCATACGTGACTTATACCACATACTACATGTTGAGTAAACGTGACTGGAAATGCTTGTAAAGTTTATGGGGTGATGCGCGTGTAGTTTGCCACATGTACAAGGTATTCGTAAACAGAAAGCTAAATATTAACCCACCAACGCTCGTGACGACAAGCGTCATACAATGATCTTCTCCTGCACTGCAGTTTTCGAGATGTGACACATTTGGGGTTGGGCCCAAGCATGAAAAGTCAATATTAATTGATGAACTGGAATACTCGCATACGTAACATTCGATGCCTGTGGCTGAAAAGTAAATATTTAGCAAGTCAACATCAAATTAACAGTTAAGATGAATATACATTCATATTAAGATCAGTTCTAATCTGTTCATGCAGACCACCGATTACGACATACTCATTCATACATCAATTGGCTTGGCGTAGTATCAATTAAACAGTACATGTAGTTGCCAGCTATTGTAAAAGATTGTGCATTCAAGATGTACGTGTTAACCAAAGTAAAAAGTATTACAACAGCCTAAACTTTCTACAATAAGGAATATTTTCACTCATGCACTCACCGATGGAGCTGCACGAAAGCATAATAATTGTCCACAGAAACAGATTCGTCATGTTGCAACTTCAATCTATACTTCGTAAATCTGTTATTTTGCAGGAATTACAATTTGTATTATCTGTACCCGCAACTGTTTCCCTCACAGTAGCTCACAAGGCCGGATTATCATTAAGTTCCCACTGCGATACCCAATGTTAAGTTGCAATACAATACCCTGCACTATGCTTCCTTGTCTAAAGTTCTTAAATTTTATACCATTGAACGCTATATACCCTGAAAACTCATCTTAAAGGTTTACTCAAGGTGAAAAATTGCATCAAGCCTTACTATGTAACACTCCGAATTCCTGATACAGGAACGTGTCAAAAATACGCTATTTGCCAATCGTCTCGTAACTTACTCCTAACTGCCAACCCCACTCGTAAAATGGACTTTTAATCCCATCAAACTGGGACGTTATAGCAGGCCTGGTTAATAAACATCCAATTTCCCTTTTTTTCTTGTACCAAGTAACATCGAAAACGAATCAGATATGTATAACATTAATGTATTAATAACTTTCTATTTCTTTGCGGTGCTTTGGAAAGTCTTTTGATGAAATAAAAGTAAAGAAAGCAAATATCCTTCGCAATCCGTTGAAGAACGTCAACAGCAATGTATGAAGTCATATCGTTGGCCTCACACATGAAACTATTTACAACTATCTCTATTTACAAAATCCGTAATTGTAGAATTTGAAGCTTTCACAAGAGGAATCCAGCAAACAGGGTCAATATCATGGCAGAAAAGTTGACATTGACTTTATTTGATCCACATCCACTGGTAACTGGAAAACAAGTTATAAAGTTGTTACAGTTCAACTCTTGTAACTTCTAGTTCGAAAGGTGTGTACTCTTGAAATATTTAAACCGTAAATTAAACACAGGCACTAGCGTTTACCTGGTCGATTAGTAGACTTTGGATTGCTTAAAAAAAACATAAAACTGTTTTAAGCCAAACACTTTGACTCCAAGCAACAGCAAAGTTTTGAGTGGTTTAATTTCTTTAAGTTTCACAATAAAATAGATTGTTATGATAAATATCATTGACAAAATGTTAAAATCAAATCGACAATTTACCTATTCTGTTGGATTTGTTGCAATCATCTGCAAATCAAAACAAACAATAAACTGTTGAAGTGTTTAAAACTGCAAATACTGCTTAAATAGCTGTTTAAATATGCTGAAAAGACAACACAAACTATTCGGATGGAGCTAAGTTGTCGCCAACCCTAAATGAGTAAAGTTGTCTAAAAAATGAGTAAAGTTGTTGAAGTTGCCCTGTTATCAAGTTTTAAATAGGCCACTTTGCAAAGCAGTGTCTATATATAACACACACATTTATAACCATGGAACAAGAGTTACAGTAATTTGCGTCTGACAAAAAAAATACAGTTTATGCAACTATACAAAATATTTACCGGTGAGATTTTTAATGGACAAAAATCATGTCATAAACTTAAACTACCAAAAAGCTTCAATAAAAGGAACACATTGTACTGCATTGGTTTAAACAATTCGTTGTCATCCTTAGTGCAGAGTGACAAGCAAGTCTAAACCCAGCTTTTATAAGTGGGATTTACACGTGACCATGAGGAACCTCGTCAGTGTTTCTATTCACAGTCAAGTTTGTTGTTTCTTTACCTGTGTAGCAGATATAAGTGCACACGTTTGTCCCATCTTCGTCCAAACATCCACCTTCTTGACCCACATTGCCCCCGCATCCTCTCTCAACGGTGATTGACGAAAACATTCCGACTAAAAACGCAACGAATTTATCGAATTTGTAAAACAAACTTAAAATACATTTGGTTAACGAGGGATTTGTCAACGTTTGAATTTTCAATTTAATTTAAAACAGTGCTACATAAAAATCACCCTAAACCACGTGCGCATTGTGCAAACGACTTTAATTGCAAAAAAGTGTGCATCACGTGGTTTTATATGCCCGAAACAAAAACTTGAAAAAACGTGTGTTGCTACTTACTACATTTTATTCTTGTTTAGAACTAATGATGATATTATGTTGGAAAAACCGATGTTTATGTTTTTTGAAAAAACTTCACTACCAAAACGGAGACAGATTCAAGTATACTGAATACTTCATTTAAGTTTGAAACGAATAGTTTGTTCTTTGTTCTTAAGTAAAGAAGGTTGATTCCTAAATTCTAGGTTGTTTTCCGAGATTAATACAACATTGTGTTTATTGGTTCCATTAAAAAAAAGAATCTTCCAGCTCGTTGCTTCGTGAATAAAGAGTACAATGAACCGTATGCTTATTGAGTTAAATTTTTGAGCACATTTAGTCATCCATTCATATGAATTTATGATAAAATACCACATTCTGGTATCTTGTGTTTTTGGCATCTTAGATTTTGTACGATTTCTGTGAATTGTTTGTAAAATGAGAAACTTGTTTTACGTACCAGTTGTTTTGCTGACAGTGGTGAGACAGTGGGTGACTGAAGTGGCACAATCTTGACGATGACTTGCAGCTGGCTTTGGTCCTTTGCATGATTCAACCGAATCCGGATAAGGGGTGGGAGAGTATAAGCAATCGTAACATCTGATACCTGAAGCTGTAATTTTTTTCCGTTATATCTTTATCTTTAATAATTTGGGTTATCAGTAGTTGCAGCGAGTTAGCAACCTTTTAATATGTGTGCCCTTCATAACGTTTTAACGTTGCCCAGCTACTTCTGACTTGGGAAATGTTTTAGTACTATCGTATGGTTATCCTTTCTTTCATAAAACATAACTTGATTAAACAATGGCTGGCAAAAACATGCAGTTAAAAGTTTGAAATTACCAAAATGCACTTGTGAGCATGAAAAAATGATGTTAGTGTGGTTTACAGTTACACCACTTACCGAATGAGCCAAATGCAAGAACTGCAAAAGCTGACACAATTAAGTTTTTCATGTTTTAATTTAGACAGTAAACCTGCAAATACAGTACTTTAAAAAGTGTGCAGTTGCAAATTTTACCAAACGCGAATTATTTTCGTCAGGAGAACACATTGATTTGACCACACTCTTATGTAGTAGAGATCACTTGACACTGATGAACATGTAATCTGTTTTTAAACTTTTATTTGCACAAAGCTTTGCCTGATAAACCCCCGAAAATTATCTTTTTTTGGACAAATACATATTCATAACCTTCTGCAAAAATATCAAGAAAGTCCCCTGTAATAAACGCCTAACATACATGACTTGTTACTAAGGTACAGCTACTACTTAGTTTCGCACAAAATAACATCAACATCTGTAGAACAGTTGCTTGGGAAAAAAAGGTGAATGGACTTGAATGCAACGCAATGGGCGTGAAACAAATACTTTCTGCGCTGAGTTTCAACAATATCCAATAAGGTATAAATTAGCATTGATTTGAGCATGCCATGACGAACACAATATATGGGAAGGTGAGTCTGAATGGGTTTGCCGTTGGCAATGAACGCAGGTGAGACATGAAGTCTCAGTACGTTACTCCCAACAAAGTGGTGTAAAGTGGCTTGACTAGCCTGTACAATTTAATTCTTTTTACAAGCTGCACTAAAGGTTTTGTGTCCAAGGCTAATCAGCCAATTTAAGGTGTTGTTTTATGTAAATACACAGAAAAATTCGGTCGGCACCTACCCACTGTTAGTGCACGCGTAACGTGAACAATTGTTCCCGGTATGTGTTTGTTAATTTATTCACAATTAATTTCTTACCTTTGTCTTTACCCGGATTTGGCACTTGCATGCAACTTTTATCATTCTTATGTTCTGCTATATATGTCCTATAATTTCATTACGCTGGTTTGTTATGCTATGTTTTCTTGTATAATTTGTTTTTACATTTATTTTCAAGATCTCCGTTTTTATTAAACTAATTCGGTGGTGTTAAACTTTTATCACTTGGGGCCAAATACATTTACTATGATTAGACCGCGGGTCGCACCATGTATACCGTTATGTAACGTTAGATCGCGGGCCGCATTATTATATAACACGAGGTGATGTTACTTTGTTAAATATCAAATATGCCTATATTGAGTTAACAACTAAAATTCGCATTTTATCCTAGCCCCATTATTTTCAGGTCCCAGAAAAATAGCACCGGATGTATCAATCTGCTAAAAATATAACATAAATTGGACTGGTTTGCCAATTCATTTGAAATCCAAGCGTCCCTGCGGGCCCCACAACCTTAATCAGTGGGCAGCATTCGATAAACAAACTTTTCTTCATACTTGGAGGTTTCAAAGATAATTCCGTAACATATGCTACTTTAGACCAAGGGTAACAGGTGCTCCTTGACTACAGGTTTATGTATCATATGTTTTGGAAGGTCATTTAAATTTACTTTTACGTTATTGGATTGATGAACAATAAATCTGACATTTATGACATCAGATACCCGGAAACTAAAAGGGCAACTCTTGCAAAATATGGCAAAGGCCTCAAAAACTAAACGGTAATTGTGCAATGGTGAGTGTCCGGCTAAGTGTTTTACTTCAGTTTTTTTTCAGTTTTCTCAGCGAGATAAAACGCGAAAATCGCACACGCTGTATAACAAAACATTCTTTCTTGCTGGGGCACAAAACTGTCAAAATTGCTTTCCATTTAGCCAACACTTCCCCTAACTGCAAATTACGGTTTGAAAAAAAGTTTTATTCCCACCCAATAAGAAGTTTAAAGAGGGTTAAAACAACCATTTCCCGTTTTGCTGTTCCCTGTCAAACAACTTTAATCACACAATCGCCATACCACAAGCTAAATCAGGACGGTATTTTTGGAAGTTTATTACCCCTTGTAAAATAATTTTATTTCCCCATAAATGGGAGCTTTACAGCGATTTGGAGTCAAACACAATGGCAATGCTACAATATATTTTCTGCCTGCTAAAAATGCTTTTAACTAGCACAGAAGTGTAGAAATTAAATGATAACTGTCACAACTAGGCCTTAAGGAGTTTAATGACACAAAAAGACATGATATTAAGTCACTGGCCACCCCCATAAAATATCCCCTTGAAGTATTGTTACTTCAGCGCCTCTAGTGTATAAATAACAAGAAAGATATTATTAACTGTTTGTTTGTTTACCGACTTTAGCACCTGGTACGAAAATCACTATTTCATTGAGGTCTTCAATTTTGTTTTTGATAAAATATTGCATTTAAACTAGTAATTCTTGACTATGCACAGAGTTGCACAAACATCATCATGGTTCAGCTTGTACACAATAAAGGGGGTTAACATGTAATTTTGTTGTTTTCTTAATTATCTGTGCTATAGGTTATGAAATGAGACACAAAATCCGCTTAACCAACACAAATACGTCAAAATTATCGAAACAACACATCACAAAAACTTTTCCAAAATTATAATTTGAAGCTAAATTTCTACATGAGGAGACATAGTGGAAAATCAGAATTTGCTGAAGAAGAATCCAGCAACCAGAGTGAGCATCGTGACTAGAAGGTTGAGGTTTGCTTTGCTTGATCCGCTGGTTGTGGTTACTAAAATGGTTGTGGTTAAGTAAAAATGTTTTGGTTGGTAAAAATGTTGTGATTAGTAAAATTGTTGTAGTTATGGTTACTAATATGGTTGTGGTTAATAAAAACGTTAAGGTTAGTGAAATGGATGTGGTTACTAATATAGTTGTAGTTGCTAGAATGATGGCGGTTACTAATATGGGTTTTGTTACTAAAGCGGTTGTGGTTACTAAAATCATTTAAAACCGAAGCGGGGCGAACGTTTGGCCAGAAACAATTGACGATTGGAGTTATTTTCCTTATCGGAACTATAGCAGCGCTATTACAGTTAACCTGGTAAGTTGGTTGTGTTAACTAAGCAAATGTTTAATAATCGTAAAACTTTTTACCGCCTTCCTAAAAAAGCAATCGATCGAGTAAACAAATAAAAAATAAAAAACAAATTTACCTGGTGCTAAAGTTGGGGGATTTTCTGTAAAACAAACATTAAAACCGTTACTTAACAAACTCTTGACCTATGTAGTAGAAAAAAAAATTGAAGAACTGTTAAAATCACCATAACAAGTTACCTGCTCCGTTACTTGTGTTGCAACCGTCTGAAAAACAAAAATAAATAATAAAATTTTGTCAGAAGTTTTGAAAGCCACAACGTTTGACCCTAACTAGATGCAGATTACAGTATTTTGGAGCATTTAAATTAGTTCTAATCATGTTCGTTTTATTACGTAGAGTCAAAGCTGTAAATTCTTGTAATTCTTGTTGTGAAGACTATTGCGTTTATTAGCCATTCCGCAAATAAGTCATTTGCTATTATGAGTTGAAATCACGTGTGTATTTGCAATTTTAAAGCTTACAAATGTCTCGGGGTCTTAAAAGTTAGAATTAGCTATAAAAGATGTGGAGTTTGAATAAAGATGGAAGTAATTTGACCTTGCCGGATATTGAAAAGAATGTCACCCGTTTATTACCAACAATGCAAAGACATTAAACTTTTATGTTTATAACTTTTGTCCTTAAATTGCAAAAGTCCAAATTAAAAGTCTTGTTGAGCAGATGTTTCGTAACAACCAACGTGGAAGTAACCTAAACTTTAGCTAATTTAGTTTTTACGATAAGTTCAATTAAAGGTTACACAAACGGTTCAAACACTTTCTTTTTCAACGATAATAAGTTCACGGAAGGTTCAACGTCTTGGGGGTCTCTTTGTCACCACAAAGGCATCGTTTAATTATCTCTTTGTATAGCCAGGATTTTTCCAGTAATAAAAGCATTGTAGGCCTAATGATAAAACACGACAGAGAGAGAGAGAGAGAGAGAGACGCACCTATCCGTTTCAAACTCTGAGCTACGCTTGAAATTGCTACGTTACAACAAGCACACTTACCTATGAATTTACCTGTTGACTAAGTAATTAGAGTTACAAGAAATAAGAATGTATTTTGCATTCCGTCGCTCCACTTATTTTTGTCTAAATACTTAGTTTTCTCCTACCTGCGTCGCAGACATAATAGCACACGGTTGCACCCGGTATGTGGTCACAATGTTCAGTTTGTGGGTCTGCCCCGCATTTCCTTATAACTTCCCATGACGTGGTACCTAAACCATAAGTACAGCTTTTCCTTAATGCAGTCAAAACAGCAACAACATTCCAAATAAACAAGAAGGCCAATTTAAATAATGCTTAAATAACGCTGTACAAATAAAAGGGATAAGGGTTGTCTAGATAACATGAGATAAGTTCAGTTGATTTCACTCGGCACAAGAAACCATAGCTGGGTAATTGCGTTAAAATCTTAATCAATCCGAAAACAACTGTGCCACGTAAAGGTGTTATAAAGCGCGAAACTGTGAAGGGCACGTTTGGTGGATGGATGTCAATTCAACCTTTACTGCCAGGCGCTACGTGACTGAACTCATGGAGGTCACATGAACCATATGCTCCATGCTGTAAAAAGACGCAATCAGCTTTAGGTTGTTACAACATGCTTATTACTGTGATGAAAGAGGCTCGTATGACATCGACACGTTTACAATAAAAACTGCCGGAAGAGCTACAAATTTGTTACTACGTTATGCCTGGCAGCAACAGTTTATCTATGCTAGTAAACAACCTAGCACTTACCTGTGATCCATCCCACAACCGTCAAACAGTAATTGGAATTAGCACCACAGTCCACTAGATGCAGTGTGGCATTTGGGTTAGGCCCCTCACAGCTGTAGTCGGTGAGACCTGGTATATGGGGCTCAGAAAAGTGGCAGTCGTAACATTGGATACCCGATGCTGAAAAAAATGTGATATTTTATTAGTATCAGCACATTTAACGCAATGTACATTTAAAAAATGGTGGTAGGAAACAATAAATTAAACCAGATTTAAACTGTTGTTACTTCACCATCCACAGTTTTACTTGTATCTGCAACAGTTTTACTTTTTTTAAACGTAATGCACTGTAAAATTGCCTATATTCTGGTTAAAATAGAGTTGTATTTCAGGTTGGGTTCAGTTTTTTTGTTGCTCTGCAAACCTAAATTTTATTGCACAACTCACGCCCATACAAAAACAAAACATATCGGGATTTTGATTTGTAAACTTTCTAGTTTCAAAATTGGTGGGTTAGTGCCACGAAAAAAAATCGTTTCAGGTGAAATATTTTTTTGGTTTGTTTTTCACGAGGTTCGAACCCAGGAAGTTTTCGAACACCAAGTTTCCAATTTTGTCTATGCATGAGTCAAGCTTTATTTCACCTACCTAACGAGCCAAATGAAAGCACTGCAAATGCCAGCAACAGAAGGTATTTCATGTTTTAACTTAAAATCTTGCGCTTTGTGGCAAAACCTAATGTTTAATTGTTAACCTGCAGTTGTTAGAAAAAAACAAAAACAATTCAAAGCAACAATTAAAATTAGAGGATTAAAATTGCTTCCAAAGATTTTTCTTAACTAAAGCAAAAATTTTATCAAATAAAACTTTGCTACCATGGATTCTACTTTGTTCTGTTTTAGATTCAAATAACGCGACACTCGATAACCATTGTTTTGCTTTTCGGTGTCCTTGCTGTTTTCGCGCAAATGGTCATCAATGACAATTGGATACAGTGACAATGCAAATACAAATTTGACTTGACTTGATGCTGGTCAAGCGTCTTGCTAACACCTTAACCGTATCCAAATCGCGACCCTAGTTCCAACTCTACAGGCAACATCCAAATAAACTTTTTCCTGCCAATTGGATATTTATAGCAAGCATTCGATTTCCCTTTTTTCCGAAGATGTCAACGTCAATAAACGTGTTCAGCACAATGGAATAAAATTAAATTTAACGACGATTTACAACATTGATAACAAATTAGATTGTGCTGAACACGTTTATTGAAGTTGACATCTTTGGAAAAAAGGGAATCAAATGTTTGCTATAAATATCCGATTCGCAGGGAAAAAAGATTATTTGGATGTTGCCTGTGGAGTTAGAATTAAGGTTGCTGTTTGAATAAGGTTAAAGTATTAGGAAGACGCTTAACAAGTAACTAAAACAGAACGAAGTACAATCATTGGCTGCAAATTTTCAATTAATAAAAGCTTTGTTTAATTAGTTTGCACCATTCGGTTCGGGCGCAAAAACAAAAATTAGTAAAAGTATCGTATAAAATTGTTATTCTCATATTTAAAATGTTTATTATCTAACAACTACAGGTTAACAAATAAACATTAGGTTTTACCAGAAAGCGCAAGATTTTAAATTAAAACATGAAATACCTTGTGTTGCTGGCATTTGCAGTGCTTTCATTTGACTCGTTAGGTAAGTTAGGTTGAATAAAAATGTTGCTTATTTTTTTGACCCAAAAACAGACGAAGTTCGAAAACTTGGTATTCGGAAACGTCCTGGGTTCGAACATCGTAAAAAACAAACCAGCAAAATATTTTACCTGAAAGGATTTTTTTTGTGGCACCAACCCACTGGTTTCGAAATTGAAAAATTTACAAATAAAAAAAACCGATTCGTTTTTGTGTAGTTGCGTTATAGACTGTTCAGACCAACAGGTTTTAAGCTGTACTGTATGAATATAAAATCTTAAGCCGAACAAGTTAACATAGCTACAAAAGCAGTAACAAAAAATAAATTTAAATCATTCGGCAGTATTTTTACAAAAGTCATGACCTCAATTAGAGAAATCTGATCCAATTACGGTAAACATATTTGCCCCAGTACGTAACATTTTACTAATACTCCTGGCAGAGTTACAATGGGGCCAAAGTTGGACCCTAAACGGTCCGAAAATATGTTCTTAAAAAAACGAAACTGAAAAGACCAAAATAAATATTGACACCAATATGGGTAGGTGTAAAGCCAGGCCCGAATCGAGTCTGTTTTTATCAAACTTTAAAAATAAACCTGGCCCGATATACAACACACTGACAAGGTGTTAAAATCATGTTAAATATTTTGAAAACCAAATAGGGCTTTTTATTGCAAAAATATAAGTGTAGAGAATGGTGGTGCAGCAACGGTGGGCCAGGATAAATATACATTTTCCTTCCACTATTTTACATTGAAGTAGCACAGTTATATTACTAATATGATTTTTGTCTCCCTATTATAATTCCTGGGTATTACTCTTAATCTAAATGCAGAAAAAGTCTACGTTGCGTTGAATGTGCTGATACTAATAACCAATGATAACTTTGTTTTCCAGCATCGGGTATCGAATGTTACGAATGCCACTTTTCTGAACCGCATGTACCAGAAGTTACCGACTATACTTGCGAGGGACCAAACCCAAATGCCACACATCTAGTGGACTGTGGTGCTAATGTTAATTACTGTTTGACGATTGTGGGCTGGGTCACAGGTACGTGACAGTTCTTTTACGAGCATGTTATAACATACAAAACCAAAGATTATTGCGTGTTTTTACAACATGGAACATATGGTTTATGTGAGTTCAATGTGTTCCGCCACGTAGCGCCTGACAGCAAAGGTTCGATTCACATCCACCCTCTTCACATTTTCGCGCATAAAACACAGTTGTTCCTGACTTAACACTTTTGCACAATTGTGCTGCTGCGATTTCGTGTGCCATGCGAAATCAATTCAACTAAAGTTATTTATCACAACCCAAAATACAAGCTAAATTCTAGCGGAAATATTTTCTTCTTATTCTTTAGGAATGCTGTTGCTGTTTTAACTATATTAACGAAAATCTGTACTTATGTTTTAGGCGTAACGACATGGTCAGTATCAAGGGCATGTGGAGGAGACGGACAAGCTGAACGATGTGACCAAATATCAGGGGCAACCGTGTGCTATTATGTCTGCAACTCAGGTAGGAGAAAACAACCTACATTTACCATTGACGTACACGTTTTTATTGGTTGTGATTGAAAAATTAAGGACACTGTGCTTGTAGTTACCAGGTTTAATCATTTTTGAAAAGCGAGGTTTAGGTCAATTGTAGGAAATCTTTAGATGAATATGCATAATTTAAATGATTTTGACAAAATAGAGTTAAACGACGCCATGCAAAAACAACCTACACTTTTTATTTGTTGTACTTAAAAATCAAGGGCAGTGTGCTTGTAGTTACCTGGTCTCATCATTTTTGAAAAACGAGGTTTAGTTCAATTCCAGTAAATCTATAGATTAATATGTATAATTTAAATGATTTGGATAAAAAGAATTGAACGACGCCATGCAAAAACCTTTTATTCCTTAACGCAGCGATTCTAAGCCTAGCTCTGTGTTTTGAACGGTTAGGTGCATCTCTCTCTGACTCTCATGCTTCAACTTAAAGCCTACTTTGTTTTTATTACTGCAAATATCCTGGCAATAAAAAGGGATAATTAGAACACACCCTTGAGGTAACAAAGAACCCGCCAGGACGTTGCACCCTCCGTGAACTTTTAGTGTTTTCATTTAAAAGGAAAGTGTTTGAACCGTTTGTGTAACCTTTAATTGAACTTATCGTAAAACCTAAATTAGCTGAAGTTTTGGTTACTTTCACCTTGGTTGTTACGAAACAATTGTGCAACACGACTTTTATTTGGACTTTTGCAATTTAAACATAAAAGTTTAATGTCTTTGCCTTGTTGGTGATAAAGGAGTGACCTTCTTTTCAATATCCGACAAGGTCAAATTACTTCCAATCTTTATCCAAACTCCACTGCTTTTATAGGTAATTCTGCTTTTATGGCCCCAAGACTTTTTAATGCAGAGATTCAAACACACACGTGATTAAAACTCGTAATAGCAAATGACTTATTTGCGGAATGGCTAATAAATCGTCAAGAATTTCCAGCTTTGACGCAACATTTGTAATTGAACGATAAGGAATAAAACTAATTTAAAAGCCCCAAAATACTGTAACCTGCAACTATAGTTAGGGTCAAACTATGTGAGTTAGAAACCCTGTGCTAAAACTTCATGGTGGTTTTATTGTTTTCTAGACGGCTGCAACACAAGCAACGGAGCAGGTAAATGGTGATAGTGTTTTAACAGTTCTTCGAGAATGTTTTATTTCCAAGTGCATAACTGTAAGAATATTTTATGTAACGGTTTTATTCTTTGTGTTTCAGCAAATCCCCCAACCTTAGCACCAGGTAAAGCTCGTTTTTTTTTATTCTACGGTTCTTTATTTGATAGCTTGTTGTTTTGTCATAAGGGTAGAATGTTTTTTTAACATTTGCTATTAGTTAACGTGCCAGGTTAACTGTAAAAGCAGTGTTCTATAGTTCCGATAAGGGAAATAATTCTGATCATCGATATTGACTATAGATCCAAATGTTTTCTCTCCTGCAAGTTGATTGTTTTTTTCGGTAACCTCAATCACAACCATTTCACTATACACAACCATTTTAGATACCACAACAAGCGGATCAAGCAAAGCAAACCTCAACTTTGTCGTCATGATGCTCACTCTGGTTGCTGGATTCTTATTCAGCAAATTTTGATTTTCCACTATGACTCCTCTTACAAAAAATTAGCTGAATCTGATTTTACGAAAGTTTTTGTGATATGTCGATTCGATAATTTCGACGTATTTGTATTAGTTAAACGGTAACGTAATGTAGTTTTTTGTGTCTCGTTCCGTAACCTATAGCACAGATATTTACAAAACGCAACTGACAATTACATGTCAACCCCTTTTTCATGTGCACAAGTTGAGCCATTATGATGTTTGTGCAAATCTGTACATAGTCAAAATTAAAAGTTGAAATGCAATATTTTATCAAAGACAAAATTTAAAAGATCAATAAAATAGTAATTTTTTGTACCAGGTGCTAAATTCAGTAAACAAACAAACACTTAGTAATATATTTTCACACACTAGAGGCACTGAATAACCTATACGCCAAAGGGGAGTTTCATGGGTGTGGCCAGTGACTATCATACATTGTCATAAAACTCTTTTGAGGCCTAATTGTGACAGTTTTTTTTTTACTTTTTCACTTTTGTACAAGTTAAATGCATTTTTAGGTGTCAGAAAATTTATTGTAGCATTGCGATTGTGTTTAACTAGATAATTTAATTTTCGTTGATTTGGAAAAAGGGGAAATTGGATGTTTACTACCCTGATTCGCTCCCATTTATGGGAAATTAAATTTATGTTACCAGGATCAATAAACTTGGATTGTGTTTAAACTAAATGATTTAAGTTGTTTGACGGAAAGCAGCAAACCGGAAATAAGGTATTTTAATCCCTCATCTTTTTACGATCGGTGTTATTAGATGGCTGGCAAAAAGGAAAGAAATTTTGACATTTTTCCTTTTTGACACATTTTGACAGGTGAACTCTTGCCACGCCCAAAATAAACACTTTAAAATGTTTATTGTCCTTACTACGAGTACATTAAATTCTGATCGTTGTGACGTAAATCACAAAAGATACTTTGTTTTACAGCATCTGCCTAAAACCACCTTGTATTAAACGACCAGTACTACACGATGTATTGTGTTTTAATTTCAGGTGCACAAGCAATGATAGGAATAAAAAGTGGTGGAAATAAAAAGTGGTGTCTTTTAAAGCTATTTTAACGTTTACGATTGGGGTTAAGAAACCTACTTTAAACCAATTCAAGGTCGTAACCTTGTCAAATCGGTAAACTTTTTAACAGGGTATTTTATAGAATTTATCTGACAGCAGAAAACAGAACAGATTGATGAAATCCCAGCAAAGCTAAAATATTTCAGCACATTTTCCTTATTTTCATGTTTTTAAAACTGATAGTTATGAAATCAAGTCATTTACATTAGGTTTGGTTGTGCCGTTTTAATTTTAAACATATTTGTAAAGCCGCTGTCAAACTATGAAAAGAAATTTTGGAACTACATGTTTTTATCCGTGTAAACCAAAACTTAATTTGACGCTAAATGTTTTTAATTTTTTTAGTTTAATTTTTTTCCAGCAAAACCGACTGGTGCAAACAAAGTATTGCGAAGCAACCATTTGATCAATTGAGTTTTTAAATTTATTTATTTTTTCTGCGTTTTATGGTTGCAAAATGCTAACGATTTGCAAAAACAAATTTAAAATTTAACTCCCCTGGCAACGAAATAACATTTCCTTACCGTCCTTACACTAAGTTCGAGTTATCATCATTTTATTGTCCCTTTTTCCGGCAATGCCAACAACAATAAACTGATCCAACGAGAAAATAAAACTAAGTTTAACGACACAATTGCAGCCCCGTAGCTGAACATTGGCATGTCAAAGCATGCCCCACTAATCTCCTACCTTGCCAATGTTCCTCGTTAAACTTAATTAACACAAATATGTCGTTATGGGATCAACACATCGTAAAAACTTTCGCAAAATTATACAAGTGAATTTAAAGCTAAACTTTGACAAGAGGAGTCATCGTGGAAAATCAAAACTTGCTGAAGAAGAATCCAGCAACCAGAGTGAGCATCATGACTAGAAAGTTGAGGTTTGCTTTGCTTGATCCGCTGGTTGTGGTTTCTAAAATGGTTGTGGTTATGCTTACTAAAATGGTTGTGGTTATGCTTACTAAAATGGTTGTGGTTATGCTTACTAAAATGGTTGTGGTTATGCTTACTAAAATGGTTGTGGTTATGCTTACTAAAATGGTTGTGGTTTCAAACATTTAAAACCGAAGCGAGGCAAACGTCTGGATATTTGGCCAGAAACATATGACGATTGCAATTATTTTTCCTCATAGGAAAACTATAGCAAGTTATCCTGAGACGTTGGTTGTGTTAACTAGCAAATGTTTAACAATTATAAAAAGTTTTCACCGTCCTTGCCAAAACAACAAGCTATTAAATAAAGAATCGTAGAATTTAAAAAATGAAGTTTACCTGGTGCTGAGCTTGGGGGATTTTCTGGAAAACAAACATTGAAACCGTTACATACCATATTCTTAAACTTTATGTATTTGGATTTGGGAACAAAACATTCTTGAAAAACTGCTACAACCACTTTAACAAGTTACCTGCTCCGTTGCTTGTGTTGCAACCGTCTAGAAAACAAAGAAAAACACAATAAAGTTTTAACCCACACAGTTTGACCCTAACTAGATGCAGGTTACAATACTTTCAGGCTTTTAAATTAGTTTCAACCCTGTTCGTTTTTTTTTTCAAACGCTCCTTCTTGATCATTGCCTGTGTAAGCCATTCCGCAAATAAGCCATTCGCTATTACGAGCTGAATTCACGTGAGTGTTTTTGAATTTTTACTTAATAAAATCTTGGGGTCTTTAAAGCGGAATTAACTAGACTCGTTTATTACCAACAGTGCAAAGACAGCAAACTTTTATGTTTATAACTTTTCGTGACAACCAAAGTGAAAGTAACCTAAAGTTTGATAATATTGGTTTTACGATTGGTTAAATTAATGATTACACAAACGGCTGCTTTTCAAACACTTTTCTTTTCAACAATAACGCTCAAACTTTACAGATGGTGCAATATCCTCGGCTCTTTGTTAACACCAGGGTGTTTTTAAATTACAGTAAATCTTTTTACTGCAGTGGACTTTTTGCAGTAAACTAAGTATAGGCTTAAAGATAAAACACGATGGTCAGAGAGACAGAGATGCACCTAGTCCTTTGAAACACAGAGCTACGCTTGAAATCGTTGTGTAAAGAAATAAAAAGGTTTTTCCATGGAGTCGTTCGACTCCTTTTTTGTTCAAATACTTAAGTGAGTCAAGGTACTTTGGCTGCCACACATAAAAAAGAAAACACTTACACAATTTATGTTTGTTAATCTACAGAGCTACTAGAGTTAAACTCAAACCCCGCTTTTCAACTATGCTTAGATCAGATGGCCACACTGGTTTTAAAGTGTGAGTATTTTTCGTACCTGTGTCACAGACATAATAGCACTTGGTAACCCCCGGTATGTGTTCACAACGTTCAGAGTTTGGGTCACCCCAGCATTGCCTTGCAATTGACCATGACGTGGAGCCTGAAAACACAAGTGCAGATTTTCCTTAATGCAATTAAAATAGCACCAGCATTCCTAAACAACAAGAAAAAATCCGCTTTAATATAATCTGTACTAATTGTGTGCTCCGTAAAGGTGTTACAAAGCGCTAAATGTGAAGGGCACGTTTTGTGGATGGATGTTAATTAAACCTGTACTACTAGGCGCTACGTGACCGAACTCTTGGAAATCACTAAACCATATGCTCCATGTTGTACGAAGAGGCAATCAGCTTTAGATATAAACAACCTGGCACTCACCTGTGATCCAGTTTACAATCGTCAAACAGGAATTAAAATTAGGAGCACAGTCCACTAGATGTAGTGTGGCATTTGGGTTTGGCCCCTCACAAGTATAGTCGGTAATTCCTGGTATATGGGGCTCAGAAAAATGGCATTCGAAACATTTGATACCCGATGCTGAAATAGAATGTGATAGTTTATTAGTATCAGCACTTTTAAAGCAACGTAGATTTTTTCTGCATTTATATTAGGAATAATATTTTGGAAAATTTAATCGTAAAAATAATAATACAACTGTGCTACTTTAAAATAAAATGGTGGTAGGAAACAATAAATTAAACCAGATTCAAACTGACTTAACTATTCACAGTTTTACTTCTATTTATGAATAAAAATTGCACAGTTTTACTTTTATAGTAGTTTAAAGTGGTAAAAACTGCTTCTACTCCGTTGAGTTAGAATTATATTTCAGGTCGGGTTTGAATTTTTTGTTGCTCTACAGATTTTGATTTGTAAACTTTCTAGTTTCGTAACCAGTGGGTTGGTGCCACGAACAAAATGGTTTAAGTGAAATATTTTATGGTTTATTTTTTCAATGTTCGAACCCACGGCGTTTTCGAATAAGTGTCCGTATCCGTCTGTTTCTAAGTACCATTCGTCAGAAAATAAGCAACATTTTTTTCAACCTAACTTACCAAACGAGTCAAATGAAAGCACTGCAAATGCTAGCAACACAAAGTATTTCATGTTTCAATTTGAAATCTTTCACTTTGTGGTAAACCCTAAGGTTTAATTGTTAACCTGAAGTTGCTAAATAAGAAACAATTTAAATCTGAGAATAAAAATTTTATTCGACACTTTTACTATTTTTTGTTTTTGCTCCCAAACTGAATCGTGTCTCATTAAGCAAAGTTGTAATAATTGAAACTTGCTACAATGAATTCTACTTTTTTCTGTTTCAATTACTGGTTAAGCGCCTTGCCAACGCCTTAACCGTATCCAAATCGCAACCTCAATTCTAACTCCACAGGCAACATCCAAATAGTCTTTTCCCCTGCAAATTGGATATTTATAGCAAGCATTCGATTCCCTTTTTTAGGCTGTCAGCGTTAATAAACTTGTTCAGCACAAGGAAATAAAATTAAATTTAACGAGGATTTGTAACAATGGTAACATGGCAACAAAGCCACGTGATTCTTCTTTTATCTGCATTTTATTGTTCTGACGTAAATTTGAACTTTAAAGATATAAAATAAAAGGTGGTACGTCCGAAGCAAACACTTTTAATGTTTCTCATTTGCTACATTGAAATGCGTTCGTTGTGACGTAAATCACAAAAGCATTATTGCCTATAACCACCTTGTATTAAACGACCAGTACTACACGATGCATTGTGTTTTAATTGCAGTAGCTTAAAGCAATGATAAAAGTAATAAAAAATCGCTGCTTTTACAGCGAATTTAATGTTTACGATTCGGAACAAGAAAAACAATTTCAACCTTATAACCGTCTTAACAACCACTGCACGATTTGTCGGCTTGCTTATCGTTTTTAGCAGGGGATTTTACAGAGTTAAACAGAACTGATTGATAAAATGCCAGCAAGGCTAAAACAAATGCAAGAACAGTCACGTTTAATTAACTTATATTCCAGCAATTTTTGTTTTTCTTGTTCTGAAATTTATAACGAGTTCATATAAATTACAAGCTATTTTACTGGTATGTGAAAGTGAAAGTTACAACTTGCTGAACACAACATATAAAGTGAGCATCATAACGAGAAAGTTAAGTTTCACTTTCGATCCACTGGTTGTGGTAACTGAAAAACAAATATTAAAATTGTTGTATTGAAACCATTGCAAATTTGAACCAGAAACAACAATTTATAGCAAAATGTTAGAAGTGAAAAATAAAAATGCACTAAAAAGAATATAAGCAGTCGTAACATCTGATGCCTGAAGCTGTAAAATTGTTTTTTTTTGGTTACTACTCAGTACTCATATCTTTACATTTTGGGAAATAATTCGACAGTGTAGCTGGAACGAGCTATGTTCCTTTCACCGAACAAAATAAACAAAATTCAGCCATTATTAGCAAAAAACATGCAGATAAAAGTTTTAAAGTACCAAAATTAATTGTGAGCATTTAAAAATGATGTTTTTTACTTAGGTACAAGCGTAAAAGTTGACAGAATTAGATTTTTCGTGTTTTAATTTGGAAACCTAAACCTGCAAATACAGAACTTTAAACAATTAGGATTACAAGTGGGTGATTCCAGCGCAGTCTTTTTTATACAGAAGAACTCATTGGTTCAACCACAAGGTACTCTCTTTTTGGGTAAATACATATCCAAGATCTTCCACACAAAATAAAAAGAACATCCTCTGTATTAGTCGCCTAACCTTCATGTCCTGTTACTAAGTTACAGCTACTACTTCATTTCGCACAAAATAACCTCAGCACCTATTGAACAGTTGCTTGAAAATGAAGTCTATATGCACTTGAAAGCAACGCAAAGGGCGTGAAACAAATACTTCCTGCGCCGAGTTTCAATCATACCCACTAAAGTAGAATTTAGCATTGTCTAGGAGCATATCATGACGAGCACAATATACGGGCAGGTGAGTGAAATCGGTTTGTTGTGGCAATGAACTGGTAAGGCATGACTTCTCAGCATTTTACACCCAACAGAATAGAGTGGTGTAACATAGGTACACTTGTCTATACAACAGCTTCTCTTTGAAAGGTTTCGTGTCAAACAGTGTGCATCCGAATTGTATTTAGTAAAAGCTCGTAATAATTCGGTCGACACTTACACACTGTTGGTGCTTTAGTAAGTGTAACGTGAACCGGTCCTCCCTCAATTTTTAAATTATTTACAGTTAGTCTCTCATCTTTGTTTTCACGTTGATTTTCATACCTAAATACAGCACTTGTATGCCACATTTATCTTTCTTATATGTATCTTTTGTTATATCATTTCTGTTATTTCAACATATTGTTTGTTATAATATGTTTTCTTGTAACACACTTATTTTCAAGTTTTCTTTTCTTTACCCTTAATATTTGTTACACTTTAAAACGACTTTTTGTTTTATCGCTTTTGTTTTTTTAGGAGACAACCTTTTTCCACCTAAAACATTTTATATCGTAATACGTTGCAGTTTGCGAAATCCAGAATGGGTTTAAAGAACACTTTTATTCCCATCCAGCAAGAATTTTAAATTGAAGAAAATTTGCTGAAGAAGAATCCAGCAACCAGAGTGAACATCATGATAACAAAGTTGAGGTTTGCTTTGCTTGATCCGCTGGTTGTAGCATCTAAAATGGTTGTGGTTAGTAAAAACATTTTGGTAAGTGAAATGGTTGTGGTAATGGTTACTAAAATGGTTGTGGTTAATAAAATGGTTGCGGTTACTAAACTGGTTTTGGTTACTAAAATTAAAAAATCAAAACTGCATAAGGGTAAACATTTGGATCTATAGTCAAATCGTGGATTGAAATCGTTATTCTTTTTGGAATTATAGCACCGCTGTTACAGTTAACCTGTTACGTTGGTTGTATTATCTATTAACATCAGTTTAACAATCTTAAACATTTTTACCGACTTGCCAAAACAGTAGGCGATCAAATAAAGAACCGTAGATTAAAAAAACAACTTTACCTGGTGCTAAGGTTGGGGGATTTTCTGAAAAACAAACATTAAAACCGTTATTTTAAAACCCTTGAACTATGTAGGAGGAAACATAACATCCTTAACTTGAAGAACTGTTAAAATAACATAAAAAATTACCTGCTCCGTTGCTTGTGTTGCAACCGTCTAGAAAACAATAAAACCACAATGTCATTCACTGTTGCGAGTTAAATGCACGTGTGTGTTTTTCATGTTTGCTTAAAAAAGTCTTGGGGGTCTTAAAGCGGAATTATCTATAAAAGCTGTGGAGTTTGGATAAAGATGGAAAATAATTTGACCTTGCAGGATATTGAAAAGAAGGTCACACGTTTATTACCAACAGTGCAAAGACAGCAAACTTTTATGTTTATAACTTTTCGTAACAACCAAAGTGAAAGTAACCTAAAGTTTGATAATATTGGTTTTACGATTGGTTAAATTAATGATTACACAATTAACTGCTTTTCAAACACTTTCCTTTTCAACAATAACACTTAAACTTTACAGATGGTGCAACGTCCTAAACAAAGTAGGCTTAAAGATAAAACATGAGAGTCAGAGAGTGATGTACCTATCCGTTTAAAACACAGAGTTACGCTTGGAATCGCTGTGTTGAGAAATAAAAGGTTTTTCCAGTGTGTATGCATAATAATCGACAGAATTACTAGAAGTGAACTAAACTTCGCATTTCAAAGTAGGTTAGACCGGATAGCAACAAACACAGTGCGGTTGGTTTTTTCAATCACAACTGACAAAGGGGGTGTACATCACTGGCTTAAAGTATGAGTATTTTCTCGTGCCTGTGTCGCAGACATAATAGCACACGGTTCCCCCCGGAAAATGGTCACAGCGTTCGGAGTTTGGGTTACTCCAACATGCCCTTGAAACTTCCCACGTCGTGGTACCTAAAACATAAGTACAGCTTTTCTGAAACACAGTTAAAACTGCAACTGCATTCAAAAATAACCAAATGCAGTTTATCTATGCTCGTAAACAAACTGGCACTTACCTGTGACCCAGAGTACAAACGTCAAGCAGGAATCCAAATTTGCAGGGCAGTCCACTAGATGTGTGGCATTTGGATTTGGTCCCTCACAACTATAGTCGGTAATTTCTGGTATATGGGGCTCAGAAAAGTAGCATTCGTAACATTTGATACCCGATGCTTGAAAAAAGAGATATTTTGTTAGTATCAGCACATTCAAAGCAACGTAGATTGTTTTCTGAATTTGCATTAGGATTAATGCTTAAGTGTTCGAAAATATATAAATAACAATAATAATAATACAACTGCGCTATTTAAAATAAAATGGTGGTAGGAAACGATAAATTTAACCAGATTCAAACTGTTGTTACTTCACCATCGACAGATTTACTTCTATTTACTAACAAAAATCACACAGTTTTACTTTGAACCCAAGACGTTTCAGAGTTCCCAGTTTCCGAACTTGGTCTGTTTTTGAGTAAAGTGCCTTAAACTATTCTTCAAAAAAATGAGCAACATTTTTTTTTTCAACCTACCAAACGAGTCAAATAAAACCATTGCTAATACCAGCAACACAAGGTATTTCATGTTTCAATTTGAAATCTTTCACTTTGTAGTAAACCCTAAGGTTTAATTGTTAACCTGAAGTTGTTAAATAAGAAACAATTTAAATCTGAGAATAAAAATTGTACACGACACTTTTACTAGTTTTGCTCCCAAACCGAGTCGTGCGAACTCAGCAAAGTTTTATCAGTTGAAACTTTGCCACCATGAATTCTACTTTTTTCTGTTTCGGTTACTAGTCAAGCGTCTTGCTAACTATCCAAATCGCATCCTCATTTCCAACTCTACAGCCAACATCCAAATAGTCTTTTCCCTGCGAATCGGATATTTATAGCAAGCCTTGGATTCTCCCCTTTCTTCCGGCGATGTCAACTTCAATAAACGTGTTCAGCACAAGGAAATAAAATTAAATTTAATGAGGATTTGTGACAATGGTAACATGGCAACAAAGCCACGTGATTCTTTTTTATCTCTATGTTATTGTTCTGTCGTAATTTTAAACTTTAAAGATATAAAATAAATGGTGGCACGTCCAAAGCAAACACTTTTCAATGTTTTTCATTTAGTACTTTAAATTCCGATTGTTGTGACGTAAATCACAAAAGATATTATTGTTTAACGACATCTGCCTAAAACCACCTTGTGTCAAACGACCAGTACTACACGATGTATGTGATTTAATTGCAGATGCTTAAAGCAATGATAAAAGCAATAAAATCGTTCCTTTTACAGCTAATTTAATGTTTACTACTGGGGTTAAGAAGCCAATTTCAACCTTATTAGCGTCTTAACAACCACTGCACGACTTGACGGCTTGCTAAACGTTTCAAGCAGGGGATTTTACAGAGTTAAACAGAACTGATTAATGAAAACCCAGCAAAGTTAAAACGAATCCAAGAAAAGACACGTTTAACTAACTTATATTCCAGCAAGTTTTTTTTTCTTGTTCTGAAATTTATAACGAGCTCATATAAAGTCAACATAATTTTGATTCATTTTTACTGTTTATTCTAAAAAAATTAAAAACCTAATGTGGTCTAGTGTATGAGGATGGTTTAAATTACATTGAAAATTACAAGTAAAATTATAAGAAGGAAAATTAGGCTGTTTTACTAGTAGGTCAACGTGAAAATTATAACTTGTTAAAGCAGAACCCAGCAAACAAAGTAAGCACCATAACGAGAAAGTTGAGATTCAATTTGCACGATCCGCTGGTTGTGGTAACTGGAAAATAAGTATTAACATTGTTGTATTGAACCATTGTAAACTCGAAACAGAAACAACCACTTATAGCAAAATGGTAGAAGGGGAAAATAAAAAACACAGGCTGTTTTTAGGTGTTTTAACTATTTTACTTTGTACCACTTTATATCGACAGTCCACAACGTGCTTGCTTTTACAGTAGCTGACGATGCCTGTTTATTTAAGGCGAAATATATATTTCTGTTTTTCAAAGGAAAGGATTTATGCTTTTTACCTGTTTTTTTTATAAAACAGTCTAATATTCTACTGATCAGAAGCAAGAATCTTCTTTTTTACATTCTATTGTCTATGGGAGATGCGTTAAATAACAAAACTGGTTAAGCCACAGTCTGCACGGTTTACCTGGTTCGTTAGTTGGGTTGGAATCATCTGAAAAACATTCAGTTAAAACCGTTAAACAAAGTAAAATCTTTTGAATTACCACAGTCATAAAAAGGTCATGTTTAGTCAAATTTTTTATCCATGACTAATTATGGAAATAGCAAAATAAAACAATGTTTTTAGTTTACCTGCTCCGTTAGTTGTATTGCAATCATCTGAAAAGACAAAACTATAATCACAATGTTACAGTATGGATTAAGATAAAACCAATGCAACTTCTTTTAACATTTAAAAAAAATTGTTTCTTTTTTATTCTTTCTTTGCATTTTAGTGATATTTTGAACAAAAGATCGTGCATTTGACGTTGCAGGGGCAAAAACGAAAGTTATCTGTTTTAATACTAGCAAAGCTATTCATTTTTATTACTTACGATCAAAGTTGTGGGAGTCCAAATAAAAAGTCGTTATTGTGCGACGCGATAGTTTAGCAATAAGAAACGAGGCTAATTTATTTTTTATGGAATATTAAGCAAAGCTGGATTATTCGCATGCAGGCAGCGCCTGCTAGCCACATTATGACCGTGTTTCACCATAAAACAGCTGTTCTCAACCAGCGTCCATTCCGGGGGCACGGGTGTAAGCTCACTAGAAACTTTTTCCAAAAGTCAGTGATATATTTTTTCATTTATAATTCGCAATTAGGTGTGTGTTGCACAAATTTTCATTTCCTAGTTTAATTGACTATTTTCCACAATCTTTGTTCAAACTGAGATTTATCTCAAGTACGGTTTGTTGTTCACTCTATTCGACTCGATTAAAGTTGAAATTTGGTGACGCATTTCAAACACTTTATCGATTTAGGAATAATGCCTGATTTGCAATACCTTTTATTGTTTTACGACAGTCGACTTAATTTCCTGGTCAGTAAAGATCGTTTAAATTGTTGGTGTCGTCTTTTGTTAAAACTTGCCTATTATAACTTACGTCTTCCTATTACCATAGATTTTGATTGCTTTTGGCGCATCACAAACAACTCCTATATGTTAGCCCTATATAAATTTAAAGTTAATAACGTTCGCCTATTTCTATGCTAATCCTGGTTGAACCCAAACTTTACATTTTAGTTGAGTTTGCCATCTACATTTTTGGTAGAGGTCCACGAGGCCCGAAAGTTATTTTTCGGGTACCAAGGTGCCTGCAAGGTTAAGAACCACTGCACTAACCTGTCGTGCAAATATGGGTGCACAAAGTTCCACCTGTCACGCTGATACAACCTTCTACTGCTTGATCGTCCCCACATGCCCTTGAAATCGACCTTAACGGATCGTCTAAACAAGTGCAGGTTTGCCGTAATGATTTTTTTTATGTAGATGCATTTTTTTGTGTGTCACTCTTGATGTAATAAGAAACCCAGGGTTTAAAGGTTTAGAAAAAAACAAACTTGAATTGAATCGTTAAAAGCGCAATATGCTTCGGCTTGGTGTAGTTTTTGGAGTTTGTCAACAAGTAGGGTATGGTTTACCGTCTGCTATACCGACAACCGTCAAACAATGGTCGACTCCAGTGGAGCAGTTAACGAGATGCGATGCGTCCGGGCTTGGACCTTCACATGAATAGTCAGTAACACCCGGCACATGTGGTTCAGAGAAATGACAATCGTAACATCTGATGCTTGAAGCTGTAAAAAAATGAAAAATAACCAGCCACCATCTTTATGTTTTTGTTAAATAAGCTTTGTGCAAAAAAGCATAATTTTGGCGGATATTTTTTTTTTTTACCTTCATTGAGATTCTTAAGATTTTAATTTTAAAGAATTTACTTGTTAGCAGTTCGAACCGGCAAGCAAAATTCTGAAAACTGAACAGAAACGGACGCTACCGCACAGGTCATCCAGCATGTTTTGACAAGCAATTGACCGAATAGTTGAAACGTATAACTTACACACATACGAAAACGGATTTCGAGTTTTATTGCTAAACCTCCGAATTTCGGATCGAAAGATATATCATAAACCAGCTGTTTTATGCCTAAAAACTATTTTTTAAACATTAAAACAATTTGCAATGCTTTCACTTCACTTACCGATTGCGCTACATGAAAGCAACACAAATGCCAACCAAATCTGACTCGGCATGTTTTAATTTAAAATCTGTGTTAACAACAAACAACTGCAAAAAAACAAGATAAAAAACATGTTTTCAACCGTGCATACCGAACTTTAATTCGACGGCAAATGTTTTGCATTTGCCAGTTTTTTTTTCGTTACAACCGACTGGTGCAAACGAAACATCATGAAGCAAGGATTTTCAAGGCATTGCATTTATTTCTTTATTCATGTTTGTTACAAAATGAACAAAAATATTGATTTAGTCTCTTGCCAACATCCTAACGCGTCACATCGTCTACCAAAATTTAACTCTATCTGACAACGCCAAAACAGCTTTTTTTTCTGCCGTTGGGATCTTTACACTACATTTGATTTCCCTTTTTTCCGGTAATGCCAACGTCAATAAACTTGTTCAACGAGAAAATGAAACAAATCTTAACGACTCAATTACAGTCCTGTAGTTGAACATTGGCAACGTTGAAGGTCAGTGGGGCATGCTTTGACCCCTGCCACAATTTTATTCTGGTTTCCACTAAGCTAATATGACGTGTTTCAATGTAAACTGCAAAATTTTATAAACCGACATAGAAAATAAGAAAATCTAATTGGAAGCTAAAAATATTGCAACTGCTGGACACACCTCTGAAACGCCCCTGTTTATTTTTTGCTGTGTTTTTATTTGTTCTTGGGAATGATTATATCGGTTTTAATTAATGCAAAATAAAAAGATCAACGCCACACTGACGTCACCGTGGTATGGATGCTCTAGCGCCTCTTGTGTGTAAAACTACACAGACAATAAGTTGTTTTATTGGGAGTCATGGTTACAATTACGTCAAAATTGTATTTTCGATTTAGCGCAAAAATTTGCAATTCGAAAATTATAATAGAGCATTTTAAACGTATTTACAACATCATTCATTTAAAATTTAATGTAAAACTTGCTCAGTGTGTACATTTAAAACTTGCTAAAACGAATCCAGCAAACAAAGTGACTATCATGACAAGAAAGTTGAGATTAACTTTGCCTGATCCGTTGGTTGAGTTGCAATCATCTACAAACAAAGCATTAAAACTTTTAGCTTGAAGTTTGTAACCACAAGGTTTAAGCAATAGTCGTCATTTTAGCTTATATTATAGCAGTGCCATGACAACACATGGTCTTCATAAAACTTGCGACATTTGTCATGTCCTTATATCCCAAAAACAGTGCCTTGCGTTTAACGACACAAAATACAAGCAGCGTTGTGTTTCAATTGTGTTTGATTGCCGTTGCGAAAAGCAATGAAATACCATTAATTTTATATATTCCAACTGTGGTTTAATATTTACACTGTGGAACAAATCAGTTGACTTAGGGTCCACTGTACAACTTATGGGCCAATGTAGTAACGTGCCCTTATAGGTTTTGTGGTTTTTGAATGGTTAAAACGACTGTTTTTAAAACAGGCCCAAACTTGCATATTTGATATTCCAACCTGCCCACGTAACTTTAAGCATCGAGCAAACATTAAGAGCAAACAAGCTTTGCTGCAGATGGGGCTTTCCTAACGCACAAGAAGAGACCCAAAGTTGGGTCGTCTAAAGGTCACTGTGAGTCGCTAGGTTATGAAGTTTTGAGTTTGGTTGACACTATAAGTTGAAGAGGACTGTCGTTTTGTCCGTGAGCATTTATAGATTGGTATAAGTAGTCGGAAAGCTGCAAAAACTAAGGTTATGATTTCGGTAAGGAGTATGCTGCCTGCGGCCCGCGGGTTATGTAAAACATTAAATAATTTTTTTTTTAAAGAAGTGTAACCCACTAAATTACTTCAACCCAGAGCTAGCTAGAAAGATCTTGTGTCTTTTGCTTCATTGCAAATTTTTCTGCAACCTAAAAATGCGACTAAATCGATTGTGAATTTTAATGTTAGATCAAAGTGCGTTTGGCACGCTACTACCAAAGTCAACTCATATAAAGACGGGGTACGCGGTTTTTTGCTTGTGATTGTTGTAGCAGTGCTTTAGCGATATTTTAAGCCTAAACAGATTTTTGCTTTTTGGGGTCGGAGCGGGATTTTTCGGAAAATCTACTGTTTGGTGTGAATTCGGACTTTAAATATTTCGGTCGAGTTTCGGGCTTGTGTGCTTCAACTAAGTAAAAGTGCGTTTGGTACGTAACTGAGAAAATTCAACTTATATTCAATACGAGGCCCACGGTATAAGCAGGTTACAACTGTGCCCTAAACACGTCCCAACTTACCAGTGTTACAGGAATAAGTGCATACGCTTCCGACGGAGGAGTCAACGCAAGTTCCGGTCACAGAGGATGTACCACACGTCCGTGCAATGGCGGTGGACGAAACACCGACTAAAAAAAACATACAACAAGCGACTCTTGCAAATAATGTCAAGGTTATATTATAGAATAATCATATTTGTTGGTGAATATGTTGTTATCACAAGTCTATAAGACATATTGCACTAATTCTGGCTGCGTTGAAGTTGTAAGCTAGACCAGACTTTTTAGTTCGGGTTCTGACCTCAATAACACGAGCTTGATTATGAGCAAACCTCCACACTAATGAAGATGTGACATTTGTGACGTCATATCACCTTGGTAAATCGAGTTTTCAGACGACAAGATTCGAGTTCTTTTTAAACGTTAATTTGGGCTTAATTTAACACGTTAGTAAACAGAGTTTTAAGATGAAATCCCAAACTATGGCTATATTTAAAATTATTCGGGTTCAGGCTGGGTTCTTGTCCGCATTTCTGTCCACGTGTAACTCTGTGTTGCGTAAACAAACATGCTCTCACCCGTCACAGTGGTGACTGTGGTCAGACAATAGTCTGTGGTGCAGTTGAACAGATGAGTGGAGCTCGGGCTCGGTCCATTGCATGTTTCACCAGTTACACCGACCCCATCAATATTAGTGTAGCTGCACACGTAACACCTCACTCCAGAAGCTATAGAAATAGTTATTATACATTATAATTCGGTGCCATAGCGTAAGTGCAGTGGTGAGGTTTAAATTAAAGACGGTTCTTTTGAACCGGTGCGAACCGACTAAATCCCACCACTTCGTAAGTGTGTATAAATGCATGGCATTCAAAGCAAACAACTGCTGCTATTGCGTGAAATGCAACATTTTGTAGTACGTTTACCGTCATAGCAAGATACCGGGATGTATGGTATACAATAAATCCTCAGTTGAACAGATAGTTATTGTGAATTTAATCATTGTTTACTGATGGGTGTAACCACCTTTATATCACTGATGATGGCATGAGCATTTGCCGAAACGTTTGAAATATAAAGCATGTCGCTTTTAACGTCTATTTGATCTGAATCGAATAAAAACTGGCCATATGTATAGTGCAGGTTAGATTTTTTATATTAGGCATAATTTTGCTCTGTTATTTACAGTTTATGGGAAATAACTATTCTAATAATAAGTTAATTAAATATTACTTGGAACAGAACATGGAAACAATAAACAAGGGTCGATTATTAATTCTAATTGTGAGAAACATACGGGAAATAGCTATAACAAGCGGCATCATATGCTCATTAAGAGTTCTGGAAACTCTTGTATTGTGGTGATAGCATGAGCAATTTTGTAACTGTTCAAGCCACATTTTTTTTATTTGTAAAAAAACCTAGATCAAATTTGTTAAACTAAAAACCAAAATAGTAACATTTCATAAAAGTTAACTAAAATTTGTAGTAATATTAAGATATAGAAAAGCACCAACAGTTTATGCGTAACATTTGAAATACTTTCAAAGAGCAAACATCATTCACTTAAACAAGTTTACACAAACATTTTAAATGAATAAACAACATCTGACACTCCACCAATAGTTTTACTCACCAATAGTACCAAACGCAAGCAACACAATGGCAGAAAGAAGAAATTTGTTCATGTTGGAGTTTGTAGTCTTTGAGTTTGAAGCAAATCTAAACTATGTTGGCTTCTGTAAAGTAAACAAATATAACTTAATTTCAGAAATACTGAACTGATTTAAAAAACAAATGATTAAAATAATTCCGTCAGACTAAAAGTAGCCTACCATTGCTGCATTGTAAGTATAAATGAACTGAAAAAAATCTTATGTATGCTTTTATTGTCATTGACATAAACTTACATAAACAAACTTTCAAAAACCCTTTAACTTTTTTTCAAAAATCAAAGATAATTTTCAACTAAAACTGCCACAACCAGAAAATAATACAAATAATTGAGCAACTGCCCTAAGCTGCAAAACAAAAATCCTAACCGCAGACAGAAGCCCAAAACGTCGAAATGGCATTCTCGTATCGCGCACAAGGACTGATAACGGGTATGCGCGTTGTCATGGCAACTAATGATCACAAGGTCGGACAATTCTCCTTTGTGTGTAAGAAAGGCATCAAGCAAATTGGCGGCGCCCGCCCAGCACACAATGGCAAACAATGAGCCATTTTTGGGGTTGGATTTAGCGTAAAAGGATCGGTGTTTGATGGGACTAAGAATAATTGTTTGTTTGGTCCGTTTACTTGGCAACCTTTATCTGATTGTGCGTGCGGTTTAGACGGGTGCAAATTTGAACAGCGGGGCACGGCGTGTATAAAACGTACAAAAAATTTACCGTTTTAAACCGCGGCTACACAAGTCACCAGAATCCAAAAAAATTGCAAGCAACTGATAACAGGTCCAAAGGTACAAGATTTAAAAATCGCAAATCATGGTTACCAAAGTTAAAAACACATTTGTTGCAAACTGACAACAAATACTCTTATTGTAATAAACAATGTAATTCAAACACAGTTTGTATATGTCAAAAATCTTATTTTTATTTTAAAACTGGTGATAACAGTATACACAAGATCTTTTCCGACCAAGCAACTATCTAATACTAGATTGTTTTCATTGGTTGTGACACAATCGAGGCTATTTTATAGAGCTCTGTCAATTTTATTTTTATGCTACCTTTTGACGTTCCATACAGGTCGCCTTCATCAGGGTAAATAATACTGAATGTGCGTAGTACAGAGCAAAATGTTTTTGAGCATTTAACCTGAAAAATTATGCGGCCCGATAGAGAACTCGTCACAGACCGGTATCGGGCAGCAGACCGGCGGTTGCCGACCACTGGCCTAAATCACACAAATAATAACCATTATCTTAATACAACTGCGCGTAAAACCCGTGACAAATGATCTTACGTTTTCCGTTAACACTAAAAACTGAAATTACATATCCAAGAAGCAAAGTTTGGCTAAACAGAGCACCCCCAAATCAGCAGCATGAAATAAGTCACAAAGTAGGCTACGTTAATCAGTTACTATAAATGTTTTTACAATATCGTCGTTAATTTCACAGTGACTGCAAGCACAAGCCCCTGCACTTTATACCCTTGTTTTGTCGCGTGTTGGTGCGGCAAAGTTGTTTAGAGTTATCTTAGGTAGCTTATCAAAACATTCCACTTTTTTGGTAAACTACTTGAAATGAAAGTATCCATGTCCGGTGGCTAATTAAAAAACTTCAATTAGTTCGTTCGCTTACTGAAAGACTAGATAACAAAAAGCCTCCAGGACAAACAGTTGGCCAAATGGTCACATTAGGATTCGTACCCCAAAGCGCCCTGAATTCAAAAACCTTAAAAACACCTTAATTGCAATACTGTTTTACCAAAATGCTTCCGATGGTTTGAGCTAAATTGAAGTCACCAACTCCCTGGGTGGAAAAAATACAAAAAAATATGATTCAACGAACTTGCAAGAAAACAGGCAACTCGACGATGGACTTATTGTGAGCATAACGCATTCAGACGTTGTCCGCCCAACAAGAATAAAGATGAAATAAGCTACAAACCGTTGTGGCGAATCAAAGCATATAAAAATAACGTAAAATTTTTTTAAACAGTGCCAGGATTGCCAGGATTTTTTCAAACCGCATGTTTGCTGGAGTGTGAAAAGAACGTTTCATTTTCCAATCGATCACCCAGACTGAAAAGCAAACACAAAATGGCCACGCGGTCCGACTTTTGTCCGGCACCTTCTAATTTATTCTCTTTTCAACACCACGCGACCATATACGCTCCTACTCTCACACAAGTCAACTAACCGTTGCTGTGTTGAGCAATATCATTTAAGTATATCCGTGATGGGTATCATGGGGTATATCATCCACAATACTAATTCTAATGCATATAGAATACACTGGCCTTCATACTTCAGTTGCTTCAATAAGAAAAACAGATAAAGTGCTAAAGTGGTATTGTGTCGCTGGAGCATCAATACTTTTAATTTTGGCTGAATATTTTTTCATAGATTATAATCTATTGGAAAGAATCTATTGTATCGCTCAATAGAGATGTGGCATACCGTTACGGATTGCAAAAAAACGCACATAAACAAACTTACAATCAAATCATATCGGATCCAAATCTACCTTTTATGATTAATTTTTGTTCCGAAATGCCATCATAAAGTTTGCCGAGTGTGACTTTCAACACGTTTTGCTTCACTTGTATTAAAGTCTATGTGCCGTAAAGTCACGTGTTCAAATAAAGCGGTTGCCGTGGCGACCGTTACCATGCAATACCAACGCGTAGCCGATGTCGTTTACCTACCAACAAATACATTGTCAGAAAAGTTGTCGTAAATCGTACAAGTACAGACTGATTACTTTGTGGAATAAAGCGACAGAAGATTGTGATAAGATCCCATTATTTTATGTCGTGTCAATAAAAAAACAAGTCTTTGTCGCAAAAAGGACATCGAACTAAAGCACTGTAGTTGCTATTGTTTCATAGTCGGTTTATTTTTCTTTAACGACCGCCAGTGGGTCCTATATGCTTCAAAATACTTTATAAGCTGGACGACGAGTACAACTACTCCTGTCAAGGGTTCAAGTCCCACCGCAGGCTAGATTTTTTCTAATCATAACCTTATCCACATGGAAATGCTTGGGAGGCTGGCATGCCCTCAACGGACGTGGCGAACTATAATTTCTATGTGAGTATGCCGTGATCGCTGGTCTGCATAGATGCTCCAGGGTTGATTCCGTTGTCAATCTTGCTTGTCAGATAGTTTCAAAGTCTTTATGTCTCGAAATAAACCTAAATAACGTTTCCTTCAGCAGCCAGATGTCTACCAAAGTTTTTCTATTATACTGGTCGACCGCGAGTTTATTTACTTACCAATGTGGCCAAATCTACCCAAAAGATATCCATCCAAAGTTTACTTATAAATCGCCGGGTGTCAGTAGTCGCGGTGATTTTGTTTACTTACCGATGCGGCCGCGAATAATCCTACCGCCACAAATTGTGCACCAGTAGCTTGTTAATGTCTAGCACATATTTTGGCTCTGTTGTAGGCCTAGAGCAGGGGAGACCAAACTTTTTGAATGGGGGGGCAATTTTTATCAAGTGAAGACGCCCGCAGACCGACGTGTTTTGCGAAATTTTTAACTGCAACAAACCAGAACACAAATGTACGGGATTTGAGGAAATAGCGGGATTTTGTAGCGTCAGCACCATGTATAAGTTTACTTTCTTTTACCTATAAATAAAGTTCTATGGAAAGATTTTGAGTGAAGTCGCAAGTCACCACAACTTAAAAATCCAAACTATGGTGAGCCAAACGCAAAACAATTTGAAACAACGGCCGCGGGCCATGGAAATGCCGCCGCACTTCAGACACCCCTGGCCTACAGTGTCTATCTTCTCTACAGGGAAAGCATTCATCTACCACATAAACTGTTGCTTATAGATGAACCATACGTAACTAAAAGCAATGTATACGGAAAACTAATTCGTAGACAAGTTAATGATTTGCCTTTACGTCTGCTTAGGACCTACATAAAGCATGTGAAAATGAGCTTTAACGATCGTGATAATAAACTTGTCCCTTCCCTAGAATCGACCCTCAAATATCAGTGAAAATACTAAGTTTGTCAATTTTGAGAGAAGTTACGATGATGCTTGCATTAGCGTGTGGTTTTGGTAAATAACATGCAAGATACCGCAGTTTCGAAGGTAACTTACAGTATAAAACGCTCAAGTTGGCCTTAAAAGCCCAATGTATTAGATAATTCAATTGGTTTGTTCAATAATATCGTACCATTTAAAAGAAAAATAAACTTCGTCTGGTTTAAAACTTTTAAGGCTTGTCCAGTTGCTGAAGTGTCGTAAAACTCACACTAACACAAATTTAATCCAAATATCGCTTTGCCCGACAATGTTCCACACAATCACGTTTTAGAAGGTCGGTTACCATTCGCTTGCACGTTATATCACGTGGCCGCCCGCCAACCACGTGGTTAAATGAAACATTCTCTTCCCTCAAGGTAAAGTTCATCGAGACACGTGGTCATCTAACAAGTTAATACGTGGCTTCGCGGCATTTTATCCAAAACCAAATTTTAATCCTAAACATAATCACAGGCAAGCGCCGATACAGGTGATCTAGGATTTGAGCACATTTGTTGTGTGTCGAGTTAAAAGAAAACCCAGTAAAGCAATTAAACTGAGTGAATTTTAGTGAACAAAAATCGAACAGGAATTGACTTGGTTGCACAAAGAAGCAGATGAATTAAATGCAGGTCACGATGCGTTTTTCATTGAGTTTTAAAGTGTATTCCAGTTTTACGCACCAACGAAACTTCGGAGCTTGGGACACATATTATCCAGACCAATAGATAAGAAAAACAAACTTGAAGGTTAAGATGAACATAAATTCACTGCAGGGATCAGCTCTAAAGCGTCTATGTAGACCAGCAATCACGGCACACTCGTATAAATCACAGTACGCCAGGCCCATTGAAGGCGTCAAACCGAATCAGCCTATGTCCGGCGTTGCTTAGTCGGTGGAGCCTTTGTCCTGGAACAACTCCTGTCGTGGGTTCGATTCCCACCGCAGGCTAATGTTTGCTAGCCTACGCCTTGCCATACGAGAATACTTGGTGACCGGCAATTTCGGTATGACGCTATTCATAGGCCTGGCGTACTGTGAATCTTGGAGGTTGTTAAGACCAATAAAGTTTACACCTTCTATTTATTTTTCATCTTAGACAGACAAAATGAAGAAGCGTAGTTTGGTGATAATATTCGGTTATTTATCCTCAATTTTGCTTTCGGCAGGTAAGCACTCATTTGATTGGTTTAAAATTAATATCTCCTTGTATAACAGATCCTTAAGTGTAATCAGTCATAGGCACTATTTGACCAACAAAAATGTTTGTCTAATGTTACTCAACAGGTTTCATATTTACAGATGCATGTACTGACATTATTTCAACTCAGCAATGCGAGAAAGTTAAACCTCACATCTGCTCAGGAAACTCGGCTCAACTGTGCAGAAAAACATGCTGTAAGTTTGTGTTCGATACAAAAAATACTAGTTACCGCGGACACAGTTGTGCAGAAAACCTGGTACCCGGTGAAAAAAATTATCAGCTTCTTGGTATTCTATTTGAATAAGAAACTGATACTAACGAATCAGCAAAATATAAATATATAAGTCTTGATTTGTTTTTCGCCAAACGTAAAAAATCTTATATATTTCAGGCTTGTGCAAAGATTGGATAGAGCAATGCCCTGATCTGGTGGCAAGGGTGACTTGCAATCATCCATCGGTTAAAACCCTTTGCGTGAGATCATGCTGCAAACTTTCTAGTAAGTGATCACAAAAGTAGATAATAAATATTTGACACATAAGTTACAAAAATGCACTCACTCAAGGTAAATTAATGTACGACAGGCCAACTAGGTTTGACGCGTTTTTCTGTCCAATTCATTGCCAATTAGAAACTGCTATTCGGTTTAACGTCATCAATAGGCGTGACGTACCCTCATTTGTTCTAAAGAAATTGTTCCATTGCTCAGTTTGTTGCAACCCATTTGGGTTGGTAATCCATTTACAGACGTTGTTTTCTCCATGGTGTTTAGAGCAAGAAACTTGACTACAGTCCAGTAGTTTTACTATACTGCAACAATAAGAAAAAAGAAAATGTTTCACAAAGTTAATATGAATAATAAAATCATTCAACAAATAAAGTGTACGAAAAATATAAGCATAAAGTAAAAAAATTAAAAACAATTATAGCATAGCAACAGTTAGGTCGACATACATACGTTGTCCCACTGCCAAACAAGAGCATAAAACACGAAAACAACTAGCATGGTAAATAGTAGTTAAGCGGTAATTCAGTTGTTTTTAATATTCTTAAAATTTACAGATTGGCTGGATTGGTCCGAATGGTCTGCCTGCAGTAAAACATGCAACACTGGATCCAGAAGCAGAATCCGACTTTGCAGCTCTACTACATGTCATGGTGATGCTGTTGAAACCGTGGAATGTAACACAAGAATTTGTCCACGTAAGTCTTCCATGTCGCAAGAAAACGATACTACGGTTGCAATATACAAAACGGTGCTGCTATTGATCATGATTAACCAACAAACACCTAGCTATAAGAGTTTTTTGAAAAAAAACATATAAAAAACATCGAAACAAAAGTATACCGGTAACAAGTTTGTTTTACTTAATTATAGTTAATTTACCTGTCGTATCAATCATGCTATAGTGTTGCTTGTTAAACGTTCTCTTTTTCCATTTTGTTTGAGTTATTTGTTCACATCATTGGTTTGTGCAATCCAATATCCATTTGAATGTTCCTCCATTACAAAATTGCTGTTTGCATGAGATCAGTTTATTGTTTCCATGCGGCAACATTCCAATTGACTTTCCCATCAATTCGGTATTTAAACTACTAGTTCTAATTTTTAGTCTAGAATTAGTGTAAAATTGAAACAACAGATAAAATGAACCCAGTTAACTTTTTCTCCCACTAGATTGGGGAGAATGGGAAAGTTGGTCAACTTGTTCGGTGACTTGCTCAGAAGGTCTGACGCAACGGAACCGAATTTGTCAGAACTCGATGTTTCCAGACAGCAAGTGTGATGGAAATGATAAGGAGACAAAGCGGTTCGTAAGGAATCATGAACACAAAAATAAACTGCATTAAAAATGAAATAAAAACATAACGTGTTTACTTAACTCAAGCCGTTGCTAAAAAAACGATTTATATGTCCTGTTGATCATTCAAATTTAAAGTCCCATTACGCATTTCTAATTGTATGTCTAGTTACATTGATCACAAACACTGAGCATTTTTTTAAAGTACTATGCCTACCAAGATGGAGTTGATAGTCGTCTAACATCGGACTAACTGTTGCGTCGTTACAGATGCCTTCGTCCACCATGTGAACCCAAACTACCCCAGCTAGTGGTAGCAACAAGCAGAGACAGTTCGCCTCAAGGTGACGCTTCCGCTTCGTGCAACAATACAAACTGCAGTGGAGATGATACGAGCGTTGGTGTCACGTGTTCAACTGGTTTCAAGTGGTCATCTGCAAAACGAACCTGTGAAGGTAAATCACCTATCCTAGTGCTTATATTTGTGCATCTTAATTGTCCATACACACACCTACACAATAAAAGCATGACTTAAAATCGGAACAACACGAGGTCATCAGACCAGTCAAGCCAGCCTTAACAGTAAAAATACCAAGTGAAAGTAGAACGCAAATGCGAGTGCAAAGTCAGACACAAATCACGTCGGTTTTATTTAAACTTAAACCCGAAACCGCAAAATCGAGGCCGACATGCAACTCAAAATCGGAAAATCGCTGCTTTGATGAATGATTATATTATTTTTTCTCTGATATACTGCATTAAATTATAACATAACATAAGTTTCTCTAAGAAATCGTATATTGTTTTGCTTATCGCCAATGCCTAATGTGCACAGCACTAAATTTTGTCTTTGGTGAATATTGCCAATGTTTGTCTTCAGTTCGTTTGTTTTTAATCTGCCAGATTCATCCTACATTAAAAAAAAGTTATTGCCACCTTGTATAATATTTAATTTTCTTTGCTGTAATTACTGCGTGATGTCGTACAAATGACTTTTTAAAGCGTGCATGTTTCTTTATGTTCCATGTGACCTTGACCTTGTAGATGTGTTTGAAAGAACATTAAAACAAACATTTTCTGTCAAACCTTCGCCGTACTAGTGTGTAAGTCTTTGTTAAAAACGTTAAAGTTGGGCAGGCTTGTTTTCTGCATGTTAAGATTGAATATTTTTTTCTTTTTCACAAACAGACATTAATGAATGCCTTACATGGAATGGAGGATGCGAAGATCGATGTGTGAACTCTCCAGGATCTTTCTCCTGCATTCAGCCTCCTCCAGATCAGCAGGGATCAACTTGCTTCAACGGTTACAAGAAGAAATACGGGATGAAGAGCGGATGTTGCATCGGTGATGAGGAAGATCACAGGATGGAGGATGGATGTGGGATGAACACTGAGCGGGATCTTCAGAGGATCGTGGGAGGAGAGGACGCGAAACTGGGAAGATGGCCTTGGATGGTGAGAAAGATGGTTGTCGTGGCAACAAACAAATAGTCGTATAGAGTCACAAATTTAACAATTCAACCAACAACGTGATCGTAAAGCTATGAAGGTGCCATGTCACGAGCTGCTAGTGTTTTGTATAGATTTTTATTTGACATGTGTAGCTGTTTCTTGGCATGGCAATAACCATCTGTAAAGCCACCCAGTCAGAAAAGTTGTGTCTTGCAGTCAGACTTGGGCAGGTAGATAATTCTAGTTGTCTAATTGGGCAAATTAGAGCAAAATGGCGATAATTCGATGGTCTTGTATGGTAAGAAGATGATTGTCGTGGCAACAAATAAATAGTCGATAATGAAGTTTTAAAATCGCGAGTTTAACAAATCGATCGACAACATGTGGTGAAAATAATTACGTTTCTTCCACTGTATGTACTATGAGTTTTTTCTTTGAGCTGCAGACAGTGCACAATGTTTCGATCTATTACGTCTGATAGCTTGTGGGTCATTGCTTTTGGGTTTTTCACAAATGCAAACTGGAGTGCCGTAATCTGACTACACTAGTCTAAACGGCCAAGGTCTTGCCACCACTGATGAGACCTTGTACATCGAAGCAGCGGCTTCATGCTTTATATGTTTACATATTCTGTTGGATAAAGCAATCCACAAAATTATCCTTGTACCTTCCGACTTTAACCAAAAACCAAAACAAAAATTGTATTACATCATTAAATCTGCAATCAATCTTTCCGTTTAGACTCGTTTGTTGATCGGAGGACGTAGTTTGTGTGGAGGAACTCTCATCCATAGAAGTTGGATTCTCACTGCGGCGCACTGCTTTAAAGGTCACGATGTATTACGGCACGGCACTGTCGTCATCACCGTGGGAATGTTTAACCAAACGTTGAGATATGAACGAAGCAGACAGATCAGGTAGTAAATACTTTAAGTATTACAAATTCAGCCACAAATTTGATGCTGGGTGACCTCTACTGATAGAATCATTTTTTCAAGGTCGATTTGAAAATGTTTGTGTAAAGAAATAGACTCAGTTAACTTGGAAAAAGACATCATAAATTTACCCCAAAGAACAATTAGTTTAATGATACTTCATCACTGAACGAACAAAATCATCAATTTTTCGTTTCAGCATTTGTGGAGCTTTACTATTATAAACTTGTACCACGAGCTTTTTAGTAAATACTAGACTCAATCCAACAAAAGTACTTGCGGCAAAACGGCATTTAATTAAAATTAACATTATCCAAATATATTTTCCCAGGGTTGACAAGCGCATTATCGTTCACCCAAGTTTCGTTTTTCCACAATATGACATTGCGCTCATCCAGGCAGACCGACCGTTTGACGTCACAGTTTTTGCAAGTCCAGTTTGTCTCCCAAACGGGGAATACCCGACAGAAGGGAAGCGCTGTTACGCCACTGGGTTCGGTACAGTGGGTGAGTTGGGCGAATAAAACGATTACTTTCGTGTTTAACCACGCGTTTAACCAGATTTTTGATTTTCAATTGGTCTTCGCGAAAAAATCTAAATATTATAACATTGAAGTACCTGTGTTAGAAAGAGGGTGGTGGTAGAACAATAATATAAATCATCGGGAGAATGTCACCTCCACACCTTCTTGTTTATTACAAAGGTTTAACTATAAGTGTTTATTAGTTTTAGGCTTTCAGCTAATTCAATACTTTGCTTGAGCCAAAAGGTAAACAATTCTGCACTAAACACAATCACAACAAGCTATTTGGCTTGTTAGTTTTGTTTTTGAACAAGCTATATCTTTCAGCTTTTAAGGCTGATCTTGCGCCAGTTCTGCAACAAGTTGCGCTTCCAATCGTCAACAAACGCAACTGCATGAGATCTTACATGAGCAGGGGTTGGAAATTGAAGGATTATCAGTTTTGTGCTGGAGATTTGCTGAATGGCGGGAAGGACAGTTGTCAGGTAAGATTTGAATTAAAATTCTGTTGAAGAAACCGTATCAGCTTAATTGCACTATTTACAAACCGAAGAATAGCTGCACAACCTCGAGTACGTGTAAAGTGCAAAAGTATAGAGCACGATTAACGTTGAAATGTTGATGGTGTAATGTTAAGCTGCTGCTATACACTGTTACTAAAGGCGGTACGTAGCTAAGACTCGCATAAAGGCGTCAAGGCCAGAGTACTATTCCAAAATGTTGTTGTTTTGAAATTTTTGTTTACTAAGCAACTTGCTTCAAGTCACAATGTAAAACTGTATCCAATGCTCACGTGCCATTTAAGCACAGAAGGTACCAAACATAAATCGACAAACAACACAAATTTCCAAATCTAGCATAAAAGACACCTAATGCATTAAGAATCGTATGTTACAAAATTCAAAACTGACCCATTATAGTAGAAGCTTCAAGGGCTCTAAGATAGATCTGTGCTTTTGGCTTAAACACTATGAGTGCAGCATAAAGTGCACTTGAATCAGACTGCGTTTATACCTCAAGGCAATGTAATTAAAACAAAATAAATGAAATCGTCACTATCGATCCTTATTTAAATGAAAAAAAATCACTACTTTAAGGGAGACAGTGGAGGACCGTTGGTATGCCAACGTTGCGTCACATGTCGTTGGTACATTGCCGGAGTGACGTCATTCGGTCACGGTTGCGCTAGACCGGGATTCCCCGGCGTTTACGTCAGCGTCGAGAAATTCGAAGATTGGATTGCCATGGAAACGGGAATGGCGGTGAACAAGAATAGAAGTTGCACCACGTTGATCGGTAGGAGGTTACTTCAGTAGTGGAGTCGAAAGTTTGAGGGGTTTTATGTGACAAGCTAACCTGTTTGCAAATCAGAGAGGTTGTTTTAAATATGTTTATTGTGACAAAAAGCCAAAAAAATCATAATAAGTGGGTTGATACTAGACTGAAAGATTGAGTCAGATAGAACCAAAATGTAACAAATGTCCGTACTCAAAGGTTTAGGCAAACATCTTCAAGTCATCGTTGCGCAGGTGCATTTAGCCTTCCAGAGAAAGTGCCGTATGATGGCCATCTCAGTCAATATGGCTTATGTCCTGTCACTTGTATAGAACTGAAGCTTTTTTACTTTTTTTACTCTCTAACAACATCAAACGTTTCTTTGACAGAATGGAGCAGATGGAGTTCTTGGTCAGGTTGCACCAAATCATGTGGCACCGGATGGCGCGTCAGAGCACGAAGTTGTCTTCGCAATGGGGTGAAAATGACCGAGAGTGACTGTGCAAGCAAGGGTGGAAATTCCACAGAACAGGGGCGGTGTAATGAGGCCCTATGTCCCACGTGGGGCGAATGGGGCCAGTGGTCCGAATGTAGCAGAAAATGTGGGGATGCTGGGTCCAAGTGAGTTGAAATGTAAAGTTGTTTTCACCATGTATGTTGGATACTTGGATGATTGATAAGACATAAGTCATTGTAAAACGGTTTCTTGTTTGTTTGAATGAGCAACCAATTTCTTTCAATCCAGTAGTCAACCTGTTTTGTTCGACTTCCATCTTAGTGCAAAACGTCTACTTAATTTTCATCGTTTGCGTTTCGCTGTTTGTTGAATTAGGTTTATAGCCTTTAGGGAATAAACTAAATATCAAGTTAGTGTTAATTAATAACTGTATTGCCAACAGGTTTAAAACGGACTATTTTGTCTGTTTTGTGCATCAATGCTGATCACGCACGTATGTTATTTTTGCTTGTCTACTTTACAGAAGCAGAAACAGAACTTGTATGTATGGAGTTATCGGATCATGTGGCGATTTTAACGAAACAACAATCCCATGCAATCGTCGTCCGTGTCCAACCTGGGGCTCATGGGGTCCTTGGGGCGCTTGTAGCGAGTCTTGTGGCGAAACAGGGTCAAGGTGTGAAATATTAAAATTATCCATATGATTTCAATGTTTATTACCATTTTTTTGTAAGCTGCACAAGAGATATAAAAATAATAGTTGCATTAAAGAAGTAATTATGTCCTTGTTATCTTTTATATTGCCTGGGATCTTTCCAGTTCATAGGGTTTATTGTAAAATGCAAGATAAATAGCAATAACGCAATATGCTATCTTACAATTGCTAGATTACGAGACTATTTTTTGACAACCCTCTGTAACATTTTAACTTATTGTCAGATTGCAAAACTGTTTTCTTATCTTTCTAATTGCAGACAAAAACACCGACCTTGTGAAAACAACCAATCAGGGCCTTGCATTGGGGGTTCCAACATCACAATCACATCCTGTAACCGACGACCTTGCCCTACCTGGGGTAAGTGGGGCCACTGGAGTTCATGTAGCGTCACATGCGGTTCCGAAGGCAGGCGTGTGCGACAACGCAATTGCCAAAACGGACTTCCAGGCAGCGACGGTTGTGGTCAAGGCATCATTACCGAAACAGGTGTGACGTCATTAAACATGACGTCACAGACGACGAGTTGTGACGCAGGTCCGTGCTCACAGTGGACGAAGTGGCAGTCGTGGAGCAGTTGCTCTGTGTCGTGTGGAGAAGGAATGAGCGACAGAAGTAGAGTTTGCTTGGAAGTGGTTGGAACTAATCAAAGTGATAAGTACGTGAAGAGTGATGATTGCGTTGGAAGAACAAGAGATGAAAGAATTTGCAAAGATGCGATGTGCCCGACTTGGTCAGACTGGTGTAAGTCTGCTTCGCTAGTTCATTTGCTAACAAGGTTTCGTAAGCTCACAACAAACAAGATATTCAGAAAAAAACGTTTAAAAGATCCAAGAAAACAATTTTCTGTTTATAGCATCGCAACGTTTTCTCTATATAGCGACCATGTGCCCAAAAATCGAGGCATGTAATTAAGTGTAATTAAGTTGCTTCAAGAAATTGGACCTGAAAGTAGGTGCAAAGAGTTTTCTACCTGTTTTCAAGTGCATTTTAATTTCATTAAATTGAATATCTGCACTTAAGCAGAAAAAAAATTAGAAATTCGTTTCTGAAATTTGTTTTTTTACGGTATTTTAGCAATCTGGACGTCGTGCACAAACACGTGTGGAAATGGCGCTAAGTTCAGATCACGTGGGTGTCTCTACGCCAATGAGAACAGCGGATGTAGCGGAAATACAACGGAGGGAGCATTCTGCAATTTACAAGCTTGTCCACGTAAGTTTGAATAAGCATTAACCAACAGCTGGTATCCCAAATTTAACTTTGGATTCGACTCGCAAAACTACTGATTTACAAATACCGTTGCTGTAGGTAGGTAAAGACATAATGAACCATGTAAAATGAAGCTATAATGCTGGTTTAAGCAAAATGCAGTATATGTTTCTTGAAAATCAAAAGAAAAATGACTGAAAAAAAAACGTTTTTTGATGTTGACTTTTAACCCAAGTGGTTCAGCGCATGTGAATATGAATGTGGTTTAACCACGATTAGAAGGTGATTCCATCTCTTTTAGCGGGAATGAATAGAAATACAAAGTAAAATGTAACTGTACAAGCAATAACTTTAGCGGATTCAATTCCGATCAACATGGTTTTCAATCAACCATGTGCATTTTTGTTACAGCCCCTCGTTGCCCTGACGTGACAACCAACTTCACAAACGGGATTGCAACTTGCACCAACACAACATTTGTCGGCTCGCAATGTTTCTTCAGATGTTATACTGGCTACGTCATAAAGGGTGTGTCTGTGACACAATGTGATGACGATGGAAGTTGGAATATTGAAAGGCCACAATGTATGAGGATGAGACTAAAAGTGGAAGTGTTTGAAGCAAGTAAGTTTACCCTAAGGTGAAATCCGAACATTTAAAGGAGTTTGTGCTACTGTTAAAATAAAATGTACATTTCTTTATTGTACCGTTAAGTTGTGTTACTTAACCCGGTGAAAGATATCGTAGCAGAAATGTTTGTAGATGAGTGATACAAATATGAAGGGGTTGCGCGCACTAGACAATTGTTAAACACCATTCACGAAATCAAGGCATAATTTAAATCACAGGCAACGCATCCATTAACTACGTCATTCCAGTGACGTCATTATCGTCGGGATATGCCGGAACTTGGAGTACTGACAGTGAGGGGAGAATATTCTACTTGAACAACAGTATCGGGGGTCAGGCTTTCAACAATAGAGGTAAGTACAACGTTGGGTGTAATGTAGGGGTCGACAACCCCTGGCACGCGAGGTAATTTTTCATGGCACGCCAAACAATTTGCGTGTTTATATTGAAGTTCAATAGTCTTAAAATCCAGTCAACATGCACAAAACTTTTGAGATCAGCTGGTACAAACCACCACTACTCATAAACAATGCTTGCACGCAAAGTCGATACCATGAAAATAACAAGGGCATGCGTCGCGTAAAAGGTTGCCGACTTGGTGTAATCCAGGGTTATTCAACGGGGGCGATTTCGTCTACCGAGGGGGCGATGGTGACAATTTTGGAAGTTAGGGGGCGATTTCGTCTACCGATGGGGTGATGGTGACAATTTTGGAAGTTGGGGGGCGATCTGACTTCAAAAGGGGGCGATTTCAACATCACTAATTGTATAAATACGTACAAGAACTGTGAGACTCAGCTAACTTTAATTTACAAGCAGATATAATTCGTCTTGCAAACAAACACCAGAGACAAGGGACGCATCAGCATAAACATGCTGCTAACTGAATACATTGTGTTTACTGGGGATTGTTTGTACTTTTTTGATCTCGAAAGCAAGGTTGGGCATTCAATTAGCCACAGGGGACACTTTATTGAGGCTATGTGTGGTGACTGGTGAGAGGCCATACTTTTTAAATACAACGGTAACAAGCTTTACCTCACACGCTTTTATAGGTCTACACAAGCGCTTCCCAAACATTTAAGATTTCTCATCTAGGATTTTCCTCTACTGAGTAATGCCCCATTGTTTTCAACAAAAGAAGGCAATTGTTTGCGCATAATCGTAATATTGTTTTGTGTATGATTGGACAGATTTTTCTTAGATGCGTTTAAAAAATTGCGTGAAATAGAGTTGGCGTGTTGTAGTAGCAATTAAATTATTTGTTAACTGAAGCTTTGACTAAAGCTTTCGTGTTGCTAGGCGAAGCTAACCGCCCGCATCTGCTCAACAACTTTCATACAAATAACAATCTCATAGGGGGGCGATTTTGAGCCGGTGCATAGGAAAGGGGACGATTGCACCAAAAAGGTTGAAGACCCCTGGTGTAATCGAAAGACATTATATAACTGAATATTGATGATCTTTTAGAGTCAAGCAATTTAGAATGGGTTCGAGTCGACGGACGCGGGATAAAGAAATGTTCAAAACCGTCCGAGGACATTCCAAGAAATACAAAGGTAAGTAAGCCGTCCACAACCTTTTTGTTTTCCGTACGACTCAGTTACTTCAAGTAGGTTGGTTTCGAGAGGTATTAATCTTTTCCCAAAAGTAAGTTTTTTCAAAAGCTTTTTTTCGAAAGGAGTTTGTTGCTTAGATTTTACTTAGAGGAAAGCGACCTGAATTGAAAGTTGAAAAAACGCCGTGCAGAAAAACTTAATAGTGTTTCATTTTGTACAAGATTAAATATTACCTAAAATAGTAACACAAATGTGACTGAATGTAAAGTTAGAAACAATTCAAGTCAATTTACTTAAATTTCAACCCAAATCGACATGAAGCCGAACATGACCCGAAAAGCCCTTGACTGCACTGAAACATATTTCATAGATGAATGTGGTGGCAAACAAGGTTTTCCTTTTAACGTGTGGGAGTCTATATTTAAGAAGAGGGATTTTTCCTGCTACACCACTTGGCTGGTACTGGCAACATATACAAGGTATGCATCTTTATTATTATCTGAACGTTTAAAGTTTAAAAGTAACTGGAAGAAAATATGACATGTAAACAAATGCAGGCCAGTCTGTTTTGTTGGGTACATTTTAACTCGTAGTTCATGTGGACATTTTCAGCCTAATACTTCAAATTGCTTTGGACTTAAATCCTAACCATGCATTTTTATGTCAAAACTTCAGAGTTCGGTTAAAACCTTAATAACTTTACACATATTATGTAGATGTGAAGAGCAAGGACAACTCAACAAAAAAGCGAGTAACTTCGTCCGAAATGACCTGGAGAATGGACCCAAACGGGAGAATTTATTCCGCCAAACTACCCAGTGTCGGGGATCCGCTGGGTGGCAGTGTAACAAGAAATTTTTTGTGGCAGGAATTGTCGGCACCTTTACTTAACGGGTCGAGTTTAAAAGTGGCGGATTTTTGTCTCGCTGGGAAGTTTGGGTTTGTTGTAACCGAAGAGGGAAGAGTATATCATAGAACAGGTAATGTATTTTACCATAAGATTCCAAACATCAAATTGGTTCTGTAGTGTAAAGTGAGCATGAGGTTTAATAAAGTAACATCAAGAAGCACAGAGAGGCGCATTGTTATTTTGACAACAAACCTCTTAAATAAGCTATTGTGAATTAGTGGCGTCACTTCGTCAAAGAAGGTGTTTTTTTATTTTTTTAATGCTTTGGGGTTAAATAGTGGGCAAATGATATCGGCATTTGCATCATAGTAGTAAAGCATTAAAAAACTAAGGCGTAAATATAAACCGTTGGAACCTGCCACGATATAGCAAGAGAAAAAAGGTTGCAAAACTCCGAAAGTAAAATGATTTAAAACCTTTGTGAATGCGTTGTACTAAACTTTCCATATTCGCAGGCGAATCATCAAATTTTACCAACTGGTTACATTTGCAAAGCGAGCCTCTCGGCAAAACAACCAGCTACGTCATCAGCTGTACGACGTCACTGTGGGAGGACAGAGTCGTTGTGTGGGTCGCGGATGGGAACGGTCGCTTTATCCAGTTTTTGCTTACTTAGCTGAAGTTGCTCAAGTTGAAAATGTGACAAATGACAAACGCTTCGAGAAGTGGAAAGAATCACAATCAGAAGTAAAATTCTGCATTACTGGACATTACGTTATTAGTGATCAATCCACCACAAATCTTGAAGATTTAAACCGAAGCAGATCATGTGATATTTTAGCACTAAGACACCAACCTGATGCAGCATGCCACCATCTCTCTGACACATTGTTACCTTCATTATATGACAGCTTGTGAAAGGCATTTACCGCATTGCCCAAATGTATCCGGGCTACCGCATGGATCCAGTTTACCGGTGCAATTTGTTGGAAATAAGTTGAAATGTCTTTTAGAATTTTAAGCAGTAAAATGAAAATAAATTGTTGGACAGAAATTGTAACAAGTAAACTGTTTCATACCTTTATATGTTTTTAAGACAAAGGAAATTCCTTGCTTTAAGGAATACCCATATATTTATCATGCTGTTGTTTAAAATAGTATTGATTTACAACTTATAATGACTTTTTGCGTATTGTTTTATTATTATATTTTAATTTTTCCGCACAAATAAAACGTAGTAAGTCATGAAGATCGACAAAAAGACGTTCCAGTGGGAAATATTACAATCCAAAGCATGCCAAACAAAATAGCAATGATGACAAAATTACTTATGCTTTGACTTAATATTCTTAGGAGCCGAGCAATCGATAGTTTCTAGCGACAGGCAATTATGTACAATGTGCAAATTCCACCATGTCTTGGGCATGCATATACAATGAATATGTCTTTACGCCGTTGTATATGTGTATATGTAAGTTATGTACAGTATATGTTGGTGGCAAAACTATATTGGATAAGTGAAGATTGAAAAGAAAAAGATTTCGGCAAATAGAACTCAGCAAAACATTTAACAAAGTTACAAAGCTAAATTACAAAGAAAAATCCTATTTACAAAGTCGGGCTATTCTGAAGTGTAACACTTGTTGTGGTAAAGCACGAGATTCATATAAACATCTGATGTACATTTACATATTTCAAATTAATGTACGCAGCAGCGTTTGTGTGTACTGGCCGCATGCTTTGGTGGAAAATCTTTTACTCGGCAATGTGCACCACTAACAAACATTTCTTACAAGCTGATATATTTGAACACAACTAGTTGTACAATAACAACCACCAAGAGTTTTTTGACTGTCCAAACAAAAATCAAGGCTTATCGCACACGCATATGAAAGCATACGTGCAAACAAATGCAAAATCATCTTTGCTGATCAACATCTTTGATTTTAGAAAGGATGGAATAAGGTATATATGGGTGAGATATGGGAGCAAAATGGGTAATAGGTTTAATCTCTATCAAGCCATGGCAACTGTGCAAACCAATTGTAACCTCGTCTTTATCTAAAAGCACGATCAGAGCAAAAAATCTAAGTAGAGAAAGGCAGAAACAACTTGACAAACAGACACATACATTGTAGACACAAGAACACCCCATATCATGCAGGACAGTTTGTACAAAGTGGTTCATTGTAAAGTAAATGGACACACTGTCTATTAAAAAGGCTCCCGTTTATTGCAATTATAGTCATAAGCGGGTTTTCGAACCTGCTATGTGCACCTCAAAAAGCTACATTTGTGCAGCAATGCTAATGTATTTAGAAATTCAGACTATTATTGGAATTTGATATCATGTCACTAGTATAGCACTTTTGCATTTGCGTTTATAATTGGAGGCCGAGGAGTGAAGCCCGCCATTGGACGTCATTTAATCGACAACTGAAAGATCGGCTTCTGACATCACAGTGCCTACCTCGTTTTCGGCAACGATCTAAAGAGAGAGAAAAGAGAAAAAGGGGAAATTGAGAAGTGAGAAAGCGAAAGATGAAACAGATGTTTTTTAAAAAGGGAAGTAAAAGTTACAAACTTTTGTTTTCTAATGCTAAGAAAAAGAATGACTTGAGATGGAGACAAAAGTCCTTCAGTACTACTTGAATGCATCATTGTTGTTGTTGTTTTCGTTATTTTATGTGTATTGTTTTAAAAACAACTTTCAAAACAAGGAATTAACAGTCAGACAACCAACAAATTTCTATTGTCAATTGGAACTACATTTGTTGTTAAACATAATATTAAAAACTTTGTTCTTTTGGTGGCATTTTTCAAGCACAAGACAATATATAAGGTATCTTTAGTTAGCTAGAAAATGACGGAAAGATTATTAAAACGGACAAAAATAAAAAGCAGTTTACAAAGTCAAAAAACAATTTGATTTTTTTTCTTAAAATATATTCCTGATAGCATCTGTCAACTTTGTGTTGCAAAAATACAAATCCGGTTCCTACCTTGTATTTTCCGGAGTCCGATGTTTTCGCTTGAACGATGACGAGACGACACAGACCGATGACGTTTTCTTTGAAGTAATACGTATCATCGGTGACGTCACGACCATCTTTGAACCACCTGATCATAACATAATCGTATTGTTAAGTAAAGTTTTATTAAACAAGCGAAGTTAGAAAAAACGCATTTAACGTATGTGTTAGTAAAGACGACCAAAACATTAAAATTTGTAAAAGTTAAAACAGTTTTTCAAGATCTTTATTTTTGATATCGGTTTTAGACACATGTGGGCGCCATAGAGTGTCTGTGTAGTATCGATTAATTATTTCCAACATTTTTCAAGTTTGTGTGCTACATTTTTAAATTCTTAATCGCTTACCTCGTTGATGGATAAGGCTTTCCGGAGATAGAACAACTCATTGTCACTTTGACCCCACTTGGTACAGATCGGGGTTTCAGGGCAACCGTAACAACAGGAGGTTGACGCAAATCCTTCTGATCATACTGGATGTCTTCGATTTGAACTTTTTCTGGATGCAAAAATGCGGTTTAAAACTAAAAACCATCAATCAAAAACCGTGCAACCAGCAAGGAAAATGCGAGGATCACAAACAAAATTGACAAAACTTGTCATTTATTTAACTTCAATTAAAAATATAACAAAATCTTGCAAAATACATAAATAGTATTAAATGTAAAAAATCATAATGCAGCATTTTGTTATTTTTATATCAAAAACAGAACTGCCAGAGAGTTTGATTATTTCGAACAGTTCAGCGTCTATATTACAATCAATTCAGTACATGCAAGTTCACTGGCAGTTTTATGTTTAATCAACCTATGATTTGGTACGTGTCTAGTGTTTCTATCATTATTTTTTACAACACCTAAACTTACCAACATGTTCTTTAATATAGACCATGTCTTTAATTTGCAGAGGTTCGCTTTTTCCAATGTCGTTTTCAGCCAAAATGCGCAGGTAATATGATCTCTGCTTGCGTAGATCAGTGATTTTGTAACTGCATTGTGTGATGTTTTGACAGATCGTCTGCCAATCTCTGTGGAGCAACATAATAAAAATTCACTGTTTGGTATGAACAGACCTAGTTTAAGTTAAACTGAAAAAAAACGCAATATATCAATAACCTTTTCTAAAAACGTTTTTGTTGTTGCAAAATCTGATTTAGAGTTTTAAAACTAACATCGTTTTAACTACGACAACGTTATTACAGCATATAAACCAGTGCTTCTCAAACTCGGTTTTCGGGGCCGCATGCGGCTCCTAACTACTTATATTGCGGCTCGCACCAGACCTCAGAAAACCACCAAACATTTCTATTTTAGCTTTCAAAGTAATAATCTTTAGTGATTTTCTCAAGGTTTCATTTTTTGCGGCTCCCTACACACTTAAAAAAAATACCATTTGGCCCCGACAATAAAAAAGTTTGAGAACCACTGATAAAACCTGTGCTTGTTCGTGTGGGACAACTGCATGAATATTCAGTCAACAACAAGTTCAACCACCGGTCGAACAAATAGCATTAAATAGAGGAAAAACCAATGTAGAAAAAAAATAACATAAGTTATCTAAATATAACTTAGTTTTCTGAATTAGGGTTTCGTACACAAAAAATAGAATCAGCAACGTTGTATGTAATGCTTAAGCAAAAACCGTTTGACCATTTAGTAGTGTTACTCAAGATTTTATGCTATCTGACTGTTGATTGATGCTTGAGTGTACGAACTCGGGAACACTGGCTACATTTCAGCTCATGTTATTGTGTGGTAAACTACCTTCCTCTAGCTTCACGCTTCTGTATCGTGTATTTAGTGACCCCGTGCCTGCCATCTTGTGGTGGAGGTCGCCAACTGAGCTGGACTTCGTTTCCACTCATCACTATTTTCACTGGACCTTGCGGCGGATCTGGAACATCTGATAGAAAACAGGAAGTATTTGAGCATTAAGAAAAAATAAATGAAATTCGTTCAAATTAAAACACAACTTTTAATATTTTATTAGTTCACTGCAGCTAATGTTAACATAGCCGTTTTACTATTTTGAAAATTACAAATTTCTTAAACAAAATTTCTTTAGAAAACTTTTGATAGTTATGATATGAGAATGAAGCAGATGCCAAAGAGAGAGATTTGTTACTTAAGCTAAATAGGTATTTTAAATCATTTCATAAAAACAGCTTGTAGAAATGTATGTCAACAACGTTTGAGAAACAACACACTAAAACATTTACATTAAAACAAAACCTAATTTTTTTTAATAGCTTCAAATCTTTTAACTGATTCAATTTTGAGAAAAAATAACACTTTTTTCACAAAACTTGTTATCGTTATGAAATGAGAACCTTGCAATCTTAATCGGTATTAACCGGTTTTATACAAAACAAGTTGTAGATTTATCAACAAACTAGCCTACTTAGCTGATTCTGAGCTTTTATTTACAAAAGAATTACAGAAATAAGTATCCAGTGAGTTGTTTATGCACTTAGTTTAGAGTGTATATTACCGGAAATTTTACAATCCATATTTATCTATTACATCATTTTTGAATAATTCTTCTATTTAACCAACAACGTGTTTTGAAAGCGAAAACTTTTTTACCGTTGACAACAATCTTGAATGAGAGAGATTTGACACCGGACGCGTTTTTGATTGACAGTTTGTAAGTTCCAGAATGGTAACCACGTGCGTTACGTATGATCAATTGTGCCACCCCATCCACGTCACAGATGTTCACTGTGTCGTCACACTCGGCATTGTCCTTGGTCCAAGAAACATCAGGTCTCGGTCGAGCCTAAAAAAGATTGAATTACCTCATTTTTTTCGTTATTTTAATTACTTAACTTTACTTTGCATAAAAGTTATACAGGAAAGCGCGTGTTTTAGCCGGTAATAACCAAAAAAATTGAAACAAAGTAATCAAACCTTACAACCTTGCTCAGTTCTAAAACTTGTAACAAGACAGGTTTAAACGCCACATTTAAAGTAAAATAGTATAAAACAGCATTAAAAACTTCAATAATCGGAAAGACACCAAATGCTTACATGATAAGGAACGTGAATACGGATCGTTCCACCAGCATTGATGGTAAATCCTTCGCGAATCGCTGTTTCCAACTCCGATGTCAACTTGAACGATGGAGCAACTAAATTTAAGAAACGTTTATATTACAATCGTACAAGAAAACTAAGTAATGTCAAAAAAATTAATGTCTTGTTTTTTGAAACTTTCAACAGTTTTTACTCCACCATCCAAAGTTTGGACGATTTTGTTCACAAACAAATAAAGACGAATCCGGTTATTATCACAAGCAATTCGCTAAAATGCAAATTTGCTTTAATAAAAATAATCGGTTGATGCAATTAACCGGACGATTTTCTACGGTTTGGGATTTACATTCCCTATGCCTTTAAACAGATTATTCGAAGTACTATGAAAACGATCCAACAAATAAAATTCATTCTTCAAATTGCTTCAAAAAAAGTATGTTAAAAAACTTTAAACAAAACAATCAGTTAATAAATAACTATCAACACTAACCATGGAACTCTTCTGCAGTGAATGTTCCCTTATAACTGTAATATCGACTGAAAGAACCGACGTTTACTGATCTTATACGGACGTGATATATTGAGTTTTGTGACAATCCACGAACAGTGTATGAAGTTCCGTTGATGTGACCTTGGTTGTATTGAATCCAATCGTCGGTGCCTTCCTGTATGAATAAAACGAATTGTGATGCTTGCTCTGTATAAGTAGTAATCCTGCTTATTTATTCGGGTTTTACTCAGCTGAAAAAAACTAAAGGCGATTTCAGTAAAAGGAAAAAATGTCTATCAACGACCATAACTTCTTCGCGGCTTTTGTAACCATTAGTGGAACTCCTATCAACAAGAAAACAACGTTTACCCAGAATAATTTGATAACAGTGGCGGTAATTGAACGTAACAAAACCAACCATCTTTTTCAGAAAGTTTAATGTTATTTAATTGCGCTTTTATTACAGTAGCCAATTAATAGGTCTCAGAAGTGCCGTCATGATCCCAAAAAACACAAACACCAAAGGTACCTTTCGTATCCACGATTGTAAAAAGAAAGCTTGATCACGACGCAAATACAAAATTTGAAAATCCGGTCAGTATTTTGCCGCTATTTGTCAGAACGAAACCAGGCCAATTCCCGAAAATCAGGTCTGACTGTGATTCAACCACCCAATGTCTACCTTCCGTAATTCGATGTCGTATCCGAGCAATTCCGCTCCACCTTGTTTATCTGTTCCCTTCCACGAGAAGCTGAGTGAAGAGTTGGTGGAATCGACAAGTTCAAGATCACTCGGTTCACCAGGAGGATCAACCGCCTCTGAAGCTCTGAATGCGCGGGAAGGACGACTTGGATCGCTCTCACCTGCCGCGTTTACAGCAATAACACGGAATTCGTATTCCATGTCTGCCTTCAGATCTGACGCCTGGATTTAAAAGAATTATAAGTTGCAGTAATGTTAGGGTATCAAGTACGGTGGAACCACAAATTTTACGTTGCTTAAACAAACATCGTTAAAACAATACGCTAAATATCTTACACATGCTGTTCTATATCGGGAGATAACATTAGCCCCGAGGGTTTAAAATGTATTGAGTTGTTTTGGGTTGTGTGAGTTTATGTGTTAAAAACTTTTTTTAATGTCATTGAAGTTCCGTCAGGAGTGGAGGTTGAGAACTTGCGTCCTACATAGTTAGAAAAAATACTGAACCGTTTGTCAATTAACTGTTAAATATAAGGTACACATACTAAAACCACGACCCGCATAACAAGAATTGCTTGTCAAACAGAAAAACCATGATTCACTAAATATATATATTTTCGCCCACATGTCCCAACATACTACATACTACGCACATGCTCTTTTGTGCTAAATGGAACGTTGCTGCCTTTTTGCTGGATTTGCTAGCTTGTGCAACAATGATCACTTCCATAAGAAATGCTTAAAATGTTCAGAAGCATGTATGTGCTTTAGGATTCAAAAAACTGAGCCGTTTGTCTATCCTTCATTAACGGTACAAGGAATACAACTACGAACCGCAGATCACGAATTGCTTGAAACAGAAAAGCTACGATTCACGAAACGTGTGTGATCACATACACTGCTCTTTTGTGTCAAGTAGGCGTTGATGCTAGTTTGTCCAACAATAATCATTTTCTGTATGAAATCACTCAAAACTACTCTTGCCTTTTAGAAACATATATGCGCTGTAGGATTTATAAACAGTTAAAACTCACAGTATATTGTTGTTCAGTGCAAGGGCAGTCTTTGTTGCATCGAGTCCAAACCGATGTTCCCTTCTTCCTTCGCTCGATGACGTAACCTTTTACAGGGCTTCCCCCATCTGATGAAACCTAGTGTGCAATTAAAAATTGAGGTTATTTGTTGATAAATTGTTGTTTCGACAGTGACGCCCCGTTTTTAACGTATATATGTTGTGTCCAAATTTGTGCTTTATCTTGGTGACTGATACGTAATGGGTTGCATTTGTATAAACCGCGTTCTTAAACTTGGGAACAAAAATGTGGTTTCCAGAAGTTAACTCAAAAACTATCAATTCTCAATGTTCTCTCACTACATTCTCAAAAGACGTTTTCATTGTAGGCACCGTTCCGATTTGGTGGTGGAAAATCTTTGTTTAGTTCCCACATATAGCATTGTCAAGTCGCAAGTTTACTTTCTTTTTCAACGCAAACTTTGATGTTTATTTTAATGGTACAATCAGTTGCACGAATATTTAACTCAAAAAAGCATTAATGACTACTTGAACCAAAACCTAGTGAAGAGCTTGACAACAAATCTTATAAATTTAACCCACCTTTCCCCATTTGATGGTGATTGATCCGTTCGCTGTCGAAACACATTCCACATTCCCACTGATAGCAGATGGAGGGTCTGAAATAGGTCAGAATACATTGGTGCAGCCGATACTCATAATAAAATATAACAGTTTATAACGGTTAGAAAGATAATTTATAACCGACATTCAGGTTAACGAGGGGTCGAAGGTACATTAATGCAGAGTTAGAGTAGAATTTACTGTACAGACAAATTCAACCCACAATCAGTTTTCTGTGTCAGTTTTAAAACTATTGTTGATGTATTAGGCCGCAAGTTTTCTGGTATTGGTAAAGACACAATGCACTGACAAAAATATATTTCTCACCGTACGGATCCTTTACTTTGATAACTTTGGATTCGAAGGATTCACTTTCACCCGCTTCTGAAACAGCTCGAATCCTGAAGCTGTAACTTTTACCTCCAGGTACATGAGCTTGGAAGCTTGTATTCGATCCACTGGTTTTGCCGACTGAATTAAAAACACAAAAAAACTTTTGGTCTTCATTAACGGTAACACACACAAGGAATAAAACTACGAGCCTATAGCTATAAAACACACATAATATAATTATAAAATAACTAGCACTGCATGATAACGAATGCTTGGGCCTCTAGAGCAGGTGCCTGTAGCACGCAATCAGTGTTTTTTGAAGGCGTCGAAAACGTTGGAATAAAAATACAATTGCCAGAAGAGCTCTACATACTCAAAAGTAAATATATTGAAAAACATTATCTAGAAAATATACTTTTGCTTTAGGGAGCAGGGGCCATTTGGAATCACAGAAAAAAACATTAGATCATTGTTTTTAATTTGTCTTTAAAAAAAACATTTTTACAGGTTTTCTCTTTTAATTTAATACTTTTAATCAGGTAATTTTCCAATAGCCTGACATAAAAACACCGGGTTTCAGATCAATACGCATTTTTTCTCAATTTTCGTTCTAATAATAATAAAACTTTCATCACTGACCGGAAGTCCACACTTTCCGGTTTTCCTCTTTCTTCTCAATGATGTAATGAGTGACGGCACATCCGCCATCATCTTTAGGGGCTTTCCACTTCATCGTAACTCCCTTCGATGAAACGTCAGAAAACTCGACTGGGCCGCCAGGTGGCGCAGGTGCGTCTAAATTAAAATTATGGGGAGTAAACGTATGGTGTAGTGTACATCCTTTTTTGCATACTAGTTCAATGTATATGAAGTGAACACTTCGGATAAAGCGGATCTTCGCCTAATTCGGACAAAGGTTTCCTGTTTGCAGTATCTTAAAGTCTATTTAATGTAAATACAAGCACTGAATAAATTGCATTGTAATGCCTTTTATAAACTACAGGTTGATTTCTTAGAGCATGTTGTTGATCAACAAACATTAATTATTTACATCGTTGTACACAAAAAACTATGTAGA